>NW_027491235.1:0-1200000 GCF_021521415.1 Bidens hawaiensis
AACCCATGTTGTCTACACAAACAGGGACATCTACATCAAGGCAACAACCAACAACCTCATAGAGGTGAATCAAGTGGAGCTGAATTGCAAAGAGCAACAAGACCACAATCAAATGTGGATCTACCAAGAAGACTCTACTTTGATTCAGTCTCTCAGTCTCTGAAAGTAGTGATGGAAAGTAAACAACTAAGAGACATAATTCTGAAAGATGACTTCACTGATTTCACCCAAGAACAGTTGGAGAAAATGTCCAAGCTTGACCTTTATGAGTATCATGACACAAGCAAAATGGCAGGAAGGATACAAAATGAACTCTCCAAGTTCTTGAAAGATGAGGTAGACAAGGGTTTTACATTTTGGAAAGAAAAGAAAAGCTGGAGGATGACACAGCAAGTGAAGACAAGAAGAGCTGCAAAATTGAAGGAAATAGCCAGTGCAGAACTAATTACCAGCTGAAAGTCAAAGACAAGAACCCTCTGTCAAACATGAATACCTGCATAAGAATGGAAAGAAGGATGACACGTCCTAATCATACTGTGCAGATTGATTACAAGGAAAACACGGGCCATTATGTTCTTAGAAACTCTGAAGGAATAATTTTGGGAATTATCAGAAGAGATGAAAGACTTGACTTATCTGCACTATGATGATCTAAGAGATATTAGGGATTTGGTCATTCCAGAAAGTCACACTCACTAACAAATCCTTGATATTTTCAAACAAAGAGCAGCAAACAGTCATTGTGAATAGAAGGCAAGCCTACTACAATGCAAGAAGAAAATGATATTTAGTATAGGATTTGTTTTGAAATGTCTACGGACAGCTTTTGATTATGTAATCATTTGATTTTGTTATGAATATGTATTTTGACTTTGATTTGATTATGTATTTTGACTAAGTGTATGTAACCATAGAGAAGTTTTGGGTCAGCTGAGGTGTTCCAATCTAGGGAGGAGATTGTTGAGTCAAAGATTTGACCTAAAAGAGATATATGGAAGATTGGAATCTTCTCAACCTCCTCAGAATTCACTAAGTATGGAATCGGGCACACCTTAGACTTTCGAGCAAGGTTTTACTTAGCCGGGCATGATATTTTGCTGGTCGGAGCAAGGTTATCATCTAGAATTCTTCTTTAGTGGATATCCGGGTAGGGTTCGTAAATTAGTGTATTACCGGGCAAGGTTCACTAATTAGTGCATACCCGGGCAAGGATCATTTTAAACTAGCAAGTTTGTTCTTCTTAGCCGAGTAAGGTTTACTTCAGAGTAGGCTCATGGCTAACAAAGCTCTTGAAGCCAAGTAATTGGAAGACCGGTCAAGGTATTCGTTAATAATAGTGGTCCGAGTAAGATTGATGAATACTGAAATATCTTTAATTAACGTCGAGCAGGGTTCAACTCAAGTAAGGAACTGTGCTACCGAACACACTTTGCTAATAAGCTATTTTCTAGTAAAGAGTTGAAGGGACCATTGAACAACAGGGTTGCTCATAAGTGTTTGTCGGGAAAATTCTGATAAAGTCAAGAAGATTCAAGTCTACCCCATGAGTATTTCACTTGGTGAAATAGTCGTTAAGTAAAGTCTACCTGCAAACTGTTCCCGGGCCCACCTCTATGTTGCCAAGTACTGAAGGAAGGCAGAGCACACAGCCTACTCGGAAAGTGAATATTGCTACAAAGCCTACCCGGAAGACTTGTTTTACGCTTAGAATAGTTTTGAATATGTAATTTGAATATGTTTTGTTATTTAGGGTTTCTGGAGTGAATGACAGCTGTAAAGGGGGTGTCAGGCCTATAAAAGGAATAATTTAGGGCAGGCCTCAAAAGACGGATTTGAGCAATCACACTTTTCAGATAAGAAGGAATATTTCTGAGTGTGAAAGCCGTCCTAGAATCGTACGGATAAACTTTCCCCATCAAGAAACCCTAAATCGATTATCTTTTGTATGATTTATATTATGTGAATGGAAATCTTTTGAGTGAATCTTGTGTGTGTTAGTTACCTTTGATTATTGTTCAGCAACCACAATCGTTTGTTATTGATTCCCGCCTTTAACAAACGATTTTCTTTCTAAATATAGCAACCCGTCAATAACTCCCCTTGTCAACACATTTATTTGTGTGAGTTATGACTTGATTAGTGTAAGATCTACTGAAATCGGGGACCTGACAAAGAGTATGAGAGAAGACAGTCAAGATACAAGGGAAACTTGGATGAAGAGCCTATGAGTTTAAAGAAAATAATCTTTGTGAAAAGCAAAATTGAAAGACAGGAAATCAAACTTGAAGAGTTTGTTACCTTTCTCAATTAATTATGATGGACTCAAAAACCCAGAAAAACCATTGGGGTTGATGCTCCAAGACCAAGTGACAGATTTAAGAAGGGTTAATCCAGTGAAAGTTTCAAAGGAAAGGTTTGGTGCAAAACATTGTGATGAGTATGGACAACATACTGACTCATGTCATGAAATATTCATCTCCAAACCAATCCATGTCCCAAGTGAAACAAAATTTGGTCAAGTCTTTGGATTTTACAAACAGATGTATAATGAATATTTGGGAAAACGAAAGGTGTGTGGAATGGAAAGAGTGAACAAGGTTGAGCCAAAGGTTGTTAATAGTATGAAGAAAGATGGGAATGCTGATGACAAACCAAAGAAGAATGTGATTGATTAAATCAAAAGAAACAACATTTCCATCAAAACTGAAACCGCTATGAAAAGAAAACACACAACCATTGAGTATTTTTCCCAATAAAGACTCAAGATCAGTTAAATCTGATGATTCTGAAAAATCACCAAACAGTGGAAGGAAAGGGAGAAAGGCTATTTTCTAAAGAAAGAAACCAAGAGAGTTGAATGGTGATGAAAAGTTCTTCTACAAAAGCATGGGTTTGAAGTTCATGGATTTCTTTGGAAACCAAGGGGTGAAGTTCAAGTACCAAGGGAAACTGATGTGGGAGATTTTTCTTGTACAAAGGATAATGTGGTGCAAGATTGCAAAAGAACAATTCCTTAAGTGAAAAGCCCCAACTTATAGTGGCTATGAATCAGATGAATCTGATGATTGTGAACGTATTTATGAAGATCCTAAGCCTATTCCTCTCACATCAAGTGGGACTATTGTTATTGAAATTGATGATTTGCAAGTTGATTCATGAACAGTCTACTCCATTGAATGAAGTTTGGTACATGGATATTGGGTGTTCCAGGCATATGACTTGGGACAAAAGGTCACTTGTTAATTATGAAGAGAAATTTGAAGGTTCAGTAGCTTTTGGAAGTGATGAGAACGATGGAAAAATTGTTGGAAAGGGGATCTTGACAAATGGAAAATGTCACACACCCCGACTAGGTAGTTACGGAAGCGTAATACGGGTATGTAACAGATAACACTGGTATCAACCACATTGTTTATAAAGAAATTCAACAAATTAATTTACATCATATTACATTGGTAGGTACTAAGTTTACAAACTAGATGAAAATCACATAAACCAGTTCACGGGCTTCTTATTCATTACTACGTATTTACATCTATTCACAGCTATTCAACTTTCCCTTCTAACCCCAAGCACGTAAGCAAATCATTCCAACTTTGGCTTACCTGAAAAGCATGTTAAAAAACGGGTCAACTACGTTTAGTTGGTGAGTTTCAAGTTTCACGAGTATCAACGAAATCAGTATACAAGTTTGTAAAGTTTACAGTGTGTATATATACATCTATGTGTATGATGTATTATACTAAGCCACAAATGAAACCGAAACAAGCTAAAACACATGGCCACCCCTGCCCATGCACTCCCGTTGGCATTTAAACAGCCACTTTTTGTAACACCCCGCAACCGCAGCGGAAACGTAACCGGGGCGCCACAGACACCTCTGATATAAACCACAATTGTTTATAAAGAAAACTGAATACATTAATATACTTCAAATTACATTATCTCATATTTCATTACCGTCTAGGTGATACACACATCATACAATACGATACATAATTCTATTTAATATAATGTATCGTAACATCCCGCACGCAAATCTTACACACATCAAGCACTTTGAACGTAAGCAATCACTTCATCTTAATCGTACCTGAAAAGCATGTGAGAAAACGGGGTCAACTACGAATAGTTGGTGAGTTTCACAATTCGAGTAAACCATGATAAATCAATATCATAATATAATATTATCGATGTAATTATGCTGAGCCCACAAGTGAAACCTCTGACTATCCACATACAACCCCGTGGCATACTCCGCCCACGAACCTGCCCCAAACCGCTATGCCTAACATTACATAGCAAATTAAATAACAACAAAATAGACATGTGCAACTGGCTGGGAAACATCAGCAAATCCATGCCGGACCAGTTGGGTTTGTCAGACCAATAGTACTATTCACACTCTACCGGCTTTTAGCTAATCACTCGTGTTGTGGGGCCTTACAATGTTAGCAACTCAGACAATCACCATCTTAGTACATTTCCGCACGATTCCCGTACAATAAAATATATATAAATACACGCAAATCCATGCGTTCAGAATGTACTTAAACATTTTAATAGTAACATGCTTTCCGCCCCGAGAAAATATTTAAAAACAATTCAGAAAAAGGGGCTCGTGAAACTCACCTTAGCACATGCAAGCAGGTAACAACAGTCATTATCAGTTAACACGTCCAATCTGTAATATGATCCCTACGATCGTTATTATACAATTATTGTTTATATAATCTTTAACCGTATCATTCGGTCGCTCGGGGAACACCGTTACCCCAGTAATATAACCATTCTGGGAGCAGTGTTAACCCAAAAATAGGTTTCTGGACTCAGATTGTGATGTCGTATAATGTCCGATAGTCAAAATCACTATCGGCCCGTTTTCCCCCGTTTTGCGTGCCTAGCACAGTTGTCCGTTTTTACGTTTCGAAAATGAGTATGGTCACACACGACTCGAAAATAGTTGTTGACTGATAAACTGATTAAGGTTATGAAAACAGAACAAGGTTTCGATGTCCCAATTAGCTACGGGATCCGTATCCGTTTTTAACGTACCGGAAACTATTAATCCTTATAAAAATTACCCAAATCATCCGAATTATTTTCGGATGGTTCGTTTTTACTCAATTTAATAAATAATATAAAAACAGCTTATTTTTAGGGTTTTCGTATACCAGTCAGCTCGTCTACCCGAACTTTGCTGGTTTACGCGTTTTATATTATAAAAGTTCACTTTTATTCCAAATAAATATCCGTTCATCCTCGGATCTTGAGATTTTGCACAAATAACATTTTGACAGTTTAGAATTTTATAAAAATATTTCCAAAATTTATTTTGTACTTAATATTTATTTATCCATTTTTAAAACTCATTTAAACACTAAATATGCCGTAAATACCAAACGACACCCAAAAAATCCCAAATTTTCCAGGATGGCCCCTGCCGTAAGTTCCCTGTAAAAATTGACAGATCCAGACTCACTTTCAAATACTCTTTTTTTATGCCAAAACCGAGCTAAAAACTCTAGAACTTGTTTATCCAGAAATCATACTTAGGGTTTTCCAAATGACCCGAAATTTTGTGTGTGACCTTTACATGACCTAAAAAGCTTATCTGAAATTTTTCAGAATTTTTTCAAGGTCTTTTACTATTTTTCACAATTTTTAGCCAAAATCTAGCATTAAATTCACCAAATATTCTATATTTATCCAAAAATTACCAAAAATTCACAGAAGTCATATTTTCATATGTTTATCATCCCTGGAAAATTTCGTGACCCAGCTCAAACTACATCACAATCTGTCGAAACACATATACAAATTTATAAACCGAAATACCTTGCTCTTTCCGCTTTTACACGCCTAAATCTCGATTTTTCCGCCTTAGCTACAAACTAAACACAGAACCTACAGCCAATATACCACAATACCAAGCAAGTTACACTCACCATCAAGCCTTTTACACCATAGTTTCGGTTATTGTTTTAAAACTAAAGTTTAAACTGTAAAAATTTGTTTTTGGTTCATTTGACTCCTTTCTTGGACCAAGATCCCTTGTATAACCCGTATACATCACTTGATCATGCAAGAATCGGTTTTCATCTCGGGTTTTCACCCTTTTTTTCACTTGAAACCTCATTTTCTTGCAAATAAACTCAAGAAATGAAGATGAGAACGTAAATAACTCGATTTTTACCTTGCTTTGTCTTCAAAATCCTTGGATTTCTAGAGAGATGATGGTGGTTTCTTTGGTTATTTACTTGAGAAGATGGGAAATGAAATTATGGTGGAAATATCCACCTTATGGCAGATTTTGAGGGGGGTGGGGTGGGGCTCACCTCCTTCATTCTCATCCACATATTAAGATTTCCAGATGTGGATAACGTTTTGGATAAACTCGGTTCGGTTCGTTTTTCGTTTAGACACTTAATTCGGCTTTTAAAAAGGCATTTCATTTAAACCAGTTTAATACATTTAAAAGTTTAAACCATAACCCTTGTTTACTTAAAACACCTTAATAATATTATTTGCGCATCTTTTTCGGCTTGAATGATGGTATCTTGCTCGGTTTGGTATTCATATTTCGTTTAACGTACCGACGTATCGTTAAATCGAAATTCTTTTTCTGTGCCGTACTTTACTTATCCCGAAGCATTAATGCTTCGTAAAATCACTAAATATTATAGATATCGTCTATAATTGAACCCTCGATTCGTTCGGGTTTCAATAACTATCGTTCGATTAATCACATATTCAATACGATGAATTATATATTCACGTACAATCAATACAGTGAACCATGTATTCTCGTATAATTACTATGGTAATTCATGTACCCGACATTAAATATAACGTAACTATTGTGTACCGGTTAGGGTATACCTGGTTTCGTCGGAATCGTTACATTATCCCCCTGTTAAGAAATTTCGTCCTCGAAATTTTACACGCCCACTATCCCCTTCCGAAAGAAAGGTGGGGGGTTTTTCCTTCAGAATTCACCCTCGCGTTACCAGGTATAATCTGGTCCTCGCTGTGAATTCCACTTAATCTTAATCAATAAAGCTTGGTGTGTCCAAACTGTTTAGTTTTCCCGTCTACTATCTCTACGGAATTATTTATGATATCAAGCATGTCTTCTATGAGTATCTCCATTACTGGTACTTTCGTTGCCTCATCGCCTAGGTACTTTTCAATCCGTATACATGGCAAAACATCATGTATAGTATTAGCCCCTGGAGTACTTTAATCGATAAACTAAATGACCAATCATGGAGATAGTCTCATAATGTCCAATATATTAAGGAGCTATTTTCGGTTTTGCCAAACCTTATATCACCTCTCTAAGGTGATGCCTTAAAAATGCCTTGTAACCTCTTTCCCGTGACAATGGTTTCCTTTGAATGTTGGCATAAATCCTTTGCCAATCTCGCGTTGCTTTCAACTTATCTTAAATATTATAAATACGATTGGTTGTTTCTCGAATCAATTCAAATCTTATGGCTTGATTGACGCCCATTTTCAATTTAACAAATTGGTGATAATTACTTCACCCATAGAAAGCTTCAAGCTCTCGATGCTTCCTTCCCCGCCTTCCAACAATGGAAGTAGGATGACTATTTCGATCAGAGATAATTGAAAATGGTACTCCACGACGAGATACCATTTCACCATCATGAATTTGGGCGAGAATTCATTGTGGTAATCGTCATGGATTGGGATGAAATGCGAGGATTGGTTAATCGATCCGCGATTACCCAATTTACATCATGCCTTTGATATATCTTGGGAATTTGAGTCCCGAAATCCATTGTAATTTATTCCCACTATCATTGGTGAATTTTCTGTCGTTGTGGCGTTCCCTAGGGTTTTCGGTGTGCAGCCTTATCTCTTGCATAACTTAAATATTCACCAACATACGTAACCATATCTTTCTCCAAACTCGGCCATTAATAAAATCCTTTCAGATATTCGTATCATCAATAGTCTAATCCGATCCTCTCTACTTTCATCGGCTACTATATTAGCCTTACCTGGACGATATCGGATCCCACAATCCTAATCGTTTAACAATTTTACCCTTCTTCGTTGAATATGAGACTGCGGCCTCTTATCATCTATAAAATTTGTACATTTGCGTCGTACAAAGGATTATGAGTTGGGTAATGCTAAAAATTCTTCAATAAACCGCTGATAGTCTCCGGCTAGTCCTAAAAATTGGCGCATTTCCTTTGACGCCTTGGGTGACTGCCAATTTTAATGGTTTCTATCTTATTTGGATCTATGTGAAATCCTTGTTGCTTTACAACATGACCAAGGGATTATGCTTTCTGTATTCAAAATCACATTTCGAAAACTTCGCATACAACTCCTCTTGCTTTAACACTTCCACAATTTTCCTTAAACGTCGTTCGTGCTCTTCTTTACGTTGCAAATATATCAAAATATCATCAATGAATGCTATGACAAATTTGTCAAAATAAAGTTTACAGACTCGGTTCATGAGTTCCATGAACACTGCCTGCGCATTTGTTAGCCCGAACGGCATAAATAAGAATTCATAATGGCCGTAACGAGTCCGAAACGCTGTTGTTGCAACGTCCTCCTCTTGGATTTTTCATTTGGTGATAACTATATCTAAGATCAATTTTCTAAAAATAAATCGCCCCTTGCAGTTGGTTAAACAGATCATTTACTTCGAAGAAGTGAATACCTATTCTTGATCGTCACTTTATTCAATTCTCCCTAATCAATACATATCCTAACACTTCCGTCCTTCATTTCCCAAATAACACTAGTGCACCCCATGGTGACTAACTAGGTCGTATAAAACCTTATCCAATAATTCTTGCATTTCAGTTGGTGCAAGTCGGTAAGATACTTTGGCAATAGGATGTGCTCTTGGTATTAGATCGATACGAATTTCAACTTGTCACGCTGGTGGTATTCCGGGCAGTTTTTTTTTTTTTTTTTTTTTTTTTTTTTTTTTTTTTTGGGAAAACTTCTGGATATTTACGTATCACCGGAATATCTTCTATATGTTTTCTTTTAAATCTGTGGCAATCACGTTTGTTAAATACACCACGTCTTCTTGACGTAAATATTATAACATCTCAAGATGAGATTAGAGTGGTAACATAATACCGTACATTTTTCTCTGTATCTAATCGCTTCATCGTCCGAAAGAGAGCTTCTAATCATCTTCTTTTCATATTTGATTTCAGCTTCATGTTGAGTTAGCCAATCCATGTTAACTATTACGTCAAAACTTCTTAACTTTACTGGTCGTAGGTCAATAAGGAAAGGTTAATCGTTCAGAATAATAGGACAATTCTGAACAATTTAGTTACCATTAGGGATTTACCGTTAGCGATTCTACAGTATAGGGTTCTATAGTTTCACTAATCGGTATCTTTCCAAATGGTAGGAGGTTAACAGGAACTAACTTCTATCGGCGACCGTAAAAATATCACTGAAGCCTATTGATTTAAAACTACAACATACTTAATACCACCTTTGGATCATGACGTGCTTTATTAGAATTACTCACAAAAGAACGGCTCCTTGCTTGATCAGAGGTTGATGCTTGTCATGAGGTTCGTCTTCCAACGACACCTTGGTTCAACTTTGGGCAATTTCTCTTGAAACGTTCTGTACTGCCACATTCATAGCAAGTACAACTGTTTGGCATAATTTGATTTCTGTGGATGGATTGTTATTGAATCTGTTAGGTTCGGAGTGGTTGTACACGAATGGATTGGGGTTGCCGGTTCACATGGCTTCAATTGGTTCTACAATTGGGGCATTACGTCCATCTTTACCATACCTGTGGCCTACTATCACTCGACATTCTTCTTCCTGCCGATAACCATATTTTCCACATTTAGGGAAGGACCCTTCATGCGGTTCATGTTTTCACACCAGAACTAGTCTTAGTATAATTCTGGGTTGTAGGACATACCTACTTATTCAAAAGCCTATCTTGCACTATACCTTTATCATTTCTCTTCTTTAACACTCGACGTCTCACCTAACGTCCTTCCAGTCCGCTTCCCATAGAGTCAAATATATCAATGCTGGCTTGTGACACAACCCTTCCAAAGGTTGTATATTTTACAGGATTGACTATACTCCTTATCGATGGAGTTAGTCCCCAATATAGCGCTCACTTCGCTTAGTTTTAGGAGTAATTAGCCATGTTACCAGACATGACAATTCCTTCAAACGATTAGCGTGTTCTAAGTGATCAGCACACAACATTTCTATCTTCCATAGCTCAATTTCCAATCTCTGAACTTAATTACTCGAATAAAAGTGCTGTAGCCCAAGAAATTTAAATTCCGACCATATCATCTGAATAATAATTTTCTAACTATAATTTTGTACCATCGTGTTCCATCACGATACAACATAATCTACCAACATATCTGTTGCATATTTCACTACACAATGTTCTAGACTCTTACCAATATCCTTAACCATTTCGATCTTTTCTATCCACTCGCTAATCTATTCCTCCCTTTACTATCAGTAAACTATTAATAATTTCCTTAACACAACCAACAAAAATATCCTTCATACCTGATCTAATTCATTACGACTACTATTCATGTTTAGTTTATAACTAATACTTGTAGTCATAATAGTATTCGGTGGGACATTATCACTCTTAGTAATAACACTAAGAATTGAAATATTCTTAATCATTTGATTGCTCGATCTATAATTCTGCGATCACATTTGCATCAACACTAGCAGTGATCTGTGATACGACATTCGGTATCATCATCTGCTATCTTTGAGCAATCAACTGAATCATATCAATCTCCATCATTGGAGTTACTCTTTTTATGTCATTCTGCCGTACCCATCCCGTACGCAGTAATCAATACTAATCTCACCGTATAACTCGTTACCAGCTCAATCATAACAGCAGGTACACATACACACCAAATATTATCATACATATTACACATACCAGTATCTAGTATATATGTCCCACAAATATAATAACATATGGACTTAACCTGACATCGGTTAACGTTTAAATATGTTTCATAACCCTTGTCACCAACTGACATATAGATCTTTCTCAACAAAGATTAATGTTTAATATGCTTGATTTCAATATCCTTCTGCATGTCAGCATAACCGATACATGCACACCGTGAGCACCAAACGATTACGTACCACGAAGTTATAATATCCGTGTCTATTTGTATATCCGGCATACACGGTATACCACCTACGAACGAATAACCATCTATGCTATAATGATTCCAACACCTCTTTGTGTATGGGTAATCATTCTATTCGAGTATACATGGGTATAGGCATCTAACGGATGTAAGAATAACATAGGGAGTTGCAAGGTTCAAGGTAATCGCGCAACCCATGTTGCCTTCAAATATTATCAATTACTATTATGGGAAACTCTATCACTTGCTCAGTCAATGTCCTCAAGCGTTCTAGGTTCGCTAAAATCGGTAATTCTCGATCTGGAGGTGGTATGTCTCATATGTTTGAGAGTGAGAAATACACATATATATTTCTATATATTATTTTTATCTGCTCATTTATTATCAAATTTATTATTATTATTATTTTTTATTTTATTTTAATTTATTTTATTTTATTTATTTATTTATTTATTTAATTTTTTTACCTTAATGGAATAAGAATGGGTTCAGGTACAGGTCCGTCCGTACGTGAGGGTCGGCGGTTCGGGTGAACATAGGGGGTTATTAAGATATACGGTACCGGTATTGGTAGGGTAAGGGATTGTAACACCCCGTAACCGCAGCGGAAACGTAAACGGGATGCGACAGACACCTCTGATATCAACCACATTGTTTATAAAGAAAACCGAATGCATTAATATACTTCAAAATTACATTATCTCATCTTTCATTACCGTCTAGGTGATACACACATCATACAATACGGTTCATAATTCTATCTGTTATAATGTATCCTAACGTCCAGCACGCAAACCTTACACACATCAAGCACTTAGCACGTAATCAATCATTTTATCTTAGTTGTACCTGAAAAGCATGTGAGAAAACGGGTCAACTACGAATAGTTGGTGAGTTTCACAATTTTAGTAAACCATGATAAATCCATATCATAATATAATATTATCTGGGGACACGATTAACCCATAAACACATTTAATAACCTCTGGGGACATTGTTGACCCAGAACACTTCCAATAACCTCTGGGGACAATGTTTACCCAGAACACTTCCAATAACCTCTGGGGACACTGTTAACCCAGAACATTTCCAATAACCTCCGGGGACACTGTTAACCCAGAACACTGTTGCGGGACCTTTCAATATTAACAACTCAGACAATTACCATTTTAATACATTACCGTACGATTCCCGTACAATAAACATTATATAAATACATTCATTTCCATGCGATCAGCATGTACTTAAACCTTTTGATAGAAACATGCTTTCCGCCCCGGGAAAATATTTAAAACATTTCAGTAAAAAGGGGCTCGTGAAAACTCACCTTAGCACATGCAAGCAGGTAACAACAATCATTATCAATTAACACGTCCAATCTGTAATATGATCCCTACGATCGTTATTATACAATTATTGTTTATATAATCTTTAACCTTATCAATCGGTACATCTGGGGACACTGTTAACCCAGTACTGTACCTGTTTCGGGGGCAATGTTAACCCAGAAATACTTCTCCGGACTCAGATTGTGATGTCGTTTAGAGTTCCATGGTCACAATTTCTATTAGTCGTTTTCCTCGTTTTGCGTGCCTAGCACGAATATCCGTTTTATGTTTCAAAAATGGGTTTGGTCACACACGACCCGAAAATAGTGGTTGTCTGATAATTTAATTTAAAATGTGAAATTATAGCTCGGTTTAGACGTCCCAATTGGCCGCGGGACTCGTTTCCGTCTTTGGCGTACCGGAAACCGTTAAAATCGGTTAAAAATACCCAAATCATCCGACTTATTTTCGGATGATTCATTTTTACTTGTTTAACTCAATTATATGAAAATAGTCCATTTTTAAGGTTTTTATACACCAGTCAGCTCGCTTAAGCGAACTTCACCGGTTTACGCGTTTTAACTTTAAAAGTTTGATAATCAGCACGATTAATTATCCGTTTACTCTCGGATCTTGAAATTTTGTACAAATCACTTTTTAATAGTGGGGAATTTTATAAAAATATTTCCAGAATTAATTCTTATATTTAAAATTTATTTATCTATTTTTAAACACCATTTAAACACTAAATATGTCGTAAATACCAAACGACCTTAGAAAAATCCCAAATTTTTCCTGGATGTCCCCTGCCATCCACATAGTCCCCTGTAATTTTTCCAGAACCAAAATCTTCTTTTACATGCCCTTTTTCCAAAACCGAGCTAGAAATCCATAGAACTCGTTTAACCGAAAAGCCTACTTAGACTTCTCCAACGGACCTCAAATTTTGTGTGTGACTTATACATGATATGAAAAGCTTATCTGAAATTTTCCAGAATTTTTCGTGATATTTAACTATTTTTCACCATTTTTGGCCAAAACCGAGCATTAAATTCACCAAATATTCATCCTTTATCCAAAAATTACCAAAAATTCACAGAACTCATATTTTCATGTGTTTAACATCTCTGTAAAATTTCATGACCTAAATATAAAGCATAAACAATCCGTCCAAATTTCCCAAAACCGAACATAACCGAATATACCTTTCGTTTTCCGCCACTACAAGCTACAAACTCATCTTTCCGCCTTATCTACCACTAAATACAGAGCCTACAAACAACATACCACAATACCAAGCAAGTTACACTCACGATCAAGCCATTTCTTTCATGGTTACGGTTATGATACTAAAAACAAATATTTAACCGTAAAAATTCGTTTTTGATTCGTTTAACTCATTTCTTGGACCAAGATCCCTTGTATAACCCGTATACATCACTTGATCATGCAAGAATCGGTTTTCATCTTTGAAACCTCATTTTCTTGCAAACAAACTCAAGAAACGAAGATGGAAACGTGATTAACTCGATTCTTTACCTTGTTTTCTTGCTAATTATCTCGGGTTTTGGATCATGATCTTGAGAGGATTGATGAATCTTTGAGAGAGTTGATTGAAAAAAGAAAAAAAAAGAAAATGAGGGCCATGGAGGCCGATCGGAAATGTTAATGGGGTGGGGTGGGACCCACAAGTTCATTCTTGGCCACAAACTTGGATTTCCGAAATCTGGATAATGTTTTGGATAATCTAGTTCAGTTCGTTTCTCGGTTAAATGTTTAATTCGGCTTAAAACGAGGCTAAAACGGTCGTTTTTGGTCTAAAAATTGAAATTTATATAAAACCGATTTAAAAACTTAATCCATGACATTTATTAACTTAAAACGTCATATTATTAGTTATTACGCATCTTTTTCGGCTTGATCGATCGTCTCTTGCTCGGTTTGGTATTAAAGGTTTCGTTTAACGTACCGACGTACTATTAAATTGAAATCCTTTTTCTGTGCTTTAATCCACTTATCCCGAAGCTTTAATACTTCGTAACATCACTAAATATCATATATCTCGTCTATAATTGAACCCTCGATTCATTCGGGTTTCAATAACTATCGATCGTTTGATCGCATATTCAATACGGTGAATTATATATTCACGTACAATCAATACAATGAACCATGTATTCTCGTATAATTACCATGGTAACTCTTGTACCCGACATTACATATGACGTAACTAACGTCTACCGGTTAGGGTATACCTGGTTTCGTCGGAATCGTTACATTCTCCCCCCGTTAAGAAATTTCGTCCTCGAAATTTTACACGCCCACTATCTCCTTTCGAGAGAAAGGTGGGGGGGTTTTTCCTTCAGAATTCACCCTCGCGTTACCAAGTATAATCTGGTCCTCGCTGTGAATTTCCACTTAATCTTAATTAATAACGCTTGGTATGTCAAAACTGTTTAGTTTTCCCGTCTACTATCTCTACGGAATTAGTTATGATATCAAACAGGTCTTCTATGAGTACCTCTATTACTAGTACTTTCGTTGCCTCATCGCTTAGGCACTTTTCAATCCGTATACATGGCAAAATATCATGTATAGTACTTAGCCCCTGGAATACTTTAATCAATAAACTAAGTGACCAATCATGGAGATAATCTCATGAGGGCCAATATATTAAGGAGCTATTTTCGGTTTTGGCAAACCTCATATCACCTTTCTAAGGTGATGCCTTTAAAAATGCATTGTCACCTCTTTCCAATGACAATGGTTTCCTATGAATGTTGGCATAAATCCTTTGCCAATCTCGCGATGCTTTCAACTCATCTTAAATATTATAAATCCGATTGGTTGTTTCTCGAATCAATTCAAATCTTATGGCTTGATTGACGCCCATTTTCAATTTACAAATTGGTGATAATTACTTCACCCATAGAAAGCTTCAAGCTCTCGATGCTTCCTTCCCCGCCTTCCAATAATGGAAGTATGATGACTATTTTGATCTGAGATCATTGAAAATGGTACTCCACGACGAGATACCATTTCACCATCAGGAATTTGGGCAAGATTTCATTGTAATATATTCCCACTATCATTGGCGAATTTTCTGTCGTCGTGGCGTTCCCAAGGGTTTTCGGTGTGCAGCCTTATCTCTGGCATAACTCAATATTCACCAACACACGTAACCATATCTTTCTCCAAACTCGGCCATTAATAAAAATCCTTTCAGATATCCGTATCATCAATAGTCAAATCTGATCCCGGATGTATGGATTATTTCGATCTATGCACTTCGTCAATGATTAATTCACGAAGGTCATGGAGGGTCGGGATCCAAACCCGATTTTTGAAGTAGAGAATTTAGGTCCACGCGCTGTTCGAAGTTCTCCTCATTGCCGTAAGGTTCCTTCTTTTCCAATTGTTCCTCTTTCAACGCCTCACGTTGAGCGACTCGAATCAGGTTCGAAGGTTCGACTGGACTATCATCCCCAGCACTTGCACTCGCAATGGCTTAACCCGATCTTTCTTACTCAAGGCATCGGCTACGACGTTAGCCTTGCCAGGGTGATAACGGATGTCACAGTCATAATCGTTTAACAACTCGACCCATCTTCGTTGCCTCATATTCAGTTCCTTCTAATCAAATACGTGCTGCAAACTTTTATGATCGGTGAAGATGGTGCACTTCGTATCGTAGAGATAATGTCTCCACATTTTAAGTGCGAAGATAACCGCTCCCAGTTCTAAGTCGTGAGTAGTGAAATCTTACTCGTGTATTTTTAACTGTCGGGAAGTATAGGCTATGACCTTATTATACTGCGTCAACACGCATCCTAACCCTCTACGCGACGCGTCACAATACGCGACAAAACCATCGTCTCCATCGGGGAGACTTAAAATCGGCGCTTGGCACAATTTTAACGGTTTCTATCTTATTTGGATCTTTGCGTAATCCTTGTTGCTTTACAACATGACCAAGGGATTATGCCTTCTTTATTCAAAATCACATTTCGAAAACTTCGTGTATAGCTCATCTTGCTTTAACACTTCCAAAATTTTCCTTAACCGTCGATCGTGCTCTTCCTTACGTTGCAAATATATCAAAATATTATCAATGAATGCTATGACAAATTTGTCAAAATAAAGTTTACAGACTCGATTCATGAGTTCTATGAATACTACCTGCGCATTTGTTAACCCGAAAGGCATAACTAAGAATTCAAAATGGCCGTAGTGAGTCCGAAACGCTGTTGTTGCAACGTCCTCCTCTCGGATTTTTCATTTGGCGATAACTATATCTAAGACCAATTTTCTAAAAACAAATCGCCTTCTGCAGTTGGTTTAACGGATCATTTACTTCGAAGAAGTGAATACCTATTCTTGATCGTCACTCTATTCAATTCTCCCTAATCAACACATATCCTAACACTTCCGTCCTTCATTTCCCAATTAAAACTGGTGCACCCCATGGTGACTAACTGGGTCGTATAAAGTCTTATCCAACAGTTCTTGTAAATGATTGGATAATTCATGCATCTCGGACAGTGCAATTCGGTAGGGTGCTTTAGCAACAGGGCCAGCTTGAGACATTAATTCGATTCTGAATTCGACCTGTCGGTTTGGCGGTAATCCAGGAAGTTTTTCTGGGAAAACTTGTGGAATTCGCGTACCATTGGGATATCTTCTATATGTTTTCTTTTAAATACTTTGGCAATCGCGTTTGTTAAGTATACCACGTCTTCTTGTCGTAAATATTATAACACCTCAAGGTGAGATTAGAGTGGTAACATAATACTGTACACTTTTCTCTGTATGTTATATATTTATCTGTACCCAACACATATATATTTCTATATATATGTGTTTATCCTTCTAATCATCTTCTTTTCATATTTGATTTCAGCTTCATGTTGAGTTAGCCAATCCATGTTAACTATCACGTCACAACTTCTTAACTTTACGGGTCGTAGGTCAATAAAGAAAGGTTAATCGTTCAGGATAATAGGACAATTCCGAACCATTTAGTTAACCCTTAGGGATTTGCCGTTAGCAAATTTACAGTATAGGGTTCTATAGTTTCACTAATCGGTATCTTTCCAAAGGGTAGAAGGTTAGCAGGAACTAACTTCTATCGACGACCGTAAAAGTATCACTGAAGCCAATTGATTTAAAACTACAACGTACTTAATACCCCTTTTGGACCATGACGTGCTTTATTTGAATTACTCACAAAAGCACGGTTCCTTGCTTGATCAGAGGTTGATGCTTGTCATGAGGTTCATCTTCCACAACACCTTGGTTCAACTTTGGGCAATCTCTCTTGAAACGTTCTGTACTGCCACATTCATAGCAAGTACAACTGTTTGGCATAATTTGATTTCTTCGGATGGATTGTTATTGAAGTTGTTGGGTTCGGAGTGGTTGTACACGAATGGGTTGGGGTTGTTGGTTCACCTGGCTTCAATTGGTTCTACAATTAGGGCATTACGTCCATCTTTACCACACCTGTGGCCTACTATCACTCGACATTCTTCTTCCTGCCGATAACCATATTTTCCACATTTAGGGAAGGACCCTTCATGCGGTTCATGTTTCACACCAGAACTAGTCTCAGTATGATTCTGGGTTGTAGGACATACCTACTTATTCAAAGGCCTATCTTGCACTATGCCTTTATCACTTCTCTTCTGTAACACTCAACGTCTCACCTAACGTCCTTCCAGTCCACTTCTCATAGAGTCAAATATATCAATGCTGGCTTGTGACACAACCCTTCCAAAGGTTGTATATTTTACAGGATTGACTATACTCCTTATCGATGGAGTTAGTCCCCTATATTGCGCTTACTTCGCTTAGTTTCAGGAGTAATTAGCCATGTTACCAGACATGACAATTCCTTTAAACGATTAGCGCGTTCTAAGTGATCAGCACACAACATTTCTATCTTTCATAGCTCAGTTTCAAATCTCTGAACTCAATTACTCGAATAAAAGTGCTCTAGCACAAGAATTTTAAATCCTGACCATATTATCTAAACAAAAATTTTCTAACTATAATTTTGTACCATCGTGTTCCATCACGATACAACATAATCTCCCAACATATCTGTAGCATATTTCACTACACAATGTTCTAGACTCTTACCAATATCCTTAACCATTTCGATCTTTTCTATCCACTCGCTAATCTATTCCTCCCTTTACCAACAGTAAACCATTAATAATCCCCTTAACACAACCAATAAACACGTCCTTCATACCAGATCTAATTCATTACGACTACCATTCATGTTTAGTTTAAAACTAATACTTGTAGTCATAATAGTATTTGGTGGGACATTAACACTCTTAGTAATAATACTAAGAATTGAAATATTCATAATCATGTGATTGTTCGATCTATAATTCTGTGATCACATTTGCATCAACACTAGCAGTGATCTGTGATACGACGTTCGGTATCATCATCTGTTATCTTTGAGCAATCAACTGAATCATATCAATCTCCATCATGTCGTTCTGCCGTACTCATCCCGTACGCTGTAATCAATACTAATCTCACCGTATAGCTCGTTGCCAGCTCAATCATAACAACAGGTACACATACACACCACATATTATCATATATATTACACATACCGGCATCTAGCATATATATGTCCCATAAATATAATAACATACGGACTTAACCTGACGTCGGTTAATGTTTAAATATGCTTCAAAACCCTTGTCACCAACTGACATATAGATTTTTCTCAACAAAGATTATCGTTTAATATACTTGATTTCAATATCCTTCTGCATATCAGCATAACCGATACATGCTCATCGTGAGCACCAAACGATTACATACCACGGAGTTAAAATATCCGTGTTTATTCGTATATCCGGCATACACAGTATACCTCCTACGAACGAACAACCAACTATGCTATAATGATTCCAACACTTCTTTGTGTATAGGTAATCATTCTATTCGAGCATACATGGGTGTAAACATCTAACGGATGTAAGGATAACATAGGGAGTTGCAAGGTTCAAGGTAATTGCGCAACATGGGTTGCCTTCAAATATTATTAATTACTATTATGGGAAACTCTACACTCGCTCAGTCAATGTCCTCAGGCGTTCTAGGTTTGCTAAAATCGGTAATTCTCGATCTGAAGTTGGTCCGTCTCATATGTTTGTGAGTGAGCAATACATATATATATATTTCAATATTTTATTTTATTTTATTTTATTTATTTACTCCTTTAATTTAATGAAATAAGAATGGGTTCAGGTACGGATCCGTTTGTACGTGAGGGTTGACGGTTCGGGTGAACATCTGAGGTTATTAGGATATACGGTACCGATGTTGGTAGGGTAAGGGATTCATCAATTTTGGTTGGGAGTGACGGTTACTAGATATTTCTGGTTAATGTCAAACGGGAGATCTAACTTGGTACTATCATAACTATGGCCCGATAAGTCAGACTTATCATCAACCGATGCTCTAGAAATTTCGGCATCCTCGGTACTTTTTTATTATTTCCTTCCCCGGTTCCTTATCCGGGTCCCATTTCTCAATACATGTACCCACAAGATATGTACATATATATATATATATATATATACATATTAGCACGTATAAATAATATTATATACTTTACACATATGTTGCCATTTTTACCTATTAATGTACCCCGTGACTTCCCCTGAATTCCCTAGTGCGGACAAGTCTGTTATTATGTTCCGGACCATAATAACTCACTTGTCCATCCAAGTTCATCCAGACCTCGTCACTATAAATTATTAGTTGATATTCAGATCCTATAATACTTAAGCTACTGGTTATATTTTAGGTATCTTTTAAAGACATCCTAATTCTATTATAACCAATGGCTCTGATACCAAGTTCTGTAACACCCCGTAACCGCAGCGGAAACGTAAACGGGATGCGACAGACACCTCTGATATCAACCACATTGTTTATAAAGAAAACCGAATGCATTAATATACTTCAAAATTACATTATCTCATCTTTCATTACCGTCTAGGTGATACACACATCATACAATACGGTTCATAATTCTATTTGTTATAATGTATCCTAACGTCCAGCATGCAAACCTTACACACATCAAGCACTTAGCACGTAATCAATCACTTTATCTTAGTTGTACCTGAAAAGCATGTGAGAAAACGGGTCAACTACGAATAGTTGGTGAGTTTCACAATTTTAGTAAACCATGATAAATCCATATCATAATATAATATTATCTGGGGACACTGTTAACCCATAAACACATTAATAACCTCTGGGGACATTGTTGACCCATAACACTTCCAATAACCTCTGGGGACACTGTTAACCCAGAACACTTCCACTAACCTATGGGGACAATGTTAACCCAGAACACTTCCAATAACCTCTGGGGACACTGTTAACCCAGAACACTTCCAATAACCTCTGGGGACACTGTTAACCCAGAACACTGTTGCGGGACCTTTCAATATAAACAACTTAGACAATTACCATTTTAATACATTACCGTACGATTCCCGTACAATAAACATTATATAAATACATTCATTTCCATGCGATCAGCATGTACTTAAACCTTTTGATAGAAACATGCTTTCCGCCCCGGGAAAATATTTAAAACATTTCAGTAAAAAGGGGCTCGTGAAAACTCACCTTAGCACATGCAAGCAGGTAACAACAATCATTATCAATTAACACGTCCAATCTGTAATACGATCGCTACGATCGTTATTATACAATTATTGTTTATATAATCTTTAACCTTATCAATCGGTACATCTGGGGACACTGTTAACCCAGTACTGTACCTGTTCCGGGGGCAATGTTAACCCAGAAATACTTCTCCGGACTCAGATTGTGATGTCGTTTAGAGTTCCATGGTCACAATTTCTATTAGTCGTTTTCTCGTTTTGCGTGCCTAGCACGAATATCCGTTTTATGTTTCAAAAATGGGTTTGGTCACACACGACCCGAAAATAGTGGTTGTCTGATAATTTAATTTAAAATGTGAAATTATAGCTCGGTTTAGATGTCCCGATTGGCCGCGGGACTCGTTCCCGTCTTTGGCGTACCGGAAACCGTTAAAATCGGTTAAAAATACCCAAATCATCCGACTTATTTTCGGATGATTCATTTTTACTTGTTTAACTCAATTATATGAAAATAGTCCATTTTTAAGGTTTTTATACACCAGTCAGCTCGCTTAAGCGAACTTCACCGGTTTACGCGTTTTAACTTTAAAAGTTTGATAATCAGCACGATTAATTATCCGTTTACTCTCGGATCTTGAAATTTTGCAAAAATCACTTTTTAATAGTGGGAAATTTTATAAAAATATTTCCAGAATTAATTCTTATATTTAAAATTTATTTATCTATTTTTAAACACCATTTAAACACTAAATATGTCGTAAATACCAAACGACCTTAGAAAAATCCCAAATTTTTCCTGGATGTCCCCTGCCATCCACATAGTCCCCTGTAATTTTTCCAGAACCAAAATCTTCTTTTACATGCCCTTTTTCCAAAACCGAGCTAGAAATCCCTAGAACTCGTTTAACCGAAAAGCCTACTTAGACTTCTCCAACGGACCTCAAATTTTGTGTGTGACTTATACATGATATGAAAAGCTTATCTGAAATTTTCCAGAATTTTCCATAATATTTAACTATTTTTCACCATTTTTGGCCAAAACCGAGCATTAAATTCACCAAATATTCATCTTTTATCCAAAAATTACCAAAAATTCACAGAACTCATCTTTTCATGTGTTTAACACCTCTGTAAAATTTCATGACCTAACTCTAAAGCATCAACAATCTGTGCAAATTTCCCAAAACCGAACATAACCGAATATACCTTTCGTTTTCCGCCACTACAAGCTACAAACTCATCTTTCCGCCTTATCTACCACTAAATACAGAGCCTACAAACAACATACCACAATACCAAGCAAGTTACACTCACGATCATGCCATTTCTTTCATGGTTACGGTTATGTTACTAAAAACAAAGATTTAACCGTAAAAATTCGTTTTTGATTCGTTTAACTCATTTCTTGGACCAAGATCCCTTGTATAACCCGTATACATCACTTGATCATGCAAGAATCGGTTTTCATCTTTGAAACCTCATTTTCTTGCAAACAAACTCAAGAAACGAAGATGGAAACGTGATTAACTCGATTCTTTACCTTGTTTTCTTGCTAATTATCTCGGGTTTTGGATCATGATCTTGAGAGGATTGATGAATCTTTGAGAGAGTTGATTGAAAAAAGAAAAAAAAAGAAAATGAGGGCCATGGAGGCCGATCGGAAATGTTAATGGGTGGGGTGGGACCCACAAGTTCATTCTTGGCCACAAACTTGGATTTCCGAAATCTGGATAATGTTTTGGATAATCTGGTTCAGTTCGTTTCTCGATTAAATGTTTAATTCGGCTTAAAACGAGGATAAAACGGTCGTTTTTGGTCTAAAAATTGAAATTTATATAAAACCGATTTAAAAACTTAATCCATGACATTTATTAACTTAAAACGTCATATTATTAGTTATTACGCATCCTTTTCGGCTTGATCGATCGTCTCTTGCTCGGTTTGGTATTAAAGGTTTCGTTTAACGTACCGACGTACTATTAAATCGAAATCCTTTTTCTGTGCTTTAATCCACTTATCCCGAAGCTTTAATACTTCGTAACATCACTAAATATCATATATCTCGTCTATAATTGAACCCTCGATTTATTCGGGTTTCAATAACTATCGATCGTTTGATCGCATATTCAATACGGTGAATTATATATTCACGTACAATCAATACAATGAACCATGTATTCTCGTATAATTACCATGGTAACTCTTGTACCCGACATTACATATGACGTAACTAACGTCTACCGGTTAGGGTATACCTGGTTTCGTCGGAATCGTTACAGGGATTTATTAATTTTGGTTTGGAGTGACGGTTACTAGATATTTCTGGTTAATGTCAAACGGGAGATCTAATTTGGTACTATCATAACTATGGCCCGATAAGTGAGACTTATCATCAACCGATGCTCTAGAAATTTCAGCATCCTCGGTACTTTTATTATTTCATCCCCCGGTTCCTTATCCGGGTCCTATTTCTCAATACATGTACCCACAAGATATGTACATATATATATATACACATTAGCACGCATAAATAATATTATATACTTTACACATATGTTGTCATTTTTACCTATTAATGTACCCAGTGACTTCCCTTGAATTCCCTTGTGCAGACAAGTCTGTTATTATGTTCCGGACCATAACAACTCACTTGTCCGACCGAGTTCATCCCGATACTCGTCACCATATATTATTAGTTGATATTCAGATTTCCAGATGTGGATAACGTTTTGGATAAACTCGGTTCGGTTCGTTTTTCGTTTAGACGCTTAATTCGGCTTTTAAAAATGCATTTCTTTTAAACCGGTTTAATACATTTAAAAGTTTAAACCATAACCCTTGTTTACTTAAACACCTTAATAATATTATTTGCGCATCTTTTTCGGCTTGAATGATGGTATCTTGCTCGGTTTGGTATTCATATTTCGTTTAACGTACCGACGTATCGCTAAATCGAAATTCTTTTTTGTGCCATACTTTACTTATCCCGAAGCATTAATGCTTCGTAAAATCACTAAATATTATAGATATCGTCTATAATTGAACCCTCGATTCGTTCGGGTTTCAATAACTATCGATCGATTAATCGCATATTCAATACGATGAATTATATATTCACGTACAATCAATACAGTGAACCATGTATTCTCGTATAATTACTATGGTAATTCATGTACCCGACATTAAATATAACGTAACTATTGTCTACCGGTTAGGGTATACCTGGTTTCGTCGGAATCGTTACACTTTTCCCCAAGTATGTACTATGTCTAACACCACATAGCAGTATGTAATATGTTTAAATGACAATCTGCAACTGGGTTAACATGTTCCGGCATACCCCACCGGCTCTGTCAGTTGGGTTTGTCAAACCGATAGTACTATCCACACGTCACCGGCACGAAGTTAATCACTTGTGTTTGTGGGGACTTTCAAGTGTTAGTACTTAGATAATTCACATCACCACACGTTTTCAAGTATATATATATATGTAAACATGCTTTCCACCCCAAAATTTCGTAAAACAGTTTAGAAAGTGGGGTCGTGAAACTCACCTTATTGTAGTTCGAGCAGGTAATATACGTCAATAAGTGTTATGCCTCGATTATAACTCGTATCCTATAATCGGTATCGTACTGTTAATACTAGTACAATGTTTAAACCAAATCGGGCTGTATAACTAGTCTGGTTATTGCTTTTAGGCCCAAAACATGACCATAGTCTTAGATTGTGACGTTGTATACTATGAAATGTTTAAAACTGGATTTGGCTCAGTTTCACCGTTTCCCGAGCCTAGCCAAGTTGATCGTTTACGCGTTTAGGGAACAGGTAAGATCACACAAGCTTAAGTAAACATGTTGATTGTTAAAATGATTTGATTTATGAAAGCATCTTGAGGTTTCGGTATCTGGATTGATAGCAAGGTTCGTTTCCGTTTTCACACGGGTTTGATTATACAAGACGCGTAAAATCCACCCGAATTTTCCGGAATTCTCGTAAAAAGTTCGTTTTTATCAATTTCATCAAAAAATACAATATTTGACCACTTTTGATATTTTGACGTACCAGTCAGTCTGTTAAACGTCAAACTGCCGGTTTCGTTAAAACAATAATAATTTAAATCTTTGATTAATCATAAGTAAATATGTACTTATGTATAAATTATGTAAATTTTTGAAAAAATACATTAAAATATGGAGAATTTTATAAAAATATTTTCAGAAATTTTATGATTAATTATTTATTTATAAAAATTCATTTAATAGGTTATAATCGTGTAATAAATGGCCCGTTTATATCAAACGACCTCCGAAAAATCTGATAATTTTTACAAATGGCCTCAATGTTATTACATAGCCCCTGAAAAATCTCCAGAACCTAACTCTTTTGACAAATTGCCTTTTTGTGCATTTTTCGGGTGTTAAAATTCGTTTAAATCATAATTGCACAAACCATACTTAGGCTTTTCCAATGATCCCCAAACATTACCAGTGATCTTACCATCACACATTAATCTCTGAAACCGAATTTCATAATTTTTCAATAAGTTTAGCTATTTTTCCCTAATAAACGCTCATAAACGAAAATAAATTCACCAAATATTCTCCGTTTATATACAAATTACCAAATTTGAACAGGGACTCATTTATAAGATCCCTAATGTCCCTGAAAATTTTCACAAGCTAACAACAAGCACGTCACAACCTAATACTAAACAGCCCTTAAACGAGTGTTACGGGTTTACCTTGTCGGTTTTCGATGAGTTTTGCTAGCTTAAACGACTTTCCGGGTCTTGGGTTGCAAACTCAGTGTATCTACATATAATATAACATCAAACCAAGCATAAATCAACCATTGAACAGCCTTGTTAACTAGGGTTTCGGTTATGGTATCAAACCGAACTTTCAAACCGTAAAAACGTTGTATTCATGTTCTAATCCGTGTTTTTGACCAAAAATCAATATGTTTATGCTTTGTAGACATGTTTAACATCAAAACATGATTTTACTTGATATTTATGGTTTTTGGATGGTTAAACATGTTTAATACTAATCAAGAACTAATTTTCTATGTTTAAATCTTACTAAACAAGCTTGAAATCTTCATGAATTTAATGTTTAACTTTAGGGTTTTGGATAAGAAATGAAGATGATCAGCTGGATATTGAGTTGGTTGGTGTTTGGAATGAGAAAATATCTTTTTCCTTAGCTTATTTAACAAGCTAATCAAAAGGCCCCCCCCCCCAAGTTGCGACCGGAAACATTAAGGGCCCATTGGGCCTTCTATTTGGCCCAATGGTTCCTCGGTATTCATGCCATACGCAAGTGTCGGTCCAAAATTTAGTTTGGGTTTGGTTTTTCGCAAGAAAACTAGTTCGAGTGCGAAAACCAGCGCGAAAACGAGTGTTTTTCAGCTTCTTTTTGTAAAATAAGAAAAACGTACTGACTCGTTGTAAAAATCTAAAATATTTTCAAGGATTTCCTAGAACATGTCATATAAGTGTTTTATAAATCTTTTTCGGCTTAACGGATACTACAATGCTCGTTTTGATGTTAACGATTGCGTTTAAACTCATAGCGTATCAATAAACGAAACCTTTTTCGTTTAAATGGTTTTAAATGTACTGAGGCCTAAATATCAATATGTTAACCTCTACAATATATCTACAACTCATATATGACCCCTCAGTATATATACAAGTCATAATTAGTTTCGGTCGGTTACTCGTTTAAGCACTACGAATTAACCGATTTATCGTTTACTTGTTACATAGTGAATATAGTATACCTCGTTTTGTCACGAATGTCACAGGAAAAGTCACATTTGATAATGTCTTTTATGTGGAAGGATTACCATATAATTAACAAATTGTGGCATAGAAAGCTTTATCATGTCAAATTAAAGAAGATGAACAAACTTGTAAAATGTGAACATGTAATTGGTTTGCCTACAAAGGAGTTCAAGCTTGATGACAAATGCATCTCATGTTAAAAGGGCAAGCATCACAAGTCTTCGCACAAGACAAAACTCATTAACACAATTGATCAAGTGCATGAGATGCTTCACATGGATCTTTTTGGTCTTGTGAGTGTTCCAAGTATTGGAAAGAAGAGATATTGTCTTGTGATAATTAATGATTTTTCAAGATACACTTGGGTTTATTTCCTAAGTATTAAAGATGAAGCAGTTGAATTGATAATGAACTGTGTTACAAGAGTTGAGAATCTGTTGGATACAAGGGTGAAGATCATGAGAAATGATAATGGCACTGAATTCAAGAATGGAGTCATGGAAGAATTCTGCAATGAAAAGGGAATACTTCAACAATTCGCTGCTCCTGGAACCCCTGAACAAAATGGTGTTGCAGAGTGAAGAAGCAGAACACTTATTGAAGCTGCAAGGACCATGTTGGAAAATGCCTTTCAACCTGTCACTCTTTGGGCAGAAGTAGTTAATACAGCCTGCTATGTTCAGAACAGAGTGCTTCTCAACAAAAGTCAAGAAAAAACTTTCTATGAGATTTTGTTTAAAAGAAAGCCCTAAATCAAGTTTCTCAAGCCATTTGGATGAAAATGTTCACTTTTGAACACCAAGGATTATCCCAACAAGTTTCAAGAAAAATCATTGGATTACTTCTTTGTTGGTTACTAAACACACTCAAAAGCCTACGGAGTATATGTCAAATATCATTTGAGTGTGATTGAATCTTCAGATGTAATTTTCAATGAAAATCAATTCAATACAGTTGATGGAGCTGCATGGCAGTTTGATCTTGAAAAATTAATCAAGTCCTTCAAGATTTATCCTAAAGACTTTGATGATTCTTTTTATAAAACAAGCTTAATTGAAGTGACTAATCAGAAAAAGTTAGATTTTGACAAATTATGGTCAAAGTTACTAGAAAAAGAAGTGAATATAAATTTATAAAGGATCCCTCAAGTGATGAAATTGAAGAGGTTCAAGATCATGTTAATGATCAAGAACAAAATCAAAATCTAGAACAAGATCAAGAAAATGGTAATCAAGACAATCAGGAAGTGCAAGTTGATCAAGTTCTGAATGAAATGGATCCAAGCAACCAAGATGAAGTGTAAAGACAAGCTGAAAGAAAAGAATGATTTTAAGATTAATTTCAAAGCTTGAATATGGGAAACAATGATGAATCTATCTCAGAACAGAACAATGAAGAATCACCTGAGTTCCATGATGCAACAACTGATTTGATCATTGATTAACCAGATTTCAATGAATCGAATCTTGTCACACCCGGCCCTAAACGGCGGAAACAGCCGGGTGCGCGCGAGTGGGAATTGATAATCAAGCACGGGTTATTGCAAACATTCAAATAAATTTTCCATTGCGCATGAAATGTCTAGTACAAAATACATTACATTGTTTAGAATTACATATAAAAACATCCACATATGAAAAACGTTGAAGATTTCCGCGCCATATCCCCTTACACGGCGGGAACAACCACGCGTGTGGAAGGGATAGAACTAAAATCTTCCAAAAACCATTTTTATAGATGTTCTGCGTGAAGTGCTCTATGTGTGACTCCTTGCGCTACTAATTATCACCTGAAAGACACGTAAAAACATTTGAATCAGTATAAACTGAGTGAGTTCACAAGTTTTTGGTGACTTGATAAATCGTATTGCATCATATCCTTGATAAAACCATATTGAAACATATTTCTGATAATATCATTAAAACATATGCTTGATAAAGCCGTCCCGCGGGTTACGCGCGGACATTTCTGAAAACCGTGCTCGTCCATGCAAAGTGGCGCTGCCACTACGAGCGAAAATAATACCGTCCCGCGGGTTACGCGCGGACGTTGTGCTCGGAAAACTAGGCGCTCGTCCATGCAAAGAGGTGCGACCCCTACGAGCGGGCTTTACAACCAGTAGTACTACCCCATGACCATACTAGGCACTCGTCTATGCAAAGAGGTGCGACCCCTACGAGCGGGTTGATCAAACACGGTAGTCCCTACCCTTAGAGTTCCGTTGACGAAGTGATCACTTTCTTGTTCTTGCGCACTCACATTGAAAACCAAGATAAACACCATGAACAGATAATCGTTTGCATTGCCTATAAATATACCATGATAAAACATAATTTAAACACGTGTCCCTCACCCCGAAAACAGTTTAAAACATAGTGAAAATAGGGGCTGTGAAACTCACCTGTGATTCTTGTTAAGTGATGGTTTAGAGAGATTAAACGAGATTCGGGTTTCCTGATGTTAGCCTCGAAATTGGAAGTCTAGAATATGTTTAAATAACAAGAAATATGTGTATTAAGACCAAGTAATCGAAGAATATAAGGGCTGGTCAGAAAAGTAAATCTCAAGACTAAAGTTTCGGCTTACCTAGCGATGTAACTGGAAACGGATGCTTGGGAGATGGTTAGTGCAGAATTACAGGTTTAAGAGAGGAGTTTGGAGTGTGTTTCTTGTGGTTGTGATATTTTTATTCAAGAATTGATATTTATAGGCAAATTCAAGGGAACACAATCCCTTGATTTAGGGGATTGAGATCTTATCATATCGGGTGTAATGATGACAAGGTATGGGGTTTATTATTATTTATTTAGGGATGGGGGTGATGGTCCTAGGGAGTGGTTATAAAGATTCTGATGGATTTGACAGTACATGCAGGACTGTGGTTGGTGAGAGTAGGTGCGGCTGACAGCTGACATTTCGTGTTACAGTATACTTTTCCTGGTACTGTTGTCAGTGTGCAGTCAAAAGGTAAAAATCTCTGAAACACGCAACTGGTTCTTTCTGGGCGGGGGTAATCCCCTTACATCTGAAGAATAGACTAAGTGTTTTGTGCGTGTAGCCTTGCGCGTATAGCCTTCTGCGTGAAGGCCATTTCTTTGAACGTTGTGGGTGCGTAACCTTCTCGTAGTCAGGGACGTTGAGTTTCATTTGTAGATTCTCCATGAGGTCTTGGTATTTCAACATAGTGATCAGTTATGTTGAAGTCAATTCCATCTTGGAGCTTCAAACAAACTAGCTCTCAATGTTCCCGCCATGCGGGGAGGTTAGTTCTTTTTTTCCGCGCGCGCATAAATAATTTGGGTTTTAATTAGGAAATTAGGATATTGTTTGAACATAGTTTTACTTATGGATCATTGAAGAGGTATGCAACCCATTAGACAGAAACGACATAAAATTAAGTTGTCATGAAAACACAACAAAAACCTGTGCGCATGGCGCATATAACATATGCCCGCGCTGATCCTAACATGGCGCGCATCGCATCCGCGCATGGCGCATATAACATATGCCCGCGCTGATCCTAACATGGCGCGCATCGCATCCGCGCATGGCGCATATAACATATGCCCGCGCTGATCCTAACATGGCGCGCATCGCATCCGCGCATGGCACATATAACATATGCCCGCGCTGATCCTAACATGGCGCGCATCGCATCCGCGCATGGCGCATATAACATATGCCCGCGCTGATCCTAACATGGCGCGCATCGCATCCGCGCATGGCGCATATAACATATGCCCGCGCTGATCCTAACATGGCGCGCATAACATTCACAATCTCCTAATAATTAGGTTGGTTACTTGGTTTATGGGATTGGGAAATTACCGGGTGTCACAAATCTTGACTTTACTATGTCTACAAATGTGGTTGTTCAATCCTCTTATGTCGAAAGAAATTATCCACCTGAGAACATCATTGGAGATATAAATGAAAGAGTTACAAGAAGTGCTTCTAAATATGCAAACATTTGTTTGTACTCCCTCTTTCTATCCCAAATTGAACCCGAGAACATTGTTCAAGCTTTGAAAGACAACTGTTGGGTAGAGGCAATGCAAGAGGAGTTGGATCAATTCAGAGATTTACAAGTGTGGGAACTTGTTGATAGGACCAGAAACATATATGCCATTGGAACTAAATGGGTTTTCAGGAAAAAAAGGGATGAAAAAGGAATTGTGATTAAGAACAAAAAAAGACTTGTTGCTCTGGGATGTCTACAAGAAGAAGGAATAGACTTTGAGGAAGTTTTTTCCCCTATGGTAAGGCTTGAAGCAATAAGAATTTTCTTAGCATATGCTGCCTCAAAAAAAAATATAAGGGTATTCCAGTTAGATGTCAAATCTGCTTTCTTAAATGGAAAAAAAGAAGAGGAAGTGTATGTGTCTCACCACCAGGATTTGAGGACCCTGATTATTCTAAGAAAGTGTATAAGTTAAACAAAGCTTTTTATGGACTACATCAAGCTCCAAGAGCTTGGTATGATGAGTTATCTAATCATTTACTTAATAATGGTTTCTCAAGGTGAACTATTGGCAAGACTTTTACAAGAAAAGAGGAAGAGATTTGCTTCTATTACAAGTCTATGTTGATGATATTATTTTTGGTTCAACCAATGAACAAATGTGCCATGAATTTGAAGAAGTTATGAAATCCAAGTACTCAATGAGCTCAATGGGAGAAATGAACTTCTTTCTTGGATTGCATGTTCAATAAAAGACTGATGGTATCTTCATATGCCAGTCTAAGTATGTGCAGAATATTTTGAACAAGTTCAAGTGTCATGATTTCAAAATTGCTTCAACACCCATTGACACTCATGAGAAAATGATAGCAGATGATAATGGGGAGCCTGCGGATGAACATGAATATAAGCCAAAATTTGATCCTTGATGTATCTTACTACTTCTAGACCAGATATCATGTTTTGCAGTATGTGTATGTGCAATAATTCAGTCAAGTCCTAAGGTCTCTCATATGACTGCTGTCAAGATGATTTTTAGATACTTGAAAGGAAAACCAGATTTAGGGATATGGTACCCAAACAACCATTCCTTTGATCTTATTCCCTACGCTGAAAGTGATTATGATGGGTGCAACATGAGTAGGAAGTCAACTTCTGGTGGATGTCAATTTTTGGGAGACAGGCTAGTGTCCATCTCAACAGCTGTGCACAAGTTTTACGGATTCAGAATCAAATGCTGGATTATGGTCTGAATTTCTAGAACACTTCTATTTTCATTGATAATACTGATGCATTTTTCATTGTTAAGAATCCAGTACAACAAAGATGAAGCACATTGAAATCAGACATCATTTCATTAGGTATTGCAATGAAAAAGGTCTAATTGAGATGAAAAGAGTTGATATACGTGATAATTTGGCTGACCTATTCACAAAACCACTTGACAAAACCACGTTCAACTTTCTTTTGAAAGCCCTGGTAATGATCAACTCATATTTGTTCTGAATCATGATATGTGCTCTATGTGCTAATTGACTATCTAGATAAATGGTCTTGAAGAATGCTTGTGTTTGAATATGTTACTGTTTGATGATCACTGATGTATGCTTAATTTATTATCTGTATAACTTAGGTATATTTGATGCTTAGGTTGATGATCAGTGATTTATATGTGTATATGTGTTCTTGATGTTAACCGATGTATGCTTAATTGAATACATGTGAAACTTAGGTATCTTTGATGCTTATGTTTTTCTATCAGTTAACATGTGTGATATCCTGATAAGTATTTGAAATTGATATATTTGTGTGAATACTTATATGATATTTTGGTTATGATAATTGATAAATATGTTTAATATGATCTGATGATGTTGTTAGGATTTGTTAGACTATGCATTTTGTAAAGTTTGCTTGCTTTGATGATTTCGTGATTGAGATATGAATATGTTACCTTCTGTTAGAGTCAAAATATGCTTTAGTGTCAAAATTTCATGCTCAAATGAAATTTGCTTAAAATCATTTTTGATAAAAACAGAGCAAGTTGATTAATGGTATTGAGATATGATAAAATTATTCAGTTCAAAGCTTTATAGAAGCTTAAAAAGGTTTTCAATGAAAATTGATCCAACATTTTGGGAAATGATAGTACATTGACTATTTGGCCAATCATATGGATTTAATAGGCTAAAAAGACAATTAGTGCAGTCATTGACATGTATGGTTGTTTTCCCATGATTTGTAAAATCTAAGGTGATATAAACATAAAGAAACTGCTAAACTTAATGTGGAGTTAGATTGTTGTCCATGCATGTTCCAATATACATCTTTCCGAATGATAGGCAGAAAAGTGAATATCCAGTAATCCATGAACCCGTTGGTATTTGGTCCCAAAAATGAGGTTTTATTTGAGAATGACAAAAACACAAGTTAACAAAATGTACTGATTAAACAACACAATTTTGTTATACATGTTCACAACCTTATGTTATTAAAAAAAAATCTTCATAAGTTCTGTCATTAAAAGTTTTAACCAAATATCAGGGGGTCGGAGTCAATTCAGGGTTATCTGAAGAAAGCCAAATAAGCCTTGAAAATATATATGAAAGCATCAGAAAGCAATATGTGTTATCCATTTAGTATTATGCATCTTAAATGAACTTAAATCACATCACCAAAGAAATGAAATTCATGCTAAGTCTAGACCTGCTGTTAACCAGTCTAATCTGTCTTAAATGAACTTAAATCATATCACCAAAGAAATGAAATTCATGCTAAGTCTAGACCTGCTGTTAACATTAGTCAATATGATCCCATGTTGAGATCTTTTCATAAAAGGAAAGAAAATGATTTGAAATGAAAGATAACTGAAATTTGACCTCTTAATTCACCATTTGCTCTTCAACAATGATCTTTAAAGATAAAAATGTTTGACATTTGGTTTAAGATAGAAAGAGTTGCATTTTAACTTCAAAAGGTCTGAAAATGTATTTTCGAGTAAGGTTTCATGATTTTTAACATTTTCGAGCAAACTTAGGTAATTTTGTCTAAGTTTATCCTTTTCTAGCATGCTTTGAAGTTTTTACAAACTTTCAGGTAGAGTTTACTGTTTTACTTAAAGTTTAACTTTCCTAGCAAGCTTGATATTTGATGAAGTCTGAATATGATTTTACTAGCTAGCTTTTATATAGTTCATACTTTCTAGCATACTTTGTTGTTTTGATTGAAAGTATAACTGTCTCTAGCAAGCTATTCGATATGTTTACACTGTTTAATAGCAAGCTTTATTGATTTCCGAACTTTCTAGCAAACTTAATTGTTTTATAGGTTTTTTAGGTCACCATAGCAAGCTTTGTGATTGAATATGTTACTTCTAGCAAGTTTTAATGTTTTTGGACTTTCTAGCACACTTATGTGTTTTGTTTGACTGTTTGAAATCATTCTAGCAAGCTTTGTGATTGGGAGTGTCTAAGTGAATTTTTCATATGTCATCAGGTAACATTTAAATTCAAGCACACTTGATGATTATATGTTACTTGTGAATATTCTTAGAATACTTGTTTCGGGTAAACCTTGATGTTTTAACTGTTATAAGTTATTGTCTAGCATAGTTCATGATTGTGAATATGATTCTTTGAAATTACAAGTGTTTTCGGGTAAACCTAGTTTTCCAGGCACACTTTGAAATTTTCACGTGTTTTTCTTAACATACTTGGTAATTTCAAAACATTACTTTTCGAGTACACTTTGTGTTAAGATTCGTTCTCTAGCACACTTTAAATTTTTCATATGTCATCAGGTAACATTTAAATTCAAGCATACTTTGCTTCAAAGTATACTTGATTGAATATTTGTTAACTGTCTGTGAAACTTCGGGTATGGTTGGAGCAAGATATTATTTGGGGATTCTTAATTGATTCCTAGAAAGGTTGCCTATTTGATAATTTATACTTGATTATTTGTCTTGTGATTTATTTCTCGAGCAATCTTGTATTTCGATTAAGCTTCCTCATATTATTTTCTTGGCTTTATTTCTAAATACTTATTGTTTCTAAAATAAATCTGGAATGAGCAAGCTTTGAAAAGTGAGATTAACGAGCATGGTTTTAAATGGGAAAACTTTATCAAGCAAGGTTTTGTAGGGAAATTTTTTAACATTTTCATCTCTCCCTCCTTCCACCTTTGCTCTCATTTCAGAAAGCCAACCTACTTAATTCAATTAACTCGAAATCCTTACCCTATTAATCAGCCCACACAATCCGACTCGGTAAGCACATATTAAGTGTTTTCTAACAATGTTATGTGACTATGGGCATTTAATCTTCCTCTTTACTAACTCTATGTTTCTTGTATAAGTTATTAACTTGTCGAAGCTCAGGTTCATAAAGACATTTCTTCTCTACTTCTTCAAATAATAACCTAAAACTATTCAAAGTTATGAACTTAATAACTATCTTTGCTTTGAATATGTTTTGTTTTTGTTTGTAAAGATATGGTGGATTACGAACCGGCGTATCCTTTTGAGCACAAGCACAACATGTTTGCTCTGTTGCAAGTGACCCCAGATAACGAGGAAGTCGCATACATGATTAGATGGCCACAATGTTCTAATCTACGATTCTCATTAACCTAATGCCCTGTCCTATATAGAAATCATCTTTTGAATTTCTGACGCTCTACTGAACTTATTGATGATCAAGATGGTAGGTGATCAGGCGCTACCATGGCTAATCATGAGATTAGAGTCACCGAAAGACTAATACGGGCATGCTTGCAACTGAATGATGGTGACCATAACCCCATTCACTTCACAACTGAGCATTTGTTGAAGATTTTTCAACAAACAATGGGTTATCAAGAGAATGTCAAAGAAGGACAGTTCCATAAAGGCATGTTCCCATACCTGTATAGGTTTTTAATTCACCACATTATTCAAGGGTTAGCCCCTCGAAAAGGATCATGGACTCTAATGATTCGGGATTTGGCAAATGCAACCGTAGCCGTGGTTTATGATTTACCATTCAATTTCTCATGGATGATCTTTGAAGGAATGGTAAGTATGTTGCCGAAGCCCAACAAAGAAAAGTTTTTAACTTACCCAAGATTTCTACAAATTATATTCAATCGTGTGTTACAAGATCTACCCTTGATGGGAACAACTCATGTGCTATAGGATCCTAATGTTTACAAAAGGATTGCAAAATTGACAAGCACAAGCCATTTTAATCCAGAAGATGAATTTGATATATTACCATGGCTAGTTAATCACGATGCGGCTATTATGCCAGTACCACAGTTAACCTCCGAGGAGGATGAGATGGGGATGGATGATGATTCGGATGATTCTAATGGAGATGATGGAGGAGAAGGAGATGAAACAGGAGTTGAATGAAATGTTGATGATAATGTACAAGTTTAGGGGGAGAATCCACCACTACCTACACCACCACCAAAACCACTACCTACAGCACCAGCCACATCACCTTCCCCACCACCACAAGAAGAACCAATCCGCTAATCCCCACCCATCCAAACACCACCTACCCGTAGCCAAAGCCCATCTGAAACTCAAAAACAAACTATAACCCAACCCATAACCCAACCCTTAACCCAAAACCAAACTTTTATCCAAGACCAAAGCCATGACATACATGAACCCTGTATACCACAACATGTTCCATCTCATTTACTTAACCTCCTAACCACACCAATTGAATCTCCAACACATTCCCATACCCTAGACCAACCCAACCAACCTACATTCACAATACCCTCAACCAGTACCCCAAACCCACCATTGATTCTATCCTACCTTTATCTGAAATATTCTTAGACTCACCACCATAAACCCCTCCATCTGGTACTTATCAATTTCAAAGAAATTTGGACATAATTGTGGAAACTTGATTTGAAGGGGAGGAATGTTGAGTTTGTTATGGAGAATGATGACTTGAAATTGCAGTTGGCTCAAGCTTTACAAAGAATTCAAACCCTAGAAGCTGAGGTTGATAAGACCTCAGTTATCCCAAAACAGGAGGAGAATATCAACGAAGCAACTGTAGGAGTTGAGGAGGAGGTTGCGAGAGTGGAAACTAATGTTGATAATGCTTTAAAGACTTTGTGTAGTCTATATGATGATAGTGATGATGAAGAGGGAAGTGGAGAGAAAATGGCTGTTGACACTGACTACTTTGCAGATAAGTCTGAAATTGGTGAACTGGAGTATTATTATGCTGGAAAAAGGATACTGAATTGAAAAATTTTCATGATGATATTGAAAACCTTCCAACTCAGTCAGAAGAAGAAAGAAGGAGAAAAGAGAAAGCGTAAACAATAGTTGAATTGGATGATGATGAAACTCCTGTTGATACACAGGATTTGGTGATTGAGGAAGAATATGAAGATGAACAGGCTGCCAAGAGGCATGCTAATATTGTGAATGAAACTCTGGAATGGGAATTTATTGCCCAATCCATGACTGCTGAAGAGTTTGGTGAACAAGAAACACTGATTGAACAAGCCAATATTACCAAAACTCTAGATAAAAAAGGAGATGTTGAGCATGAGGTGATTGAAGTTATGATAAAACTGAAACAAGCTGAAGAGGTGGAAAACACCTTAGCACTTGTACTAAGCAAGTTCAATCAAACACCAAATGAACCTCAATCGGAAACTAAATCTCCAACCACTGCTGAACCTAAAAATGATGATTCAATTAAGCAGATGGTGCCTGATGAGGCCGGAGAATCAGTAACAAAGATAGCAACAAAGAAATGGATGAAACAGGTTGAAGATGATATTGAGAATAATCCCCCAGATGTGTGGAGCTATGATGACCAACCTCAGAAGAAGTTTGGAAAAGGTATACATGGAAGAGGAAGTTGAATAAGGAGACTGATGAAGAAGAAGATAAATCAGTAAAAAGGGCTAAGAAGAATGATGAATCTGAATCCTTGTTGAGAGCCCACAAATTTACATGAAAGCCCTGTGATGGTTGTTCCTATTCAAGTTGTTGCACCAGAAGCTGAACCAAATCTAAATAGAATGGTAGAACTATTGAAGATGTGGAAATTATGACCAAAGATATGATGGAAAAAGAATTTATAAGAGTGACAAGAAGAATTCAAAATGAGTCAATCTCCGACCAGAAAAAATCAAAACTTATGACTCTTGTTGAGAAAGAGAATGATGAGAAGAAAAGATAGTGGGAGGATGAACAGTTGAATATGTTGAATAGACTGGTGGAGTCAAGGGGGAGACTAAGCGATATCCGAGGATTGAGCAGAAAAGTAAAAGTGAATCTATATTTGTCTGAACTTGAAAAGGATGAACAAGAGAGAGCTCAAGCCTCAAAAACAGCTAAAATTCCCATCATTGTGCAAGTCAAACCTGAACTTGTTGAACATAAAGACCTTTGGGATGATGAAGAAAGAATCAAGACATTAAAGGGTATAATGATGAGCCATGTAGTGAATAAGAATACATTTGACCTATTGGGAAAAGCTCAATTGAAAGAGTTGTTCTATGAGAAGAAGGATGAGTGGGAAAGAGTTGAAGCTGAAAAAAGGAATCCACAAACTTTGAAGCTGGACCAAGTGGAGTTTGCTATGTTCCAGCTAGTCAATGAAAGTATTAAAGAATTAAGGGCTATGCCAGTTGAGATGGTAATCTCAATTTATGAGAAGAAATTTGGAGAATTGAGGGCCACAAAACCCATGAAGGCTGTTCCATCAAGGTCCTCAGCCTCAAGATCACAGACTTCAACAACCAGGACTGAATCTCAAAGAGCTGAACCACAAAGACAAGAGTGGCCACCAAGTGATGTGGACCTACCCACGAAGCTCTTTTATGAATCTGTGGCTCAAACATTGAAGGTAGTGATGAAAAGTGGAGAATTGAATGAGATTATCTTTAAAGATGATTTTGCTGATTACAAGAAGGAACAACTGAAAAGATGGCAAGTCAGGAACTGTATGACTATCGCAATAGAAACAGACTTGCAGGAAGGCATCATAATGAGCTGTCTAAGTATCTAAGAAGTGAAGCAGGGATGGGATTCCCTTTGTTAAAAAAGAAAAAGAAGTATAGATTGTCAGAATATGAAAAGACAAAGAGAGCCAAGAGGTTAACTGACATCAAACTTGCTGAATTTGGCTACATCACAAGAGTAAGGACCAAAATCGTTTAGCCAATCTGATGACTTGTATAAGTATGAGAAGAAGGATGACTAGGAAGTTCTTTTAGCCTAATAACTTCACACATAAGGCACACTAAATCAATTTACCTATCATTTCCCAGAGGTTGGATCAAATTTTCATTGATAAATATTTCGAGGTTCTATAAAGCTTGTAACTGAACACTCATATCACTCCCAATGAGAAAAAGAACCAAAAGCCATGTTGTCTAAAAACCTTTTTTTAAATATAGAGACATACTCACACTCTTTTTTTTATTTTGTATTTTCTCTTTCTAAATTTGTACAAAAATTTAACAAACCGAAAAACATTTAAGTATAAATTTAACAAAAAAAAGACTCAATCGTCAAACGTAGCATTTTAAGGAACCCAACAAGGACTTTAAATCTGGTTGTTTCGACCGGTTTTATGAAAATGTCCGCAACATTATTATCTGTGTGGATTTGTTCAAGATGAATTAATTTACGGTCGTAACAGTCACGAATGGAATGAATATTTGTGTCTTTGTGATTGGTTTTCGAATGTTGAATCAGGTTTCTAACAATGGCAATAGTGGCATCATTATCAAAAAATAGGAGTACCAAGAAATTTCAAACCGTAATCCAACAATTGGTTTTGCATCCACATAACTTGGGAGCAGAAGGCAGAAGCAACAACATATTCAGCCTCAACAGTTGATGTGATTGGTTTTAGAATGTTGAACCAGATTTCTAACATTGGCAATGGCGGCATCATTATCAAAAAAATAGGAGTATCAAGAAATTCTAAACCGTAATCCAACAATTTGTTTCACATCAACCTAACTTGGGAGCAGCAAGCAGAAGCAACAACATACTCAGTCTCAACAATTGATGTGGACATCGTTTGTTGTTTCTTGCATTGCCATGAAATGAGTCGATCTCCCAAGAATTGACATCCAGCAGACGTAGTTTTCCTATCAATATCATCAGCTCCATAATTGCTATCAGCAAATGCATATAAGTCAAAATCTGAGTGTTTGGGATACCAAAGACCTAGTTTTTGTTTCCCTTTAAAATATTTAAAAATGTGTTTAACAGCAGTTAACAAAGAAAGTTTAGCATTAGCCTGGAAATGCACGCATTGACAGACTGCAAACATGTTGTTGGGGCGAATGGCAGTGAGATACATATGGGATCCGATAATTGATTGACAATACCTTTTTTCTACGGATTTCCCTTCAGGATCAGATGAAAGAAGAGGTCTTTCAGCCATAGGAGTCACCGGACACTTAGAGTCTTGGAAAATGTCTTGACATATTTCCCTTGGTGTAACAAAATTTAATTCAAACTCTGACGAACTTTTAGCCCCAGAAATGTCATCATCTCCCCTAACGAACGCATCTTAAACCTTTACTTCGTTACCTCCTAAAAATCAGAACACAGAATATTGTTGGTGGAACCAAAAATGATGTCGTCCACGTAAATCTGAACCAAAATCAAATCTTTTCCAACAGTCTTGAGGAATAGTGTCTGATTGATGGTCCCTCGCTTATACCCATGTTCCAGCAGATGAGCCGTCAAAGTAGCATACCATGCGCGAGGAGCTTGATGAACACCATAAAGAGCCTTGTCCAACTTGTAGACATGATTATGATGCTTTGAATAAGTGAAGTTCGGTGGCTGATCCACGTATATCTACTCCATTAGCTCTCTATACAATAATGTCGTCTTGACATCCATCTGATAAACCTTGAAACCCATGTTGGAAGCATATGCTAAGGATATTCGAATGTCCTCAAGACGAGCCAATGGAGCATACACTTCTACGTAATCTAAACCCTCAACATGACAAAAACCACGAACCACAAGCCCTACTTTTTATTAAACAATAACCCTAGTGTCATCTTGCTTGTTACGGAAAACCCATCTTGTATCTAATGCCTTTTTCCCTACGGGTAACTCAACTAATCTCCAAACCATGAGTTTCTCAAATTGGTTTAGCTCTTCATGCATAACTTCCACCCAACTTGGTTCTTGCAATTTCATATCAACGAACTTCGACTCAATATGAGAAATAAAAACATGAATACAGACAGTTGTTGATGATTCCTGTCTGATTTCTGGTTGACACGCTTGTTTTAATGGGTCCAATGATATTTTTGATTGGATAATCCCGTTAAATCCTTGTTGGAATATAATGATCAGGAACAATAATGGTAGTCGTTAAATTGGTAGGGTCTTCATGGGGTTCTGAGAGTGGGTTCTTCCATCCACATACTGAGGTACTGTGTGAGTACGAGGTACTTGCAATGTGTTCGTGTGGTATGACATCTGGGAATAGAATGCTACCAAAAATTTGAAGAATGGTACTCTCCCTCATTTGATGGAACATTAGTTCGAGGTATCTCAATTGTATGCATTTCACATTCTTCGAGGGACTTTTATGAAGAATCAGTCTTAGGAACATGTTCCTATGGACACGAAAACGAAAGTTGGGTAGTATCATACGATTATGACATATCTATACACAGCACCGAAGATTTTCGAAATCAACAGAGATGTCTTCGTTTTCATCAATCGCACCCGAAGTCCCTGTACCTGAATTCCATGCATCAACAACCGGAAGTACATTAAACGGCTCAAACTATTCATTATAATCAAATAACTAGTTTGGACCGACACGGGCATCGGTTTCATTCTTCTCAAGGCAACGCACATCGTATGATTCCATAGTCTGCTTCGTTGCCTTGTTATGTACAATGTAAGCAGTACGAACAACATAATCAATGAAGTAGCAATCATCAGCCTTTGCTTTAAATTTTGGAGTTGATTCGAGATTCAACAGAGTGCCTGGGCATCCAAAAGACCGGTAGTGTGCTACGATGGGCTTGTGACCATAGACAGTCTCATAAGGAGTCTTCATATGCAATTTGTTTATCAACACCCGATTCTTGACATAGCATGTTGTGTTGATTGCTTCACCCTAGAAGAACAGAGGTAGCTTAGAGTCTCACAACGTTGTCCTTGCGGCTTCAATTAGGGTTATGTTGTTTCTCTCAGCTACAACATTTTCTTGCGGTGTATGAGTTGAGTTGTATTGTCTGAGCACCCCTTTCCTCGCACAAAAATGATTTAATATTGAGATTTTTTTGGCCATGGTCGCCTCGAATCCCTTTTAACTTCAAATTGAGTTGATTCTCCATTAGCACCACAAAGCGCTTTGTCAATTCCACAGTTTCACTCTTACTTGACAAGAAAATAAACAAGTAAAATGTGAGTAGTCATCAGTTATAACTCGAGAATATGAAATGCGAGGAGACTTAATACATGAACAGGACCAAACAAATCCATATGAAGCAACTGAAAGACAGAGGAGATGGTATTGACCAGTTTTAGCTTGTGCGATTTATGATGATGTTTGCCTTGCGCACACGCCACGCATTTCTCAGTTGTTATGAAATCGTTTACCGGCAGACCGTGGACAAGGTTATTTTTAACAAGACGGTTAAGGTTTTTAACATTTGCATGACCAAGAAAATGATGCTAGAGCATGGTATAATGTTCAGACACTTTTGAAAATATTATAAAGTAATTAAAAATATAACTTAGTGGATAGGATGAAGGAAGCTTACTCGAATATATAAGATTGCTCAAGAAATAAATCACAAGACAAATAATCAAGTATAATGCATCAAATAGGCAACCTTGCTCGAAACCAATGAAGAATCCAATAAATAAAACTAAGAAATATTTCTAATTATCAACCTTGCTCGAATATTTCAAGATAAATCTAAGATTAATGTGGAGATACATTGCTGACCTATGCATGCTTCAAGATTAATCTCTCCGAATGATAGGTAGAAAAGTAACTACCCAGTCATACACGTGCTTGTTGGTATTTGGTAACTCAAAATGAAATCTCTTATGTATATGACAAAGACTAAATGTGAGCAAAAGTTTAAACATCTACCAAAAGTTGATAAATGTTCAAAGTGTTAAAAGAAAACAAAAATAAGGGTTTAAACTTGAACTACAGAGGTGGGGCATCATTATAAGTCCTTCACACCTTGAATGAAAGGCATGTAAGTCGGTATTGCGTGGCAAGTAAGTCCAACGTTTAACCTCAAATGTTCGAAAAGTTTTGAAAAGAAAAATATATTAAGCAAATTAAAATGTTCAGTCAAAAAAATATTTTGACCAAATATCATGGGGTTGAATTCAAATTAGGGTAATATGGAGAAAGCCAAATAAGCCTTGAGAAGACATATGAAACATCATAGTGCAATAAGTGTTATTCATTTATGTATTATGCAGCTAATTGAACCATAAGCACATCACCAACGTGATGAAATTCATGCGAAGTTAATACTTGCTATTAACCTACCTAGTTTGTCATAATAATGCTGAGAATGAAGTATTGAAAGATGAGTTAATCAATATGATCTCATGTTGAGATTTTTTCATAAAAGGGAAAAACATTTGAAAGGATAAAATTGAAATTTAATCTCATTATGCATCATTTTCTCTTAACAATGCACTTTAATGAGAAAACTGATTGATGAAAGGTTTAAGTCAAAAAGTGTTGCATTTTCCCTTTTAATATGTCTACATTTGTAATTTTCGAGTAAAATTTGATGTTTTAAACATTCGAGTAGACTTAAGTGTTTTTATTTGAAGTTTAACTCATTCGAGTATACTTGATACTTCTTTGTTATAACTATATGTACTCTCAAGTAAACTTGGTTGTTTTAGAAGGTCATCTCATTTGAGTAGACTTGAGGAATGTGTTTCAAGGTGCCTGAATATACAAAAGAAGCAATAATTGAAGCCAAAAATATTTCAGTCAAAAATGAACTATTATCAGATGAACTGTTTTATGATTCTAGAGTAGAGGATCTGAAAATTCTGATGAAAAATGGAGAAGTAAGATCAATATCTCTCATGGAAGATTTCAAAGACTTTAGTCTAGAACAACAGACTGGAATGGATGCACTGTAATTGTCTGATTATCAGAAAAGATACAGGCCCACAATTGCCCTATAATATGAATTGTTGAGATACTTGAGGGAACAAGCAAATATGGGATTTCCCTTTTCTGAATAAAAGAAAAGGACTAAATGGAACTAAGTAAGAAACTGATAAACCAATTCTTGTAGGTTCATCAAACAAACCCTATTCTGTTATCAAAGAGAGTAACAACAGAGAAAGAATAATGAATGCAAATTTCTCACAAGACCAAAGAAATGTACATATTGCAAACATTTTGTATGATAAGGTTCTTGTTGAGAAACAATGAGGGGATGTTAATTCATGTAATTTCAAATGAATATGAACTAGAGTATCTTCATGTGGAGGATCTCCAGGACATAATCAGATGGAATTTGTCTTCTCAACAATTACACCACAAGGAGGTTTCCTAATTCCAGCAGAAGGCTGAAATTGTAAAGTTTGATAGAAGATCAGAGGTTGGAAGCTCAAGAAGATGAAGGCCTTTTATTTTTCTATGTGAACTTGATGTGTAATGCCCATGTTAGAGCATTTTGAATATGTAATCTTTTAAAGTGTAACTAACCTAGATGTGTTTTGGTGCATCTGAGTGTGTTCCAATGTAGGGGGAGAATGTTGGAATCAAGATTCGACAAAAGGAAGAATGGAATCTTCTCAACCTCCTCAAGAAACGGCTAAGTATGGAATACGGGAAAGATTGGCCCTTCGAGGAAGCCTGGAACTTATTCAATCAAGGTATTTTTCTATCGAGCAAAGTTATCTTCTAGAATTCTTCTAGGTGTTAGTTCGAGCAAACTACACTTTATCAAGCAAGGTTATTTTTCAAGTCGACCAAGGTTTGTTTCAGAGCAAACTCTTGACTTAACAAAGCTAAAACAAAGTATGATTGTGGATCGAGCAAGGTTTTATAATAAACAGTGGTCCAAGCATAATTGAAGGATGTTAATGAAAAAACTGCTAAGGACTTCCAACGAGCAAGGTTCACCCTCGAGCAAGCTACATTGTCACTAACACACTTAACTTGTTCAAATAAGTTAAGTAACAAAAGGTTGAAGGGATCCAAGAAGAACAAGTTTGCTCGTGGGATGTATATCGAACAAATTTTGATATTATCAGAAGATTGAAGTCTGCTATTCTAAGTAAAAGCTTACTCGAAGAACTGTTACGAGAACATTTAATCTTACTCAGATAAAAGCTTACAAGCTTAGTGGAAGACTTTTTTACACTTGTAATATTTTTTAATATGTTTGAATATGCTATGTATTAATCATTAGGGTTTCTAGAAGGTATCAGGTGGACCTATTTAAGGAAAGTTTGGGCACACTTCTGACAGAAGACATTGAGCGAATATTGTAATTTGACAGTTGCCATGTCCTGAAAAAGAATATCTTTTTATGGAAAAGCTTCCTAAATATACAAACATTTCACCTAGAAACCCTAATCGAATTTCAATGTATCCTTCACAATATTAATTGAAATATTTTTGGTTACATTGTTTGTTTGTTACTTTTATGCTCGTTTAGCAACAATTTTAATATTATTGATTCCACCTTTATTATTCATTAGATCTTCACAAGAGCATAACTCGTAACCATTTTGTGAACACATGGTAGTTGGTTACGAGACTGATTGTTGTGGTTGATAGATCGATCCTGAAATAAATGTCTTAGAAGGATCAACCACACAAATGTCTTTTCTCTTAAAAATAGAGCCCACACAAACATTAGGAGAAACAAAATCTAAAGTAGGTAAATTTAAAGAAACAGTAGAATCGAAGTCCTTACTAGTTAAAACAAATGAGTCAACCTCCTCATCATTCTTTACTATAATTACTTTATCTGCACACGAAGTTGACACACTAGTATCGTTCACTCTCAAGATTGGTTCAATAGGTTTGACTGAATCACGACCAACTGTTTAATTTGTACTTTTCTTACCATACTGCATAAATTATTCCATTTCTTCCTCTTCTTTTGTAAGATGAAGCACATTGTAGTTATTATTATATGGAGGTAGAACCTCGTTGTATCCAATACCCTCACCCCTTTTATCCTTCCATTTTAATTGTTTTACAATCATAGATTCAGCAATTGTACTGGAGACATCGATTATTTTAAAATTAAACTCAGCATTATCAAATCTGCTAGTAAATTTGTCAATCTCTATCTTAGAGGCATCTAACTCGACGATTAGTTCAACAATTTGTAGTTTTTCATCTAAGTAGTGACAACATTTTCACTAAGATCATTATGAAGTTGTTTAAAATCCTTTTGTTGTACCTTTAGTTTATCTTTGAAAGATTTTTTAGCTTTCTTAAGGGCTACGTTTTAATGTGTTACACCCTCCCTTTCTTTAAGAGGATTACTATTATATATTCTATATATTTCTACTTTATCAATGAAATATTGAGAGCATAATTTATAACTTACCTCAGATGAGCTAGGAGGAAAGGACGCCGTGAAAGCAAACTGAAGATCCTTGACCAGCTCCTCTTCACCGTTCTCTTCTTAATTAGTATCAATCTGAGCAAGATTAGTAGCTTGAATGTTTATGTTTAGTGCTTTCATCTGGTCAATCCAGTCAAACTATTGAGCAACTAATTCCCGCTCATTATCTCTATCACCACTCTTGTTTTCTCCTCGAGCACCGCCTGCCGGAACCAGTTCCCTTTCCACGTTTCCCTCCTATGTTGGATTGGTGCACTGATGAGCGAAGTGATCGAGCTTATGACAGTTGTAGCACCTGAGGGTGTCCTTGTTAAACCCAAACTTGTTGTCAGCAGGCATGTTCCCATTGTTTCCACCTGTTCTCTTGGTGAATTTATTCACTTTAAACACTTCCATGGCAATCTGCCAAGATATATCCATCTTCTCTACATCATCAGGATGATTTGATCAAATTCAACAAACATAACTAGAGGAACCAAATTTCCAGCAAGAAAAGCACTGAAGCAGTTCATGAAACATGCCATTAAGGCAATGTTTTCTTGAGTCGCCTTTGAAACAGCCGAAATTTGAGTGAAGGATTGAATAGAAGTCGCAGCAACTGATTGAGGTTTAGTTGGTGGAGTAGGTTTTTGAAAGAACAAAGGGAGGATGCTAAGGTGGCTGAGCAAATTAACCTTGATAATATCTAAAAGTTTGGAAGTTGTCATGATCTTACGGTGGCTGAACATACTGACCTTGAGGTGAGTTAAACATAGAGAAACTATCTTGTGATATGAAAGCGTTATTTGAAGCAGCATTGTAACCAGCAACATTGTAGGAGTAAGTATGATTAATGGCATGCTGGTTTCATCCTGACAAAATTAATCAGGCCAGGTTCTTTGCCTTTTTGATCACTACAACATTCATGTCTAGCTTTGAAGCAGAGAGTTGATCAGCTTGTTCTTTGTTTCAATAAGAGTCAGATTAATATTTTTAGTTTGCTTCTCAGTGACCAAATTAACAAATCAGTGAAGCTGTGTTTCCAATGATTCTCCCAGAACATGATTGAACATATTAAACCTTTGTCATAACAGACTCTGTCGACTCCTTCTCATATCCTCATTTCCCTCATACATCTCAATGAGGGCTTCCCACAAACATTTGGCATATTGTAGCTCTCTGAATCATTTAGCAATCTCAGGTGAAAGATCCATGGTAGAGTGGCAAGAGCCTTTTTATCTTCCTCCACCTTCTCAAAATCAGCATCACTGTACATGGAGATAGGTTTTATGGCGAGTTCACCATCATCCTTTTCATCTTCCTGAAAATTCTTCTCCAGACTTTTGCATCCTTCATCTTAACGTATTTCTCGAATCTGAACATCCACTCAGAAAACCTTTCAGTTGATAGTAGACCAGGTATGCGAGTAGTAGCTCCTATGATTGAGTCCATTTTACCCAAGAGTTAAGAAGAGTCTAACCAATAATGACCCAATTAACCAGACCCAACACCAAACAGAAAACCCGAGAACAAGGGTAGAAGAGAACCACTAAATTTAACGTGGACGAGAACCTAATAATAGAGAACACAACAGCTGAGAACACCCAACAGATCCTGAGAACCTTTTATCTGAGCCAAGATCACCAAACTAAACCCGAGAACCTTGAATCGTTTCCGATAACTTTTGATCTACGCCGAGAACACTGAATTTTTGTCGAGATGTTGGGATGAGAAAAGGCTTAAGGAAGATTGGAATCTTCTCAACCTTCTTAGAAAATGGCTAAGTATGGAAACAAAGCACACATAGGAATCCGACCAAGCCTAAACATAGTCAAGCAAGGTATTTTACTCTTTGAGCAAAGTTATCTTCTGGAATTCTTCTTAAGTGTATGTTCGAGTAAACTACACTTCATCAAAGCAAGTTTGTTCTACAAGTAAAGCAAGGTTTGTCTTAGAGCAAACTCTTGACTAAACAAAGCTAAAACCAAGTATTTTGGTGGATCGAACAAGGTTTATTTATAATAAACAGTGGTCCGAGCAAAATTGAAGGAAGTCGATGAAGAAATTACTTAAAGACTTCTAACGAGCAAGGTTCAACTTCGAGCAAGCTATAGTGTCACCAGCACACTTGGATTTGGTCAAATATGTTAAAGTAACAAAAGGTTGAAGAGATCTCTGAAGAACAAGTTTGCTCGTAGGGTAATATCGAGCAAAGTTTGATATTATTAGGAATATTGAAGTCTGCTTGATTAATATTTTCTAAGGAAAATATTCTAAGTAAAACGTACTCGAAGAACTGTTCCCCAGCACACTTAATGGTTATCTGTTTTGCTCGCTAAAGACAAAAGGCGCAAAGCTTAGCCGAAGACATATTTACACTTTGTAACTTTTTTAATACGTTTTAGTATGTTTAGTATCAACCTTTTGGGTTTCTAAAGGAATTTCAGGACAGGGCTATAAAAGGAAAATTTTAGGGCACGCCTATGACAACAATGGACACAGAACGAATATTGAGATTTGACGGCTGTCTTTATCTGGTACGGAAAAGCTGCTAAGAATACAAACATTACACCTAGAAACCCTAATTGATTTTCACTGTGTCCTTCATAATATTAAAGGAAATCTTTTAATATTATGTGTTTGTTACTTTTCTATCCGTTTAGCAATACTAAGAGTATTAATGATTCCGCCTTTAAGATTCTTTAGTTTTTCACAAAACTAGTATGTCGTAACCTTCTTGTCGACACGTTTGTGTGGGTTACGGTAGTGAGTAAGTGAGCGATTAAGTGAGATATACGGTACCGACAAGTGGTATCCGAGCTTGTTTTGATGCTTTTGTGAAGAACTATTGCTGAATATTTAAGTGAGATATACGGGACCAACATATGGTATCCGAGCTTGTTTTTGATGCTTTTGTGAAGAATGACATCAGCTGACAGCTGATCTATTGGTTTGTGACGTCAGCTGCCCTGTTTTTAATTTTTAAGATCTACAATATTGTTGAGGTTTAAAAGTGTTTCATACTCATATCTACATTAAAATTTTATACTTTTTTATAGATCTTACTCTTATCCATCCAGATCCATCATATTTGAGAATTTTGTCCACATATATGATTATTTTTCAAGATTTACAAGTTTTTTTTTAATTTTGCTAAGTTTTCTTAAGTATTTTTTCATTCCAAAAATATTTTAAAATACCAAATATATGTATGGATCAAGGATGAGCAAAAGGTTTCTACTAACCGGATTCCAAGGCTGTTTGGACAGGAAAACTACGTCAAGTGGAAGGTGTTGTTTGAGGTTGTCGTTTGTTACAATGATGTTGACATGTACAATTCGATTAAAAATGGCCCATATGTTCTCGATGGGACCACAAACAACCAAACGTTTGAAAGAATGATGAAAAAGAAAAATGACAGAGCCTTATGTATGCTGAAGCTAGGATTGTAATGGGAAATCTTGACTAGTGTGGCTCATCACACTACAACAAAAGAAATGTTTGATTCTATAGTAGAGATGTTTGAAGGAAACACTGAGCTGAAGGATATCAAGAAGGACAGGCTGAAGGAATATCAAGACCGTTTCAAGTTTAGGGATGGTGAAAGATTTAAGTCAGTTTTGCAGAGGTTTGTAGCTATTTTTAATGAGATCAGAACAACTGAACTCGAAATCACATATTTTGATCTGAACAAGAAATTGTTCGCATCTCTATCGGGAGAATGGTACACGACGAGCAACTTTATCAAGCAAAAACCTGATTTCTCTTCATTAAAGTTGGATGATACTATCTTCTTTTTGTAAGCAGCAGAGCATGAGATGATAGAGAATAATATGATCAAATAAGACATGCCACGTTTTCAAGTGGCTAATGCTCCTGTTGCACCTATGGGGAATATGTCTACAAATATTCAACCGAGATACCCAAAATAGAAGAGCTAAGTGAATATGGTGGGAGATACCAAGGGTGTTTGTTGATGGTCAGTCAAGCAATCAAAGTGGACAATCAAAATTCAATGTTCAATTTTTAATGATAATGATATATCCTCATTGGCCAGTGGACAAGCACCATACAATTCTGAAAACGTGAATCATGGTAATGAGTATCAAGCTCTGTTTTCAATGTTTACTAAGTCATACAATGCTTTTGTAGCTAAAAAACTGATTCATACTAGTGTGTATCAATAGGATCTTGAACAAACTGATGCTGATGATTTGGAAGATATGAATCTGAAGTGGCAGGCTGCAATTTTATTCTTGAAAAGTAAGAGGCTGTACAATAGAACTGGAAGATCTTTGGTGTCTGGTCCAATGATAGAATAGGTTTTGACAAGTCAAAAGCAATCTTCTACAACTGTCAATAACCAGGACAATTTGCTAGAGAATGTAATCAGCTAATGCAATTTTAGAACAACAATCAACAAAGAAATCAGTTTCCATACCAAAATCATAATCAAGGGAAACCAAGGCAGTTTAACAACTACAGCTTTCAACAACAACTTTCAACAAGTGATCCCACAACAACAACCATATCAGAGAAACCAACAAGTCCCTCCTCAAGCTCATGTTAATCATAATAGAAACAATGCCAACCAACCAAGAAATCAAGGGAATATTGCATTAGCTAAACAACCGCAAGAAGTTGTAGTTTATTGGAGAAATCATGTTGAGGACATTGAAAAAGCCAATGTAGCATTTATGGCGAAGATAGAGAATGAACCTTGAAATACTTGAAATGAATGAATCTTTGAGAAAGAAAGTTGGTAAACTACAAAGTGAATGCTTTAAGAAACAAAGCATGATAAATGTATATGAAACAAGTGAATTGACCTATTAGAACCAAATTAAGAGTTTGGAACAGGATTGTATGGACAGTTACACCATTCAGTCTAGGTATGTAACTGAAATTGAAGAGCTTAAGAAAATGTATCTTGATGAGAAGTTGAAGAATGCTCAACTTCAAGTTGAGAATGATTTCTTAAATAATTTGTTATCAAGTAGAAACATTTGTTGTAAGTTGAAGAAAATCATGGAGATGGATAAGTATAAAGTTGTTCCTCCACCTTTTAATGATAATTACTCATTGAAAGTAGATAAAGAAAATAAAAATGGTTACCTTGATCAGTTTAGAGAAGTGTTTGGAGATAGAAAGGAGTTTTTTTGAGAATTAAAAGGGTGAGTTTGTAATAAAGGTTGTTGAAACAAAGGTTGATAACTCTGTTGGTGTGAATGTATCAAAAGATGACTTTGATGATGATCTTTTGGATAGGGATTACTTGAGTGATTCATGTCACACCCCGGCATAAGGCCTAGGCGTATGACCAATAGTTGGTACCTGTTTTGTAAACACATCAGAGTTGCGATTTTTTTAGCGGAAGACTTTGGTTAAAATTAAAGATAAATTTTATTTGAAAACTTCTCGAATAATAAATACCCGAGTAATTTATAAATTATTTTTAAATCTTCTTTATAATAGTTTCATAATTTAAAACTGAGCCATCTCTACCTTGTGAGCGTCTATCTTATTGAATGGCTTTAATTCCTTGCTACATGTACTAACATGTTTCCTTGAAATGGTTGGAAAAATACGTCAACGATATGCTGGTGAATCGTTGACTCTAAAAATATTTAAATTAGCCTTAAAATACAAATATAGTTTTCTTGACGAGGTCAGCGGAAATATTTCTACTTCCGGTATTTGTACAACTGCCCTACACACACAAAAGGGTTGCACGGGCCACATAGCCCTTAATGGAGAACTAGTTATGACTGTTATACCGCAGCCACGTAGCCTTTGACTGTTTAGGTTGAACAATTATGTTTGGATCCAGACACATGTATAGACATCGGTGTTCGTTGCTTTTATTTTCTACTTTGTATTATAACGTTTTAGAGATCACGTAATCTCATACAAATGTTGACTGACTCTTTAAGATAAACACCCGTTCATCTTATCAAGTATAAATATGTTTTGATTGATTTGTAAAGATTAACGTATTCACCTTTACCGCCGGTATGCGTTCGAAACCCTGTGAATGAATGATTGATGATTAACCTATAATAATTTATTCATACAAATGATCAACCAATATTTGTTTACCAATCTTATACTAATTTTCTTCTTCATGAAGGAACATCAATAATCTGTTTCTTCTTCAAGAAAAAACATTCATTGACTGCTATCTTTGTATGTAAAATATTATGGTTTTAATCATAAAGAAACTATGTTTTAATTATATTCCATGTATATAAAATGTTATGTTTCTTAATCGTAAAGAAACTATATTTTAACTACATCCTTGTGAATGAAAAATTCTATGTTTCCTAATTGTAAAAAATATTACTATATTCCTTTGCATTTTTAAAGCTTGTGTACTTATAATTATGATCAAGGTTTTGTCTATACCACTGACTATGGTCTAAGACATGTAATATAATAATAAAATAATGACATAGGCAGAACCCAAACCTTACACGGGTATTCTGAGTTTATATATGTCTAAGCTTGTACGAGCAGTAGTTCTACTCTACGTTGCGTACTATGGTTCAAATTGGTGGAACTTCGGAGCTTAGCACACTTTACGAGGTTTATCATGCAAAACGAGGTGCACGATTGACGGGACTGGTCGGCATGTACTTCGAGAAATGACATGTGGATCAAGGGCGTGAAAACCGAGGTAGTGAGAGAAAATAATCTAGAGAGGGACAGGTTTGGTGTGAGAAGTGAAAACCGTGACCCCTCCCTTTTATAGTTGATTTCTCAGCCCATCGCCATACGCGATGGGTCATGGTAAGCCTCGCCACGTATCATGGCGCCGTATATTTCACATAGACATACCACGTGCTGACACGTATATGCTGAGTCATCAAGGTCCATCGCATAACGCGACGACCTTTGTTCTTGGCTCATCGAGTATCGCGATGGCATGGTGAACTCAAATTTTTACTTTTTATCCTCTATAAGTGGTAACTTGTCATGTCATGGTCTTACTACCATTTTCCATAAATACTAAGGTGGCTCTCAAGCGGCTGGCGAAGATGCGAGAGTGCGAAGTGCAAAGTGTGCCATCAAAGCGTCACATTGCACCCATCGCTCGTGCCCATGTGCGTGCGCGTCAGGGGTTTTGCACCCTCCGCTAGGACCACTAGATGCATGCTAGGCATAACTGAATATTATTATGAAATTTTATCTCTTTATAAAGAGCTTTCAAATCTTTACTACTTGCCATGTGGGAGGGGTTTTAACTTTCTTATTTATATCCATGTGGAATGCTTCCACTTTCTTCCATCTTTCCATGTGGGATGGAATTTCCTTATTTCATATTCTTAACATAAGATGACTTTATTTATGGATAATTTATTTCCTAATAAAATGATTGAATTTTCTTTATATAAAATTTCTCATTACTTATTTTAGAGAATAATTATGATTCTTCCACTTTAATAAGTTGTCAAATTTGGACCAAACTTTTGGGGATGTTACAATTCAAGTGACGAAAGTTCAAGTGTTGAATGTTTAAAGGCTGAAAAGAGTGGCAAACAGAAACAATAGAACAAAGATGATGAACCATTCAAGATGGAAAATATCACTTTTGTCAAGAGTTCATTAGAAAGACAAGAGATAAAAAGAGAAAGTCAAGTGAGAGCTTCAAGGAAAAAGTTTGGAGCAAGCATTGTAATGTGTATCAAAACCCGACTAAAGGTCAATAGTCGAATCAAGAGACGATCCTGGTATTTAAATAAACCTATTTTATTATAAGTTATTCATTAATCAATCAATCATTCACAGTCAAGGTTTCAAACGCACACCGACGGTACAGGTGAATATGTTAACCTTTACAAATTAGTCAAAACATATTTATACTTGATAAGATGAACGGGTGTTTGTCTTAAAGAGTCAGTCAACGTTTGTATGAGATTACGTGATCTCTAGAAAACAAAAGCAACTCAGACCGATTACACATGCGTCTGGATCCAAACATAATTGTTCAGCCTAAATAGTCAAAGGCTACATGGTTGCAGGCTAACCGTCATTACTAGTTCTCTATTAAGCGCTACATGGCTCGGGCAGTGGTACAAATACCGGAAGTAGAAATATTTCCGCTGACCTTGACAAGGAAACTATATTTGTATTTTAACGCGTATTTAAATATTTTAGAGTCAACGATTCACCAGCATATCGCTCACGTATTTTTCCCACCATTTCAAGGAAACAAGGTAGATATGGTTCAGTTTTAAATTATTAAAATATTATAAACAAGATTTAAACATGATTTAAAATATCAAATATTCGGGTATTTATTATTCGAGAAGTTTTCAAATAAATTAATATTTTATTATAATCAAAGTCTTCCTGTAAAATAAACCGCAACTCTGATGCATTTACAAAACACGTACCAACTATTGGTCATACGCCTAGGCCCTAATCCGGGGTGTGGAAGATTGGTATCAGAACCATCGATCTTAGTGAATTAGGTATTGAATCATACCTAGGATTTGATCAAAGATAGATAACAATCTTATAATAGAGCTATCAGTTTTTGTGAATTAGGTATTAATGTGTTATTACCTATGCTCTAACTACTTGTTGAATAAGTAGCGATAAGCAAAGACTGAAAGTATATATTTCTTAAATATAATTTGTATCAATGTCTTATACAAACTACTTTGAGCATATACACCGAGTAGTTAGACATTCAATCACTACACCTGAATATGAGCCAACAAACATGGCCAATAGTAACAACTACAATATAAGCTTTTTCAGTCAAAAACAACCAACAGTTCTTAACTTGCCGTGTGGATGTCAACTGAAGTATCTTTTTGGCAAACCACAAATACTGATAGAAAGAGCAATCTTATTGTATATCAGTTACAATAAATTTGATAATTGACTAAAAAATATCTAAACTTCAATCATAGAATATTCAAATATTACGGATAAGATAAATTGTACGACTAAGTTAGTAAAATATTCTTACCTTTAATCCAAACCTCACGTAGATGTCTGATTACAATAGTTATCATACCAGTCGACCTCGATCCAATAAAGGAAATGGACGTATTGGAACATCTCTACTCCCAATTCTTGTGTCCAGTGATGAGAACTCATATCAAACGACAATGGAAGAAAATTCAGATTCATTCGACACTAAGACTCCACCAGTTCCAATAAGTGCAAATCAGAATAAGCAAGGAACGATATCAAGTAGATCAAAGAAACCAATGTTGTCAAAAGGAAAAAGAGTAATGACTAATCTAGAAGACATTGATCAGGAACCACAGTATCTTAGTTATCCAGCATTTCAAAATCCTTTGCTCACACTCAAGGAAAATGCTTGAATACGGATCAGAATTCCTTAGAAGATATGTATGACATTGAAGATAATTCATTTCATTACGAAATCAACGTAATTAAAATAGCAGAAGAAATGCTTAAGAAAGAAATGGAAAACGAGGAAAGACAAAAAGAAGACGAGATAAGAAAAAACACCAAGAAGGAAAACAAGATCAAGATATTGATCATTCGTTGGAAAAAAGTTTACAATAAAGATCTTAATAATTGTAATCAGTATAGCTATAGTAGCTTTGTACATTCTTGCTACTACAACATAAATAAATAATATGCTTTACTTTCTTCGAAATACTAAACTTATCTTTAAATTATGTCAAGGAATAAACTCTTAGAGTAACTCTCCTAGCAAGTCTGGACAAAATCCCAAGAAAAATCTAGGTGGAGAATATCAGTGTTACATTTGGGCAGAAGGAATCAACACTGCTTGCTATGTTCGTAATAGGGTCGTTCTCAACAAAAGTCAAGACAAAACTCCCTATGAGATTTTGTTCAAAAGAAAACCCTACATCAACTATCTCAAGCCTTTTGGATGCAAGTGCTCATTGTTGAATACCAAAGACTACCTGAACAAATTTCAATCAAAATCTGTAGATTGTTTCTTTGTTGGATACTCCATACACTCAAAAGCTTATATAGTATATGTGAAAGATCACTTAAGTGTGATTGAATCCTCTGATGTAATATTCAATGAAAATCAGTTTAATATTGTTAATAGAGCATCCTGGTTGTTTGATCTTGAGAAGTTAATCTTGTCTTTCAAGATTTATCCTGAAGACTATGATGAAACATTGTATAGAACAAGTGTACATGAAGAAAAATCAGAAAAGAAGGTTGATTTGAAGAAATTATGGTCCAAAGTGGCTGACAGAAATGATGAAAACTCCTTTACTAAAAATGCTTCTAACATTGAATCAGAAGATGAGCAAAATGATAACCTTAAGCAACCACTTGTTTAAGAAAGTCCTGTCATGGATGATGTGAAAACTGACAACCAAAATGATTAAGAGAAATTTGTCAATAATGAAGTGCAACCTGATGACCATAATGATCAAGAAAAAGCTAAAAGATAACCAAATTTTGAAACCTAGTTTCAAAATTTGAACATTGGAAATAATATAGCTTCAACATCCTAACAGAATGTTGAAGAAGTGGCATAAATGAACAATACATCTTCTGATTTGGTCATTGAGGAACCTGATCTCAATGATAAAAATCTTGATTCAAATATTTATTCAGATCAAATTGTGCAAACTTCCTTTGTTGAAAGAAATCATCCTCCTGAAAACATCATTGGGGACATTCATGAAAGAGTTGCATGAAGTGCATATAAATCTTTAAACATTTGTTTGTACTCCTACTTCATATCCCAAATTGAACCCTGCAACATTTTTCAAGCCTTAAAGGACAACAGTAGGGTGGAAGCAATGCAAGAGGAGTTGCCTCAATTCAGAAATTTGCATGTGTGAGAACTTGTAGATAAGCTAAGAGGTAATTTTGCTACTGGCACAAAATGGGTTTTCATAAACAAAAGGGATGAAAGAGGTATTGTAATGAAGAACAAAGCAAGACTAGTTGCACTAGGATGCTTATAAGAAGAAGGAATTGATTTTGAAAAATTATTTGCTCCAGTGGCAAGGCTAGAAGCAATCAGAATCTTCTTAGCTTACAATGCTTCCAAGAACATCAGACTATTTTAATTGGATGTCAAATCTGCTTTCATAAATGGTAAGATTGAAGAGGAGGTATATGTGACTCAACCTCCAGGTTTTGAGGATCCTGAGTTTCCAAATATAGTCTATAAGTTGAATAAACCTCTATATGAATTACATCTAGCTCCAAAAGCATGGTATGATGAGTTAACAAACAACTTGCTTTTGAATGATTTTCAAAGGGGAGCCATTTATAAGACCATCTTCTACAAGAATAGTGGAAGAAATTTGCTCCTTGTTGAAGTGTATGTTGATGATATCATCTTTGGGTCTGCATATGAACAGATGTGTTTGGAGTTTGAGGAAGTGATGATGTCTAAGTACTGCATGAGCTAAATAGGAGAAATGAACTTCTTTATGGTATTGCAAGTTTAACAAAAAGAAGGATGATATATTCATTTGAAAATCAAAGTATGTGCAAGACATCTTGAACAAGTTCAAATGTCAAGACTTGAAAACTGCTTCTACTCAAATGGAAACCCATGAGAAGATGATAGCTGATGAAAAGGGGGAGGCTGTTGATGAACATGAATACAAAGAAAATATTTGATCACTAATGTACCTGACCGCTTCAAGGCCGGATATTATGTTTGATGTGTGTGTGTGTGTGTGCAAGATTCCACTCATGTCCAAAGGTTTCTCACATGACTGCTATCAAGAGGATCTTTAGATATTTGAAGGGGAAGCCTGATTTAGGGATATGGTATCCCAAGAACCATGCCTTTGATCTACTTTCATACACTGATAATGACTATGATGGGTGCAACATGAGTAGGAAGTCTACATTTAGTGGATGTCAATTTCTGGGAGACAAATACAAGAATTAAACTGCTGTGACAATCTCTACTGCTGAGGCTGAGTATATTGCTGCATCGGCCCACTGTGCACAAGTCCTTTGAATTTAGAATCAACTATTGGACAATGGTTTGAATTACTTGAACACTCCTATCTTTATTGATAATACTGCTTCTTTGTTCATAGTTAAGAACCTAATTCAACACTCAAAGACCAAGCACGTTGAAATCAGACACCATTTCTTTATAGATTGCAGTGAGAAAGGTCTCATTAAAATGAAAAGAGTTGATACTAGTGACAACTTAGCAGATTTATTCTCCAAGCCACTAGATAAAACTAGATTTAACTTTCTCCTAAAATCTTTGGGAATGATCAACTCTGATAAAGTCTGATTGATGACATGTGCTCATTGTGCTAACTGATTATTTTTTATGAGGGTTTGTGGGTGAAAATTGTGTTTATGTGCTTGATTCTATGATTTTACTAAACTGTTATGTGCTTTGAATGAAAATTTCTGTGACTTAGATGTGTTGGATGCCATTTCATTTGATTTCTGAAATTGTTGATGATATCTTGAAAAGTGTGTTTACATGTGATTTGAAGTGTTGAATCTGCATGCATATTTGATATTTTTGAATATATTTAATAATTTGAAGTGATGAAGTTTTTGAACTGTCACACCCCGGTCGTAATGGCGGAAAACCGAGGCGTGGCGACTAGGTCGTGATTGATTGAGCACAATAGTATAAAAGTCTAAATGCATAAACATAACCAAACTGTCAAATATTACATCATCCAGGTAACATGAAACAAATTGTTTTAATACAAAATATCAAGTTTCCAAACAACTCCTAGCCTAGCCTTCATCTCTCTAAGGCCTCTATCAGCTATTAGCTACTTCCTGCTTCATTTCCTGAAAACATGTAATAAAACGTCAACTACAAAAAGTAGATGAGTGAATTCATAGGTTAACTAATACTGTAGTGATAAGCCCTACACAAGCATACTAGGCTAAGTTGTAGGGGTTTATATATAGGGTGTACCATCGGCTAACCCACCACTCCTACAACTTATCCTACTATGCTTGGTATGCTTATCATCTCAACTGAATCTGCAAGAGTTTCGTATAAAGATTCCAATTATTGTTTCCATGCATGCAGGAGGAACGGTATCAAGGATATATGTATAAGATACCCAAGAATCATATGTAACCATGCCATGATGAAAAATGATAATGATGCATAATGATCACACAAGACCTGACATCGACCCCACACAAGACCACACTATGCTACTTGATTTCCTTGATGGTAACCCAAATCGATCACTTTGGGTACCATGAGAGAATTCTAAAGCGTACTTTAGTATCTCTTGGATTCCTAATCGATCACTTAGGAGATCCTTCGGATCCTTAATCGAACACTTAAGAGATCCTTCGGATTCTTAATCGAACACTTAAGAACCCCATAGGTCACGTGTATTCTAAATCGATCACTTTAGAATCCCACATCTAGTGACGGCCTGTCTACCAATCGACCACTTGGAGATCAAACCTATGCACTATTGTGACCTATATTGCCACTGTTCACACGATCACAAGACTGACCAATGAATAATGTGTTTTCATGATAAAGTATAACGGGTACATGACTTTGATTTCCAAACGTCCAATGTTCCCTAAACGCTGAGTGATTCCCATATTTACTCCTGAATATTTGATTATGCATACACAACTTCCGAGAAAGTTAAGGTACGCGTAACCTGCCATGATTACTTGTTTTCCCAATGTTCATTGTTTGCAAAAGATTTGTCAAGTGTTTATGATAAGTAATGTTTGAATAAATGTGTTTTGTCAAAACGTGTACATTTACCATGTTTTCACCCCCAATGATTTGAAAGGCTTTAAAAGAAAAATGGGGGCTATGAACTCACCTTGTTGACTAGGTGTGGTTGCTAGGGCGGTCGGGTGCTGTCAAACGTCGATCCTCTAAGTCTAGACAAGGACATAATAAGTTAACAACGCAGTTTAAGTCTAAGAGTGTAAGCCTTACACGATCTCGAGCAAAAACTAGGTTTTAAAGACGAAACAGCTTGGTTCTGACCTGATTCGATCGAATAGGAACACATTCGATCGAATCGAAACACATTCGATCGAATAGACACACATTCGATCGAATAGAAACACATTCGATCGAATAGACACTCATTCGATCGAATAGACAGACGTTCGATCGAATACGAAGCTCATTCGGTCGAATGAGTTGGAGACCATTCGGTTGCTTTCCTATTCGGTCGACTGGACTGGTTCGATCGACACATTCGATCGAATGAACTGATTCGATCGACTGGTTCGATCGACTGGACTGATTCGATCGACTGGTTCGATCGAATGAGTCTGATTCGACTCCTTCAAGCTGGGCGACGGAGATACCCACGGGTTTTCCAGATTTTCCAGATTTTTGACCCAAAATCGAAGTTTTTGACATGGAAATGCTCGGGATTGAAAGGGGTATCGATTCCTAGTACTTTTAAACACAAAAGCTTGCATTTTGACACCAAAAATGACGGTTTTTGACCAAGAACACACTTGACACAAAAGTCGGAGTTTTTGCTCGATTCGGGGCGGGTTTTGGTTGTAAAAACGTATGATTTTCAAGAAGATCTTACCGACAACAACGATAAACAGATTGGTGGACTCGAATCTTAGATTGGATGACTTTCTCTCACTACTCTCTCTCTAGAAGTGGGAGTGTTTGGGTGGGAAGTGTTGGTGGAAATGAAAGAGATGGTGTAAGAATACTTGATTTTCCGCTTAAATACTCGGGTGACTCGGGTTCGGGTTTAGGCTACCGACGGGTCAAGACTAGTCGAGTTCATAAGTTTTTAAACAAACTAAAACTTTTTCAGCAAAACTTTTATAAACCATTTTCCGAATAATTATTTAAAATCTTTTTTTTTTTTTTTTTTTAAATAAGAACATTTTATTTTTCAAAAGCATAAAAATTAATATTTTCCAGGCGTAAATGTCGTTTTATAAAATAAACATTTCAAATGATAAAAGCAGATTTCTCCAATGATATGGGTTCCGAACTTATCGTCCAGAACCCCAAAGTGTATAGTTTCCGATGATTCCTTGATTTTTGTCTACCAGTCAAATTCCAGGGCGTTACATCCTCCCCAACTTAGGGGAATTTCGTCCCGAAATTTAGCTTTTTAGTATACTTGATGCATCGATGATTAAGATTACATGATCCCATGATGACCACTATGCGCCACCACTTCTAATATTCGTCTCAGGCACCACCCAAATCAAGCCGAAGGGGCTTATATATAGGGTGTACCAGCGGCTAACCCACCACTCCTTCAACCTTACTTGGGTGTTTCCTTCGACTCCTATTAGATCAATGACACACAGGACGACACACTATTTTCCACTACAAGGCATCATCCTCAAGCTTTACATCAGACATATTCATTTCGGATTGAAGGGGTTTATATATAGGGTGTACCAGCGGCTAACCCACCACTCCTTCAATCTTCCGCGAATATTACCCTCGGTAATTCTTGAATTCAATGTCTCACAGCTGCCACGCTAACTATAAGTCCCTAATTCCAGGTTTCGCTTCAGACATATTCAACTCGTGCCGAAGAGGTTTATATATAGGGTGTACCCGCGGCTAACCCACCACTTCTTCAACCTTTGTCGAATATTTCTCTACACGAACCTTGAGTTCACGACTTCTAGTTACACAATAGCATATTGCTTATATACGTATACACCTGTGACCTTGATGTAATTATATTCCGGACTATAATTACGAGCTCACCTTGTATCAATGTATAAGCTCTATTGTGTGCGGCTAGAAAATTTGACACGACACCACACACATACACACAACCATGCTCCATGAATGCAAGAATGAATGACAAATTTTTGGCTTAAATAATGTATAAATTTCCCCAAAATTCATATGATTGAGTAGATATGACTTGTGCTCCCAGCATGAGCCCTGAGTAGCCAAATTTGTGGATGCAAATAAAAGAATACTTATAAGCATAATAAGGCAACACGATATTCATTGAATAACACAATTATTTGATACATGCTGCAAATGTTATATTGACTTCTAGACAATAGATTACAAGAATAGAGACTAAGAGAACAGATGAGGGTATTTCTCCTTCATTTGATCTTCGCGTTCCCATGTAAACTCGGGTCCGCGTTTGTTATTCCATCGAACATTCACAAGCGGTATGCGGCTACGCTTGGTCTTCTTGACCTCGCGATCCAAGATTTCGACGGGTTCTTCAACAAAAAGCAGATTGTCGTTAATTCGAACCTCGTCGACGGGAATGAGAAGGGCCTCGTCAACAAGACACTTCTTTAACTGCGAAACATGAAAAACATTGTGAACTCTACCGAGTTCCGGCGGCAGCTCAAGACGATAGGCAACTGGTCCGATCCTTTCAAGGATTTTGAATGGTCCAACATACCTAGGAGCGAACTTTCCCTTCTTCCCGAAACGGACTACGCCCTTCCAGGGGGAAACTTTCAGCAGAACACGGTCACCAACTTGAAACTCGAGTGGCTTGCGTCGTTTGTCTGCGTAGTACTTATGCCGACAACGGGCGTCTTTGAGTCGCTGTTGAATGATAGCGATTTGATCGGTTGTTTCCTGTATTAGTTCCGGGCCGATGATCTGTGAATCCCCGGTCTCGGACTAACACAAGGGTGAGCGACACTTGCGACCGTAAAGAGCTTCAAACGGTGCGCATTTAATAGAAGAGTGGTAACTATTGTTGTAAGAAAATTCTGCCAGCGGCAGATGAGCTTCCCAACTATTACCGAATTCAAGGATACAAGCTCTCAACATGTCCTCTAGGGTTTGTATGGTCCTCTCGCTCTGCCCATCAGTTTTTGGATGATAGGAAGAGCTAAGCTTCACACTTGTTCCAAAGGCCTTTTGCAAAGATTTCCAGAACCTGGAAGAAAAACTGCTGTCGCGATCAGACGTAATGCCCTTAGGCACACCATGACGGGAAACGATCTCACGAATGTATATCCGCGCCAACTTTTCCGTAGTGTAGTCCTCACGAACCGGGATAAAGTGAGCGGATTTAGTTAGAATGTCCACAATAACCCAAATTGAGTCATGACCGCTAGGCGTCCGCGGTAGCTTGGTGATGAAATCCATAGCTAACTCTTCCCACTTCCACTGAGGAATAATAGGTTGCTGAAGCAGCCCAGACGGCCTTCGATGCTCTGTCTTGACTCGCGAACAAGTCAAACATCTCATCACGTATAAAGCGATGTCTTTCTTCATCCCGGGCCACCAATAATGAGGTTTAAGATCTTGATACATTTTGCTGCTGCCGGGATGAATCGAGTATCTGGACTTGTGGGCTTCACTTAGAATAAGCGTTCGAAGAGGCTCAGAGTTTGGGATCCATGCTCGATCAAGAAAATAGAGGATGCCGTCCAACTTGGTTTCGAATTTCTGTTCGGCTCCACACGACAAAACGCCCTTGAGATCTCCATTCACAAGCGCCTGATTCTGAGCTTCGCGAATTAAGGAGGGAAGATTGGATTGAATTCGAATAGAGTGCAGCTGGGTCCTTTCTTTACGACTCAATGCGTCAGCCACCACATTAGCCTTTCCCGGGTGGTAGCGGATTTCACAATCGTAATCGCTGAGAAGTTCGACCCAGCGTCGCTGCCTCATGTTCAACTCTTTCTGATGGAGGATGTGCTGTAAGCTCTTGTGGTCGGTATAGATGACACACTTCGTGCCGTACAGGTAGTGTCTCCAGATTTTTAAGGCAAACACCACAGCACCCAACTCGAGGTCATGCGTGGCGTAGTTCTTTTCGTGCACCTTGAGTTGTCGAGAAGCGTAAGCGATGACCTTCCCTCGTTGCATTAAAACGCAACCGAGGCCTTGATTTGAAGCATCGCAATAAACGGTAAAGTCATCGTCACCTTCCGGAAGCGATAGAATCGGTGCACGGCAAAGTTTATTCTTCAGAGTTTGGAAGGCTTCCTCTTGATCTCGTCCCCACACGAAGGGTTCTCCCTTCTGAGTCAGAGTGGTCAAAGGCAAGGCAATCCTGGAGAAGTTTGAGATAAATCGGCGGTAGTAACCAGCCAATCCAAGAAATGAACGGATTTCGGTAGGTGTTTTAGGCGCTACCCAATTTCTGATGGCTTCTACCTTGGCAGGGTCGACGTGTATGCCGTCGACATTGATAACATGTCCCAAGAATTGAACTTCCTTTAGCCAAAATTCGCACTTGGAGAACTTGGCATATAGTTGTTCCTTCCTGAGAAGCTCCAAAATAAGCCTGAGATGAAGCTCATGATCGGTCCTCGAACGAGAATAAATGAGAATATCGTCTATGAAAACAATGACAAACTGGTCGAGATATGGACGGCAAACGCGATTCATCAGATCCATGAAAATGGCGGGGGCATTGGTCATTCCAAAAGGCATAACCATGAACTCGTAATGACCGTAACGAGTTCGGAACGCAGTTTTCGGGATATCCTCTTCCAGAACACGCAATTGATGGTAACCAGAACGCAGATCGATCTTAGAGAAAAACGTAGCACCCTGAAGCTGATCAAAGAGATCATCAATTCTCGGTAACGGGTACCGGTTTTTTGATGGTCAGTTTATTAAGCTCCCGATAGTCAATGCACATACGGAAAGTCCCATCCTTCTTTTTGACGAAGAGTACTGGGGCTCCCCATGGAGACGAGCTAGGGCGAATGAATCCCTTGCCAAGAAGTTCTTGAAGCTGATTCGATAATTCTTGAAGTTCCAGCGGAGCTAGACGATAAGGAGACTTAGCAACAGGGAGAGCACCAGGAATAAGATCGATACGAAATTCCACCTGCCTGCTAGGAGGAAGTCCAGGCAGCTCATCGGGAAAAACATCAGAAAATTCACGCACGACAGGGAAGTCCTGCAGTCTCTTGACTTTGGATTCCTTGAGAGTAACACGGGCTAGAAATGCGGGATACTTCTTTTGAAGGTACCGACTGGCTTTTAAGCAAGAAACGATTCTTAGGCATCCACCCGACCTATCCCCTTGAATGGTTAGAATTTCACCAGAAGACAGAGGGATACGAATAAGTTTCTCGGCGCAGATTACTTCCGCGCGATTGCTAGACAGCCAGTCCATTCCCACAACTAGATCGAAGCTTCCAAGACGAAAAGGTATAAGGTCAATACTGAACGATGTGGTGACAAGAGTAAGGGTGCAATATCGAATGACAGACCTCACTTGTGTGGACTCTCCACTAGCAAGTTCAACAACCAAGGCAGGTTCCAACTCGGAAATTTTTAATTTCAGCAAAGGAACCAATTCGCAAGAGACAAAACTCCTATCAGCTCCTGTATCAAATAGGACAGACACCCAATTGTTGTTAAGAGTAAACGTACCAGTAATAACATCGGGGTTTTGGCGTGCTTCGGCAGCTCCAATGGTGAAAGCCCTCCCGCGAGCCGGAGGAACGTTGGTGACGCGAGGGCATCGATTTCTGTAATGGTCCATCGCGCCACACTCGAAGCAGCCTCGAGCAGGGTTGGGCTGAGGGTTAGCATTCCCCACAGCCAATTGGTTGCCAGGACTCCTGCAGCGCTCCACCAGGTGTCCGAATCGTCCACAATTTGTGCACTTGCGGCACAACTCACTTGTTGGGTGATGATAAGAACATAAGTTGCACTTGGGATGCGGCCCAGTATATTCCTTTCTCGGTCTTCCCTGAACTGTTGCGGCTGAAACGGGGGCCATGGAGTTGATAGGCGTAGCACCAGTGATCGCAGTTAAGTAGGTCGCTTTCCGCTTCCTATTGTTCCCCTTTTTCGCTTTCCCATCGGAAGATTTGCCCTTATCCTGATGCAAAACACCGGACCTGAGCTGTTCCCTGGTCAAACGGGCAGTGAGATCGATCACTGCCTTAAGTGTAGTGGGGTCAACTGCAACCGCAATGCCCCTCATAGAGTCCGGAAGACCGCTGATGTATTGCTCGACAGCGCGTGAAGCTGGGGTAACCATGTGGGGCACCAATAGGGAGAGTTCATGAAATCTCTCCGCGTACTTCATGTGATCGGCGCCCTTCATCGTGTGCGCCCTAAACTCAGCCTCCAATTTCTGGAGTTCGGTTCTCGGAACGAACTCCTGCGTGACTAGCTCAACAAACTCGGCCCAGGGCAAGGCTAAGACCGCGTCTCGCCCCCTGGTTCTAATCTCGATATTCCACCACGTGAGAGCCCGTTTGTGGAACATACTCGCCGCGAATTTGACCCTGAGTTCATCCGGGCAAGAGCACATGTTGAATGAAGCTTCGACTTTCTCGAACCACTGGAGAAGACCAGCAGCTCCCTCGGATCCATTAAAGCTCGTAGGCCCAGTGTTAGTAAAAGCCTTATAGAGCCTGTCGGCCTGAAGAGTAGGATTCGGTTCTGGGGCTTGTGGCGCACCCGAGGTTCCTTCTTGCCTTAGGTTGTTAACCAGACCCGGAAGAACTGCTGCAATTTGCTGCGCTATGATGGCAGCGAGGTCAGCAGGGTCAGCATTAACGGACGAGCGACGAGGAGGCATTTTGAAAAAGAAAAAGAACGCGCAAGAATGATACCGGGAATAAGAATAACAGGATAAGGAATAGCCAAAGAATACATCGCTACGATAGACACAATTAAAGATGCAGCACATAAGCACATAGCTAGCACATAAGTGTGGGCGTGTGATAGTGATGCATGAATTATCTAGAGTTAAGGGTCCTAGGTTATAGTCTAGGTCGGTTTCCTAATTCCCTATAACCATTGGCTCTGATACCAATCTGTCACACCCCGGTCGTAATGGCGGAAAACCGAGGCGTGGCGACTAGGTCGTGATTGATTGAGCACAATAGTATAAAAGTCTAAATGCATAAACATAACCAAACTGTCAAATATTACATCATCCAGGTAACATGAAACAAATTGTTTTAATACAAAATATCAAGTTTCCAAACAACTCCTAGCCTAGCCTTCATCTCTCTAAGGCCTCTATCAGCTATTAGCTACTTCCTGCTTCATTTCCTGAAAACATGTAATAAAACGTCAACTACAAAAAGTAGATGAGTGAATTCATAGGTTAACTAATACTGTAGTGATAAGCCCTACACAAGCATACTAGGCTAAGTTGTAGGGGTTTATATATAGGGTGTACCATCGGCTAACCCACCACTCCTACAACTTATCCTACTATGCTTGGTATGCTTATCATCTCAACTGAATCTGCAAGAGTTTCGTATAAAGATTCCAATTATTGTTTCCATGCATGCAGGAGGAACGGTATCAAGGATATATGTATAAGATACCCAAGAATCATATGTAACCATGCCATGATGAAAAATGATAATGATGCATAATGATCACACAAGACCTGACATCGACCCCACACAAGACCACACTATGCTACTTGATTTCCTTGATGGTAACCCAAATCGATCACTTTGGGTACCATGAGAGAATTCTAAAGCGTACTTTAGTATCTCTTGGATTCCTAATCGATCACTTAGGAGATCCTTCGGATCCTTAATCGAACACTTAAGAGATCCTTCGGATTCTTAATCGAACACTTAAGAACCCCATAGGTCACGTGTATTCTAAATCGATCACTTTAGAATCCCACATCTAGTGACGGCCTGTCTACCAATCGACCACTTGGAGATCAAACCTATGCACTATTGTGACCTATATTGCCACTGTTCACACGATCACAAGACTGACCAATGAATAATGTGTTTTCATGATAAAGTATAACGGGTACATGACTTTGATTTCCAAACGTCCAATGTTCCCTAAACGCTGAGTGATTCCCATATTTACTCCTGAATATTTGATTATGCATACACAACTTCCGAGAAAGTTAAGGTACGCGTAACCTGCCATGATTACTTGTTTTCCCAATGTTCATTGTTTGCAAAAGATTTGTCAAGTGTTTATGATAAGTAATGTTTGAATAAATGTGTTTTGTCAAAACGTGTACATTTACCATGTTTTCACCCCCAATGATTTGAAAGGCTTTAAAAGAAAAATGGGGGCTATGAACTCACCTTGTTGACTAGGTGTGGTTGCTAGGGCGGTCGGGTGCTGTCAAACGTCGATCCTCTAAGTCTAGACAAGGACATAATAAGTTAACAACGCAGTTTAAGTCTAAGAGTGTAAGCCTTACACGATCTCGAGCAAAAACTAGGTTTTAAAGACGAAACAGCTTGGTTCTGACCTGATTCGATCGAATAGGAACACATTCGATCGAATCGAAACACATTCGATCGAATAGACACACATTCGATCGAATAGAAACACATTCGATCGAATAGACACTCATTCGATCGAATAGACAGACGTTCGATCGAATACGAAGCTCATTCGGTCGAATGAGTTGGAGACCATTCGGTTGCTTTCCTATTCGGTCGACTGGACTGGTTCGATCGACACATTCGATCGAATGAACTGATTCGATCGACTGGTTCGATCGACTGGACTGATTCGATCGACTGGTTCGATCGAATGAGTCTGATTCGACTCCTTCAAGCTGGGCGACGGAGATACCCACGGGTTTTCCAGATTTTCCAGATTTTTGACCCAAAATCGAAGTTTTTGACATGGAAATGCTCGGGATTGAAAGGGGTATCGATTCCTAGTACTTTTAAACACAAAAGCTTGCATTTTGACACCAAAAATGACGGTTTTTGACCAAGAACACACTTGACACAAAAGTCGGAGTTTTTGCTCGATTCGGGGCGGGTTTTGGTTGTAAAAACGTATGATTTTCAAGAAGATCTTACCGACAACAACGATAAACAGATTGGTGGACTCGAATCTTAGATTGGATGACTTTCTCTCACTACTCTCTCTCTAGAAGTGGGAGTGTTTGGGTGGGAAGTGTTGGTGGAAATGAAAGAGATGGTGTAAGAATACTTGATTTTCCGCTTAAATACTCGGGTGACTCGGGTTCGGGTTTAGGCTACCGACGGGTCAAGACTAGTCGAGTTCATAAGTTTTTAAACAAACTAAAACTTTTTCAGCAAAACTTTTATAAACCATTTTCCGAATAATTATTTAAAATCTTTTTTTTTTTTTTTTTTAAATAAGAACATTTTATTTTTCAAAAGCATAAAAATTAATATTTTCCAGGCGTAAATGTCGTTTTATAAAATAAACATTTCAAATGATAAAAGCAGATTTCTCCAATGATATGGGTTCCGAACTTATCGTCCAGAACCCCAAAGTGTATAGTTTCCGATGATTCCTTGATTTTTGTCTACCAGTCAAATTCCAGGGCGTTACATGAACGATATAGAGTTTTCATAATTAGTCTTGGTTGAACATTATGTTATGTCTGCTTGTGTTAATTCATGTCACTCATGTTCTGATTATTCTTGATTATGTTACCTTTCGCTTGTGTCAAAATTATGCTTTTGTGTTAAAATTGCATGCTAAAATGCATATCATTCAAGAAAATTTCACAAAATTATTTTTGAAAAACTGGACAAGTTGAAGGTGTAGAGATATGATAAGATTATTCAGTTAAAGTTTTGTAGAAGCTCAAAAGGTTTCAAATGAAAATTGATCCAACCTTTGGGAAATGATAGTAGGTAAATTATTTATACCAATCATATGGATCGAATGGGCTAAAAAAAGCCTATTAGTCTTGTCATTAATATGTATGGTTGATTTCCAAGATGTGTAAAAACTGAGGTGATTTAAACATAATGAAAATGCTAAAATTAATGTGGATATACATTGTTGAATATGCATGTTTCAAGATAGATCTCTTTGAATGATAGGCAGAAAAGTGATTACCCAGTCTCCAAAAATGAAGCATCTTATGTATATGACAAAGAACAAAAGTGAGCAAAAATTTTACAATCAACCAAAAGTTGATATGGTTGACAAATTTTGAAATAAATGCAAACATGAGGGTTAATTATAGAACTACAGAGGCTGGGCATCATTTTATGTCCTTTGACACCTTGAATGAAATGCATGTAAGTCCGAACTGCGTGGCATTAAGTCCAACGTTCAACCTCAATATGTTTGAAAAATTTGAAAGAAAAATTAATAAAGAAAATTTATATGTTCTGTCATAAAAATATTTTGACAAAATATCAGGGAGTTGAAGTCAATTTGGGGTGATATGGGAAAAGCCAAATAAGCTTTGAGAAGAGATATGGGACATCATAGTGCAATAAGTGTTATCATTTTTTTATTATACAAACTAATTGAACAGCATACCACCAATATGTAATGAAACTCATGCTAAGTTTAGATCTTCTATTAACCTACCGGATGTGTCATAATAATGCTGAGAACTAAGTATTTAAATAATTGAAATTTCATCTCATAATGCATCATTTTCTCTTAAACTTCGAAATTTAATGAGAAAACTTTTTTATGAAAAGTTTAAGTCAAAAAGTGTTGCATTTTACATCGAATATGTCTGCATATGTATTTTGGAGTAAGCTTTGGTGTTTTCAAACTTTCATGTTAACTTAGGTGTTTTTATTTGAAGTTTAACTCATTTGAGCATATTTGATACTTATTTTTCCTTACGAAAATTATTCTTGTATTATCGAGTACACTTTGATGATCATATACTTTCGAGTAAGGAGCTAAAGTTGAAGCCCAAATGGAAGCACAAATAAAAAGAAAGGATCACAACAAGAGGTGAACACTTGAAGCATATGGATGCGGATTCATGTGGGAGTTCACCATCACATACCTTGTGTCATGCTCGTCCCTTAGGAGAGACCTTATGACACACTTGTTTCGGTCAACAAGTGTTGTCAATTTAGGTGGCTATGGTTATTAACTTGTGATTGTTGTTTATGCTTGTGTGGTTGATTTATGTTTTGTTTTATGATATTTGGAGATGTTAACAAATTAAAATCAACAACTTGAATGAAATTGATTCCTTAGAAATCATTAGAAATAAAATTGGTTTTATTAACAATTAATGATTTCATAATAAAATCGGTTTTACTAAAAGGAATTTTGAAAATCGGTTTTCAAAAGGTACCATAGATTTGAATGCATGCAAATGGAAGGTACATAAAAGGTTTTCCAATCTAGAATTTAGAAAATATAAATCCCTTTTAAAACAAGTTGAACACCATCCTTTTATACAACACTCGAATCACTTGAGAACTTGATGTGGGATAAAGGTCACCTAACCGAATTAAAGGGAACTTGTGGTCTTGAGGTGAATTTACAATATTTGTGGGAGAAAGGTCACCTAACCACTTATATGTGTAAACTCACACGTGTGTGTAAGTAGGACGACCTGATTTGGAAACCATGTGAATAGGGTCACCGGATCATGGCGTACAAAGGTGTTGATGGGATTAAACATGCCAACTAAAAATATGATTTTTAAACGATTCCATAAAACTAGAAGTTGCAAAGGGTTGCAATTGTCAAACGACTACCTTGTTAATTTGAATAGTAGGATAAAGATCACCTAATTATTATTTGAATGAAACGTTATTTTCTAGATTTTAGTCATTAATTGTCTTGGAGACATTAAAGGGTATTTACGATTAAAATTTATTAATGATATAGAAAATACTAAAATTGAGCTTTGTTAAATTTATAGATGACAGCAAACAACAACCCACCGAACGCAATTATCTCACACGTGCATAATCTATCACTAAGATCCATTCTGGACAAGGATCGTCTAAATTACCACAATTTATGGATTGGTATCGAAACTTGAGAATTGTTCCAAGCAAGAAAAGAATACCAATATATTGGACGATCCTGTTCCTGATGAACATGATATTAACGACTTGGTTGCCTACAATGATTGGTTAAAATATACCAAGGATTCAGTGAAAGTTTCTTGCCTTATGTTGGGAACAATGATTCCCGAGATCCAAAAGGATTTCGAGAATCATGGGGCATATGACAGGATCACCCAGCTTAAGGAAATGTTTTTTACTCAAGCTAGGGTGGAACGTTTCGAAACGGTTCAAGCGTTTCATGCATGTCGTATGGAAGAAACCCATTCTGTCTTATCTTATGTGCTTAAGATGAAAAGCCACATTGATCGGCTTGAATGGCTTAATTTTCCCGTCTCAAAAGAGTTAGACATGGATATGATCCCTAATAGCTTAACTAAAAGGTTTGATACATTTGTTATTAATTATAACATGAATGGATGGGACAAGAGCATTGGTGTGCTTCACACAATGCTCAAAACAGCCGAAGCCGGAATGGATGAAAAGGTTTTACCCGTTCTCATGAACAATGAAGGTGACTTCAAAACAAGGCATCACCCGGAACCTAAAGCAAAGGTTGCTAGTGGTAACGGGCAAGTCAAAGGAAGGTTCAAGGGTAAGGAAAAGGCGGAACCACCCAAACCAAATAAGCTAATGGTTTGCTCTAAGGATCCCTGTTTTGGTTGTGGAGAGATAGGACATTGGATGAGAAATTGTCCAACCCATCTCAAGGAGTTGAAAGATAAGAGATATGTGGGGCAAACCTCAGGTACAACTTTCATGATCCTTATTGATCTTAATATTATTTCTTCTAAAACATGTGTATTGGATACCGGATGTGGAACTCATTTTTGCAACTCATTGCAGGAGTTCAAAAGAAGAATTGATTACAAGAAAGGAGATATAAGTCTCTTCATGGGCAATGGAGCAGAGGTTGGTGTCCAAACCCGATGAGATTATGTTTTGAAGCTTCCAAAGGGTTTGGAAACAGTTTTGAAAAACATTTTGTATTCTCCTAGTTTGACTTGGAATATTATCACTGTTTCTTTGTTAAGACAATTTGGTTATGATTTAAACTTTCTAAACGATGGTATTTATGTTTTCATGAATGATGTTTTTTATTTTAAAGCAATGCCGTCTAATGGCATTTATGAATTAGTTCATGATCATACATCTATTGATAACTCGTTGTACCAATCTAGCACCAAAATACTCAAATTGGATTTGAGTAAGACTTATCTTTGGCATTGTCGCATTGGTCACATAAACAAGGATCGCATACATACACTACAAAAGAATGGTCTTTTGGAATCAAATGATGATTCATTAGATAACTGTGAGTCTTGTTAATTGGGGAAGATGATCAAGGAACCCTTTAGTGGAACTAATGAAAGGCCGAAAGACTTATTAGGTATCATACATTCGGATGTATGTGGTCCTTTTAAGGCAATGACAAGGAATGGTGAAAGATACCTCATTACCTTTATCGATGATTATATTCGTTATGGGTATGTGTTATTTTCAAGATACAAAGATAAAGCCTTTGAAATGTTCAAAGTCTTACAAAATGATGTACAAATTCAACTCAATAAAACAATCAAAGTACTTCGTTCCGATAGAGGAGGTGAATACCATAATGATGCTTTTCTAGAGAATTAGGAGTTGTGGGATTATCTTACAACTTACTCCACCTGGAACACCACAACATAATGGTGTGTCTGAAAAAGAGGAATCAAACCTTATTGGATATGGTTCGATCCATGAAGGCTAGAAGCACATTACCTCTATCATTTTGGAGTTTCGCATTGATCTCCGCAGCCCGTATTCTAAATATGGAACGAACAAAGAAAGTGGATATGACACCTTTTGAAATATGGTATGGACGGGTTCCATCATTATCATATTTAAAGGTACGGGGTTGTGAGGCTTGTGTTAAGCGCAACACCCAAACCAAACTTGAAAGTCGATCCACTTAGTGTATCTTTGTATGATATCCCAAAGATTCTATGGGATATTATTTCTACAATCCAAACGAGCAATAGGTGCTTATTGCTTGAAAGGCAAAGTTCTTGGAAATAAGTTCTTTATGGAAGGAACTAGTAGAACTGCGGAACTCGAGGATGATCGAGACCCACAAGCCAATACACGTTTGGTTGATACTAACAATCAACAAGAGGTTGTTGAGAATGATCAAATGGTGGATCAATACACATAAAACGTGTGCAAATCTAGTAGAATTAGCACTCCACCCAAAAGATATAGATTTTACATGGATGGATGCTATGTGGTAGATTCGGATGAACCCACCACATACCATGATGCAATGTCACAATCTGATTGTGATAAATGGCTTGAAGTCATGAACGTTGAGATGCAATCCATGCATGACAACCAAGTATGGGACTTGGTTGCACCACCTCTTAATTTCAAAGTGGTTGGATGTAAGTGGGTTTTCAACAAGAAAACTGATATGCATGGAAACTTGGATACTTATAAAGCTAGACTTGTAGTAAAAGGTTTTACTCAAACTCAAGGGGTTGATTCTGATGAAACCTTTTCGCCTGTGGTGATGCTAAAGTCTATTATGATATTGTTTGCCATAGCCCCATATTATGTCTATGAGATTTGGCAAATGGATGTCAAAACCTCTTTTCTAAATGGACACCTTGAGGAAGATGTTTATATGTTTCAGCCGGAGGGTTTGTCGATCCACAACATCCTAATAAAGTATGCAAGTTAAAGAAGTCAATCTATAGATTGAAACAAGCATCTAGAAGTTGGAATTACCGTTTCGATGAAGAAGTTATGAAATTTGAATTCATCAAAAATGCTGATGAAGCTTGTGTGTATAAGAAAGCTAGTGGGAGCATGATTACCTTATTGGTATTATATCTCTATGACATAATACTATTTGGAAATGACACACCAACCATGGAAGGTGTAAAATCCTGGCTTGGAAGTTATTTTTCCATCAAGGATCTTGGTGAAGCCGCCTATATTTTGGGAATAAGGATCTATAGGGATAGATCAAGGCGGTTGATAGGTTTAAATTAAAGTTCATACAGTGACAAAATCTTGAAAAGGTTCAAGATGGACAACTCTAAGAAAGGTTTGGTACCTATTCAAAGAGGAACAATATTGAGTGCATCTCAATGTCCAAGCTCAAAGGATGAGAAAAACAAAATGAATGGAATCCCATATGCATCTACTATAGGTTCCATCATGTATGCCATGATATGCACTAGACCGGATGTGTCATGCGCTTTGAGCATGACAAGTAGATACCAAAAAACCCGGGAACTAGCCATTGGATGGCGGTTAAGAGCATATTGAAATACCTTAGGGGGACTAAGGATATGTTTGTAATATACGGCTCTGGTGAGGAGGAACACGTTGTAAAGGGTTACACGGATGCGATTTTCCAAACCGATCGAGATGATTCTCGATAGCAATCGGGATATAATTTCGTTTTAAATGGTGGCGTTGTCCACCACTGAATCCGAATACATCACCGCCTCTTTGGCAGCTCACGAAGCTGCGTGGATTAGAAAGTTCATTGCCGATCTAGGGTAGTCCGTACCATTCAGGTGCCTCTAGAGATATTTTGTGATAATGAGGGTGCGATTGCTCAAATCAAGGAACCCCCTGCACATCAAAAGACAAAGCACATTGAGCGAAGATTCAACTACATAAGGGATAAAGTTGAAAAAGGAAAGATATGTATTAGCAAAGTTCACACTGATTAAAACATTGCGGATCCACTCACAAAGCTCCTAAAAAGGGGACAGCATGAAGGTCATACTTGTGCCCTAGGACTTCGATATTCTAGTGATTGGATTTAATCAAATTTTGTATTTGGATATCAAAACAAATATTATTTTGAATCAATCATATGATTGGTGTTTATGATTATGCTTTTGAGTTATGTTCCACTTTAGCATGTTTAAATCCATGAAAAAGTTAATTATTCTAAATAACCGTAGTTGGTCGTATATGTGGGAACAAATATGAAGGTAAGTCTATTATGAACTTGAATTGGTAGATATTCATCAGGTATGAATATAGCAATGGTTTGCTGCCAAGGTTCATAGGTATTTAAGGGATAAATATTGTACTGACCCGCCCCCAAATTGTACTGGAGAAAATAACTCATGAGCATGACTATCTTCTAGCGTGCTAGGAAAGGGAAATATGTGTGCTCGTGAATAGAAAGTTTGTATTTGTGAAACTTTTGAGATATTTGGTGCCGTTGATCGTTTGACCAAGCTGTTCTTTATGTAAGATTCATACCCAGGGGTATTTTGGTAAAGTTTTCTTCAATCATCAACATGCTAGTGGAATTCAAACCTCATCAAATTTCACGACTTCATCAAGAGCTTTACAAGAACAACTGTTGACCAAGCTTATGGATTTAATCACTTTGAGTGTCAACCAACATAAATTCCTTTTAATCTTGCAATCTTTATAAGGATATCAAGATTGTTTCACCCACACTTGATTTGAAGAAATTTTCATTAAAGTCAATTGCAACAAAATTGGGGGAGTAAAAATCTTTGAACTTCATTGCAAATGGCAAGAATCAAATCAAGTAAAAGACTCAAGTTATGGAAAAGGTGATCAAGATCAATAATTCAAAGTTTTTCAAAGTTGTTTCATCGTACGGATGAGAAGATAGAGTCATCACGAGAAATAATGTTGAAAGGATGATCAGTAGAGTTTTACCTCATATGAAATAGTCACTTGAACAGTCAATAACGGGTTATGGTTGACTTGAATGCTATCTTAATTCAAGGAATGGTTTGAAGATGATTTACAAGGGAGGAAACGGGTTTGAAAACTTGAAGATTATTTGATGATCACATTGAGTGTATTTCCTTTTGCGATAACCTTGTTACTTGATGTTGATCATTGAAGTTCAAAGCCTCGTTCTTATGCCCATACAACTTAACAAAACAAGATAAACGAAAAGAGGTCTAAAAGAACAACGGGAGATGCTTAAACTGAGGGGAGAAATTCAATGAAAGAATACGGGTTATAAAGTAATCATGGAAGTAATTTGATGGCATCGGTCTAAGGGGGAGATTGTTGAATCTTATATTTTAGACCGACACATCGAATTGATATGTGGGTGAAAAATATATTGTTGGTCTCAACCAAGGGTGGATGGCTTGAAGACCAAGTCATGCTAGACTAGTATAAATAGATGTTTTATTCATTTGTCTAGTATGATTGAGTGTATTGTGTATTGAGTGAGATCTAGGGTTTTATCCCTTTAAGAGAATCTCCTTCTCGGGATGAGCTCTCCCGGGGTGGATGATATTTCTTGTGTATGAGTTGAGTCAAGAATTTGACATTAAATGCCTTAAGGAAGATTAAGGGAGACTGGAATCTTCTCAACACTCCTTGAAACAACTAAGTATGGAAACCAGGCACACATGGACATCCGAGCAGGGTTTTACTTGTCCTAGCAAGGTATTTTGCCGATCGGGCAAGGTTATCTTCTTGAAGTCTTCTTAAGTGATGATCCGAGCATGGTTCTCTTCATCTAGCAAAGGTGTTCTTCAAATCGAGCACAGTTTGATTACTAGGAAACCTTTGACTAAACCAAGCTTTGGAAGCCAATTATTTGGAAGATTTAGCAAGGTTTTCTTAATAAACAGTAGTCCGAGCATGCTTGTTGAAAGTGATCAACAAATATTCTAAGTACTTTCTCCAGCAAGGTTTAACTCCTAGCAAGCTACAGTGCTATCCAGCACAGTTCAAACAGTGTTACTAGTACACTTTGGTTTTCTTAATAAGTTATTATTTAACAAAGAGTTAAAGGGATTCATGAAGAACAGTTTGATCGTCTATTGAGTCAAAGATTTGACCTAAGAGAGATATATGAAAATCCGGGCAAGGATCACTTTATCAAGCAAGTCTGTTCTTCATAGCCAAGTAAGGTTCACTCTCGAGTAAGCTTTTGGCTAACCAAGCTCATGAAGCCAAGTGATTGGAAAACCGGGCTAGGTATTCCTTAATAATACATTGGTCCAAGTAGGCTTGATGTTTTAACGGAATATCCCTAAGTAACATCAGGCAAGGTTCAACTCAAGCATGGAACAGTGCTGCCGGGAACGCTTTGCTAATAAGCTATTTTATAGTAAAGAGTTGAAGGGACCATTGAAGAACAAGTTGTTCGTAAGGGTTTGTTGGGCAAAGTCTGACAAAGTCAAGAAGATTGAAGTCTACCTGGTGTGTATTTTACTTGGTAAAATACTCTTCAAATAAAGCCTACCCGAAAACTTATCCCGGTCACACATCTATGTACCAAGTACTGAAGGAAGGCAGAGCACACAGTCTACTCGGAAAGCCAATACTGCTACAAAGCCTACCCGGAAGACTTGTTTATACTTATAATAGTTTTGAATATATAATTTGAATATGTTTCAGCATTTAGGGTTTCTTGAAGGAATGACAGCTGTAAAGGAGGTGTTAGGCCTATAAAAGGAATAATTTAGGGCATGCCTCCTAAGGACGGATTCATGTAATCACACTTTAAGGATAAGATGGAATATTTCTGAGTGGGATAAGAAGGAATATTTCTGAGTGTGATAGCCGTCCTAGGAAACGTACAGATAAACTTTCCCTTCAAGAAACCCTAAATCGATTATCATTTGTATGATGAACGTTATATGAATGGAAAATATTTGAGTGAATCTTGTGTGTGTTAGTTACCTTTGATTATTGTTTAGCAACTACCCTGTTTTTTATTGATTCCACCTAAATATAGCAACCCGTCATTAACTCCCTTGTCAACATATTTATTTGTGTGAGTTATGACTTGATTTGTGTAAGATCTACCTAAAATCTGGGACTTGACAAGTGGTATCAGAGTTTGTTACTGCTATTTTAGTAAGATTCTTGTTGCTGATTGAAGATTTGAAGAAATAAGCAGACCACTATTCTATTGAAAAGTGACGTCAGCAGTTCTGTTCTTCATTTTTCTTCCAGATCTACAATCCTTTGGTGTTTTCTCTTCCTTATTTCATTTATAGATTGAATTTTTATTTCCCAATCTTGTTCTAATCGCACCAGATACATAAGATCTGAACAACCTGTTTTCAGATCTGATTGTTTTAAAACTCTATTTTTACAAAGAAACTGATTTTGATTTTCAAAAATGTCTGGTTACGAAGAACAAGGAAGTGTCTACTAACAAAAATTCCTAGACTGTATGGCCTGGAAAATTTCACAAAATGGAAGGTCTTGTTTGAAGTAGCCATTTGCTATAATGATGTTGTTATGTGGAAGTCAAATCAAGGAAGGTCCACAAGGCACTGATGAGGATGGTGCTAATCCAGCTGCAACTACAGTCGTGCGTGAGAGAATGAGGAAAGTAGATGACAGAGCCTTAGCAATGATAAAGTTAGGACTGTGTTGGGAAATATTGACCAAGGTTGCACATCATGTCACCGCAAAGACTATGTATGATGCAATCCTTGAAATGTTTGAGAGGAATACTGAGTTGAAGAACATCAAAAAGCAAGGGCTGAAGCAACAGTTGGAGAGTTTTAAATACAAAGAAGGAGATAGATTGAAGTCAACTCTAGAGAGATTTCTAGCAATTGTGAATGAGTTGAGAACCACTAACTATGTCATGACTGATTATCACTTGAATACCAAGCTGCTCAACTCAATACCTTAGGAATGGTACACTGCCTGCAAGTTCATCCTTCAAAAGCCCAATTTCAATAACTTGAAAGTGGATGAAGTAGTGTGCTTCCTTCAAGCTGCAAAGATAGAAATGATTGAGAATGAGATGATCAAAGAGGAGAAACCTTGTTTCCAGGTCACTAATGCTCTTATTTCACCCATGAGCAACTTGTCAACCAAAAACCAACAACATATTCCCATAATTGAAGAACCAATTGAACATGGTATTGACACACCAAAGTCTTTTGTTGGTGGTAGCACAAGTCACCATGGTAACCAGCAAAGGTTCAATGTCCAATTAATAGATGATTCTGATTCTGCCTCTATGGTAAGTGGGCATGTACCTTACACTGGTGGTGGTAATTGTCCGGGAAGTGAAACACGGGCTTTGTTCTCAATGTTTACAGATTCATATAATGCCTTTGTTGAAAAGAATCTGATTCATACATGTGTGGTCCAGGATGATCTTGAGCAGATAGATGCTGATGATTTAGAGGACAAGGATTTGAAATGGCAAGCAGCCATGTTGGCTCTTAGAAGCAAAAAGTTATACAATATGACAGGTAGATCACTTCTATCAGGGCCTAATGAAAGAATTAGTTATGATAAGTCAAAAGACATTCGCTATAACTGCCAACAGCCAGGCCACTTTGCAAGAGAGTGTAATATGCCAAGAAACTATCAAATGAACCAATTCCAAAATCAACCAAGAAACCAGCAGCATCAATTTCAACAGAAGCAGATGAGAACCAACAATCCCAATAGCATCAACTTCAATAACAACAACAACTTCAACAACAACAACAACTATAATCTCAACTTCAACAAATTCCAACCTCAAATGAACAATCACAACCAAGTTGTGCCACAGAATCAAGGTTTTCAAAGAAATAATAACCAAAACATTCAAAAAATTCCAAACAACTCAGTCCCTACCAATCAAAACAAACCCAGAAATCAATGAAATGTGGCTGTGACAACACAGCATGAAGGTAATTTTGACTGGAGCAATCATGAAGAAGACATTGCTGATGATATCAAAAGGGCAAATGTGGCATTTATGGCCTTAATTGAGGAAGAAGCTTGATCATCATCTCAGGTACACTCTGCTCCTACTGTTGATTTAAATGAAATTATCAATGAGCTAAAAGTAAAAGTAGGCAGGCTGGAAAGTGAGTGTTTTAAGAAACAAAGTATTATCAATGCATATGAGGCAAGTGAGCTGATAAGTGAAGAAAGAATGAAAAGTTTGGAAGAAGATTGTGTAATCATTTACAGAGCTCATAAAAGGTTTACAACTGAAATAGAAGGGTTGAAGAAAATGATTGTTGAAGAAAAGGTTTAGAACACAAAGCTGCAAGTTGAGAATGAATTCTTGAAGAACTTGGTCTCCACTGGAAATATATGTGGTATTCTAAACCAAGTAAAGAAAGAAGACAAATAAAAAGAAGTGCCACCACCATTCAATAACAACTTTATGCCAAAAGTTGATAAAGAGAAAATAAATGCATATCTAAATTCAAATATGTTTTTCAAGACAAAGAAGAGCTTGTGAATTTGTATAAGAATGTTGAGGTGAATGAAGAAGGTGAATTCGTGGTAAAGATGGATGTGAAAGAAGACAAGTTAATTGGAGTTCAAGTCTCTGAAGATGACTTTGATTTGAGTGATCAAATTACTGATGAAGAAATTAAATCTGCTGAAAGAGGAAGAAGGTATATGAAACCTGATTCAATTGAGAAACTGCCACAACTTCCACCAGTGACACCCAAGATAAAGAAGATGAATGAAAGAATCAGAAGAGAACATGTATCCTTTGATATATGTGAGAGAAAGAAGGTAAACTACAATGCAGTCAAGCCACCTAGTATTGATGTATTGGAGAGGATAAGTAAAAACAAAAAGAAAAGAGAAACTGAAAAAATTAATATTGAGAACTTTATCCCAGTTTACCCTGTTTTCTCTAGTCATGAGGTGTTTGACATTGGAGAAGTGGAATCTATGGAAGAATATGAGAAGAGGCAATCAAGACATAGAGAGAGTCAAGATGAAGAACCACTGAATATGCAAAAAATTGTGTTTGTCAAGAGCAAGACTAAAAGACAAGACATCAAGATTGAGGAGTTTGTTCTTTTCTCAATTAATTTTGATAGTCTAAAAAATCAGAAGACAATTGGTGTCAAAGAACCTAGACCAAGTGAAAGGTTCACAAAGGGAAGTGATCGTGAAAAATACAAATGAAAGGTTTGGTGCAAGAAATGTGATGAGTATGGCCATCACACAGATTCTTGTAATGAAAGACTCAAATTCAAGCCTTTTCATGTCCTATATAAAACGATGTATGGACAAGACTTTGTTATATACAAGCAAAAGTATGACAAATACCTAGGAAAAGAAAAAGTGTGTGAGAAGGAAACATTGAATGAGGATAGCATGAAGCCATCAGTGAAAGCCAAGAAATATGTGGCTGAACAAACTAAAAGGAGTAAGTCTCCTATGAAGCATGAGAAAGTTGTCAAGAAGAACTTTCAGCCCTTGAGAATCATTCCTAAAAAGGATACACAATCAGTCAAATCTAATAGTTCTCAAGGATCACCAAACAGTGAGAAGACATGAATCAGAGGTGTCTTTCCTAGAAAGAAACTAATTGAACTTACTGGTGATGAGAAGTTTCTGATGAAACATGGTTATGAACCTGAAGGATTCCATTGGAAACCTAATGTTGAAACTAAGGTGCAGACAGTTGCTGATGTAAGAGATTACTCAGAAAAGAAAGATTATGTGGTAAAAGAGTATGACACTGCATCAGTAGAATACCATAGCTCAACCTTATTTGTTAAAACTCCAAGAGAGTGTGTTTATGAAACAGACAATTTAGACAATATAGAAATCACTCATGAAGATCCTGAACCAACAACACTCACTTCCCAAGCTGCCACTGAAATTAAAGTTGATGAGTTGCATGCTGAAATTGCTTGCACTTCATCATTCAACTGATCAAATTCTTTCTTATGTGCAGGAACATATCACTACTCTGAATGACATATGGTACATGGATAGTGGTTGTTCTAGGCACATGACCCGTGACAGAAGGTTGCTGGTCAATTATGAAGAAAAATTTGAAGGTCTTGTAGCTTTTGGGAGTGATGAAAATGGTGGAAAGAATGTTGGAAAGGTAATTTTAACAAATGGAAAAGTTTCATTTGATAATGTATTTCATGTTGAAGGTCTACTGTATAATCTGCTGAGCATATCCCAAATGTGTGATAAGGGTTACAAAGTTGGGTTTGATGACTCACATTGATTCATACTAAAACCTGAATTTGTTATCCCACCAGAAATGATTATGATGATGGCACCAAGAACTGGCAACTTATATGAGTTGAATATGAAAGAAGTTGTTTCAAGGGGAGGTGCATGTTTTGTTTCCAAAGCCACTGAAAATGAATCAAAATTGTGGCATAGGAAATTGTGTCATGTGAATTTGAAGAACATGAATAAACTTGTCAAAGGTGAGCATGTAATTGGCTTACCTACAAGAGAGTTCAAATTGGAAGATCCATTGTAGTTCATGCTAGAAAGGCAAATAGCACAAATCCTCTCATAAGACAAAACTCATCAATTCAATTGATCAAGTACTTGAATTACTTCACATGGATCTCTTTGGTCCTGTGAGTGTGCCAAGTATAGGAAATAAAAGATATTGTCTAGTGATCATTGATGATTATTCAAGATATACTTGGGTCTATTTCCTAAGTACCAAGGATGAGACTGCATAGTTGATTAAGGGGTGTGTAACAATGATTGAGAACAAATTGAGTAAGAAGGTTAAAATGATAAGAAGTGACAATGGTACAGAGTTCAAAAATAGAGTTATGGAAGAATTTTGGGTAGGAAAGGGAATCATTCAAAAATTCTCAGCTCCTAGAACTCCTGAACAAAATGGTTTTGCAGAAAGAAGGAACATAACATTGATTGAAGCTGCAAGAACCATGTTAGCAGATGCTAATTTACCAGTTACATTTAGGGCTGAAGCCATAAATATAGCCTGCTATGTTCAGAACAGGGTACTTGTCTTCAAAAGGCATAACAAAATCTCTAGATTGTTTCTTTGTTGGATATTCTACACATTCAAAAGCATACAGAGTATATGTAAAACACCATTTAAGTGTGATTGAATCATCTGACATCATCTTTAATGAGAATCAATTCAACATAGTTGATGGTGCAACATGGCTGTTTGATCATGAGAAATTGATAAGGTTCTTCAAGATTTATCCTGAAGACTTTGATGACTCATTCTACAAGACCAATGTAATTGAAGAGAAAAAGAAGAAAACATTGGACTTGGAAGAATTATGGAAGAAAGTTGCTAGTAAAGAAAAGGAGTATACATTTATAAAAGTTCCCTCAAGTGATATGGTTGAACAAGTTGAAGACAACAATCAGGAGAACAATCAAAGTCCAGAACAAGATCATGTAGATTTGAATCAAGAAAATGAAGAAACAAACAATGATCTAGTTCAGGATGAGGGAATCTCAGGTAACCAACCAAACAATGGAGAAGCTGTCAATACAGCAAGGTTTCAAGATCTATTTCAAAGACTAAACTTGGAAAATAATAATGCATCTACTTCAGAACAAAATAATGAAGAAGCACCAGAGTTTCATAATGCAGAAACTGATTTGATCATTGAAGAACCAGATCTCATTGAATCAAATCTTGACACAAATGTGTCTGTAAATATGATTGTTCAAACTCTTTATGTAGAAAAGAATCATCCTTCTGAAAACATCATTGAAGATTTACATGAAAGAGTCACAAGAGGTCATTCTGAAATTGCAAACATCTGAATTTACTCCTGTTTTTTATCGCAAATAGAGCCAAAAAACATTGCTCAAGCACTAAAAGACAATAGTTGGGTGGAAGCAATGCAGGAGGAGCTGGCACAGTTAAGAGATTTACATGTGTGGGATCTTGTTGATATAGGCCAATAGACATATATGCAATTGGAACTAAATGGGTTTTTAGAAACAAAAGGGATGAAAGGGGATTGGTGATTAAGAATAAGGCTAGGATTGTGGCATTGGGATGCCTTCAAGAAGAAGGAATATACTTTGAGGAAGTCTTTGAACCACTTGCAAGACTTGAGGCTATCAGGATTTTTCTTGCATATGCTGCCTCAAAGAACATTAAGGTGTTTCAGCTTGATGTTAAGTTTCCATTCCCAAATGGAAAGATTGATGAAGAGGTATATGTTGCTCAACCTCCAGGTTTTGAGGATCCTTTGTATTCAAATATGGTGTATAAGTTAAATAAAGCCCTATATGGATTACATCAAGCTCCTAGAGCTTGGTATGATGAGCTGTCAAATCATCTTCTTGAAAATGGTTTTCATAGAGGAGCCCTTGACAAGACACTCTTTTACAAAAGAAAGGGATCTGACTTGCTTTTGTTACAAGTTTATGTGGATGATATAATCTTTGGATCTATAAATGAACAAATGTGTATGGAGTTTGATGGGGTAATGAAATCCAAATACAGCATGAGCTTTATGGGAGAAATGAACTTCTTTCTTGAACTGCAAGTTCAATATAAAGTTGAAGAGATTTTCATTTACCAAACCGAATATGTGGAGGACATCTTGAATAAGTTCAATTTTCATGACTACAAAACAGCTTCAACTCCAATGGACACTAAAGAAAGATGATTGCTGATGAAAATGGGGAGCCTGTAGATGAACATGAATATAGAGCCAAAATTGGATCCCTGATGTACCTTACTGCAACAAGACCAGATATTATGTTTGTTGTATGTGTTTGTGCAAGATTCCAATCAAATCCCAAAGTCTCCCATATGAATGTTGTGAAGAAAATTTTTAGATATTTAAAGGGAAGACCAGACTTAGGAATTTGGTATCCAAAGAATCAGTCTTTTGATCTGATTGCTTGCACAGACAGTGATTATGATGGTTGTAACATGAGAAGAAAGTCAACCTTAGGTGGATGTCAATTTTTGGGTGAAAGGCTAGTATCATGGCAATGCAAGAAGCAGACTACTGTATCAATCTCAACTGCAGAAGCTGAATACCTTGCTGCATCTGCATGTTGTGCACAAGTTCTATGGATTCAAAACCAGATGCTGGACTATGGTTTGAATTTTCTGAATACCCCTATTCTAATTGATAATACTGCTCCATATTTTACTGTTAAGAATCCAGTTCAAAATTCTAAGACTAAGCACATTGAAATCAGACATCACTTCATAAGAGATTATAGTGAAAAATGTTTAATTGAAATGCAAAGAGTTGATACAAGTGACAATTTGGGAGACCTATTCACCAAACCATTTGATAGAACCAGGTTCAACTTTCTTTTGAAAGCCCTGGGAATGATCAACTCTGATGAGATCTGATTAAGGATATGTGCCTAGTTGTGTACTCTATGTGTTAACTGATTATATTGGTAGAGATTGCACATAATGAATGTTAAGTAAATATTCTTGATTATGTTACTTGATAGGTTGACAGCTATGTGCTTTAACTGATTATGAGTGCAAAGTTTTGATATGATTGATGTTTTTGCATGTTTATTAGTTAATGTGTGTATGTGATGTTAGGATGAATGTTTTTGTTTTGAATTACTGGTTAGAGTAAGCTTATCTGACATCACTTCTTAATTGCTTGAATATGTGCTTTATCTGATCATTTGATGTTATTAGGATAAGCTACACCTTGAATGTTAGTACTGTCTGCTTATCTTGATGATATTATGTTTGATTAAGATTTGATTATGTTACAACTGTTTGTGTGAAAATAAATTTATGTCAAAATTAAATGATAAAATGAATTTTCTAATGAATTTTGCATAATCACTTTATTTTGGTGAAAATATGAGCAAGTTGATTAATGGTGTAGATATATAATAAGATTATTCAGTTCAAGCTTTAAATAAGCTTAAGAAAAGGATTTTTAAAGAAAAGTCTCAAGTAGTTGTTTTTGCTGAAAATTATGTCATTTGCCCAGTTGGAAGGACATACACTTGTGTATGTTTGGTCCTATAATCTGTATATATTTGTATGATAGCCATTAACCAGAAAACTGAAAGCATTTGGGGCAATTATAACTTGTTTCCTATTCCTTCACTTAAAACTATGTCAATAACTCTAACTTTGAAAGGACATATATTCACATGTATGTTTGGTCCTGTTGACCACATATGGTCAAACAGGATAGCCATTTACCTGCCAAATTAAGAGATATTGGGGTGATTGAATATTAAACTGTATTTAAGATGGGAAATGATAGTACATTGACTGCTTATCCAATCATATGGATTTAATAGGCTAAAAGGACCTAGTATAGTCATTAACATGTATGGTTGCTTTCCCATGATGTGTAAAATCTAAGGTGATATAAACAAAATGAATATGCTAATCTTTATGTTGAGATACATAGTTGTCTTTGCATGTCTCAAGATAAATCTCTCCAAATGATAGGCAGAAAAGTGATTACCCAATCATACACAAGCCTGTTGTTATTTGGTCAACCAAAAATGAAATATCTTTAAATATGACAAAGAACATGCTTTATGAAAATTTGAGAAAATATCAAAAACAAGGGGAAGAATGAATAAATCAAACAAGAGGGTTACAACAAGAACTACAAAGATGTTGACTAAATCTGTCTCATCTTGAATGAAAGGCATGTTATTTAACAGTAAGTCCAACGCTCAACATCTATATATGTTTGAATATCAAAAATACAAAAAGATCCAATAAGTTCTGTCATACAAAAACAATTTTTGACCAAATACAGGAGGTTGGAGTCAAATTGGGGTGATTCGGGGAAAGCCAAATAAGCTTTGAGAAGAGATATGAGGCATCATAGCACAGTGTTGACCATTAATGTATTATGCTACTAAATGAACCTTAATCATATCACCAAAGAGATGAAATTCATGCTAAGTCTAGACATGTTGTTAACCTATCTATATTGTCATAATAATGTTGAGAATGAAGTATTGAGAAAGCTACTTAGTCAATATGATCCCATACTTGAGATATTTTCAGAAAATAAAAGAAACTGTTTTGAAGAGAAATACAACTGAAATTTGATCTCTAAATGCACCATTTGCTCTTAAACTATGATTTTTAATGAAAAATATGCTTTGACAAGTGGTTTAAGTCAAAAAGTGTTGCATTTTGCCTAAAAAGGTTTGAATATGTATTTTCGGGTAAGGTTTGATGTTTTCTAACTTTCCCGAACACAAAACAGTTGAATATGTATTTTCGGGTAAGGTTTGATGTTTTCTAACCTTCCCGAACAAAAAACAGTTGAATAAGTATTTTCGGGTAAGGTTTGATGTTTTATAACCATTCCAAGCAAGCTTAGTCACTTTTGACTAAGTTTATGATTTTCGGGCATGCTTTGAATTGCTTACACTTTTCGGGTAGAGTACACTTCTGTACCTATTTCCCAAGCAAGCTTGAAGTCTTGAAATGAATATGTGTTATAGCTAGCTTTTAATCAAAGATTACTTGTTCCAAGCAAGCTTTGCATCCTATATGCTGAATATTATACCAAGCAAACTTTGTGAACTTAACTTTAGTACACCGAGTTAGCTTTGGGATTTGTGTGAATATGTTTCTATTTGAAATTATAAGTGTTTCCGAGTAAACCTGTTTTTCGGGCACACTTTATACTTCGGGCAAACTTTGAGTTTTCAAATGTTCCCCTAATATATTTGGGTAATTTCAATCTAACTTTCCGGGTACATTGTGTGCTATGAATCCTTTTCTGGCATTTTGTACTCTAGAAAGATTGTCGAGCATACTTTGCTTTAGAGTATACTTGACTGATTATTGTGAATGTTTACTACCACGGGTAAAGTTTGTGATTAAATGTTTTGAATGAGCAAAGTAGTTAAATTAGATGTAAATTATTTTAGGCATCTTAACTGATTCCTAGTAAGGTTGCATGCTTGATATGTTATACTTGATTAATGTTACTTGTGATTTAGTTCTCAAGAAATCTTGTATTTTAAGTAAGCTTTCTTCATTTTAACTTCTAATTTATACCAACTGATAATCGGGTAAACTTTGAGTAAGTGGAATATACCGAGTAGACTTTACAAAGATTTACTTTTCCGAGTAAGGTTTGATAAACCTAAATGTTAAAAAGTTGTATGTTTTTCAAATGTTTTTTAAAATATCAAGTGGATAATGTTACTTTTTGACAGCTAATAACTCACAAAACGACAAAAAGCATTTAAAACCCACTTTTCAAAAGGTATATAAGAGGGAGTTAGAGACGGTTAACCAATTATTTTCCCTCTCTCTCTCTCTCCTTCCAGTGATTACTCTAAGTAACATCAAACCGACTTATAGCATTCGATTAATCCTAACCCTAACTTTACCAGCCCACTAATTCCGACTCGGTAAGCAATAATAACTTGTTTTCCGACCATGATTAGTTGATTATGGGCTTCGATTATGTATTTTATTACTAACACTATGTTTTTATGATTATGTTATTAATTTGTCGAAGATCGTGTTCTGAATGAAACTTCTCACTTTCTTCTTCAAATTTATAACTTGAAATTGCTTAAAGTAATGAACTTTTATGCTAATTTCACTTTGAATATGTTTAATTGTGTTTTTCAGATATATCAGAAGAAGAAGATCAACCTAAATATGTCTTTGAAAAGAAACACAATATGTGTGCGTTGTTGCAAGTCACCCCTGACAGTGAGCTGGTGTCAAGGATGATTACTTGGATGGAAAGATCTAATGCGAGTTTTGCGTTTACTAAGTTCCCAATCATTTAAAGAAATTATTCTTTTGATTTATGGCGCTCTGCAAGACTGGTTGATGATATCAATGGTCGAAGAATAGAAGCAATCGTTACAAGACAAGAAATACATCTAGCTGAAAGAATGATTAGACGATGCTTGCAGTTACACGATGATGACCATAAACCTATAAATTTCAACACTAATCACCTGATGAGAATCTTTGAACAGGTGATGGGATATCAGGGGACAGTACATGATGGTCAATTTCAAAAGGGAATGTTCCCTATGTTGTATAGATTCTTAATACATCATGTGATACAGGGGTTTTCTCCAAGAAAAGGATCATGGACTCTGATGAGTCGTGACCTAGCTAATGCCACTGTTGGCATTATATATGATCTACCTTTCAACTTTTCAAAGATGATATTTGAAGGCATGGTAGGAAACTTGAAGAAGACAGAAACAGATAGATTCCTACAATACACCAGATTCTTGCTGATAATCTTTTACAAAGAGTTACAAGACTTACCCACAATTGGCATTACATATCTTCTGCAGAATCCTGACACATATAGAAGAATTGTAAATCCGGGAAGGGCAAATAGATTTAATCCCAACATTCCATTTGAAATTTTACCTTGGTTATTGAACCATGATTTGGAGATTATGCAGTGCCTAAGTTGAGCTCAGAGGATGAAGTAGGGGAAGATGAGGAAGAATGTGATGATGATTATTCTGATAGTGAAGATAATGATGATGATGGTGATGAAGGAGGGGCTGGAGTAGCCATGGATGTTGATGTACTTGATCAGGGGGAGAACCAACCTTTACCAGTCGACCAACCAATAACATCTCCACCACAAACTCAACCACACCAAACCACTAAATCACCTACCAAAACCTTAACCTTGAGCCATCCTGAAACATCAATTCATACATCCCCAACACCCCAAACACCACCGATAAATAGCCCAACTCAAACAGATTCATTCATTCCAAGACCACCCCATACACAATCACCACCTCAAATACAATTACCACTCCCACCAATTATACAAACCCAAATCCCAAATCTAGAACAACCTGAACATGAACCTTTCTTTACATTACCACCCACAACACCACATACTGACACAGAATTATTTCAAAGAAATTTGGACTTGATGTTAGAGAATGCAACATTGAAGAAAAGAAATCAAGAAGTAACATAGGAAAATATGATGTTGCTAGATCAGTTGGTTCAGGCTAGATTGAGAATTCAAGCCCCTGAGTAGGAGGTTGAGAAGACCTCAGCTGCCCCAAAACAGGGGAAGAATGTAAATAAGCCAACTGACTCTATGGTGAATGTTGAAACTGAGAAGGATACAGGTGTAGAGACTATTGATGGTTTGAAATGTATACTAAATACATATGATGATGATGATGAGGATAGTGATGAAAGGAGAGTAGAGGATGTTGATTATGATGCAGATTCTTCTGATAAAGGAGAAAAAAATTATGATGTGAATGATGAAGTAATGAATGTGGTATGGAGTGAGGAGAATGAGGAAGTGAGTAATGATGAGGAGAATGTAAATGAAACTGAAATGATAACAAATGAAGAAAATTTAGTTCTTACTGATGAAGCAACTGATGTCTTAACTGACATTCTAACTGAGGAACAAACTGATGTAATGAATGAAGGAGATACTGCTACTGAGGAGTTAATACTTATTGAACCTGAAGAACATGAAAGCTCCAAGAGGGTAGAGTATGATCCAGAATTAGAGGCCCATGAAAAAGAAGAGCCTGTTAAGGCAAATCCAATGAAAGACATCTTGTTTAGAGATGATGTAGAAGCTTCTGTTGCTGCCAGGAGAGAACATGAAAATATTATGAGAGAAACAAGGGAGTGGGAGATACTGGCCCAAACCTTGACTCCTCAAGAATTGGCAGAGCAGGAAGTACTGATCTCTCAAGCCAATGTGGCCAACATAATAAATGATGATGAGGCTGAGGATCAGATTGTAATTGAAGCCTTGATAAATCTGAGAATGGATGAGGAGGTTGACAACTCCCTAGCAATGGTTGTTAGTATGCTTGCTGAAAAGCCCACAACTTAATCTGAAAAAGCACCTGAGCTGAACAAGAACCTCAAAAGGAACCTGAAAAGAAACCTGAGAAGCAATATGAAGAAACCGTTGAGGAAATGTTGGCAAATATCACTAAAATCAAAAATGAAAAATATGCAAGGTTTGAAAAGATTTACACCAGAAAGAGAAAGGCTGTTGATGAGGATGATGGAGATGAAATGAAAAATAAAAGGCAAAAGAATGAGGATACAGGTCCAATGAATGCAATTCCCCTACAAACCTTGAAACCAGGTGAAAAACTGCCAGGTTTCCTGATGTTCCTATTGTAAGTGATCCAAACCCAGAACATCCACCTTCATATGAGCCCAAAATTGATGGAGTTGTTGAATCAACTGAGGAGGAGGATGAGTCTGATGAATCTTATGATAATAATGACAATGATGGGAAAAGTCTGATGAATCTGATGATAATAATCACAATGACTGATGAGCAAAGGGCAAACATTGAGCTGAGTATGAGGGAAGCCAAAAGGAAACATCAATTGGTTGTGAATCTGAGAAGTTATGGTATAAGCTTTGAAGCTTTGGCTGATCTGGATGATGATCAGTTGCAAAAGAGACAAGATATGGAGAGAGAGATTATCAAGATAAAGATGGAACAAAAGAATAGAGATAGCCAGAAATACAGAGAATATCTAAGAAAGCATGGCTATTTAGAAAAAGACTTAACACACTTCAGTTTTGACCAGCTTCAAGATCTTTACAACAATGAAAGAGAAATGATGATAGAAAGGTGTGTCAAGGAAAATGAAGAGATTGAAAAGATTAAAGCCTTGAAATAAAATTTTGGAGGTATGTGTGAATACTTATTGGAAAAGGGGTTGAAGCCTGAGATAGTTGAAAATTTATCAAGAGAATCAGTGTTGGACCAATACAACAGACTCAAAAGAAAAGAAAAGTTGAAGAGGTTACAACCTGAGATCTCCACTAAGCAGTCTGAACCTCCTGCAAAGAAAAGAAGAATCAGAACCTTAAGGGAGAAACTAAAAGAACAGTATGAAAAGAAAGGAGAAGATGTCCCAATCCCAAAGGAAGTAAAACGTGAACCAGTTGAAGACCCCACTGTTCCTTGGGAAAATGATGAGATAATGGACATTTTAAGAGGATTAATGAATACTCAGAAAGGGATGGATGTTGAGGCCTTTAATGCATTAACAAATGATGAACTGAAAGAAAGGTTTTATATGCAAAAGGATGAGTGGGAAAAAGTGCAACACCCCGCAACCGCAGCGAAAACGTAAACGGGATGCGATAGACACCTCTGATATCAACCACATTGTTTATAAAGAAAACTGAATGCATTAATATACTTCAAAATTTCATTATCTCGTATTTCATTACCGTCTAGGTGATACACACATCATACAATACGATACATAATTCTATCTGTTATAATGTATCCTAACATCCCGCATGCAAATCTTACACACATCAAGCACTTAGCACGTAAGCAATCACTTCATCTTAATTGTACCTGAAAAGCATGTGAGAAAACAGGTCAACTACGAATAGTTGGTGAGTTTCACAATTCGAGTAACCCATGATAAATCATTATCAAAATATAATATTATCTGGGGACACTGTTAACCCAGTACCGTACTCATTCTGGGGGCAACGTTAACCCAGAAACACTTCCAAAGACATCTGGGGACACAGTTTACCCAGTAACACTTCCAAAGACATCTGGGGACACAGTTAACCCAGTACTGTACCCATTCCGTACGATTCCCGTACGATTCCCGTACAATCAAATATTTATAAATACACGCAAATCCATGTGTTCAATATGTATTTAAACATTTCAATAGTAACATGCTTCCGCCCCGGGAAAATATTTGAAAACAATTCAGAAAAAGGGGCTCGTGAAACTCACCTTAGCACATGCAAGCAGGTAACAACAATCATTATCAATTAACACGTCCAATCTGTAATATGATCCCTACGATCGTTACTATACACTCATTATTAATATAACTTTAACCAAGTTAACCGGTACATCTGGGGACACTGTTAACCAAGTACTGTACCCGTTCTGGGGGCAAGGTTAACCCAGAAACACTTCTCCGTACTCAGATTGTGATGTCGTTTAGAGTTCAACAGTCAAATTTTCTAATAGCTTGTTTTCCCCGTTTTGCGTGCCTAGCACGGTTACCCGTTTTTATGTTTCAAAAATGAGTTTGGTCACACACGACCCGAAAATAGTGGTTGACAGATAATTTAATTAAAGATGTGAAATTAGAGCTCGGTTTAGATGCCCCGATTGGCCGCGGGACCCGTTTCCGTCTTTAGTGCACCGGAAACTGTTAAATCGGTTAAAAATACTCAAATCATCCGAATTATTTTCGAATGATTCATTTTTACTTGTTTAACTCAATTATATGAAAATAGTTCATTTTTAGGGTTTTTATACACCAGTCAGCTCGCTTAAGCGAACTTCACTGGTTTACGCGTTTTAACTTTAAAAGTTTGATAATTAGCACAAATAATTATCCGTTTAGCCTCGGATCTTGAAATTTTGCACAAATAACATTTTGACAGTGGGGAAATTTATAAAAATATTTCCAGAATTAATTTTTATATTTAAAATTTATTTATCTATTTTTAAACACCATTTAAACACTAAATATGTCGTAAATACCAAACGATTTTAGAAAAATCCCAAATTTTTCCTGGATGTCTCCTGCCATCCACATAGTCCCCTGTAATTTTTCCAGAACCAAAATCTTCTTTTACATGCCATTTTCACTAAAACCGGGCTAGAAAACCCTAGAACTCGTTAATCCGAAAAGCCTACTTAGAATTCTCCAACTGACCTCAAATTTTGTGTGTGACTTATACATGATACAAAAAGATTATCTGAAATTTTCCAGAATTTTTCATGATATTTAACTATTTTTCACCATTTTTGGCCAAAACCGAGCATTAAATTCACCAAATATTCATCCTTCATCCAAAAATTACCAAAAATTCACAGAACTCATATTTTCATGTGTAGATCATCCCTGTAAAATTTTATGACCTAACTCTGCACGTATCACAATCTGTCCAAATATCTCAAAACCGAACTTAACCGAATATACCTTTCGTTTTCCGCCACTACAAGCTACAAACTCGTCTTTCCGCCTTATTTACCACTAAACACAGAACCTACAACCAACATACCACAATACCAAGCAAGTTACACTCACGACTAAGCCTCTTACACTATAGTTTCGGTTATGATTCAAAAACAAAGATTTAAACCGTAAAAATTCGTTCTTGGTTCGTTTAACCCCTTTCTTGGACCAAGATCCCTTGTATAACCCGTATACATCACTTGATCATGCAAGAATCGGTTTTCATCTTTGAAACCTCATTTTCTTGCAATTAAAATCAAGAAACGAAGATGGAAACGTGATTAACTCGATTCTTTACCTTGTTTTCTTGCTAAAAATTCTCGGTTTTGGATCATGATCTTGAGAGGAAGTTAGGATTGTTGGATTGTTGGGTGAAAAAAAAGAAATAAGGACTAGGGGATAACACCCCATGTCCGATCGGAAACATAAGGAGGGTGGGGTGGGACCCACCTTTCCATTCTTGGCCATTCATTTGGATTCTCGCAATCCGGATAATGTTTTGGATAATCTGGCTCAGTTTGTTTTTCGGTTAAATGTTTAATTTGGCTTAAAACGAGGCTAAAACGGTCGTTTTTCGGCTTTAAAATGAAATTTATATAAAACCGATTTAAGAACTTTAAAAACTTAAACCATGACATTTATTAACTTAAAACATCATATCATTAATTATTGCGCATCTTTTTCGGCTTGATCGATCGTCTCTTGCTCGGTTTGGTATTAAAGGTTTCGTTTAACGTACCGACGTACATTAAATCGAAATTCTTTTCCTGTGCCGTACTTTACTTATCCCGAAGCATTAATGCTTCGTAAAATCACTACATATCATATATCTCGTCTATAATTGAACCCTAGATTCGTTCGGGTTTCAATAACTATCGATCGATTGATCGCATATTCAATACGATGAATTATATATTCACGTACAATCCATACAGTGAACCCTGTATTCTCGTATAATTACTATGGTAATTCATGTATCCGACATTAAATATGACGTAACTATTATCTACCGGTTAGGGTATACCGGGTTTCGTCGGAATCGTTACATTCTCCCCCCGTTAAGAAATTTCGTCCTCGAAATTTTACACGCTCACTATCCCTTTCCGAGGGAAAGGTGGGGGTTTTTCCTTCAGAATACACCCTTGCGTTACCAGGTATAATCTGGTCCTCGCTGTGAATTCCACTTAATCTTAATCAATAAAGCTTGGTGTGTCCAAACTGTTTAGTTTTCCCGTCTACTATCTCTACGGAATTATTTATGATATCAAGTATGACTTCTATGAGTACCTCCATTACTAGTACTTTCGTTGCCTCATCGCTTAGGTACTTTTCAATCCGTATACATGGCAAACATCATGTATAGTACTTAGCCCCTGGAGTACTTTAATCGATAAACTAAATGACCAATCATGGAGATAGTCTCATGAGGTCCAATATATTAAGAAGCTATTTTCTGTTTTGCCAAACCTCATATCACCTCTCTCTAAGGTGATGCCTTAAAATGCCTTGTCACCTCTTTCCAGTGACAATGGTTTCCTTTGAACGTTGGCATAAATCCTTTGCCAATCTCGCGCTGCTTTCAACTTATCCTAAATATTATAAATCCGATCGGTTGTTTCTCGAATCAATTCAAATCTTATGGCTTGAGTGACGCCCAATTTCAATTTAACAAATTGGTGATAATTACTTCACCTATATAAAGCTTCAAGCTCTCGATGCTTCCTTCCCCGCCTTCCAATAATGGAAGTAGGATGCCCATTTCGATCTGAGATAATTGAAAATGGTATTCCACAATGAGATACCATTTCACCATCATGAATTTGGGCGAGAATTCATTGTGGTAATCATCATAGATTGGGATGAAATGCGAGGATTGGTTAATCGATCTGCGATTACCCAATTTACATCATGCCTTTGATATATCTTGGGAATTTGCGTCCCGAAATCCTTTGTAATTTATTCCCACTATCATTGGCGAATTTTTCTGTCGTTGTGGCGTTCCCAAGGGTTTTCGGCGTGCAGCCTTATCTCTTGCATAACTTAAATATTCACCAACATACGTAACCATATCTTTCTCCAAACTCGGCCATTAATACAATCCTTTCAGATATTCGTATCATCAATAGTCTATTCCGATCCCGGATGTATGGAATATTTCGATCTATGCGCTTTGTCCATGATTAATTCACGAAGGTCATGGAAGGTCGGGATCCAAACCCAATTTTTGAAATAGAGAATTTCGTCCACGCGCTGTTCGAAATTCTTCTCGTTGCCGTAAAGTCCCTCCTTTTCCAATTGCCTCTTTCAACGCCTCACGTTGAGCGACTCGTATCAGGTCCGAAAGGTTCGACTGGACTATCATCCCCAGCGCTCGCACTCGCAATGGCTTAACCCGGTCTTTCCTACTCAAGGCATCGACTACGACGTTAGCCTTGCCGTGGTGATAAAGGCTGTCACAGTCATAATCGCTTAACAACTCGCCCCATCTTCATTGCTTCATATTCAGTTCTTTCTGATCGAATATGTGATGCAAACTTTTATGATCGGTGAAGATGGTGCACCTCGTACCGTAGAGATCTCCAGATTTTAAATGCGAAGATAACCGCTCCCAGTTCTAAGTCGTGAGTAGTGTAATTTTTCTCGTGTACTTTTAACTGTCGGGAAGCATAGGCTATAACCTTATTATACTGCGTCAACACGCATCCTAACCCCCTACGCGATGCGTCACAATACGCGACAAAACCATCGTCTCCGTCGGGGAGACTTAAAATTGGCGCTTGGCACAATTTTAATGGTTTCTATCTTATTTGGATCTTTGTGAAATCCTTGTTGCTTTACAACATGACCAAGGGATTATGCTTTCTGTATTCAAAGTCACATTTCGAAAACTTCGCGTATAACTCCTCTTGCTTTAACACTTCCACCATTTTCTTTAAACGTCGTTCGTGCTCTTCCTTAGTTTGCAAATATATCAAAATATTATCAATGACTGCTATGACAAATTTGTCTAAATAAATTTTACAGATTCGGTTCATGAGTTCCATGAACACTGCCGGCGCATTTGCTAGCCCGAACGGCATAAATAAGAATTCATAATGGCCGTAACGAGTCCGAAACGCTGTTGTTGCAACGTCCTCCTCTTGGACTTTTCATTTGGTGATAACTATATCTAAGATCAATTTTCTAAAAATAAATCGCCCCTTGCAATTGGTTAAATAGATCATTTACTTCGAAGAAGTGAATACCTATTCCTGATCGTCACTTTATTCAATTTTCCCTAATCAATACATATCCTAACACTTCCGTCCTTCATTTCCCAAACAACACTGGTGCACCCCATGGTGACTAACTAGGTCGTATGAAACCTTATCCAATAATTCTTGCATTTCAGTTGGTGCAAGTCGGTAAGATGCTTTAGCAACAGGGCCAGCTTGAGGTATTAAATCGATTCTGAATTCGACCTGTCGGGTTGGCGGTATTCCAGGAAGTTCTTCTGGGAAAACTTGTGGAAATTCGCGTAACATCGGGATATCTTCTATATGTTTTCTTTTAAATACTTTGGCAATCGCGTTTGTTAAATACACCACGTCTTCTTGTCGTAAATATTATAACATCTCAAGATGAGATTAGAGTGGTTACATGATACCGTACACTTTTCTCTGTATCTAATCGCTTCATCGTCCGAAGGAGAGTTTCTAATCATCTTCTTTTCATATTTGATTTCAGCTTCATGTTGAATTAGCCAATCCATGTTAGCTGTTACGTCAAACTTCTTAACTTTACTGGTCGTATGTCAATAAGGAAAGGTTAATCGTTCCGAATCATGGAACAATTCCGAACAATTTAGTTAACCATTAGGGGTTTACCGTTAGCGATTCTACAGTATAGGGTTCTATAGTTTCACTAATCGGTATCTTTCCAAAAGATAGGAGGTTAACAGGAACTAACTTCTATCGACGACCGTAAAAATATCACTGAAGTCTATTGATTTAAAACTACAATGTACTTAATACCACCTTTGGATCATGACGTGCTTTATTCGAATTACTTACAACAGCACAGCTCCTTGCTTGATCAGATGTTGATGCTTGTAATGAGGTTCGTCTTCCAATGACACCTTGGTTCAACTTTGGGAAATTTCTCTTGAAACGTTCTGTACTGCCACATTCATAGCAAGTACAACTGTTTGGCATAATTTGATTTCTTTGGATGGATTGTTATTGAAGTTGTTGGGTTCGGAGTGGTTGTACACGAACGGGTTGGGGTTGCCGGTTCACATGGCTTCAATTGGTTCTAAATTAGGGCATTACGTCCATCTTTACCACATTCTTCTTCCTGCCGATGACCATATTTTCCACATTTAGGGAAAGACCCTTCATGCGATGTTTTCACACCAGAACTAGTCTTGGTATAATTCTGGGTTGTAGGACATACCTACTTATTCAAAAGTTTATCTTGCACTATTCCTTTATCATTTCTCTTCTTTAACACTCGACGTCTCACCTAACGTCCTTCCATTCCGCTTCCCATAGAGTCAAATATATCAATGCTGGCTTGCGACACAACCCTTCCAAAGGTTGTATATTTTACAGGATTGACTATACTCCTTATCGATGGTGTTAGTCCCCAATATAGGGCTCACTTCGCTTATTTTCAGGAGTAAATAGCCATGTTACCAGACATGACCATTCCTTCAAACGATTAGCGAGTTCTATGTGATCAGCACACAACATTTCTATCTTCCATAACTCAGTTTCCATTCTCTGGACTTAATTATTCGAATAAAAGTGCGCTAGCACAAGAATTTTAAATTCTGACCATCTCATCTGAGTAAAAATTTTCTAACTATAATCTTGTACCATCGTGTTCCATCACGATACAACATAATCTACCAACATATCTGTAGCATATTTCACTACACATTGTTCTAGACTCTTACCAATATCCTTAACCATTTCGGTCTTTTTCTATCCACTCGCTAATCTATTCCTCCCTTTACCATCAGTAAACAATTAATAATCCCCTTAACACAACCGATAAACATATCCTTCATACCGGATCTAATTCATTACGACTACTATTCATGTTTAGTTTATAACTAATACTTGTAGTCATAATAGTATTCGGTGGGACATTAACACTCTTAGTAATAACACTAAGAATTGAAATATTCATAATTATGTGATTGCGCGATCTATAAGTCTACGATCACATTTGCATCAACACTAGCAGTGATCTGTGTAGGTTCCCTGGACGGATCACACGAGATATCCCGATATACACAGGTGCGGAATCCCTGTGTAGATCGTTACGGACGTAGAATATAAACTCACGAACACACGTACACACGATACGAACAACCACACGTTATATTGATAACTCGAACCGTGTTACTTACAGACTCACGTCAATAGACTCACTGAATTACAACCAACTCGATCAACCAAAAACTCTAACTACTGATTAACTGATTAACCCGTAAACAGTAAACAGAAAACAATATAAATACACGACAACTTCGCCTCAGGCGAAGTTGTCTATAACTTCGCTCGTTGAACAAGTTCGCCTAGGCGAACTTGTCAACAACTTCGCTTGGTTAACAAGTTCGCCTAAGCGAACTTGTCAACAACTTCGCTTTTACACAAACAATTACATAAACAATATTACAGACTCGATTACAGACATTAGACATATGAACTACTGACATCTATGCACCAACAGACTCCCCCTTGGCAGTAGCTTCATATCTTGATCTTTCAGCTCTTGTCTCGTAATCCTGTATCTTCACGCGTGCACTCCTTCTCGAACACATACCGTCACAACTCGTTGATACTTTCTTGCTTCATCCTTCCAAGCTGGAATATAAAAGATCTTTTTCTCGTTGAGCATCTTCAGATCAGCTTGCGATAAGTTTACAAGATGCATCGGATCGTAAACTCTAAGGATCTCTTGTTCATCCTCATCTTCCATCACAGCTTCAGCAGTCTGGCAATCAACGTACCACCATTTTAGATTCTTCAACACATCTTGCGGCATATTCTTCATCGGAACCTCCTTGATGCATCGGATCGGCTTGTACTTCATCACCATCCATGGCTTGCCACCTGCTCTCAATCCTCTCTCTGTATCCTCCACGAGCTTTCCCTTCTGTGGCTTTAATAGTTCAAACTTCTTTTCTTTTATGCCTTCTGTCCACACAATCTTCTCAATCATTCTTGCCATATTGTTGTCACTTCTGTTTATCAGGCCCAACCTGGCCAAATCCTTCACCTCGCATTCCGGCAACGTATTGAGAGATCTCAACATTCTCTTGAAGTATTGAATACCATCATAACGCTTCACCACAAACAGCTTTATCTGTTCATCATATATCCAACAGATAATTCCCTTCTTCGACTCAGCATAGCCTTTGATGTTATAGCTCTTCTTGAACATGGCTGGAACAGCAGGCTTCTTGGTCTTAATAAACCAATGAGCACAGCCTTCCTTCCACCTAGGCAGCTCCTCCCACTCAGTCTCATCCATCTCAACACCCATGTCGGCTTTCTCAACATCAGGGATCTCGTGTTCAACTCCTTCTTCTACTATCTCCCCCTCTTCTATCCCACTCTCAATCACAATCTGCTAACCGATCTTCTCAATCATATCACTCGGCAGCACATCTTCATCAAATAACACATCGTCGCTGAACATATCATCATCAAGCTCCTTCAGCGCATCAATCACATCATCCTCAACTAACACTAATCATCACCAGAACCACCAGCCACGTCGGTAGACTCCCCCTCAGCTGTGGAAGTACCAAGAGCTTCAGAAGTTCTTGGCAGCTCACCACCTGCATCTTTCGATGCATTGGGATCATCGTCTCGGTCGTTCCTCTTCTTCGTTCTGAGCTCGTCGCCCTTACAGCTCATCTCCCCCTGAGATGCCAAGAACTCCTTCAAGGCATCTATGATTTTCCCATGCTCAACCAGGAGGGATGCCTGTAGTTGATTTGCTTCCACCAGGCTTTGAATAGTCTTCGATTGTTCTGCCACGATCCGCTCTAGTGAAGCTATTCTCTCTGAGTCTGACATAGGCGAAGACGAGACTCCAGAAGCAGGCGTAACCGCAGGTGGTATCATACCTGATAACCCTGCAGCAGTGACGACCGTTGACTCTACAAATCGTGCAGCTACCACCGACTGAGTAAGCGTTGGAGGTGGTAGTGACACGATCTCCGGAGTCGACGTCTGGAGAGCAGTGATGGATGGAGTGCCAGCCGTTGATGTAGCCACCACGGGAACATCCGTAGCGCTTGTACTTTTCACCTGTACAGAGGAAGGAACAATGGACATTCCAGACAGTGCGGCCGGAGCAAATTGTACAGTCCTTGAAGTCTCACCAGCTCCCATGCCAGCACCTGTCCTCTCCCGTCTTGATCTTCTAATCAGCTTATGTATGTCTTCTTCTTCTTCCGACTCATCATCATCCTCCGTTCTCTTCCTCTTCCCAATCGTTCTCTCTCTAGACACCATCAACCGTCTCCCCTCATTCATAATCTCATCCAAATCGGAGTCAGCCATCGACGTAGCTACTCTAGTCATACTCACACCCAAACCTTGTGCAGCCGAGACCTGCACCTCTTCCACATGATCCATGTCAAAATAGCCTTGACCTCCAAAAACAGCGTCAAGGTCTATATCCTCTGCAGTAGACACAACAGGCACAGCAGGAGCAGGAACAGCTTGAGTTGCTCTTGCCTGTCGCGGTTGAGGATCTCTGAACTCGTCCCCGCCAGCAGGAACATACTCTGAGTTGATTAAAAACCCAAACAGTGGAGTATGCCTGGGACGACGTTCAGGGTTGCTCCTCGCACTCGATGTGCGGCATTGAGCAAAGATACGTTTGCTCACTGATTCGACGTATCTGATCGGGCGTCTCTGAGGTAGACTCGGAGCCACATGGTTCAATATCATTTGAATAAAACGTGGGTACATAATGAACCGCTCCCGAGACATCGCCCTTCTTTGCCTGTCAATCTCGTAGAAGACCATTTGACTGAAGCTATAACGCTTGTTATAGGTCAGTGCAGTCATGGCAGACTGCATGGTCGCACCCATACCATCTGTGCCCGCCTTCCTCCCCGACATACACACGATCATAACGTGCATGAGGAAGCGCCACTGATCTAGAAGGAAACCCTTCCTCCTCTGGGTATCTCCTAATGGACCAGAGTAGCCCATTCGGAGAAACGCTCCATCACAAAAATTAGCGACAAACTCAGTTGGATCGTCTCGAGTCTCCTCTCCGAACCGTAGTGCCACCCGGATCTGTTCAGAATTAAACTGAACTTCTTGATTGTTCACCGTTGCTCTCATGACCGGGAGCTCAACACGACAGTCGTATTCAACCGTCTGCCAGAAGTCTTCGATATTCGGTAGAGATATCGGCAGTGTGTTTGTGATCGCATGAAAGATCCTCGAGCGCAGGAGGAAAGTGATAATCTCGCGATAGTCGTCCACACCGCTCGCCTCCGGGTCTAGAGTGATGTACATATTGTGACCCGGGAAAAATTGTCTCTGATTGTCACCATCATCTCCTCCTGCACCACCAGCACCTGCTACTGCAGCCATATCTGCAACAAACTAACCAAGTTAGAACGACAAAAAGACATAGCACAAGTTCGCTTTGTTACCATGAGCGTAGTTGTGATAAACTCTGTATAGGCGAAGTTAAAGTTGAGGCGAAGTTGGGAACAACTTCGATTCAGCTTTAAGTTCGTCTAATTAACACTAAGTAAAATTGATCTTAGGCGAAGTTAAAGTTAACTTCGCTTCATCACAACATCGCCTCAGGCGAATTTAAGTTTCAGGCGAAGTTACGGATAACTTCGCCTCAGGCGAACTTAAGCTTCGGGCGAAGTTACGGATAACTTCGCCTCAGGCGAACTTAAGCTCCAGGCGAAGTTACGGATAACTTCGCCTAAACCCTAACTTCGCCTGAATCTGAAACGGCGACAGTAAGATTCTGCAAACATCGAAATCCGATGTTTCGGCTAGTTTAGACGATTAAGGATCCTTAAAACAAGCTTTTTAAGGACATGTTGACGATCAGAATGGTGATTAACACGTGAAAACAAGTTTTGAAAATCGGTTTCAAAACCGATGGTTCGAGGTTAATAACCGGGTCGAAACGACCCTTGATTGGCATGAAAGAACTTGCAATACAACATCTCGAACCTTTGATCGGTGTGAAAATCGGAAATAAATAACACGAAGGTTTAGTATAAGTTCGCTGTGGATAAGATCGCCGGAAAAGATGAATAAGTTCGCTGTGGATAAAGTTATGAACAGTTTGTCCCTTAAAATCCTTTATATAGAGGCTCTGTTATACAGGCGATGTTACGGATAACTTCGCCTAGGCGAAGTTATCCACAACTTCGCCTGTTCAACAACATCGCCTAAAGTTTCAAAATTTAACCCTTAAAATGTTAACAGTAATCAATTAAGTTATAAAACTTTCCTTGAAGAAATAAATGACGTGATCAATTCTAAGTAACCAGTTAAAAAATCATAAAACTATCTAAGTACAAAAACTTAAAAAAAATTTAAAGTGTAAGGGATCAAATTTCAGTCTCGATAGGGACTGCTACGTTTTAGAAAAGATCCGAACAGGAATCATACTAACTACGTGACTGTCACATAGATCCGTGTTTAGCTGTATTATGACATATAGAGACTGGTTGTAAGCAGGTATAACTTAAAGTGATTTTCATCGTTTCTGTAATACGAGTTAGGTTCAATTAATCCTTAAAATTTAAGTGGGCAACAACTCAGAAATATTGATGCCTCCTATCTATCCTCAAAGCGTATTTGGCTTTCCCCAAGTCACCCCGAATTGACTTCGACCCATAGTGTCTGATTAAACATGTAAGTACTATTCTTCTGGTTCCCGTTCTTCTCTCTTACTCAATGATTGTGAATTCTTGATATTGTCATCTCTAATATATTTCAATAACTCCAAATATTTTTCATTTTTTTTTTCTTTTTTTTTTTTTTAACATAGACTTCAAAGTAGAAATTTACTGCAAGTCCCGAATCTGGATCACTGCAGTATCTTGAAACGCAATCTTCACGGGAATCAGAACACACATGGGCTCTTGTATGACTGGGTAATCGCTTTTCTGCCTATCATTCGGAAAGATATATATGAAGACACGCAAAACTCTTAAGGAGTTTCCACGTAAAATCAAGTAAAATTAGTTTGTATCACATATACTTTTACGCACCATAAAAAGTTACCATGACATACAATGACTGTCCTAAAGCCTTTTAAGCCTAATAACTTCACTAGTTAAGCACACAGAATTAGTATATCTATCATTTTCCAAGGTTGGATCAATTTTCCGTTTAACATAGCTAACGAACTTCTTACGAAGTAACAGACTTGAAAAATAATTTCATTTCCCTATTTCTTTCAAAATTTTAACATTAATCGCCCCGACCAAAACAAAGTCATCAGGTAAACGGCTATCCCGAAGATCCAATGGATCAGCTGGACCGACCACATACTAGTATGTGTCCTTCTAACTAAGTATGATCGACTAATTTTAAGCGAAAGAATGAAAAACTCATCTTAAACCGCCCCAGTCACTATCAGTAATCTGGTTAATGGCTATCCTCAAAATCTACAAGTAGAAAATGAGGACCAAAACATATCCGAAGACAAGTCCTTCAAACTAATGTAACCGACATAATTTTAAGCGATTAGTGACGTTTTTTTTTTTTAGCATGGTTACTCGGGATTGATCATCCCATTCAGTTCAATAAGGTTTTGAAATCTGGATTTGTCAAACGCTTTAGTGTATAAATCAGCGAAATTATCAAGCGTATCCACCTTTTCAAGAATTATCAGTTTCTTCTCAGCACAATCCCGTATGAAATGATGACGTATGTCAATGTGTTTAGTTTTACAATGTTTCACGGGATTGTTAGTTACTGAGATAGCAGCTGTGTTATCAATGCAAATAGGAGTAAGTAAGAAATTCAGACCATAGTCGCGCAATTGTTGCTGAATCCAAAGAACCTGAGAGCAGCAGTTGGATGCAGCCATGTATTCTGCCTCACAGGTTGAGATTGCGACTGAAGTCTGCTTCTTGCATTGCCACGACACCAATCTGCCACCAAGAAACTGACATCCTCCAGTTGTTGACTTCCGACTCTGATTGCACCCTCCATAATAAGAGTCTGTGTAAGCGACCAGCTCCAAGTCTCCTCATCTCGGGTACCACAACCCCAGCTTCGGCTTGCCCTTGAGATACCGCAGTATCCTCTTTGCACCTTTCAAATGAGATTCTTTTGGATTTGCCTGAAAACGTGCACAAAGACAAACAGCAAACATTATATCAGGCCTAGATGCAGTTAAGTACATTAAAGAACCTATTATTGCCCGATATTGAGTTGGGTCCACATCTGCATCACCGTCTACTTCAGCACCCAATTTGTGATTGACGCAGATTGGAGTATCATATGGAGAACTGTCCTCCATCTTGAAGCGCTTGAGCACATCATGAACATACTTCGTCTGATGAATGAACATCCCGTCCTTCCTCTGATCAACCTGCAATCCTAGAAAGAAAGTTAGTTCACCCATAGCACTCATTTCAAACCTTTTCTTCATGACGGCTTCAAACTCCTGACACATGGAGACTTTTGATGCAGCAAATATTATGTCATCCACGTATACTTGAACCAGCAGGATGTCGCTTCCATCTCTTTTTAAGAACAACATGCTATCAATTTTCCCTCTTTCAAAACCATTCTCGAGCAAGTAATCCGATAAAGTTGCATACCAGGCACGAGGTGCCTGATGTAATCCATACAACGCCTTGCTCAACCTGTACACGTGATCTGGATAGTCTGGGTCAGGAAAACCCGGAGGTTGCTCAACATACACAACCTCATCAACTTTCCCATTTAAAAACGCACTCTTCACATCAAGCTGAAACACCTTCATCTTTTCATAAGCAGCAAACGCCAAAAACAATCTTATGGCTTCCAACCTGGCGACAGGAGCAAACACTTTGTTATAATCAATCCCCTCTTGTTGATTAAAACCTTTCACGACAAGCCTCGCCTTGTTCCTTATAATAATCCCCTTATCATCTCTCTTGCACTTGAACACCCATTTTGTGCCTATCGCATGCACATTCTTTGGTTTTTCAACCATAGTCCAAACTTCCATCTTCTCGAATTGAGCCAACTCTTCTTGCATGGCTTCGACCCACGAGCTGTCCTTTAAAGCCATTTGATAATTCTTCGGTTCAATCTGGCTTATAAAGCAGGTATACAGGCATTCATCGATTATTCCTGTCTCCTTAATGCTTGTATAAACACAGGTATGTTCATTCAAGCTACTTCTCGTTTGTACACCTGAGGACACATCACCAATCACATTATCCAAAGGGTGATCTTTATGAATTCTCGTGGTCGGAACAGAACCGACATGCAAATTATCTTCCAAATTAGAAGAGATCTCATCAATGGTTGTTTCATGCTGAGAGTGAAAAGGATTGATAAATTCTTCTTCAGTTGAGGCAGCAGGGGTACCGATAGTGTTTGATGAGGAAGGTTGACATTTTTCAATCAGTTGTCTTTGCAATAGATTTTCTTCCTCATCGAGTATCAACTTCGTCGCAGCTCTTTCTTCTTCTTCAGAAATCTCCAAATCCGGTACGTTAAACGACTTAAAAAGCTTAACATAGTCGAAAAGCTCAGCAGGTCCATTGCTAGGTTTTGGCGGTTGGTAACTTGTGATGTCAGTGTTACACACCACCTCCACCTTGCAGGTCGAAGTATTGAAGACACGTCTGTTGGGTGTACCAACAACATAACCGACTAAGATTCCTTCGTCGGCTACTTCGCCAAATTTAGAGTTTGTCTTCAAGATCGAACAAGGGGACCCGAATGGTTCAAGACCACTCAAGTTGGGCTTCCTTCCATGCATAAGCTCGTAACAAGTTTTACCAAGTCTCTTAACGGTTAACACTCTATTCAGAACATAGCAGGCTGTAGCAACCGCTACAGCCCAGAACATCACAGGAAGCTTCGAATCTGCCAGCATAGTCTTGGCTCCTTCAATTAAAGTTCGGTTCTTCCTTTCAGCCACTCCATTCTGTTGCGGAGTATACGGAGCGCTGTATTGATGTTCAATTCCTTTTTGAAGACAGAAGATCTCCATCTCAAAATTCTTGAACTCCGTCCCATTGTCACTTCTGATGAACTTAACTGTTTTACTCATGACGTTCTCAACTTTAGTAATCAAATTCTTCACCATTTGAGCCGTCTCATCTTTCGATTTCAGAAAATATACCCACGAATATCGCGAGTAGTCATCAGTGATCACCAAGCAGTAAGAAGTACCTCCTAGACTTTTTATATTCACTGGACCGAAGAGATCCATGTGAAGCAGTTCTAGAGTACTGGCAATAGAGTTGACCTTCTTGGTGAGATGGGATTTCTTGTGTTGCTTTCCCTTCTTGCATGCTATACATTTGTCCTCAAAGTTAAAACTTTTCAAGGGAACGCCCATCACAAGCCCATTTTTTACAATGTGGTTCATCTTCCGAAGATGAATGTGCCCCATTCTCCTGTGCCATAGTTCGGATTCTGATTCGCTTGCTTTCGTCATTAAACATGATTCTCCCGTGGCCATTTCAGTAGACCTCATATCCATCACATATGTATTTGTATCACGTGGAGCTGTCATCACTATCCACTCGTCTGGTATCTGAAAACCAGGCTTCAACACGATCGCCTCATTCTTCGTGAAATGAACAGTATACTCCTTATCACAAATCTGCGAGACACTCAGCAGATTGTGCTTCAGCTCTTCTACAAAATTCACATTCTCAAGTGTCATTTTCCCATTGGACACCGTTCCTTTTCCCGTAATTCTTCCTCCACTTTCACCAGCAAAACTAACTCTCGCTCCCTGAACAGGTTTTAAGTCGTGTAACAAATATTTGTTACCCGTCATGTGCCGGGAACAGCCGCTATCTACAATCCAAAGACTGTGGGCAGCCCTGTTCAACTGTTCCTGCACAATAAAGCAAAGGATTAGAATCGAGGGACCCAAGACCAATTGGTCTTGGATCTATACATCCCGTACTTCTGCTTTCCAAAGTTAGCATTTGGATAATTCCTGTCAGTCCTATTAGGAAATCTCCTTGGAAATTGAGTGTGAGGCCTTCCAAACCTATGCGTATTGAAAGTATTATATCTTACGGTTTGGTGATTAGCATTGTAAAACTGAGGTTTGTTTCTGTGAAAACCTGAATTAGTTACATTTCGAAACTTTGAAGGGTTTTCATTTTTAGTAGTATTAAAATTACCATTAGACTTATGCTCAGTTTTAATAGGCCTCACGCCTCTGAATTTCGGCGTCAGAGGACAATCTGCAACAAGATGTCCTAACTTATTACATCTAAAACAACACGTATACTCCATTTTCTTTTCAAATGTTGTTTTGGATGTAGAGGCTGTGTTACCGGCCGTTCGTCTCACATAAGGTGGGACGTACGGGTTGAGTGGAGTATTCTTTTTAGAAGTTTTATCTTTTTCTCCACCAGTGGGTAACACTACCTTCTCTTTTGCCTTACCCAATTCGGACAACTTATCCGAATCCGATGAGACTGGACTCGTAACAGAAATATTTACACTTGAAACAGGCGAACTCGTTTCGCCACTACTAACACTTGGTTCTGAACTCGTAACCTTGATTGGAACTGTCTGAGGAACTTCAAAATCAACAGATTTCTGAACACTAGGGTTAAAAGTGTAATTGTGGTTATACGGTGGTGGAACCTCGTGATAACCAATTCCTCCTCTCTTTGTAGAGGTACCTTGATCACTAACAAGGTGATCAAGAATAGCTGAGGAATTTCTGAACTGTTCTAGTTTTCGGTTCAGTTCCACCACTTTCACCTGGTGGTCAGCAATCTGCTTTTCTCGTTCAGCAATCAATTTAGTCTTTTCTTCTAAAACCTCATAACTTAGATCTATTACTTCAATCTTTTCAGCAAGTTTAGTTTTTAAGCTTTTAACATCTTTTTCACATGCTTTTATTTTAACTTTGTAACTGTTTTCTCTTGCTTTCGTAAAGTGATGATCTTCTTTAAGAGTTTTAAATTCAGCATCTAAACGAACATACTGATCAGTTATGGTAGCAAGTTGCTCAGACAAATTCTCACATTTAGTACAAAAAGATTTAGAACTTACCTCGGAGATTTGATCATTGTTATCTGCCATGAAAGCTTTTTCCTTACCAGTAGCTTTCTCTTCTCCGGTAGTCTTCTCACGTTCTTCACTCTCAACCTTAGCCATATTTGCCTGTTCACCAGTTTCATTAAAATGCAGGTTCCAGTTGTATTCACCTGCTTCTCTGGACAGCATGGCATTGACTTCTTTAGTACTTCCAGTGTGCTGTGCAGACCGGCCCTGACCACGTTCAACTCGCTCGTTTCTGCAATCTTTGGCAAAGTGCCCGTTTGTTGACAGTTATAGCACCTCACCTTGGACTTGTCGAACCCTGGCCTGCCACCAACAAACTTTCTCCCCGTCTTTCTCATAAACTTCTTCACTCTCCTCACTATCATGGCCATCTGCCATTGTAAATCCATTTCCTCCAGATCATCAGCATCGATCTGGTCATAGTCTTCATCCAGCATCGCTGGATCAACCACCTTTCCTTGAATATAGTTTTCATATGAAGCAATAAATGAAGCATAGAGGCCAAACTGCTCTTCAGCAGATTTGACGCTCATTGGCATCTTTGAGTAATTATTGCTTGAGGAACTTGAAGATCCACTACTCTGGCTTGCTGTCTGCTGAGTACCACTTGATCCACCCGCAAAAAAGCAAACATCCCCATTTGAGTTTACTGACACATGCCCCTCCTGTGAAGAATTGGCACCCGACTCACCTTTCGAGTAGTAGGCGGCAGAGTCAGTCTTTGAACTTGTATTGGAGTTCACTTTCGCACCGTAATTGCCTGGATCTTGAACCTGATCCATAGATGTTTCTTTTCTTACCATATTAAGCTCAAAAGTTCTGAGCTTGTTGACAGCGGTTTCAAGATCATACGTAGAGAAGTCCTTGTCTTCCCTCATCAGTACAGTATACATCTCCCATTTTGGTGGGAGAGCATCGAGAAGTTTTTCTACAATCTCTTCTTCTCGGTAGGAAATGGAGTAGTTACTCAATTCAGTCATTAGATGATAATATCGAGTGATAATATCATCAAGAGATTCGTTCTTTAAGTACTTAAAGACTGAAAATTGAGTCTTGAGTAACTTTATCTTTGACGCCCGAATACCTACGTTTCCTTCAAATCTGCTCTCAAGAGCTTCCCAAAGCTCTCTAGCTGATGTATACTTTCTAAATGTATGGAGGATCTCCTGTGGAAGAGCCAATGTGATTGCAGCATGAGCCTTGCTTTCGGCTTCATACATCTTCTTCTCCTCTTCTTCCATTTTACTGTATTTCTTGATTTGGTCTCGACCCTCATACTCCATGATCGGTGGAATATATCCATCTTGGATGCATACCCACATTTTTGCATCCTGGTAATTAACATACTGTATGAACCGATCCTTCCACGCAACAAAGTCGGTTCCCTTCAGCAATCTTGGGGCCTTTGTGGCTGACCCCGCTTCAACTTCCATCTTGACAAGCTCCGAAATGTTGATCGACGACATCCTTCTTGAAGACTAAGAAACCCGAAAAATTCTGAAAAGGACGAAGTTAAAAATTTCTTCGAAACAGTACTATAGGCGAAGTTAAGGATAACTTCGCTTAAGTAATAACTTCGCTGGATTCTTCTTAAATTCGCGTGACTGAGCGAAGTTGAGAATAACTTCGCTTAGGGTAAGCGAACTTAGAAAGTAAGCGAACTTGAAGAGAACTTCGCTGAACTAGGCGAACTTGATGAGAACTTCGCTGAGTTAGGCGAAGTTGAGGAGGTAGGCGAAGTTGTGAATAACTTCGCTTCTCCTTATATCTTCGCTGAAACCCTACGAATCCTGACGGCAACTTCGCCTGATGAACAGCAACTTCGCCTGACGAACTGAAACTTTCTGCAGATCTGAAAATCGTATTTTAACGACGATTTTGACGGTTTGAAGGCTTGAACACACTGGTAGGAGGCTAGAATGAGCAACAACACCAAAAACTCGTCCCGGTAATACCCGAAATGGAACGAATTCTACACCCGCGTGAATATCCCGAACCACACAATCGAGCAAAGGCTCTGATACCAATTGTAGGTTCCCTGGACGGATCACACGAGATATCCCGATATACACAGGTGTGGAATCCCTGTGTAGATCATTACGGACATAGAATATAAACTCACGAACACACGTACACACGATACGAACAACCACACGTTATATTGATAACTCGAACCGTGTTACTTACAGACTCACGTCAATAGACTCACTGAATTACAACCAACTCGATCAACCAAAAACTCTAACTACTGATTAACTGATTAACCCGTAAACAGTAAACAGAAAACAATATAAATACACGACAACTTCGCCTCAGGCGAAGTTGTCTATAACTTCGCTCGTTGAACAAGTTCGCCTAGGCGAACTTGTTAACAACTTCGCTTGGTTAACAAGTTCGCCTAAGCGAACTTGTCAACAACTTCGCTTTTACACAAACAATTACATAAACAATATTACAGACTCGATTACAGACATTAGACATATGAACTACTGACATCTATGCACCAACAATCTGTGATACGACACTCGGTATCATCATCTGCTATCTTTGAGCAATCAACTGAATCATATCAATCTCCATCATTGAAGTTACTCTCTTTATGTCATTCTGCCGTACTCATCCCGTACGCAGTGATCAATATTAATTTCACCGTATAACTCGTTACCAGCTCAATTATAACAGCAAGTACACATACACACCAAGTATTATCATACATATTACACATACTAGTATCTAGTATATATGTCCCACAAATATAATAACATATGGACTTAACCTGACGTCGGTTAACATTTAAATATTTTTCATACTCTTGTCACCAACTGACATATAGATCCTTCTCAACAAAGATTAATGTTTCATATACTTGACTTCAATATCCTTCTGCATGTCAGCATAACCGATACCTGCTCACCGTGAGCGCCAAACTATTACGTACCACGGAGTTATAATATCCGTGTCCATTCGTATATCCGGTATACACGGTATACCACTTACGAACGAATAACCAACTATGCTATAATGATTCCAACACCTCTTTGTGTATGAGTAATCATTCTATTCGAGTATACATGGGTATAGGCATCTAACGGATGTAAGGTTAACATAGGGAGTTGCAAGGTTCAATGTAATCACGCAACATGGGTTGCCTTCAAATATTATTAATTACTATTATGGGGAACTCTATCGCTTGCTCAGTCAATGTCCTCCGGCGTTCTAGGTTCGCTAAAATCGGTAATTCTCGATCTGGAGATGGTATGACTCATATGTTTGGGAGTGAGAATACATATATATATTTCCATATATTATTTTTATCTGCTCATTTATTATCAATTTTTTTTTATTAACGGAATAAGAATGGGTTCACGTACAAGTCCATCCGTACATGAGGGTCGTCGGTTCGGGTGAACATAGGGGGTTATTAAGATATACGGTACCGGTGTTGGTAGGGTAAGGGATTCATCAATTTTGGTTGGGAGTGACGGTTAGTAGATGTTTCTGGTTAATGTCAAACGAGAAATCTAACTTGGTACTATCATAACTATGGCCCGATAAGTCAGACTCATTATCATCAACCGATGCTCTAGAAATTTCAGCATCCTCGGTACTTTTATTATTTTATCCCCCGATTCCTTATCCGGGTCCTATTTCTCAATACATGTACCCACAAGATATGTACATCTATATATATACACATTAGCACGTATAAATATTATTATATACTTTACACATATGTTGCCATTTTTACCTATTAATGTACCCCGTGACTTCCCCTGAATTCCCTCGTGCGGACAAGTCTGTTATTATGTTCCGAACCATAATAACTCACTTGTCCATCCAAGTTCATCCAGCTCTCGTCACTATAAATTATTAGTTGATATTCAGATCCTATAATACTTGAGCTACTGGTTATATTTTAGGTATCTTTTAAAGACATCCTAATTCTTTTATAACCAATGGCTCTGATACCAACTTCTGTAACACCCCGCAACCGCAGCGGAAACGTAAACGGGATGCGACAGACACCTGTGATATCAACCACATTGTTTATAAAGAAAACTGAATGCATTAATATACTTCAAAATTTCATTATCTCGTATTTCATTACCGTCTAAGTGATACACACATCATACAATACGATACATAATTCTATCTGTTATAATGTATCCTAACATCCCGCATGCAAATCTTACACACATCAAGCACTTAGCACGTAAGGAATCACTTCATCTTAATTGTACCTGAAAAGCATGTGAGAAAACGGGTCAACTACGAATAGTTGGTGAGTTTCACAATTCGAGTAACCCATGATAAATCATTATCAAAATATAATATTATCTGAGGACACTGTTAACCCAGTACCGTACTCATTCTGGGGCAACGTTAACCCAGAAACACTTCCAAAGACATCTGGGGACACAGTTAACCCAGTAACACTTCCAATGACATATGGGGACACAGTTAACCCAGTACTGTACCCATTCCGTACGATTCCCGTACAATCAAATATTTATAAATACACGCAAATCCATGCGTTCAGTATGTATTTAAACATTTCAATAGTAACATGCTTCCGCCCCGGGAAAATATTTGAAAACAATTCAGAAAAAGGGGCTCGTGAAACTCACCTTAGCACATGCAAGCAGGTAACAACAATCGTTATCAATTAACACGTCCAATCTGTAATATGATCCCTACGATCGTTACTATACACTCATTATTAATATAACTTTAACCAAGTTAACCGGTACATCTGGGGACACTGTTAACCCAGTACTGTATCCGTTCTGGGGGCAAGGTTAGCCCAGAAACACTTCTCCGGACTCAGATTGTGATGTCGTTTAGAGTTCAACAGTCAAATTTTCTAATAGCTTGTTTTCCCCGTTTTGCGTGCCTAGCACGGTTACCCGTTTTTATGTTTCAAAAATGAGTTTGGTCACACACGACCCGAAAATAGTGGTTGACTGATAATTTAATTAAAGATGTGAAATTAGAGCTCGGTTTAGACGCCCCGATTGGCCGCGGGACCCGTTTCCGTCTTTAGTGCACCGGAAACTGTTAAATCGGTTAAAAATACTCAAATCATCCGAATTATTTTCGAATGATTCATTTTTACTTGTTTAACTCAATTATATGAAAATAGTTTATTTTTAGGGTTTTTATACACCAGTCAGCTCGCTTAAGCGAACTTCACCGGTTTACGCGTTTTAACTTTAAAAGTTTGATAATTAGCACAAATAATTATCCGTTTAGCCTCGGATCTTGAAATTTTGCACAAATAACATTTTGACAGTGGGGAAATTTATAGAAATATTTCCAGAATTAACTTTTATATTTAAAATTTATTTATCTATTTTTAAACACCATTTAAACACTAAATATGTCGTAAATACCAAACGATCTTAGAAAAATCCCAAATTTTTCCTGGATGTCACCTGCCATCCACATAGTTCCCTGTAATTTTTCCAGAACCAAAATCTTCTTTTACATGCCATTTTCACTAAAACCGGGCTAGAAAACCCTAGAACTCGTTAATCCGAAAAGCGTACTTAGAATTTTCCAACTGACCTCAAATTTTGTGTGTGACTTATACATGATACAAAAAGATTATCTGAAATTTTCCAGAATTTTTCATGGTATTTAACTATTTTTCACCATTTTTGGCCAAAACCGAGCATTAAATTCACCATTTATTCATCCTTCATCCAAAAATTACCAAAAATTCACAGAACTCATATTTTCATATGTAGATCATCCCTGTAAAACTTCATGACCTAACTCTACACGTATCACAATCTGTCCAAATATCCCAAAACCGAACATAACCGAATATACCTTTCGTTTTCCGCCACTACAAGCTCCAAACTCGTCTTTCCGCCTTATTTACCACTAAACACAGAACCTACAACTAACATACCACAATACCAAGCAAGTTACACTCACGACCAAGCCTCTTACACTATAGTTTCGGTTATGATTCAAAAACAAAGATTTAAACTGTAAAAATTCGTTCTTGGTTCGTTTAACCCCTTTCTTGGACCAAGATCCCTTGTATAACCCGTATACATCACTTGATCATGCAAGAATCGGTTTTCATCTTTGAAACCTCATTTTCTTGCAATTAAACTCAAGAAACGAAGATGGAAACGTGATTAACTCGATTCTTTACCTTGTTTTCTTGCTAAAAATTCTCAGTTTTGGATCATGATCTTGAGAGGAAGTTAGGATTGTTGGATTGTTGGGTGAAAAAAAACAAAAATAAGGACTAGGGGATAACACCCCATGTCCGATCGGAAACATAAGGAGGGTGGGGTGGGACCCACATATCCATTCTTGGCCATTCATTTGGATTCTCGCAATCCGGATAATGTTTTGGATAATCTGGCTCAGTTCGTTTTTTGGTTAAATGTTTAATTTGGCTTAAAACGAGGCTAAAACTGTCGTTTTTCGGCTTAAAAATGAAATTTATATAAAACCGATTTAAGAACTTTTAAAAACTTAAACCATGACATTTATTAACTTAAAACATCATATCATTAATTATTGCGCATCTTTTTCGGCTTGATCGATCGTCTTTTGCTCGGTTTGGTATTAAAGGTTTCGTTTAACGTACCGACGTACATTAAATCGAAATTCTTTTCCTGTGCCGTACTTTACTTATCCCGAAGCATTAATGCTTCGTAAAATCACTACATATCATATATCTCGTCTATAATTGAACCCTAGATTCGTTCGGGTTTCAATAACTATCGATCGATTGATCGCATATTCAATACGATGAATTATATATTCACGTACAATCCATACAGTGAACCCTGTATTCTCGCATAATTACTATGGTAATTCATGTATCCGACATTAAATATGACGTAACTATTATCTACCGGTTAGGGTATACCGGGTTTCGTCGGAATCGTTACATTCTCCCCCCGTTAAGAAATTTCGTCCTCGAAATTTTACACGCTCACTATCCCTTTCCGAGGGAAAGGTGGGGGTTTTTCCTTCAGAATACACCCTTGCGTTACCAGGTATAATCTGGTCCTCGCTGTGAATTCCACTTAATCTTAATCAATAAAGCTTGGTGTGTCCAAACTGTTTAGTTTTCTCGTCTACTATCTCTACGGAATTATTTATGATATCAAGTATGACTTCTATGAGTACCTCCATTACTAGTACTTTCGTTGCCTCATCGCTTAGGTACTTTTCAATCCGTATACATGGCAAACATCATGTATAGTACTTAGCCCCTGGAGTACTTTAATCGATAAACTAAATGACCAATCATGGAGATAGTCTCATGAGGTCCAATATATTAAGAAGATATTTTCGGTTTTGCCAAACCTCATATCACCTCTCTCTAAGGTGATGCCTTAAAATGCCTTGTCACCTCTTTCCAGTGACAATGGTTTCCTTTGAACGTTGGCATAAATCCTTTGCCAATCTCGCGCTGCTTTCAACTTATCCTAAATATTATAAATCCGATCGGTTGATTTTCGAATCAATTCAAATCTTATGGCTTGAGTGACGCCCAATTTCAATTTAACAAATTGTTGATAATTACTTCACCCATAGAAAGCTTCAAGCTCTCGATGCTTCCTTCCCCGCCTTCCAATAATGGAAGTAGGATGCCCATTTCGATCTGAGATAATTGAAAATGGTATTCCACGATGAGATACCATTTCACCATCATGAATTTGGGCGAGAATTCATTGTGGTAATCATCATAGATTGGGATGAAATGCGATGATTGGTTAATCGATCTGCGATTACCCAATTTACATCATGCCTTTGATATATCTTGGGAATTTGCGTCCCGAAATCCTTTGTAATTTATTCCCACTATCATTGGCGAATTTTTCTGTCGTTGTGGCGTTCCCAAGGGTTTTCGGCGTGCAGCCTTATCTCTTGCATAACTTAAATATTCACCAACATACGTAACCATATCTTTCTCCAAACTCGGCCATTAATACAATCCTTTCAGATATTCGTATCATCAATAGTCTATTCCGATCCCGGATGTATGGAATATTTCGATCTATGCGCTTTGTCCATGATTAATTCACGAAGGTCATGGTGGGTCGGGATCCAAACCCAATTTTTGAAATAAAGAATTTCGTCCACGCGCTGTTCGAAATTCTTCTCGTTGCCGTAAAGTCCCTCTTTTTCCAATTGCCTCTTTCAACGCCTCACGTTGAGCGACTCGTATCAGGTCCGAAAGGTTCGACTGGACTATCATCCCCAGCGCTCGCACTCGCAATGGCTTAATCCGGTCTTTCCTACTCAAGGCATCGACTACGACGTTAGCCTTGCCGGGTGATAAAGGCTGTCACAGTCATAATCGCTTAACAACTCGCCCCATCTTCATTGCTTCATATTCAGTTCTTTCTGATCGAATATGTGATGCAAAATTTTATGATCGGTGAAGATGGTGCACTTCGTACCGTAGAGATAAAGTCTCCAGATTTTAAATGCGAAGATAACCGCTCCCAGTTCTAAGTCGTGAGTAGTGTAATTTTTCTCGTGTACTTTTAACTGTTGGGAAGCATAGGCTATAACCTTATTATACTGCGTCAACACGCATCCTAACCCCCTACGCGATGCGTCACAATACGCGACAAAACCATCGTCTCCGTCGGGGAGACTTAAAATCGGCACTTGGCACAATTTTAATGATTTCTATTTTATTTGGATCTTTGTGAAATCCTTGTTGCTTTACAACATGACCAAGGGATTATGCTTTCTGTATTCAAAGTCACATTTCGAAAACTTCGCGTATAACTTCTCTTGCTTTAACACTTCCACCATTTTCTTTAAACGTCGTTCGTGCTCTTCCTTACGTTGCAAATATATCAAAATATTATCAATGACTGCTATGACAAATTTGTCAAAATAAATTTTACAGACTCGGTTCATGAGTTCCATGAACACTGCCGGCGCATTTGCTAGCCCGAACGGCATAAATAAGAATTCAAAATGGCCGTAACGAGTCCGAAACGCTGTTGTTGCAACGTCCTCCTCTTGGACTTTTCATTTGGTGATAACTATATCTAAGATCAATTTTCTAAAAATAAATCGCCCCTTGCAATTGGTTAAATAGATCATTTACTTCGAAGAAGTGAATACCTATTCCTGATCGTCACTTTATTCAATTTTCCCTAATCAATACATATCCTAACACTTCCGTCCTTCATTTCCCAAACAACACTGGTGCACCCCATGGTAACTAACTAGGTCGTATGAAACCTTATCCAATAATTCTTGCATTTCAGTTGGTGCAAGTCGGTAAGATGCTTTAGCAACAGGGCCAGCTTGAGGTATTAAATCGATTCTTAATTCGACCTGTCGGGTTGGCGGTATTCCAGGAAGTTCTTCTGGGAAAACTTGTGGAAATTCGCGTACCATCGGGATATCTTCTATGTGTTTTCTTTTAAATACTTTGGCAATCGCGTTTGTTAAATACACCACGTCTTCTTGTCGTAAATATTATAACATCTCAAGATGAGATTAGAGTGGTATCATGATACCGTACACTTTTCTCTGTATCTAATCGCTTCATCGTCCAAAGGAGAGTTTCTAATCATCTTCTTTTCATATTTGATTTCAGCTTCATGTTGAATTAGCCAATCCATGTTAGCTATTACGTCAAACTTCTTAACTTTACTGGTCGTAGGTCAATAAGGAAAGGTTAATCGTTCAGAATCATGGGACAATTCCGAACAATTTAGTTAACCATTAGGGGTTTACCGTTAGCGATTCTACAGTATAGGGTTCTATAGTTTCACTAATCGGTATCTTTCCAAATGATAGGAGGTTAACAGGAACTAACTTCTATCGACGACCGTAAAAATATCACTGAAGTCTATTGATTTAAAACTACAATGTACTTAATACCACCTTTGGATCATGACGTGCTTTATTCGAATTACTTACAACAGCACAGCTCCTTGCTTGATCAGATATTGATGCTTGTCATGAGGTTCGTCTTCCAATGACACCTTGGTTCAACTTTGGGCAATTTCTCTTGAAACGTCTCTGTACTGCCACATTCATAGCAAGTACAACTGTTTGGCATAATTTGATTTCTTTGGATGGATTGTTATTGAAGTTGTTGGGTTCGGAGTGGTTGTACACGAACGGGTTGGGGTTGCCGGTTCACATGGCTTCAATTGGTTCTACAATTAGGGCATTACGTCCATCTTTACCACACCCGTGGCCTACTATCACTCGACATTCTTCTTCCTGCCGATGACCATATTTTCCACATTTAGGGAAAGACCCTTCATGCGGTTCTTGTTTTCACACCAGAACTAGTCTTGGTATAATTCTGGGTTGTAGGACATACCTACTTATTCAAAAGTCTATCTTGCACTATTCCTTTATCATTTCTCTTCTTTAACACTCGACGTCTCACCTAACGTCCTTCCATTCCGCTTCCCATAGAGTCAAATATATCAATGCTGGCTTGCGACACAACCCTTCCAAAGGTTGTATATTTTACAGGATTGACTATACTCCTTATCGATGGTGTTAGTCCCCAATATAGTGCTCACTTCGCTTAGTTTCAGGAGTAATTAGCCATGTTACCAGACATGACCATTCCTTCAAACGATTAGCGAGTTCTATGTGATCAGCACACAACATTTCTATCTTCCATAACTCAGTTTCCAATCTCTGGACTTAATTATTCGAATAAAAGTGCTCTAGCACAAGAATTTTAAATTCTGACCATCTCATCTGAGTAAAAATTTTCTAACTATAATTTTGTACCATCGTGTTCCATCACGATACAACATAATCTACCAACATATCTGTAGCATATTTCACTACACAATGTTCTAGACTCTTACCAATATCCTTAACCATTTCGGTCTTTTCTATCCACTCGCTAATCTATTCCTCCCTTTACCATCAGTAAACAATTAATAATCCCCTTAACACAACCGATAAACATATCCTTCATACCGGATCTAATTCATTACGACTACTATTCATGTTTAGTTTATAACTAATACTTGTAGTCATAATAGTATTCGGTGGGACATTAACACTCTTAATAATAACACTAAGAATTGAAATATTCATAATCATGTGATTGCTCGATCTATAAGTCTACGATCACATTTGCATCAACAATAGCAGTGATCTGTGATACGACACTCGGTATCATCATCTGCTATCTTTGAGCAATCAACTTAATCATATCAATCTCCATCATTGGAGTTACTCTCTTTATGTCATTCTGCCGAACTCATCCCGTACGCAGTGATCAATATTAATTTCACCGTATAACTCGTTACCAGCTCAATGATAACAGCAAGTACACATACACACCAAGTATTATCATACATATTACACATACTAGTATCTATTATATATGACCCACAAATATAATAACATATGGACTTAACCTGACGTCAGTTAACGTTTAAATATTTTTCATACTCTTGTCACCAACTGACATATAGATCCTTCTCAACAAAGATTAATGTTTAATATACTTGATTTCAATATCCTTCTGCATGTCAGCATAACCGATACCTGCTCACCGTGAGAACCAAACGATTACGTACCACGGAGTTATAATATCCGTGTACATTCGTATATCCGGTATACACGGTATACCACTTACGAACGAATAACCAACTATGCTATAATGATTCCAACACCTCTTTGTGTATGGGTAATCATTCTATTCGAGTATACATGGGTATAGGCATCTAACGGATGTAAGGTTAACATAGGGAGTTGCAAGGTTCAAGGTAATCACGCAACATGGGTTGCCTTCAAATATTATTAATTACTATTATGGGGAACTCTATCGCTTGCTCAGTCAATGTCCTCCGGCGTTCTAGGTTCGCTAAAATCGGTAATTCTCGATCTAGAGATGGTATGACTCATATGTTTGGGAGTGAGAATACATATATATATTTCCATATATTATTTTTATCTGCTCATTTATTATCAATTTTTTTTTAACGGAATATGAATGGGTTCACGTACAAGTCCATCCGTACATGAGGGTCGTCGGTTCGGGTGAACATAGGGGGTTAATAAGAAATACGGTACTGGTGTTGGTAGGGTAAGGGATTCATCAATTTTGGTTGGGAGTGACGGTTACTAGATATTTCTGGTTAATGTCAAACGGGAAATCTAGCTTGGTACTATCATAACTATGGCCCGATAAGTCAGACTCATTATCATCAACCGATGCTCTAGAAATTTCAGCATCCTCGGTACTTTTATTATTTTATCCCCCGATTCCTTATCCGGGTCCTATTTCTCAATACATGTACCCACAAGATATGTACATCTATATATATACACATTAGCACGTATAAATATTATTATACACTTTACACATATGTTGCCATTTTTACCTATTAATGTACCCCGTGACTTCCCCTGAATTCCCTCGTGCGGACAAGTCTGTTATTATGTTCCGAACCATAATAACTCACTTGTCCATGCAAGTTCATCCAGCTCTCGTCACTATAAGTTATTAGTTGATATTCAGATCCTATAATACTTGAGCTACTGGTTATATTTTAGGTATCTTTTAAAGACATCCTAATTCTTTTATAACCAATTGCTCTGATACCAATTTCTGTAATACCCCGTAACCGCAGCGGAAACGTAAACGGGATGCGACAGACACCTCTGATATCAACCACATTGTGTATAAAGAAAACTGAATGCATTAATATACTTCAAAATTTCATTATCTTGTATTTCATTACCGTCTAGGTGATACACACATCATAAAATATGATACATAATTCTATCTGTTATAATGTATCCTAACATCCCGCACGCAAATCTTACACACATCAAGCACTTAGCACGTAAGCAATCACTTCATCTTAATTGTACCTGAAAAGCATGTGAGAAAACGGGTCAACTACGAATAGTTGGTGAGTTTCACAATTCGAGTAACCCATGATAAATCATTATCAAAATATAATATTATCTGGGGACACTGTTAACCAAGTACCGTACTCATTCTGGGGGCAACGTTAACCCAGAAACACTTCCAAAGACATCTGGGGACACAGTTAACCCAGTAACACTTCCAAAGACATCTGGGGACACAGTTAACCCAGTACTGTACCCATTCCGTACGATTCCCGTACAATCAAATATTTATAAATATACGCAAATCCATGCGTTCAGTATGTATTTAAACATTTCAATAGTAACATGCTTCCGCCCCAGGAAAATATTTGAAAACAATTCAGAAAAAGGGGCTCGTGAAACTCACCTTAGCACATGCAAGCAGGTAACAACAATCATTATCAATTAACACGTCCAATCTGTAATATGACCCCTACGATCGTTACTATACACTCATTATTAATATAACTTTAACCAAGTTAACCGGTACATCTGGGGACACTGTTAACCCAGTACTGTACCCGTTCTGGGGGCAAGGTTAGCCCAGAAACACTTCTACGGACTCAGATTGTGATGTCGTTTAGAGTTCAACAGTCAAATTTTCTAATAGCTTGTTTTCCCCTTTTTGCGTGCCTAGCACGGTTACCCGTTTTTATGTTTCAAAAATGAGTTTGGTCACACACGACCCGAAAATAGTGGTTGACTGATAATTTAATTAAAGATGTGAAATTAGAGCTCGGTTTAGACGCCCCGATTGGCCGCGGGACCCGTTTCCGTCTTTAGTGCACCGGAAACTGTTAAATCGGTTAAAAATACTCAAATCATCCGAATTATTTTCGAATGATTCATTTTTACTTGTTTAACTCAATTATATGAAAATAGTTCATTTTTAGGGTTTTTATACACCAGTCAGCTCGCTTAAACGAACTTCACCGGTTTACGCGTTTTAACTTTAAAAGTTTGATAATTAGCACAAATAATTATCCGTTTAGCCTGGGATCTTGAAATTTTGCACAAATAACATTTTGACAGTGGGGAAATTTATAGAAATATTTCCAGAATTAATTTTTATATTTAAAATTTATTTATCTATTTTTAAACACCATTTAAACACTAAATATTTCGTAAATACCAAACGATCTTAGAAAAATCCCAAATTTTTCCTGGATTTCCCCTGCCATCCACATAGTCCCCTGAAATTTTCCAGAACCAAAATCTTCTTTTACATGCCATTTTCACAAAAACCGGGATAGAAAACCCTAGAACTCGTTAATCCGAAAAGCCTACTTAGATTTCTCCAACTGACCTCAAATTTTTTTTGTGACTTATACATGATACAAAAAGATTATCTCAAATTTTCCAGAATTTTTCATGATATTTAACTATTTTTCAGTATTTTTGGCAAAAACCGAGCATTAAATTCACCAAATATTCATCCTTCATCCAAAAATTACCAAAAATTCACAGAACTCATATTTTCATGTGTAGATCATCCCTGTAAAATTTCATGACCTAACTCTACACGTATCACAATCTGTCCAAATATCCCAAAACCGAACATAACCGAATATACCTTTCGTTTTCCGCCACTACAAGCTACAAACTCGTCTTTACGCCTTATTTACCACTAAACACAGAACCTACAACCAACATACCACAATACCAAGAAAGTTACACTCACGACCAAGCCTCTTACACTATAGTTTCGGTTATGATTCAAAAACAAAGATTTAAACCGTAAAAATTCGTTCTTGGTTCGTTTAACCCCTTTCTTGGACCAAGATCCCTTGTATAACCCGTATACATCACTTGATCATGCAAGAATCGGTTTTCATTTTTGAAACCTCATTTTCTTGCAATTAAACTCAAGAAACGAAGATGGAAACGTGATTAACTCGATTCTTTACCTTGTTTTCTTGCTAAAAATTCTCGGTTTTGGATCATGATCTTGAGAGGAAGTTAGGATTGTTGGATTGTTGGGTGAAAAAAAAGAAATAAGGACTAGGGGATAACACCCCATGTCCGATCGGAAACATAAGGAGGGTGGCGTGGGACCCACCTCTCCATTCTTGGCCATTCATTTGGAATCTCGTAATCCGGATAATGTTTTGGATAATCTGGCTCAGTTCGTTTTTCGGTTAAATGTTTAATTTGGCTTAAAACGAGGCTAAAACGGTCGTTTTTCGGCTTAAAAATGAAATTTCTATAAAACCGATTTAAGAACTTTTAAAAACTTAAACCATGACATTTATTAACTTAAAACATCATATCATTAATTATTGCGTATCTTTTTCGGCTTGATCGATCGTCTCTTGCTCGGTTTGGTATTAAAGGTTTCGTTTAACGTACCGACGTACATTAAATCGAAATTCTTTTCCTGTGCCGTACTTTACTTTACCCGAAGCATTAATGCTTCGTAAAATCACTACATATCATATATCTCGTCTATAATTGAACCCTAGATTCGTTCGGGTTTCAATAACTATCGATCGATTGATCGCATATTCAATACGATGAATTATATATTCACGTACAATCCATACAGTGAACCCTGTATTCTCGTATAACTACTATGGTAATTCATGTATCCGACATTAAATATGACGTAACTATTATCTACCGGTTAAGGTATACCGGGTTTCGTCGGAATCGTTACAAAAAGTATTGTTGCAGGGGGGAAATCCAAGAAGCTATATTGGAGGGAAATTTGTACCTTTTGGTTTATTGAGGGACGAAGCAATTGATGAGATGATTGCTTGACTATTTAGTGAAGGAGGTGAAAATTTTGAAGAATTGGTAAATCTTCCTGCTGAAATGCTGATGAGTTGGTACCAGAAAAGGTTTGAAGTAGAGGCACCCAGTCAACCAATTATGGCCACACAAACAGGGGTATCTACATCAAGCCAACAACCAACAACTCACAGACAAGAATCAAGTGGAGCTGAACTGCAAAGAACAACTAGACCACAATCTGATGTGAATCTGCCTAGAAGACTATAATATGATTCAGTCTCTCGAACACTGAAAGTATTAATTGAAAGCAAACAACTGAGAGACATTATTGTGAAAAAACACTTTGCTGAGTTCACACCAGAGCAGTTGGAAAAGATGGCTAAACTTGATCTTTATGACTATCATGATACAAGCAAAATGGCCGGAAGACAGCAAAATAAACTCTCAAAGTTCTTAAGAGATGAAGCTGACAACAGATTATCCTTCTCGAAAGAAAAGAAAAGGTGGAAAAAGAAAAGACTTCAGAAAACAAGAAGAACAACTAAGCTGAAGAAAATAGCCAATACCAAGCTGAGATATGAAATGAACATCAAAGATAAAAATCCTCTCTCAAATATGAACACCTGCATCAATTGGAAAGAAAAATGGGAAGACCAAATTATATTGTGCAGAAGAATGGCATAATTGCAGAAGTTGAATACAAGGAGAATACAGGCCATTATGTTCTAAGAAACTCAGATGGAGTAGCTTTGGCAGTGATCAGAAAAGATGAAGACTTGACTTATCTGCACTATGAAGACTTACCAGATATCAGGGATTTGGTCATACCAGAGAGTCACATTCACTACCAAATCCTTGAAATCTTCAAACAAAGGGCAGCAATGGTCATGGCAAATAGAAGACAAGCCTACTATGATGCAAGAAGAAAAAAAAAATGAACATTAGTATAGGCTTTGTTTTGTAATGTCTACGGATAAAAAATGAATATGTAACTACTTGATTTTGTTATGAATATGTATTTTGATTTTGATTTTGATTTGGTATGTATTTTGACTAAGTGTATGTAACCATAGAGATGTTTTGGGTCAGCTAAGGTGTTCCAATCTAGGGGGAGATTGTTGAGACAAAGATTTGATCGAAGAGAGATATATGGAAGATTGGAATCTTCACAACCTCCTCAGAATTCGCTAAGTATGGATCCGGGCACACCTTAGACATCCGAGCAAAGTTTTACTTAGCCGGGCATGATATTTTGTCTATCGGGCAAGGTTATCTTATAGAATTCCTCTTTAGTGGATATCCGGGCATGGTTCACTAGTTTATGCAAATCCGGCCAAGGATCAGTTTATCAAGCAAGTCAGTTCTTCATAGCCAAGTAAGGTTCATTCTCGAGTAAGCTTTTGGCTAACCAAGCTCATGAAGCCAAGTGATTGGATGACCGGGCAAGGTATTCTTTAATAATACATTGGACCAAGTAGGCTTGATGTTTTAATGGAATATCTCTAAGTAACATCAGGCAAGGTTCAACTCAAGCAAGGAATAGTGCTGCCGGGCACACTTTGCTAATAACCTATTTTATAGTAAAGAGTTGAAGGGACCATTGAACAACAAGGTTGCTCGTAAGGGTTTTTCAGGCAAAGTCTGAAAAAGTCAAGAATATTGAAGTCTACCCGGTGAGTATTTTACTTGGTAAAAAACTCTTCAAGTAAAGCCTACTCGGAAAATGATCCCAGGCACACATCTATGTTACCAAGTACTGAAGGAAGGCAGAGCACACAGTCTACTCGGAAAGCCAATACTGTTGCAAAGCCTACCCGGAATACTTGTTTTACACTTAGAATAGTTTTGAATATGTAATTTGAATATGTTTCAGCATTTAGGGTTTCTAGAAGGAATGACAGCTGTAAAGGAGGTGTCAAACCTATAAAAGGAATAATTTAGGGCACGCCTCCTAAGGACGGATTCAGGAAATCACACTTTAAGGATAAGAAGGAATATTTCTGAGTGTGACAGCCGTCCTAGGAAACGTACGGATAAACTTTCCATTCAAGAAACCCTAAATTGATTATTATTTGTATGATGAACATTATATGAATGGAAATCTTTTGAGTGAATCTTGTCTGTGTTAGTTACCTTTGATTATTGTATAGCAACTACCCTGTTTGTTATTGATTCCGCCTTTATCAAACGGTAATCTTTCTAAATATAGCAACCCGTCATTAACTACCTTGTCAACACATTTATTTGTGTGAGTTATGACCTGAAATCGGGGACCTGACATCGTAGGACCATATCGAGCAAAGTTTGCTATGGTCAAGAAGATTGAAGTCTGTTAGGTGAGTATTTTTATAGGAAAATACTCTAAGTAAAGTCTACCCGGAGAACTGTTCACCAGCACACTTCAAGGATACCAGGTCTGCTCGTTGAAGACAAATGGCACAAAGTGTGCCCGAAGACCTGTTTTTGAACATAGAATGTTTTTGAATATGTATGATTATGTGCCAATCATTAGGGTTTCTAGAAGGAATGACAGCTGTCAGGTGGTGGAAAGCCTATAATTAGAATAATTTAGGGCACGCCTTGAGACAAGAGACGGACGAATTGGCCACTTTACACTTTTCAGACCTAATCGAATATTTCTGATTAAGTTTGACGGCTGTCTTAGAATAGTACGGATAATACATTCCTTAAAAGAAAACCTAATTGATTTACATTTGTATAAAACTTTTATAAAAATGGAAATCTTTTGAGTTATTGTTTGTGTTTGTTACATTTATTAGTCTTAAAGCAACAACCTTGTTTGTTTCTGATTCCGCCGTTAACAAACATTTGTTCTTACACGAAATAGCAACCGTCATTAACCTTCTTGTTGACAAATTTATTGTGTGGGTTATGACATTATTATGAGTGTGAGTTATCATATACGGGACCGACAATATGTATGAGTGGTTCATCTTTATGACAATTATTCGACTAATGATATCGTACTACCATTTCTAACTTGATTGTGTTTCAATTACATATATGTGTTCATCCTACTTTATTGATTATTGTTAATCGAATCAGGTGCTCTCCCAATACATATCATCCGTCCAAATATCATTCAATAGTGAATACCAGTGCGATTTGATCCTAACCCATATTCGATCTCCATCGTAAATAATAAATATTCACACTTCTGCACCGGGGTTTGGGTCTTGTTAGTTGGTATCAGAGCAGAGTTACCGAATCGTTCAGACTAACCGCTGAAACGGATTCATATCACTCTTCAATCCACAATGGACGTTAAATGATGAAGTTCGTTGAAATTATTTTAGAGGTTTTAAAATTATTTGATGATTTGGAGAAAATTTTATGGATTTTTTTTTGTTGATGACTCGTTCGGAAATTTAGCATCAATTTCATGTTTATTTGGTCAGAATGGTCCAGGTCTAATGTAACAGTGTTTTTGCCTCGTTTTTTGGGTAACTCTGTTCATGAGATGATTTCCAGATATGAAAAGGTTATGGATAATATGATGATTTCACGCTTCTGCACCAGAGCCCGGGTCTTGTCACTTTATCTTGTAAGGAAAAGCTGCCAAGAATACAAACATTCTAAATAGAAACCCTACTTGCTTTTCATTGTATCCTTCATAATATTAATGGAAATGTTTTGTGTTACTTTGTGTGTTTGTTACTTTTCTGTCCGTTGAACAATACTAAGAGTATTATTGATTCCGTCTTTAATATTCTTTGGTTTTTCACAAAAATAGTATGTCGTAACCTTCTTTTCAACACGTTTGTGTGGGTTACAATAGTGAGTAAGTGAGTGATTAAGTGAGTGATTAAGTGACCAACATGAGAACTTTTGACCTGAACCGAGAACCTTGAACTGTTGACATGGTATTAAATGAGATCCCGAAAAATCAAAAATTTAAAAACTTTCAAGTTTTTAAAAGATTTATCCCTAATTTGATAAGCTTTCCTAAAGAACACAAGAATCCTCGTGATCTTGGTTTCTAGAAAAATACCCACTGGTTACAACCGAAACACGATCTTGAATCCTTGATATAACCAACACCGAGCTTAGAATAGTTCTATAGGGTCGGAAATCAATTTTAAGTTCGAAATCCGGATCTTTCAATGTGATAGCAAACAAACCCGTTGTTAGGCGGAAACTAACAATAAGATGATTCGATAGAAAAGAAGAATAAGCACAAATCAACACACTATAGGCTTCAAAACACACGTTATATTAACGTCGGGTGCTTAAGCCCTCAATGAACGATTACAATCTGATTGGAGTGCAAACCATGTAACCACACCACCAACTCCATTGATCATCGACACACGCTAAAGGCCTAGTACTAGGGGTGGCAATTGTGACCCATTGGGTTGAATGGGTTGTATCAAAATGTATATGACGGGTCAAAATGGGACAAACTAAAAAAAATGAATGAAGCGTGTAAAAAAATGTTGACATTTCTTGAGATTTTTTTAATGAAACGAGAAAAATGGAGGAAACTTTTTAGTATTTCTATATTTTATGTTTTTGATTTTTGTTTCGAGTTCTAATTTTTTAATTACTTTTTTTTTGAATTTTTTGGTGAAGGGTTTTTGAAATCATAACCCATTTTGATCCATTTCAAAACCCCTCACCAAAAAATTCAAAAAAAAAATAATTAGAAGATTATAACTAGAAATATAAATCAAAAACTTAAAAAGTAAAAATACTAAAAATTTCTCTTCGCTTTTCTAGTTCCATAAAAAAACAAAAAAAAAATAAAACACGAGAAATGACAACCCGTTTTGACTTGTTTCAATCATTTTCTTTTTTTAGTTTGACCCATTATAACCCATCAAATATACATTTTGATACAACCCATTCAACTCATGGGTCACAATTGCCACGTCTACCTAGTACAATATATATTCACAGCCTAGCAAACTATGGCCCAAGCTCAAAACATAAACCCACCGAAAACATAGTGTTTTCGGTGTTACATACTTACCAGAACCAAGCACATGAGATCATATATAAACCACGTGATAAGCCTATCCCAATATAAACATATACGGCGCATATGTACTTACACGCCGTATATGATATACGCCGTATAAGTGACATATCCGGCGTATATGTTGTTTATCATGTCTATAAATAGGTTCAAGGCTTATACGTTCACTAACTTTTAGTCCAGAAAGTACTTTTAGTCCAGAGAATATAATGAGTAATCTTGTTGTTTAGGAATTCTGTACCTTCACATTGATTCTTGATATCGATCTACGTCTTGTTCAATTCCTGAACACATTTCTACAAGTGTTATAAGAGCTTTGGTGTGACATTCATGACAAAACGAGTGACACTATATTCATTACGTAACAAGTAAACGATAAATCGGTTAATTCGTAGTGCTTAAACGAGTAACCGACCGATACTAACTATGACTCGTATACATACTGAGGGGTCATATACGAGTTATATATATGTTATAGAGGCTAACATATTGATATTTAGGCCTCGGTACGTTTAAAACTCTTTAAACGAAAAAGGTTTCGTTTATCGATACGCTATAAGCTTAAACGCAATCGTTAATATCAAAACAAGCATTGTAGCATCCGTTAAGCCGAAAAAGATTTATAAAACACTTATATGACATGTTCTAAGCAATCCGTGAAAATATTTTGGAATTTTACAACGAGTCGGTACGTTTTTCTTATTTTACAAAAATAAGCTGAAAAACACTCGTTTTTACGCTATCTCTTACACCCGAATTAATTTTCTTGCGAAAAACCGGACCCGAACTAAATTTGAAGTGGGCTTTTCATGTTTGGGCTTGTATGTATAATTTAATGGGCCAAAACAGCCCATTAAGGGCCCCTAAGAGGTTCCGATCGCCAGCCCCTTACCCCACTTTTGTTTTTTATATAAAGCTTATACTTGAAGCTTTATTATTCATTTCAACTTTCAACATATTTTGAAGTCCAAGCAGCTCTAGTTCTGCTCTTCCAAACCCCTGCCCAAAACCCTAAGGTAAGATCAAAGTTCATAAAGATTTAACCAAGTTTGATGCTTATAATTAACATATAAACATGTTTTAGTTAGTTTTAAACATGTTTAACCATCCAAAAACCCTAAAAATCAAGTGAAACCATGTTTTGATGTTAAACATGTTTACAAACCAGGAACGTATACTTTTTTGGTCAAAAACGCGGATTAGAACATGAATACAACGTTTTTACGGTTAGAAAGTTCGGTTTGAACCCAAAACCGAAACCCTAATTATCAAGGCTGTTACATGGATGATTTATGCTTGGTTTGATGTTATATGATATGTAGATATACTGAGTTTGCAACCCGAGACCCGGAAAGTCGTTTAAGCTAGCAAAATTCATCAAAAACCGACAAGGTAAACCCGTAATACTCGTTTAGGGGCTGTTTAGTATTAGGTTGTGACGTGCTTGTTGTTAGCTTGTGAAAACTTGCAGGGACATTAGGGATCATATAAATGAGTCCCTGTTCAAATTTGGTAATTTTTCGATAAACGGAGAATATTTGGTGAATTTATTTCCGTTTATGAGTGTTTATTTGGGAAAAATAGCTAAACATATTGAAAAATTCTGAAACTTGGTTTTGAAGTTTTATATGGGATGGTAAGATCACTGGTAAAGTTTGGGAATCATTGGAAATGCCTAAGTATGGTTTGTGCAATCATGGTTTAACCGAATTTTAACAGCCGAAAAACGCACAAAAAGGCATTTTGTCAAAAGAGTTAGGTTCTGGAAATTTTGCAGGGGCTATGTAATGACATTGAGGCCATTGGTAAAAATTATTGGATTTTTCGAAGGTCGTTTGATATAAACGGGCCATTTATTACTTGATTATAACCTATTAAATGAATTTTTATAAATAAATAAATGATCATAAAATTTCTGGAAATATTTTTATAAAATTCTCCATGACTTAATGTATTTTTACAAAAATTTACATAATTTATTTATAATTACATATTTAGTTATGATTTATCAAAGATTTAAATTATAATTGTTTTAACGAAACCGGCAGTTTTGTGTTTAACGGACTGACTGGTATGTCAAAATTTCAAAAGTGGTCAAATATCATATTTTTGAATGATATTGATAAAAACGAACTTTTTACGAGAATTCCGGACAATTCGGGTGGATTGTACGCGTTTTGTATAATCAAACCCGTAAGAAAACGGAAATGAACCCTGCAATCAAACCAGACATCGAAACCTTAAAATTCTTTCATAAATCAAATCATTTTATCAGTCAATATATTTACTTAAGTTTTATATGATCTTACCTAATCCCAAAACGTATAAACGATCAACTGAGCTAGGCTCGGAAAACGGTGAAACTGAGCCAAATCCAGTTTTAAACATTTCATAGTATACAACGTCACAATCTAAGACTATGGTCATGTTCTGGGCCTAACAGCTATACCCAGATTATCTATACAGCCCGACTTAGCTTGAACACTGTACTAGTATTAACGATACAATACCGTTTATAGGAATCAGGTTATAAACGAGGCATCTAACTTATCGATACATAATTTCTGTGCGAACTACAATAAGGTGAGTTTCACGACCCCCACTTTCTAAACTGTTTTACGAACTTTTGGGGTGGAAAGCATGTTTATACACGTTATCGATCAGAAAACGATTCGGGACATAGAATATCTGAACAATTATATATGAAAAGTCCCTACAAACATAATGATTGACTACGTGCTGATGAACGATGATTATTATCATTAATTGAAGATAATACGAATTTGCAAAACATAATGAAATTACACGTAACAGCAGGTTTATACAAACATGTTATGTAATGTTAAACATAACTAATTTTGGAGACAACGTGGTCTGTAATGGCCATGGGGATAACGTGGCATGTGATGATTATGGGGCTATTGTGGGCGGAAGGGGGCCACAATAGTAATAAACTAAAGTTGAGTATGGCTTATGAGCCAAGTTCTGCTGCAACTTATAAACAAAAGTTGAGTATGGCCTATGAGCCAAGTTCTGCTGCAACTTATAAACAAAAGTTGAGTATGGCCTATGAGCCAAGTTCTGCTGCAACTTATAAACAAAAGTTGAGTATGGCCTATGAGCCAAGTTCTGCTGCAACTTATTAAACGAACTAACTTGATTATGACATGAATATTAAGAAGATAATGTGATTATGCGTATTGAGGGCGGATGGGGAGTCACAGTAATTGGTGATACGTGATAAATACTATATGTGCATATGTGTCTATATACATGCTACGTGATTAGCCGTAGGAAATACTATGTGTAGAATATATTAATTATTTGCGTGTACACTATATAATGTTTGAGTTTACATGGAATCATTGTGGGTGGAAGGGGGACCACAGTGGTTGAGTTCATGTGGAACCGTTTTGGGAGGAAGGGGATCCACAGTGGTTGGTTAAACACGGAAATTGGAAACAGGTAGTACACACAACAATCACGATTTTACTGAAATTTCGAATTTATATTATAAACTCACATGTGTGCATATGCACACACAAGGATATGGCTGCATATATTTATACAAACGTAAAATGCATATTTTTACATACGCGCGTACATACAAATTATGACTGTGTGGTACGCAGAACTTATTTCGTTAAACTTATGAAACTCACCAACTATTCGTAGTTGACCTATTTTAACATGCTTTTCAGGTAATCAGATATGAGAAGTAATTTTCTGTGCGTTACGTGTCTGATTGGTGGTTGCTGTCATGGGCATTTGAGTTAGAAGTAAAGTAATTGAAGAACCGGTTTGATAGTATCACCTAGTTTGTAAAAGTTGTTAGAACGATATAATATATTGTAAACTAGTTAGTAATGTTTCTTTATGAACAATGTATTTGATACCAATTGTATCTGTTGCATTTCCGTTTTACGCTTCCGCAATACGCTTAACGGGGTGTGACAGAAGTTGGTATCAGAGCCATTGGTTATAAAGGATTTGGTTATCCCTTAGGATACCTATAATATAACCGTAGGCTCGATTATCACTGGGAAACTTATTAATGAGTAACGATAGATACTGATGGATGCCGGGATGAACTCGTAGGGCAAGTGAGTTATTATGGTCCGGAACGTAATAACAGACTTGCTTGTACGAGGGAATTCGGGGTGAAGTCGTGGAACATATTGATATGTAAAAATGGCAACATACGTGCATAAAGGTGACGTGAAGTATATATGAAATATGCATACGTGCTTATCTGAGATGAGATGTAGGGATATGTGTGCGTACGGTATTACCGATGATATTGAATCTTATTGAAACGAATATTATATTCGGTTATAATTAATATTAATTTATACTATGATTAAAATTATATCGTATCAAAATTTATATTATACCTATTCGTAACAAATAAAATATTTAACTTCGGTATTAATTAATAATATCCTTAACGATGATCTAAGCTACCGGAAAAAAAAAAAAAAAAAAAAAACGTTTTCTTCTGATTAACGATTGCACCGAAAGATGTTGAGATCGGGTAGCTTTACGACAGATAAAGAACCGGTGTTTCCTGTAAACAAGAATACGAGAACGCTTAACCGACTTCAAACTAAATCTGGTGATATGACGAAACCACTAAGGAACCTAATATACAAGGCCCGGGAATGAATCACGAGAGGCGTGTCCTACAGATAATAATTTCAAGAATATATATATATATATATACACATATAATACCTCTTAACTTGGGTCTAACCTTTATTTCATGTACTCGTTTCTTTGACACTAAACTAAACTATTTTCTGGTCATCCTTCGATTTTTGTTGTTTGAAAAACAAACACCATCCCGGGGGAAATACTTAGTGATAAATCCAACTTATTGAATCATAAATATAATAACTACTTTATTGATTCCCCAATTCTATAAACAGACCGTGACTACTAGTACATATAATATACTACTGATATTTCAAAAAGAAATATTAATAATAATAATAATTTCCTTTACAATTTACCAGTACAATTAACTCCGATAAACCTTCTTAACTAGCAAACTCGTTGAACCATCTATGAATAAGAACATCCAACCTCTCCTATATTTTTCCTATTTCAATTGGTTACTGTAGGAGAGAAATCTCATGCTCACAAAATGATGACATGCCCCGACTGGAATGAAACCTAATTACCTCCAACCAGCAAACTATTACTTTTATTAAGTCCGACATGCCTACGAATACAGAATGACCTGACGAAAGAATATGTATTTTACAATATTAGTTAACAACATTTAGAAGTCAGGTGAAATATACACGTGCATTCCTACTATAACATACTGATTAAACTCGTAGCGAGCAAATATCTACCTACGGGAGAGACCGAACAAAAACAGCTTCCCAATAATGGGATCATATCGGAACAATTGTCGTACAAGTTGTGAATTATTTATAATTGTTATAACGCGTGCTTTGATAGATAAGGATAGTACGGTACTGTCGTGTATAGTTTCTGATACTTCATACAAGCATATGGTGGTGCGCTATGCTAATATGGAGGACGATTTGGGCATTTTTAATACAAACATTGACCCCTATTGGGTTAAAATTTCTTGTCATGAGATAATAACTTTTAATATATATGCAAACTTTGGTGTTTGTTAGGCGAATTTTATATACTATCCTTAGTATTCAGATTCGAGAACAAACCTGTGTGATACATACGTGTTAATTGAAATACCTGATTACTTGTTATTGTAATTCCTTTTTGTGATCATTAGCATATGTGAATTTTGTTAATTGTGAAATAACTGGTTTTTATATTAGAATGGCCCCGAAGAAAGTAAACATGTTGTCTGAGGCAGATATAGCCGAGATGATCGCTCGACAACTACAAACAGTACTTCCGACAATAGCAGCACAATTCGCTGCTGGTATCCATACAACTATGAATACAAATCAAGTGCCGAACGCTAACGCGGCTGTAAATACTAATCCCTCGACAAATACTAATACAACCACAAATGCTCCCCCGAAAAATACTGATACTATCGCAACTAATACTCCCCCGTTGAATACCAATATTACTTTCAATAATGATAATCTCCTACCGAACTTGAACAATAGTTGTAACAATCAAAATCCCCCGCAACACGAATATCAACTTAAGAATTTCATGCTATGTAAACCTATGGAATTTAGTGGTACTGAAGGACCAAATGGACTGGTAAAGTGGATCGAAAAGACTGAATCTATCATTAATATCACTAACTGTCCACCAGTTTGTATTGTCAAATTTGCTACTTCTACGTTTGTAGACCACGCGCTAATGTGGTGGAATACTGTTGTGCAAATTCAAGGACAGGAGGCACCCAATCGTATGTCCTGGACAGAACTTAAAAATCTTATGATAACACGCTTTTGTCCGAGAAACGAAATTCAGAAATTAGAGCAAGAACTTTGGAATCTAGAAATGAAGGGTGCAGATCACTTGGAGTATACCCATCGCTTTAACGAACTGGCTCGTCTAGTCCCATGGTTAGTTACTCCATAATCTAAACGTACTGAACGCTACATTTGGGGTTTAGCCCCCAAAGTCAGGAGTTTGGTTAATTCAACTGGCCCTGTAACTTTCGAAAATGCTGTGTTACAAGCCGGCATTGTAACTTCTGACTTGATTAGAAGTGGTTCATTAAGAATGCCCGGGGAATCATCTGGTACAAAACGAACCAATTATGGAGCGGGAATACAAGAAAGACAACGGAATAAATGCGCGCGCCTTGCAATACAAAATTACGCTATGATCAGTTCCGATGTGAAGCAAAATAAGTATAACGGACTTTTGCCTAGATGTGGAAAATGTGGTTATCATCATGTTGGTGAATGCCGGACCAATGTGTGTCACAAATGTGGGAAGGTAGGACACTATGCCCGAAATTGTAGAACCGTTATGAATACTATAAATCCACCAACCCAACTCCAGGACTCACAACTACCCCAAACGCAACCAACACGACAACAACCAGTCTACCAAAACCAACCCATAATAAACCGTAATGCCTGTTATGAGTGTGGTAGTATGGAGCACATCAAGAAAGACTGCCCTAGATTGAACCCAATGGCGATGGAAAGACAAAGGCAAGGACCGACATCGACGTCCAACCTGACCAGGGGTCAAGTATTGTGAATAAACCGGATAGAACAAATGTAGTAACAGGTACGTTCTTAGTAATGCCTAATATACTTTAGTTTATTTATTATGGACACTGATAGACGTCTCGTTCCTACAAGTTATTACCTTGGAAAATATACCGTCTAGTAAAATAACAATTCTGTATAAAATAGAAACAACCATAAGTAAAACTATAAATACTAACTATATTACTCGAAAAACTACCCTCTTAACCTAAATAATTAGCTATTCCCTATCAATGCACTCCCGGTAAAAGTGAGGAGTCATTGTGTAATAGTCAGTATGGACTAGTTAATTGAGTTCAAATGAAGGTTCTATATAGAAATAGAACTGTTATACTACCTCTTCTAGATAAAAACGTGATCCCGCACACGGAACAAAACCTAGTACCCCAATGATGAAACATGGATGAGGAAAACTATACTACCCGTAACCGAAACTTGAACTTTAAACGTTTATAGCAAACTGAGTGATGGACAAGGAAAAAGCCAGGCCAGATGTGCGGATAAACTGAGTAATAGTATATAGATGCAAGCGAAATATATGAAGGAATCATAGGCACATATGTTGTAAAGTGTGCACTATTATAAATTAACGGGGAATACAAAAGATCCTCGGAGATGCTACAACAATTCGAGATACCCCATTGGAAGTGGGAAACAAACTACAATGGATCTCTTAACACATATTCCCAAAACATCCCGAGAAAGCAATACCAGCTAAATAATAATTTCTTGACTAATCCACTCCGAATACTTTCTTCCGAATGGTAACAACTATCCAACTGAAAAAGCCTTAACAAAACCTTACTCTTGGTGAACTGGATATGAAATTTTAGATCCCTAATTGGCCTAAGCTCAATCTATAATCCTCTATAAAACAATCAAATCAAATAAACTATTCAAACAATAGAGGAGAGTAAGACCGGTAATTTCAATCCTCGTACATTATCAATCATCGTAATATTATGCAAACGCCTATATACTATATTATACGAGCAAGAATGTAACTCGCCATCTTATTGAAATTGAAAAATTGGCGACATCCAAAATACAAAATCCGATTCGATTTCGATAACCATAAATAAAGCTTGTAATATTAATAACAAACCGAAGGCCGCCTAAGGCTAACAAGAGGGCTATACTGAGAAATATGAGAAGTTATCAAATTTTGAAAGTTATTAAGTTGAGTTGAGAAAAACGATGAGTGATTCTAAAATACATGGAACTGTACAAAATTGCCTCGAACCATAACGTAATAAGCAAAATTATCTCATTCCCATTATATATATATATGTATATATATATATATCGAATCAAAATGAGTGCCTTACTGATATGGCGGAATTAGTACTATTTGAAAACTTTTATACAGCTAAACTCTATAAAGAGACTCATGGAAATACTGAGTGGAGAAAATCAAACAGTTGTGACACAATAAAATCTTATTGAATAAAATCCAGTGAAATCCACAACGGGGAATCAAACGTGTTCGGAAACAGAAAAACGAATTCCAAAACAAAGGATTATAAAATTTTCCCCAAAAAGAGCATATTTGGCATATTGAATTTCGGGGACGAAATTTCTTAACGGGGGGAGAATGTGACATTCATGACAAAACGAGGGACACTATATTCATTACGTAACAAGTAAACGATAAATCGGTTAATTCGTAGTGCTTAAACGAGTAACCGACCGATACTAACTATGACTCGTATACATACTGAGGGGTCATATACGAGTTATATATATGTTATAGAGGCTAACATATTGATATTTAGGCCTCGGTACGTTTAAAACTCTTTAAACGAAAAAGGTTTCGTTTATCGATACGCTATAAGCTTAAACGCAATCGTTAATATCAAAACAAGCATTGTAGCATCCGTTAAGCCGAAAAAGATTTATAAAACACTTATATGACATGTTCTAAGCAATCCGTGAAAATATTTTGGAATTTTACAACGAGTCGGTACGTTTTTCTTATTTTACAAAAATAAGCTGAAAAACACTCGTTTTTACGCTATCTCTTACACCCGAATTAATTTTCTTGCGAAAAACCGGACCCGAACTAAATTTGAAGTGGGCTTTTCATGTTTGGGCTTGTATGTATAATTTAATGGGCCAAAACAGCCCATTAAGGGCCCCTAAGAGGTTCCGATCGCCAGCCCCTTACCCCACTTTTGTTTTTTATATAAAGCTTATACTTGAAGCTTTATTATTCATTTCAACTTTCAACATATTTTGAAGTCCAAGCAGCTCTAGTTCTGCTCTTCCAAACCCCTGCCCAAAACCCTAAGGTAAGATCAAAGTTTATAAAGATTTAACCAAGTTTGATGCTTATAATTAACATATAAACATGTTTTAGTTAGTTTTAAACATGTTTAACCATCCAAAAACCCTAAAAATCAAGTGAAACCATGTTTTGATGTTAAACATGTTTACAAACCAGGAACGTATACTTTTTTGGTCAAAAACGCGGATTAGAACATGAATACAACGTTTTTACGGTTAGAAAGTTCGGTTTGAACCCAAAACCGAAACCCGAATTATCAAGGCTGTTACATGGATGATTTATGCTTGGTTTGATGTTATATGATATGTAGATATACTGAGTTTGCAACCCGAGACCCGGAAAGTCGTTTAAGCTAGCAAAATTCATCAAAAACCGACAAGGTAAACCCGTAATACTCGTTTAGGGGCTGTTTAGTATTAGGTTGTGACGTGCTTGTTGTTAGCTTGTGAAAACTTTCAGGGACATTAGGGATCATATAAATGAGTCCCTGTTCAAATTTGGTAATTTTTCGATAAACGGAGAATATTTGGTGAATTTATTTCCGTTTATGAGTGTTTATTTGGGAAAAATAGCTAAACAAATTGAAAAATTCTGAAACTTGGTTTTGAAGTTTTATATGGGATGGTAAGATCACTGGTAAAGTTTGGGAATCATTGGAAATGCCTAAGTATGGTTTGTGCAATCATGGTTTAACCGAATTTTAACAGCCGAAAAACGCACAAAAAGGCATTTTGTCAAAAGAGTTAGGTTCTGGAAATATTGCAGGGGCTATGTAATGACATTGAGGCCATTGGTAAAAATTATTGGATTTTTCGGAGGTCGTTTGATATAAACGGGCCATTTATTACTTGATTATAACCTATTAAATGAATTTTTAAAAATAAATAAATGATCATAAAATTTCTGGAAATATTTTTATAAAATTCTCCACGACTTAATGTATTTTTACAAAAATTTACATAATTTATATATAATTACATATTTAGTTATGATTTATCAAAGATTTAAATTATAATTGTTTTAACGAAACCGGCAGTTTTGTGTTTAACGGACTGACTGGTATGTCAAAATTTCAAAAGTGGTCAAATATCATAATTTTGAATGATATTGATAAAAACGAACTTTTTACGAGAATTCCGGACAATTCGGGTGGATTGTACGCGTTTTGTATAATCAAACCCGTAAGAAAACAGAAATGAACCCTGCAAACAAACCAGACATCGAAACCTTAAAATTCTTTCATAAATCAAATCATTTTATCAGTCAATATATTTACTTAAGTTTTATATGATCTTACCTAATCCCAAAACGTATAAACGATCAACTGAGCTAGGCTCGGAAAACGGTGAAACTGAGCCAAATCCAGTTTTAAACATTTCATAGTATACAACGTCACAATCTAAGACTATGGTCATGTTCTGGGCCTAACAGCTATACCCAGATTATCTATACAGCCCGACTTAGCTTGAACACTGTACTAGTATTAACGATACAATACCGTTTATAGGAATCAGGTTATAAACGAGGCATCTAACTTATCGATACATAATTTCTGTGCGAACTACAATAAGGTGAGTTTCACGACCCCCACTTTCTAAACTGTTTTACGAACTTTTGGGGTGGAAAGCATGTTTATACACGTTATCGATCTGAAAACGATTCGGGACATAGAATATCTGAACAATTATATATGAAAAGTCCCTACAAACATAATGATTGACTACGTGCTGATGAACGATGATTATTATCATTAATTGAAGATAATACGAATTTGCAAAACATAATGAAATTACACGTAACAGCAGGTTTATACAAACATGTTATGTAATGTTAAACATAACTAATTTTGGAGACAACGTGGTCTGTAATGGCCATGGGGATAACGTGGCATGTGATGATTATGGGGCTATTGTGGGCGGAAGGGGGCCACAATAGTAATAAACTAAAGTTGAGTATGGCTTATGAGCCAAGTTCTGCTGCAACTTATAAACAAAAGTTGAGTATGGCCTATGAGCCAAGTTCTGCTGCAACTTATAAACAAAAGTTGAGTATGGCCTATGAGCCAAGTTCTGCTGCAACTTATAAACAAAAGTTGAGTATGGCCTATGAGCCAAGTTCTGCTGCAACTTATTAAACGAACTAACTTGATTATGACATGAATATTAAGAAGATAATGTGATTATGCGTATTGAGGGCGGATGGGGAGTCACAGTAATTGGTGATACGTGATAAATACTATATGTGCATATGTGTCTATATACATGCTACGTGATTAGCCGTAGGAAATACTATGTGTAGAATATATTAATTATTTGCGTGTACACTATATAATGTTTGAGTTTACATGGAATCATTGTGGGTGGAAGGGGGACCACAGTGGTTGAGTTCATGTGGAACCGTTTTGGGAGGAAGGGGATCCACAGTGGTTGGTTAAACACGGAAATTGGAAACAGGTAGTACTAACAAACAATCACGATTTTACTGAAATTTCGAATTTATATTATAAACTCACATGTGTGCATATGCACACACAAGGATATGGCTGCATATATTTATACAAACGTAAAATGCATATTTTTACATACGCGCGTACATACAAATTATGACTGTGTGGTACGCAGAACTGATTTCGTTAAACTTATGAAACTCACCAACTATTCGTAGTTGACCTATTTTAACATGCTTTTCAGGTAATTAGATATGAGAAGTAATTTTCTGTGCGTTACGTGTCTGATTGGTGGTTGCTGTCATGGGCATTTGAGTTAGAAGTAAAGTAATTGAAGAACCGGTTTGATAGTATCACCTAGTTTGTAAAAGTTGTTAGAACGATATAATATATTGTAAACTAGTTAGTAATGTTTCTTTATGAACAATGTATTTGATACCAGTTGTATCTGTTGCATTTCCGTTTTACGCTTCCGCAATACGCTTAACGGGGTGTGACATTTGGTGCTCGATATCGAAAGAAAAGACAAGACACACTCGTTTCATGTCAAGAATCGATCTAATTCTCATTTCGTTAAAAGTGATTTCAGATTCGTTAAAGTCAAATCATGTCCAAAAGCTCATAGATTGTTAGTTTTTTTTTATAGATCAAGTCTAGAAAGTTTCGTAGGTTTTCGAGTTTGTTTACTAGCTTAAACGTCAAAAATCGTTAAGAACGCGAAAATTTGGCCCGTTCCTAAATCAAAATCCGATTGCACCAAAATATTCGCTTTTATGTTGGGAACATTTCTAGAAAATTTTGCGTGATCAAACGTCGAAAAACGTTAATATTTATTTGGTTGTTTGGACATATACGACAGAATAAGCACTTATATGCCTGGATAAGTATATTGGACTTATACGTTGGACTTATACACTGCTAAGGACTTATACATTTCCAAGGACTTATACACTCACACTTATCCACTGGGAACATAAAAGCTTTGAGAATTTTCAAAATGGAATTTTCGAGTTTGTTTATTGTTGAAGCTACATCGAGATGAACCATAAGGCAAGTTTTGAAGAAAGAATTTGAAAATTTTGAGATGATGACTAGAGAATTATTTGATCATTTAATCAAATTATATTGCAAGCTTATGGGAGAAATGAAGCATATCGGAATTGAGAGATGTGAGTTCGAATACATTGACATGTTGGCCGATACACTCGTTAATACTTCAACTGAGGTTTGGGGTGTATTCATTTTGTAAGGCCCCGGTCCCGGTGACCTACATTGGCGTTGGATTTATTTATAAACATAGTTATAAATATCGGAGATAATTAAAATATTCGCGGAATAAATAAAACTTCAATCATTCGTTACAAAACATTCAAACTTAAAAAAAAATAACATAAAACATCTTATTAAACATCATGACAAATCTTTATGCAGATGCCAGCTTCTTCAGATCGGGCTATGTGTCTCCTTCAAGCTCGCTGCTTCAACCTATTTATCTGCGTGCAAACTAAAAGTAAGCTACGCTGAGTGAGTTCTAGTTAAAACAGGCAACATACAATACATTCAGATTCTAATATATACACGTATCCGAAGATACATTAACTTACTTAACCTGTTTGTCTTTCTTTCGTAAATACATAAGTATATAACTTCCTTCATTTATTTCTTTCTTTCATACTTTTATAATAAATCATACTTTACTTACATATATGTTTTAAAGAGCATTACGCCCTATAACCTCTCAGATATTATAAGGGTATGGTCCATATCCTTTCAGATATTATAAGGGTCCGGTCCCTATCTTCTGCCTGCTCATATCTTCATTTCTCAGAACTATCATTTATACAGTTCCATACATATCCTTCTATATTATTCAAACATATTTCATAAAACGATCACCTTCCCTTATGATACGTGTAATATCCGAAAATCGTTCACGTATTGGCAATCATTCATTCATAACCTCAATAAGTATCACATAAATCATATATGGCATACATTTACCACTTAAGGTAAGTGCATTAACTATTCACATCGAGTATGCACACAACCCCGAAAACATAACAAGAAAATGGGGCTAGAAACTCATCTTGGTCTGATTCCTTTCAGAGTCAACGGTAACTCATTTCCTTAACTGCGTGCGGCTAACTATATAACAATTACATGTAACAATTAAGTATCCCTATACATATCATATTTCTAGGTTATTGTAACCCCTAGCTATGCGGTTCCGGGGGCAGCGCCCCTGGAAGCGGGGTTCTAGGGGTGGCAGCCCCTAGAAGGGTCCAAGGGCAGAGCCCTTGGCTGCGGTTAATTATTACCAAAAAACTGATCATATAAAACTAAATTTTAATTATTTAATTAAATCTAATCTTCATTTTAAATGAAATTTCATTACTAATTATTTACTTATTCTTATCTTAACCATCATATAAGTTCATATCTATCGTTTACATACGTATACGTCGTTTATCTTTCGTTTATTTGGAAAATCACATTAGTGTATTACTTCCGTCCAACGTATAAGTCTCTCCAACGTATAAGTTGTTCAAGTGTACAAGTGTTACATATACGGGCATAAATACATATACGTTTAATATACATATACGGGCATAAAAACATATACGTTTAATGTGACACTCGTCAATTTCAGGTTAACTCCATTAACCGAACTCTGTTAATTTAAACTTAAGATCACACGAACAGTAATGCATATCTCATTACATTTAAATTAAGGTTTCAATGAAGCATGACAATCACTACACAAGTAGTTTTTCGGAATTTCTCCGAAACACACATGAGTCGACTCAAACCGTTGGTGAACAAACAATAAACATTATAAACAAGTACTTGACGTAATTACGTGTTATGTTCATTTGTGATTCATGTTTGCATGTATAAAAATTATATTATGGATGAAGAAGAATAGTTTGTGCTAGGATTAAACTAAATAGAAATTGAGGGTGCAAGTTGTAACATGATTATTATTTAAACAAATCATTCACCAACCCTAATCCCTTTCCCCCCTCCCTCTCACGGCAGCCCCCCATACCCCCTCTCCTCTTGTTCGACCAAGACCACAAGCACACACACACGCATACAAGTCGATTTCAAGCTTGATCGAAGGATTAAGAAGCTAACTAGGAAAAATAAACACCTTATCTAATCCATTCTATCAATTAATTGCATGATTAAACCTGTAATCATAAACCCTAAGTGCTAAATATGTTATTTGTTGATGAATTAGGGTTACATGCATGATTGTTTGTTCATAGGTTAATTGTATGTTTAGTTTTAATGAAAACCGATGCTGGACAGATTCTTAAATTCGTGTTTAGATGACTGTAACTTGATGTTAGTTACATATTTTGATGTGGTTGTTGATTCTATAATATACTAGGTCGAGTCTAGTTTCTGAAAAGTCCGAGTTTGTAAATTTTGGTCGTGTAAAAGTTTGTTTTTATTATTTTACAAAACTGTTGTGCAAGGTTGATTCGGGAGACCTGCTGTTAGGATGTTTTGCGATTTGGATATTTCATAAACGACAAGATCAAATGGGTTGGTTTCACTTCTGGAAGTTAATATTTTGAGTTAGAAATCTAAACCAATTGGTCTTTCATTAATTGGATTTGTCATTTAACGGGAATAATAAATAACAATCTGTTGCGCATGATAATGATTGCCGTGTGTTTACTGTGATGTTTTGATCATTGTGACAAAACCGTATATGATAAAAATATAATAAAACTATTTTAAGAAACCTAACTCACGTGTGCTTTTGTGATGATTTTTGGTGATTTATTTGACATGTTAGGATTTATTAATAAGAGTAATCTTGTCGAGTGAAAATCTGCCTGGACAATTTAGCTGCTGTATTACTTGAACTTTCATGAAAAGTTCATAACTGATCGATATTTGTTATGTTTTGACCAAATTGCCCTTGTGGGGGATAATTTCTAGTAATGTACAATGTTAATACTTGACACTTAAGTAGTTGGTCACACATGTAACGTATCACCAACGTGTTTGTCGAGTCGCACTTATTTCACAAATGGAACACGAAACACATCTCATGCATAAGTTGTATGTGTCGAGTCTAGGGACTCACTCGTAGTTCAATGATTAGAAAATCTCTTTTTTTTAGTACACTAGTGAGGATTTTCTGTGACGCACACCTTTCTCGGATCTTTTTGGTTATCTTCGCAAAGAGTGAGTTTCACGTCCCCTTTTTACTCTTTTTAAACGCTTTTATTTGGGGGAGATAACATACTCCAACGCTGTAGATTTTGTTTAGTTTTTATATATCACTTGTAAGGTTAAGTGGCAAACAAACCAACCAAAGTCCTTCATAGCATCGAACCGGTTAATATTTGTATAATAGCGAGTCACTGTTGAGTAGTACTACTGGGTTTGACAAACCCCACCCAACTCTAAACTCGACTGTAGGTCGAGGGGGTGTAGTCTTGGCTAACACATTACCATGGTCGTGGTTAACATGGTGGCAAGGCAATTGATAAATAGTCAGCTTCGGTGTCGATCACTTAGTAATACATGCTTGATAGGTTAGCTACCTATTGATATATAATTGACTTAACACTACCTGGTAACGCAAACCCAAACGCAAACGCAAACGCAAACGCAAACGTAAACGAAAACGTAAACGCAAACGCAAACGCAAACACTTTATTTATATAAACATGTGAAGTCACCAACCATGTGTTGACACTTTTAGTATGTTATTCTCAGGTAGCCGAGGCGGGCGCGCGGTATAGGAACATGCATTCGCTAAACACCATCGCTTGAAAACTGCTTTTAATTTTTATCTTAATAACTTGGGTTTTTAAGTCGTCCTGTGTGGCACAAACTTTTTGGTTTACAATTTACCCTTCCGCATTTTATTCAAGACCTAATGTCTTGTTGGTTTGAAAACTTTAAACATGGTGTTTGATTATAACTAATGATTCCGATCATGTAAGTTCACACCCTCTGACGGTAAAACTCCGTTAGTGGATTTTGAGGGTGTGACATTTAATATACATATACGGGCATACATACATATACGTTGTTATACATATACGGGCATATATACATATACGTTTGTGTACATATACAGACATATATACATATACGTTTATATACATATACGGGTCACACATACATACACGCTGCTTATACTTATGCGTTTCTTATACTTATGCGCTTCATACATATACGGCATAAACTTATGCAATGCTTAACTTATACGACCTTAGTTTAGTTCAACTTTCATAATACGTGTTTGGTAGATTTTTCTTCGATTCCAGTGCTTTCAGCCAACGTTAACCACCATGGTTGATCGGGGTTTGATTGTTTATGTCATAGGTAGCTTCGGGGGTGTCCAGATCTGAGCTAAGACGGATTTTAAGCTCGTTTTTGTTTAATTAAACACCTACATAGAGTTAATTCTAGATTCAAATAGATCATTGGACATCCCGAGGCTGGGGTGTCGGGTTCTAATATGTTGGGTCAACTGAGATGATTGATTTCTTACATTCGGTTGGTCTTGGATCATTGAATATAGTAGAGTAGAGATGTTTAGCTTAAGTGTGTGTTATTGATGGTGTAAGCAAAGGTGTCGAATGGATGGAAATGAAAAGGATTATGGTTTAAGGGGTATTTATACTCCTTGATCCCATGGAACTTAGGCCCATCTTTCCATTTGAGTTCATAATAAATTTCATCTAATTAGCCTGCCATCCTTTTATCTTTATTGTTATTTTATTATAAAACTACTAACTCAATTTAATTCGATATGTTACACACTTTTTCAATACAATTAGACCTCAACACGTATAATCTCTCTCAATTCATAGAGATGATAAAGGATCATGAATTGTCTTTCCAAAAGAATAGTAAAGTGGATATTTGTGAAAGTTCGGTAAAGTGTGCTCATTTTGATTTGAAATCATAATAGATTCATGAGTTATTTGAAGATTGTGAAAAGGTTATGAAGTCTTATGTTGAGATTGTTGTTCTAATTGGCGAATCTAAAGAGTCCGAAGTGATTTATTAAACTGTTGCACAGAGAGTAAAACTTAATGAACCGTCATTTCCGGAAACTGAAAGCACTCCAAAGTTTGATGATGATGGTGATTCATAATAAGATGAAGAATTTGTTTTGGAATCATTGTGTCAATTTTCTAATGATAATCTGAAGTTGGAGTTCAAGAAGATGAAATTTGAAGACAAAGCCGAGGAAGTTGTTGCTAAAGCTAATGGAACTGAACCACTTCTCAATCAACTAAAACCTGAATATTCAAATATCTCGACTGCGTAAAAGACAAAGCCGAGGAATTTGTTTTATGTTATTTGAGGTACACTCTGAACCTTCTGCTCATTATTAAGTTAAAATTAAAACAGAGTCTAATCATGAGTTGGTAAACATTCAAAACGTAAAATCATGTGAACAATGTGAATTACATTATAAAGAATGTTTAGAAAAAGATGTGGAATACAAAATGTTAAAAACTCACACCGACTCTTTACTAAAAGATCTTAATCATGTTAAGATTAATCAAATGAGAAAACACTGAGCCTGAAAGACTTGATTTGAACGTAACAGTTACAAAGCAACATATTTTTTCAAGGACAATATTATCCCCAAACCGACTAGTAAAGATGAGGTGACTGGGAAGTTTTTTATAGATATAATGATCATGGTGTAGGGTATAATCATGAACTTGGTAACTCAGTGGAGGGCTACCACCAAAAATATATTAATAAGGTTGAATTCGTACATGGTAAGACATCTGATGTAACAACTCGGGTTTTTTTCGTTTATTATATGTATTCATCTTACCCGAACCGTTTTCATTTTCGGGTAATTTTAATCAATAAGATATCTAAATTATTATATTATGTTTCTTAACATCTTTATTATATTATTTAAATACATATTCTTTTAATATACTTTTTTAACTTAACATTATATACAATATATACCCTTAAAGTTTAGTTTAACCCTCTTTGTATCCACAACTAAACTACAGGGACCAATCTTCAAAATTTGATTTGAATATTATATTATGATTTAGGATCCAAACCCAACCCGTATCCAAACACGTTAAAGATCGAATCCCATACCCGTTTATTTTCTTGCATCATTATCTTCTTTGTAAATGGAAGTTGATTCTCCTAAATCGTTTATATAGTTATTTGGTATAATTTGATCAATTTGATATAGCTTGACAATATTAACGAACTGTCTCATAACAATTCTGATTGCACCTGTTAGGACTTGTAATAACTCAATTAACCGCTCTTGCACTATATTATGAATCTTGCGGCACATAAACCTATGTCTAAATGCTTTTTCACGGCCTGTTGGTATGGTTTCTGGATTGCGTCTTGGCCGCGGCTAGTATAACATCGTTGATCATAAATTCATTATCTAGTCAGATAAATAGACTAAGTAATGTGCTGGTCGTAATCCATATAACGTTAACCCTATGGTTAATTAAACGAATATCAAGCGGATTGATCAATTTCAAATTCTAGAGTTCATTTGTATTTGCGAATAATCTGGTCTCCTGTATATAATAAATTTTTCTTATCAACTTACCATCAAACACCCCAACTCATATGGTGGTGTGTGTATGTTCTAATCCAGTGAACCGGCCAGGGGCGTGTGTTTGCGACCCCTGGACGTGTGTTTGCGCCCCCAGGACGTAGTTGTTTTCTTTCTTCTTTTTTAATGGTTAAAAGTTTATTAACTGATTATATTTAATTTTAAATGTCAAAATAAATATTATTTTATTTAACCGACACTTGTTAGTTCACGTTTCTAGTCACTTAGTTATGTCCCTTGTCAAAATCATGTTAAAAGCTTTTCTTTTTGTATATATTTATATATATATATATATAGGATGAGTATCATTACAGAACTGTTAAATTATTTAAGAACTTGAAGGAACCATTGAAAACTAGTGTTTTTTATAAATTTTTGTATGTTAATGTTCTTTGAGAGTAATTTTATCATTATGTATATCTATATCTACGATTACAGTTTTGAAAATTAGTTTTTATACATATCTATGTTTTGTTTTACACCTATGTAAATTGTTAGTACATAAATTTTACATATATGTAAACTTGTGATTAATATATGTAATCAAAATTTTTTATATAAAATATGATAAAACTACTCTTAAATAATGTTACTATATTAAAAAAATTAAAAAACTATTTGGTTGTTAAGGGTTCCTAAGAGTTCTTAATCTTTTTAGAGTTCTTAAATGATACCAACCATATATATATATATATATATATATATATATGGTGGAGTTAAAATAAGAAGCGGAGTGTGTCTAAAAAGTGTAAGTAATCTGATGCGTTAGATATGTTGATCTGAAGGGGGATATGGAAAGTGTGTTTATTGTGTGGTGTGTTAATTGTACAGTCTGTTTTATTAGATCTAATGATGAAAACTCACTTTCTACAATTCTTAGGAAAAAACTACTTCTTATTATAACATTGCTATATATATATATATATTTATATATATATATATATGTATTATGTTTTAATATAAACCGTATTTTATACAACCCGAAATTACCATTATAGACAATTCTTGTCATTGAACATTTTTTTACAAACTTATTTTCTTTAATATATATATATATATATATATATATGTGTGTGTGTGTGTGTGTGTGTGTGAGTGTGTGTGCGCGCGCGCGCGTGTGTATGTTATATATATGTTTTGCTTTTAATCAAAAGTATAATAAACGTATTATCATAGTTAAATATATTTTCACCGTTAGTTGTCGTTGAAAGATTCAAAACAAAATATTATTTATATTATAACTTATTACTTATTATTAATTATTTTAAAAGATTATTTGTTTATTGGGAATATATTAATTTAAATATTATTATCATACCTATCATAATTATTTAAACATTCTTCCAGCAGACCTCAATCTTCATTATAATATCAAAATTTGCTCGATAGTATCCTACGAGCAAACATGATCTTCATTAATCACTTCAACCTTTTGTTACTTATCTTATTTGAACAAGTTAAGTGTGCTGGCGACACTGTAGCTTGCTCGAGGTTGAACCTTGCTCGTTGGAAGTCCTTAGGATAATTTCTTCAATAACTTCCTTCAAGTGTCCTTGGGTCACTGTTTATTACACAACCTTGATCATTCCACCAAAATACTTGGTTTTCAGCTTTGTTAAGTCATTGGTTTGCTCTGAAACAAACCTTGCTCGACTTGAAGAACAACCTTAATTGATGAAATGTAGTTTGCTCGAACTTACACTTATAAGAATTCAAGAAGATAACTTTGTTCGAAAGTAAAATACCTTGCTTGATAAGTTCTAGGCTTGCTCGAAGTGGCAAGTTTGCTCGATTTCCATACATAGCCATTTCTTTGAGGAGGTTGAAAAGATTCCAATCTTTCCTTGCCAAATCTTGATCCCAACATTCTCCCCTAGATTGGAACAAACTCAGATGCACCAAAACACTTTTAGTTTACTTACACTTTAAAAAATACACAATAAATTCTAAAAGCAATAAAATACTTAAAGAAAATTTTGCATATTTAAAAGGCTGTCACATGGACATGACATATCAAATTCAAACAAAATAAAAAACAAAAAAACTTTATCTTCTTGTGCTTCCAGCTTCATGTCTTCTATCAAATTTGATTGCAGCTGCCTTTTGTTGAAATAACGATATCACCCTGTGGTGTGGATACTGAGATGTTAAATTCCATTTTATAATGTCATTAAGGTCTTCCACATGGAGATACTCCAAATATTTATCGTGTTCAATAATCCCTATGGCTAATCCTTCTGAATTTCTCAAGATAAATGATTGACTCTTCTGTTCATAAAGTATCTTAGAAATTATTCCATTCTTCTGAACTTCATAGTTTGGCTTAATCATCTACTTCTTCATGTTGATACACTCCTTCATTGTGGCTAGAGGATTAGAGGTTTTCCTTTGTTGTTTGTAGGATAGTTCAGTCATACTGATGTCACTCATTCTCCTTTGCCTTTTTGTCCTTTTAGCTTTTGTGTATTATAGCATCCTTTTCTTGTTAAGTATAGGAAATCCCTTTCTAGATTGTTCTTTCAAGAACTTAGAAAGTTCATTCCTTTGTTGTCCTGCAAATCTATTTCTCTACTGGTAATCATACAAATTGAGTCTATCCATTTTCTCCGGTTGTTCTTTATTGAATTCCTTGAAGTCATTTTAAACACAACTGCCTTCAATTCACCACTAGACATGATAACTTTGAGAGTTTTTGTCCTTAAATCCACGTGTAGGTTCTTTGGTAAGTCCACATTGGAAGGTGGCCTTTGTTCTCTTTGCAGCCTTGACCTTGTGGTTGGAATAGGGACACTTACAGTGGAAGCCCTTGATGCATATTATCTTTTTGTTTGGGGCTTTCTCACATTCCCTTTATCTTAATATATCTTCACAGTCTCTTCTTTTCTCATCATTATCAGCTTCAAATAGTCACCTCATGTTGTTCACTTGGAGAAGATCTTGGTCTTTGTACTGTCTGTCTTTTTGGACCACACTGTAGAGTCATCAATCTCTTGTGTTCTTATTCTACTAGCTCCTAGTAGACCTTTTCTTTATAAAATAGTTATTTCAGTTGAGAATGACCAAGATTATCAAATACACATGCAGGTATCCCCTTTTCAACTTGGCTTGCCTCAAGGTACTGATCTTTTCTTCATCTCCCATAGTATGAGATTTGTCTTCAGATCAGCTTCAAAAGGTTCTTCTTTCACTTAAGTTAATAAGGAAGGAGTTTGAGTTGATTTAACAATTTCATATTGGTCCTTCAATTCCTTCATATATTTTGCGAGTTCAGGCTCATACAAATCCTTTCTCTCACTAGAGACGTATTTTTGACTCTGTCACCTTCCCTCTTGCATCAGTCAGTCTCTCTAATAGATTTTCTTTCTAGTGAGTCATCTTCTTTCTTTCCTCCTAAGCCAACCATATTCTGGCTTTATCAGCCTTTTCTTTTCTTGTTCTTTTCTCTTCCTCCTCTAATCTCATGTCCCTCAACCTCCTTTGTCTAACTTGTTCTCCAGCATTAATTTCTTCTTGCAGTTTCTGTGATATTTCCTTGAATTTTTCTTTAACTTCTCTTCTACTCATAGAATCCACTATTTCATAGTCAATCCTATGCTCATTTAGGAACCAACACTTTCCTCCAAATCTACTAAAAATCTGATTGGTCTGTTTTTGTTGATCCAAGTATCTTGTTTAAAATTCTCCTTTTCTCTTCCGCTTGTACTCTTGCTTGTGTGGCCGTGTATACATTTTCCAGATCTTCATAGCTCATATGGCTCAGTTGTTTTTCAGAGAATTTATGGAGCCTGAGATAAGTAAGGTAAAACTTTGTATTTCTTTTTCTTTTCTCCTTCAATATTTTCAACTCTTCTGTTTTTTTCAAACAATTTGTCAAAATCATCTTCACTCATTTCAACAAAATTTTCAAATTCAAATCCTTGCCCCATAAGGCTTATGATCCCCGGATCTTCTTCTTTAGTTCATCAAGTCTGGCCTGTATGTTTTTCCTGTGAATATCAATCAATTTCACTAGGGGAGAGATATATTCTTCCTCTTTACCCTTAACTTCTTCATCCTCCTAATAATCTTCTACATCACTCAAACAATCCACTGCCTCAATTATTTTGGTTAATTATCATAGTAATCTTTATCTCATTCTGATTACAAACATTAATAACACCTCTCTTCTTCTTAGGCGTAGCCTCCTCAGGTATATTTTCTACTCCATGCCTCTTTCTTTTTCATGCATATCTCAACAGATTAATCGGCCAGCTTTTCTCATTAGATTTCATTTCAGTGAATAAGCTTTCAGACAACATTTCATTGACTTTATTGACCATCTCATATTGTATTGTTTTTGCATCAAGATTAGACACCAACTACTTATCAGGTTCTTCATTCATAGGTTCAACACTTGGGATAGTCTGTTCAGGAGTCATTGGTTTTTGAAATTACTATATGACAATTGCTAAGGCATTGTCAGCCTCTTCAGCTTGTTTCAATTTCAATAACCCCTCAATCACCTCCTCTTCTACTTCTCCTTTGTCTTCATCCAACTTTTTCTTCAATTCGAACTCTTCTATCATCACCCCATGTTCCTCCATCTCCTTAACAGTTAAGAACTTATTTACTTTCTGTTTCAAGGGCTATAGTTGGCCCTCATGTTCAGCGACAACTTTGCCTTTTATTCTCCTCCTTTCTTCATCTACATTTTCCAATTTAAATGGACCAATTTCCCTCCCCACAATGGGTGGAAACTCATCTATCTCTCTCACTATGTACTCCAGCTCTTCATCAACCACCTTCTCTTTAGAAGTTACTTCATCAAGATCATCATCTAACTCTTCTGTCTTGTTTGTCAAAATTACAGTTTTACATGAAATTACCACTTCTTCAGTCATTTGATCATCATTCACACCATTCAGAACTACATCTTGAGCATCAATCGTTTCCTCAACCAAATTTTCAACAATTATGTCATCATTCACCTCAACCTCATCATGCATCTCAACTTCATCTGTCTCATCCACCACATTTTCAACACCTTCAACAATAATCACATTATCAGCATTCACAAGTGACATGGAGAACAAATCAGGATCCTAGAAACTTGGGGTCACAATATATTTCAAAATTTGAAAGATATTTGCCAATCTTTTTTCAATCTAACACCTAGAAAATCGAAGGTGTTCAACCAGTTCTTCAAGTGCACCAATAGAAGGAGACGTCAAAAACCAAAACTCCAACACAATCTTGAATGTCTTGATATCATGAACCGAGCCTAGAATAGGTCTATAAGTTCTTATACCAATTGTAAACCCTGTGCATGGATCTTTCAATATGATATCAAGTAAACACGTTGTTTGGGGGGAAACTAACAATGTGGTGATTCAAGAACACAGATGAAATAAAGATGATGAAAACAATCGTATGACTTCTAAGCACACATATATTACATCGGATGACAAACCTATTATGGATGTATCGATTTCTATTCATACTTTAAGGGTATAATTCTTTGATATATTATAAGTGATTGAATACGTTAAGTGAAGTGTGTGTGTGTTGAGAGAGTAATTTGGCAGAGCAACGAAACTTGATAACATAATTCACACTTAGTTAAGTTATAGATCAGGGATACAAGTATATATTGAAATCGATACCCACTCATTATACATTCCATAACAAATGGGATCAATTCGTCTTCATCCCTAACTTAACTTAAATTATTGCGAATAACTCATTCGCTATACCTTATTCGTTAAACAACCTTCATGAATGGTACATAATAATAGCAGATAGGCTCATTCGCTAAACAACCTTAACAAATGGCCAATAATCATATCGAATGGGCTAATTCGTTAAACACATTTAACGAACGACCACATAATATAACGAATGGATTGGTAATATACCAAAAAGTCCTTTTATATTAATAAAGATAAATTACAAAGATAAATAAACACCGAGATGACAAAACAGTGCTCTAACATCGGGTACTTAAGTCCCTTGAACAAATTCGATTAGATAGATGTTACTTGTGATGTCTAATCCTAAACAATAATAGTCATAAGTGTACATAGGTTAGTGCAAACAACATAGGCTAAGCCCGATCTAAACAAAAATCCAAAAGCCCACCGAAATCCAATAAGGGATTTTGGTTATCACTCAAAAGACCATTAACTACAATAAAAGTTTCCAAGCAAAGTATAAACAAATATTATACCCTAACATGCGTTCAAGTTGTTTCCAAAGTGACGTCATCATCATCAACCCAAGGAACTATTGTGCTCTCGAAGCCTTTTGTAGGTGATTTGGAAATACTAAATTTGTTTAACTAAAAAAATGAATTTTAATAAAGAAATAATGTTTTTGTGTTAAAAATGGTTTAATGAGAGTTTAAATTATTGAGTAAAATTTATTTAATTTGTATTTAAAGTTAGATCGTTAAAAACAATCATATGATCGTTGTAGAGCTCACGATGGCTGGCACGTATATCTTGGTTCGGGCTCATTTTTCATCAGTACCGGGCCTAACGTGGCGGTGTTCCATCAGGACCGAGATGACACACTCCCGTCATTCGAGCACCCCGCCCACCCATATGATGGGTTGTTATAGTATATATATCCGAAAAGACTTGTACGTATTTGGTTCGATACGACTTGATATACAATCTACTCTATAACATAATGAACGGATATCATGAGTCACAAGATTATTTAACGTTTAAGCTTTATAGATCATCTAACAGGTTGTGAGTACAAATGATATGACAGATTACAACATCAGTAGATGCGAATTTTCTTTCTAAATGAACGGATACGCCACTTATATAGTGGATAGATACACACCCGTATAAATATGGTATACGGCGAATAACATATATGCCGAATATGTACTTAAACCGCCAATATTTCTACATATGTGCCCTTAAGGGTTTTAAATACTTCGTAATCTATTTTACATATAAAATACTAGACCCTAGCAATAGACATTTTGCTCTAATAAACTCCCCCTTGGATATTGCGAGGTCATGATTGTCTTAATCTTCATTCATTCATACCAAAGACCCTCTCCCTGTATTGTGTACATGTTTCTTCAAACGAGGGTATGGTGGATCCTCCCTAAGGCGTCGGTGTTGAAACTTCAATTGGCATAACTTGAATATGTTCCAAGAAGCTCTTGTATCTTGTCTTTACGTTCTGCTTCGAGCTCAACCTCCTTCTTTTTTTCCTCTTCTGCAACACTTTTTCATATTAAATCCCAAACTCTACCAGGATTTACCTTATTTGTATAACAAACATTTACGACCCGTTGGTTTTTTTATGCTTGTTTTCACTTTGTAACTAAACACCGGATTCTTGTTAGCATGAAGAACTTCAATATCTTGTTAAGGGCAGTTGATCTGCCACATTTGATCTAACATTGTAATTCCATCGGGTACTACGGCATCACTTACATCGAATCTGACCATGGATATCTTAGAGTCTTGACTTATTCATTTGTATCAGGATTGTCGTGATTCAAGAAACGTGTAGTTTAAGCCTTTGTAGTTTCCAACTTTGAAATCCACACTTTAACTTCCTCATATTAAAATTCCATATTTCAGGAATATGCCCTTTTTTAGGGGCATACATCAACTTCTGCCATATAACATAAACATCAAACCATGATAGTGACTTCAACTCCAACCTTCTTTCAAAATATTGCACACCAAACAACTTTTTCATGACCATTTTTCTAATCTTCATCTAATACGCAATGATGATACAATTACCAAGAGCAACATCTTTTTTTTGTTTTCTTATAGTATGTGACAGGCCGAAGACATTGTTTCACTAGTTCAATTTTATGATCCTTAAACCAATTATTCTTCTATTTACTTGTCACTTAATCATCCACCACATGTTTACCCGATTCATCAAACTCTTGACTAATCATGTCAATCTCTTCACCAAACTCTGCCAATTCATGATTATCATGAGTAACATACTGAACAGGCCCATTTTAAAAATCTTCCTCTAACACAGAATCTTCAACAAATATAAACTCTTGTTTATGATCACATACAAACCCCATCTCGTATTCAAAATCAAAGTTAAACTATTCCTGAGTGACATTCAGCAATCTAACCAGTTCAGGTTGATCCATCACTATCTCCCCTTCTTCAGCTTCATATACCGCTCTTTTCGCTTGAAACAGAAAGCATGAGGTTTAGGTGGTATTGGATCAACATTGTAAACTTCCAAATCGTCCTTATTACTATCACCAGTACGTTGTTGTTGTGGTTGATCCTCTGATGTATGACTTTCAGTAATCACATCAACATGATCTTTGTTTCCGATAATACTTACTAACAATCTAGTTCCACCACCAACATTAGTATCATCATCGTCATCTAAGTCATCGTAATCGCCACCAATATCAGGAGAATCTCCTAATTCAATTTCCACTCTTTGTCCTCTTCATCTTCATCGTCCTTAGTAGCCAAGGATTCAACCAACAAACGTACAACAACCAACGATTCAACAACCATAGGCTCGTCAACTTAGGTTCATACACTACTAAATCCATCATCGGTTCTATCACAACTAGTTCAGGTGTAGCAAGCACACTTTTAGATGAAGATCCAACATTTTGATCAACTTGAACAAATGTATATTCAGATAAGTAAATAGGTTCTTCAACAACCTTTCATTTACCTTTAATATCAGCTTTTTCTTGATCATACATCATTCAAAAGGCACATTCCTCCAATCCAACTTCCCCACCATACAATCTTTAAAACATTTTATTATCAGCACGTTCAGCCTCATAAGCAAGTCTAATACCCAACTTTTATTAAATAATAACAAAGTATTTCATGTGTTGATTCAACAAATCAGCTTGTAAAGATCTCATGGTCTCACTTTCCTCAAATTTCTTCTTAATATCCACATTTTCACTTCTTAACCTCGTATTTTCTTTTGTCAAGCTTTTAATACGAATATGCTGATCATCAACACTATTCTTTAACACATCAAATTATCTTTTTGAAGGCCCATACAGAAATACAGTCAGATCAAAGTCAGGAATACTACCTAAAGATTGACCTTGTGAAGTAAACTTTGGACTAACTTTTGGAGTAACTTTTGGAGTTTTCTTCTTCTGTGATACTTATGTAGCTTGAACATCAGAATTCTTTAGATATTTTCAGGTCTCCCAAATCAACAACAGGTTACTGATCTACATCCATTTCAAGAATAAACTTTTCAGCAACAACTTCAGGTTCCACAATTTTTTCCTTAGTTTCATCTGGTTCATCCACCAAATGTAATGATGAACCCGCACGTTTTTCCATGTGCTTCTTTCCCCAAGATTCTTTTTTCTTCTTTGGTTTGACTTGTTCAGGCTGATAGGATTTATCTATCTCATCCAAATACTTCTTTTTTTTCTTCTGATTATTCAACTCAAAAATAGCACGACGATCAGCGTATAACTTCCTCCTTTCCTCAGAATCAAATTCAGTATTCTCATTGTCGGACCATGTTCACGACGTGAACAAGACGTAGATCGATATCTAGAATCAACGTGAAGGTGCGGAATCCCTAAACTTGATAGAAAACAACAAGATTACTCATTATATTGTCTCTATTCTCATATATCTCAATCAATATCAATGATGTACAACAAGATATGACAATTACATTACAAGTACTTTCTTCACCAAAGTTATTGAACATATAAGCCTTGAACCTATTTGAAGACATGATAACCAACATATAAGCTAGATATGTCACTTATAACTAAGCGATAGACATTTAATGCACTAATAGACTCCCCCTTGGATATTACTTGGTCTTGGTGTCTAAGCAATAGACATTCATGCTCCAACAAATCCCCCTTAGGATATTGCTTAAAATAGGTTTTCCAAAACTTCGATCATTAAGTTATCTTCAACAGTTCTCCCCCTCAAATCATGATAGTCTAAGAAACTCCCCCTCAAGCTTCTCATGTCATGATGAGATATGTTGTAACATTTCTGGTTTTTATTTAAGTATCCTTGTAATTATACTCGACCCGTTTAAGGGTTCGGGTCACTCATTTAATAAAAATTGACGCATTTACTGAGTATTTTGTTTGTTTATTTAATAGTTTAAATATTTAAACTTTCAAGAATTTGCAATTTCCACCCAAACTCAAACTTTAACCCATTCTCGTTTCCATCTATAAACTCCAGGGGCCTAACATGTAACTTCTGATATTAAAATAATATATTAAAACCCTAAACCACCCTGGTCCGACCAGTTGACCCAAACCCCACCCGTCGCACCCCAATGTCTTCAAAACTTTCAGTTTCCGCTCAATTTATCAAATCAAATATGGTATATAGCATATTCGTTCGTATAATCCGTTACAGACATCCAATTTTAGTTACCAAGCGTTAATTCGTTCGTAATTTGATCAATTAACCTATTTAAGCAATGAACAAACCCTAACTCGTGATCCTATATAATACACTCGTTACGAATCAGTTAGACCTGCAGAAACCACCTCCTCCTTGTCTCCAACAATAACCCTAAACTCAATTCCATTTACAATCGCATCTCAGCACCTAATTGAAGGCACTTCTGACCGCAGCTAGCTCGATCATTTTCACCCCCTTACCGGCTGTTATAATTCAATTAACAGGTATGTTATGAATCGCGATCTGTCACCAAACAATAACCCTAAACTAGTTTGATCAAACATGGACCAGTTTATCCAATTGGATAATCTATGTTTCATGTCCTTTTTAAAACCTCTTTTATCTTTTACAGATCGGCAACTTTTAACAATAACAACTGGCCATGTTCGCTAAGTTGGCTGGTTCTTTGATTAACAAAGGCTGGGTCGCAGGTTCGAACCCAACCCAGCCGGTTTTTGGTTATAGTTTTTCCTTTTTCTTTTTGTTAACTTTATTTAAGGGTTTTGAACCTTTTAAGATTAATTATCCCCTTCACAATTAAACTTTTTTGTTAACTAAATTACGGCACGAAATGTTTGGTCTTCACCGATCATAAAAGTTAACGACACATTTTCGACCAAAAAGACCTCAATATGAGACAAAGACGATGGGCCGAATTGTTAAGCGATTACGATTGCGAAATTCGCTACCACCCCGGAAAAGCGAATGTCGTGGCCGATGCTCTGAGTCGTATGAGTCATGTCAAATACGTCTTGCTCCATTGTGTCACCATCCAATCTGACCTCCAATACCGCATCTTCGACGCACAACACGTCTCCGTCACCGCGGGCAACTTATACGACGAGATGTCGTGTGGCACTGAACTCCAACTTGAAACCAAACGTAATGGCTTATGCTATTACTTGGACCATTTATGGGTTCCCGATCGTGAAAATCTTCGCATGTTCACCCTCGATGAAGCTCATAAGTCACGATAATCTATTCATATCGGCGCGGATAAAATGTATGCCGATCTTCGTACCATGTTTTGGTGGCCGGGAAAGAAGAAAGATATTGCGGTGTATGTATCTAACTGCCTCACTTGCTCTAAGGTTAAAGCCAAGCATCAAAAGCCGTTTGGTTTGCTCGAGCAACCTCCGATCCTCGTTTGGAAATGGAAAGACATAGCCATGGATTTCGTTACCAAACTCCCCACTACTCAAAGCCGCAATGATAGTATTTGGGTAATTGTTGATCGTTTGACGAAGTCAGCTCATTTCATACCGTTCCGTGAAAAGTCCTCTGTAAGCGAATTAGCCTGACTCTATATCTAGAACATCATTTGCCGACATGGAACACCGTCGACCATTATCTCTGATCATGATGGTCGGTTTACCTCTCATTTTTGGAAATCGTTGCAAACCGCTTTGGGTACCCGCATCGATCTCAGCACCGTTTATCACCCGGAAACCGATGGTCAATCCGAGAGAACAATTCCAACTCTCGAATATATGCTCCGCTCTTGCATACTAGACTTTGGTGGAAATTGGGATACTCACTTACCACTTGTAGAGTTTTCCCACAATAATAGTTTTCACACTAGTATTGGCATGGCAACGTTTGAAGCTCACTATGGCCAAAAATTTCGTTCCCCGATTTGTTGGAACGAGGTTGGTGAATCGCAAATCACCGGTCCCGAGCTGGTTCAAGAAACTTCCGATCGAATCGCTCTTATTCGTCAAAATCTTTTTGCCGCTCGTAGCCGTCAAAAGAGTTACGCCGATAAGCGTTGTAAACCTCTTGAGTTCAATATTAGAGAAAAAGTTCTCCTTAAAGTATCTCCTTGGAAAGGGGTAGTTTGTTTTGGAAAAAGAAACAAATTATCCCCTCGTTTTGTTGGCCCGTTTGAGATCGTTGAAAGGGTTGGTAAAGTTGCATATCATCTCAATCTCCCCGAAGAGCTCTCCAATGTTCATCCAACTTTTCATGTTTCCAATCTCAAGAAGTGCTTAGCCGAGGGGAATCTCCACATACCCCTCAATAAATTTCAAGTTGATGAATCTATGCGTGTTATCGAGAAACCAGTTGAAATCGTGGATCATATGGACAAAGAGACCAAGCGTAGCCGTATTCTGCTTGTCAAAGTTCGTTGGGAGTCTAAATGTGGCCCCGAGTTTACTTGGGAACGTAAAGACCAAATGGAGATCAAGTACTCGTACCCCTTTGTTACCACTTAATTCTTAATTTCGAGACGAAATTTCCTAAAGTAGGGAAAGCTGTAACATTTCGGGTTTTCATTTAAGTATCCTTGTAGTTATACCAGACCCGTTTAAGGGTTCGGGTCACTCATTTAATAAAAATCGACGCATTTACTGAGTATTTTGTTTGTTTATTTAATAGTTTAAATATTTAAACTTTCAAGAATTTGCAATTTCCACCCAAACTCAAACTTTAACCCATTCTCTTTCCATCTATAAACTCCAGGGGCCTAACATGTAATTTATGATATTAAAATAATATATTATAACCCTAAGCCACCCTACTCCGACCAGTTGACCCAAACCCAACCCGTCGCACCCCAATGTCTACAAAAATTTCAATTCCCACTCAATTTATCAAATCAAATATGGTATATAGCATATTCGGTCGTATAATCCGTTAACCGACATCCAATTTTAGTGAACAAATGTTAATTCGTTCGTAATTTCATCTATTAACCTAATTAAGACACGAACAAACCCTAACTCGTGATCCTATATAATACTCTTGTTACGAATCAATTAGACCTGCAGAAACCACCTCCTCCTTGTCGCCAACAATAACCTTAAAATCAATTCCATTTACTATTGCATCTCGGCACCTAATTGAAGCCACTTCTGACTGCAGCTAGCTCGATCATTTTCACCACTTTATCGGCTGTTATAATTCGATTAACATGTATGTTATGAATCGCGATCTGTCACCAAATAATAACCCTAAACTCGTTTGATTAAACATGGACCAGATTATCCAATTGGATAATCTAGGGTTCATGTCTTTTTAAAACCTCATTTATATTTTACAGATCTGCAACCTTTAAAAACTGGTCATGTTGGTCTAGTTGGCTGGTCCTTTGATAAACAAAGCCTGGGTCGCGGGTTCGAACCCGACCTAGCCGGTTTTTGGTTAGTGTTTTTCCTTTTTTTTTGGTAACTTTATTTAAGGGTTTTTAACCATTTATGATTAATTATCCCCTTCACAATTAAACTTTTTTCCGTCATCCTATGTCACACCCCGTTAAGCGAATTGCAGAAACGTAAAACGGAAATGCAACAGATACAACTGGTATCAAATACATTGTTCATAAAGAAACATTACTAACTAATTTACAATATATTACATCGTTCTAACATCTTTTACAAACTAGGTGATACAATTAAACCTGTTCTTCAATCACTTTACTTCTAACTCAAATGCCCACGACATCAATCACCAATCAGACACGTAACGCACAGGAAATTACTTCTCATATCTGATTACATGAAAAGCATGTTAAAACAGGTCAACTACGAATAGTTGGTGAGTTTCATAAGTTTTAACGAAATCAGTTCTGCGCACCATACAGTCATAGTTTGTATGTACGCGCGTATGTAAAAATATGTATTTACAGTTGTATAAATATGTACATCCATATCCTTGTGTGTGCATATGCACACATGTAGGTTTATAATATAAATTCAAAATTTCGGTAAAATCGTGATTGTTTGTTCGTACTACCTGTTTCCAATTTCCGTGTTTAACCAACAACTGTGGACCCCCTTTCTCCCACAACGGTTCCACATAAACTCAACCACTGTGGCACCCTTCTGCCCACAACGGTTCCGCGTTAACATCAACCACTGTGGTCCCCCTTCCACCCACAATGATTCCATATAAACTTAAACATTATATAGTGTACACGCAAATAATTAGTATATTCTACACATAGTATTTCCTACGGCTAATCACATGGCATGTATATAGACACATATACACATATAGTATTTATCACGTATCACCAAATACTGTGGCTCCCCATCCGCCCACAAAACGCTTAATCACATTATTTTCTTAACATTCATGTCATAATAAAGTTAGTTCATTTAATAAGTTGCAGCAGAACTTGGCTCATAGGCCATACTCAACTTTAGTGTAACACCCCGCAACCGCAACGGAAACGTAAACGGGATGCGACAGACACCTCTTATATCAACCACATTGTTTATAAAGAAAACTGAATGCATTAATATACTTCAAATTACATCATCTTGTATTTCATTACCGTCTAGGTGATACACGCATCATACAATACGGTACACAATTCTATTTGTTATAATGTATCCTAACATCCTGCACGCAAATCTTACACACATCAAGCACTTAGCACGTAAGCAGTCACTTCATCTTAATTGTACCTGAAAAGCATGTGAGAAAACGGGTCAACTACGAATAGTTGGTGAGTTTCACAATTTTAGTAAACCATGATAAATCCATATCATAATATAATATTATCTGGGGACACTGTTAACCCAGTACTGTACTCACTCCGGGGACAATGTTAACCCGGAAACACTTCTAGGGACCCCTGGGGACGCTGTTAACCCAGTACTGTACTCACTCCGGGGACAATGTTAACCCGGAAACACTTCCAAAGACATCTGGGGACACTGTTAACCCAGTCCTGTACTCACTCCGGGGACAATGTTAACCCGGAAACACTTCCAAAGACATCTGGGGACACTGTTAACCCAGTCCTGTACTCACTCCGGGGACAATGTTAACCCGGAAACACTTCTAGGGACCCCTGGGGACACTGTTAACCCAGTACTGTACTCACTCCGGGAACAATGTTAACCCGGTCCTGTACCCATTCCGTACGATTCCCGTACAATCAAATATTTATAAATACACGCAAATCCATGCGTTCAGTATGTATTTAAACATTTTATTAGTAACATGCTTCCGCCCCGAGAAAGTATTTGAGAACAATTCAGAAAAAGGGGCTCGTGAAACTCACCTTAGCACATGCAAGCAGGTAACAACAATCATTATCAGTTAACACGTCCAATCTGTAATATGATCCTACGATCGTTACTATACACTCATTATTAATATAACTTTAACCAAGTTAACCGGTACATCTGGGGACACTGTTAACCCCGCACTGTACCCGTTCTGGGGGCAAGGTTAACCCAGAAACACTTCTCCGGACTCAGATTGTGATGTCGTTTAGAGTTCCATGGTCACAACTACTATTAGTCGTTTTTCTCGTTTTGCGTGCCTAGCACGGTTATCCGTTTTTATGTTTCAAAAATGAGTTTGGTCACACACGACCCGAAAATAGTGGTTGACTGATAATTTAATTAAAGATGTGAAATTATAGCTCGGTTTAGACGTCCCGATTGGCCGCGGGACCCGTTTCCGTCTTTAGCGTACTGGAAACTGTTAAATCGGACAAAAATTACTCAAATCATCCGAATTATTTTCGGATGATTCATTTTTACTTGTTTAACTCATTTATATGAAAATAGTCCTTTTTAGGGTTTTTATACACCAGTTAGCTCGCTTAAGCGAACTTTACCGGTTCACTCGTTTTAAGCTTTAAAAGTTTGCTTTTGCACAAATAATTATCCGTTTAATCTCGGATCTTAAAATTTTGCACAAATCACTTCTTGACAGTGGGGAATTTTATAAAAATATTTCCAGAATGAATTTCTATATTTAAAATTTATTTATCTATTTTTAAACACCATTTAAACACTAAATATGTCGTAAATACCAAAAGATCTTAGAAAAATCCCAAATTTTTCCTGGATGTCCCCTGACATCCACATAGTCCCCTGTAATTTTTCCAGAACCAAAATTTTCCTTTACATGCCCTTTTTACTAAAACAGAGCTAGAATCCCTAGAAATCGTTTAACCGAAAAGCCTACTTAGACTTCTCCAACTGACCTCAAATTTTGGGTGTGCCTTATACATGATATAAAAAGCTTATCTGCAATTTTCCAGAATTTTTCATAATATTTAACTATTTTTCACCATTTTTGGCCAAAACCGAGCATTAAATTCACCAAATATTCATCCTTCATCCAAAAATTACCAAAAATTCACAGAACTCATATTTTCATGTGTTTAACAGCTCTGTAAAATTTCATGATCTAACTCTAAAGCATCAACAATCTGTCCAAATTTCCCAAAACCGAACATAGCCGAATATACCTTTCGTTTTCCGCCACTACAAGCTACAAACTCGTCTTTCCGCCTTTTTTACCCCTAAATACAGAACCTACAAACAACATACCACAATACCAAGCAAGTTACACTCACGATCAAGCCATTTCTTTCATGGTTTCGGTTATGATTCCGAAAACAAATATTTAACCGTAAAAATTCGTTTTTGATTCGTTTAACTCCTTTCTTGGACCAAGATCCTTTGTATAACCCGTATACATCACTTGATCATGCAAGAATCGGTTTTCATCATTGAAACCTTATTTTCTTGCAAACCAACTCAAGAAACGAATATGAACACGTAAATAACACGATTTTACCTCGGTTTTTCTTACTAGAATCTCGGGTTTTAGCTCAAAGGTTGAGAGGTTTGAAGGATTGTTGGATTTGTGTTTGTGAAAAAAGAAAGAATGGAATGGGGTTAACCCCCTCATTCCGATCGGAGTAGTGTGGGGGGTGGGGTGGGACCCACCTCTCCAATATTAGCCACATATTTGGATTCTCGTAATCCGGATAATGTTTTGGATAATCTGGTTCAGTTCGTTTTTCGGTTAAATGTTTAATTCGGCTTAAAACGAGGCTAAAACAGTCGTTTTTCGGCTTAAAAATGAAATTTATATAAAACCGATTTAAGAACTTTAAAAAACTTAAACCATGACATTTATTAACTTAAAACATCATATCATTAATTATTGCGCATCTTTTTCGGCTTGACCGATCGTCTCTTGCTCGGTTTGGTATTAAAGGTTTCGTTTAACGTACCGACGTACATTAAATCGAAATTCTTTTCCTGTGCCGTACTTTACTTATCCCGAAGCATTAATGCTTCGTAAAATCAGTACATATCATATATCTCGTCTATAATTGAACCCTAGATTCGTTCGGGTTTCAATAACTATCGATCGATTGATCGCATATTCAATACGATGAATTATATATTCACGTACAATCCATACAGTGAACCCTGTATTCTTGTATAATTACTATGGTAATTCATGTATCCGACATTAAATATGACGTAACTATTATCTACCGGTTAGGGTATACCGGGTTTCGTCGGAATCGTTACATTCTCCCCCCGTTAAGAAATTTCGTCCTCGAAATTTTACACGCTCACTATCCCTTTCCGAGGGAAAGGTGGGGGTTTTTCCTTCAGAACACACCCTCGCGTTACCAGGTATCATCTGGTCCTCGCTGTGAATTCCACTTAATCTTAATCAATAAAGCTTGGTGTGTCCAAACTGTTTAGTTTTCCCGTCTACTATCTCTACGGAATTATTTATGATATCAAGTATGACTTCTACGCGTACCTCCATTATTAGTACTTTCGTTGCCTCATCGCTTAGGTACTTTTCAATCCGTATACATGGCAAAACATCATGTATAGTACTTAGCCCCTGGAGTACTTTAATCGATAAACTACATGACCAATCATGGAGAGAGTCTCATGAGGTCCTGTATATTAAGGAGTTATTTTTGGTTTTGCCAAACCTCATATCACCTCTCTAAGGTGATGCCTTAAAAATACCTTGTCACCTCTTTCCAGCGACAATGGTTTCCTTAGAATGTTGGCATAAATCCTTTGCCAATCTCGCGCTGCTTTCAGCTTATCTTAAATATTATAAATCCGATTGGTTGATTCTCAAATCAATCCCAATATTATGGCTTGAGTGACGCCCATTTTCGATTTAACAAATTGGTGATACTCACTTTACCCATAGAAAGCTTCAAGCTCTCGAAGCTTCCTTCCCCGTCTTCCAATAATGGAAGTAGGATGCCCATTTCGATCTGAGATAATTGAAAATGGTACTCCACGACGAGATACCATTTCACCATCAGGAGTTTGGGCGAGAATTCATTGTGGTAATCGTCATAGATTGGAATGAAATGCGAGGATTGGTTAATCGATCCGCGATTACCCAGTTGTCCTCATGCCTTTGATATATCTTGGGAATTTGCGTCCCGAAATCCAATGTAATTTATTCCCACTATCATTGGCGAATTTTCTGTCGTTGTGGCGTTCCCAAGGGTTTTCGGTATGTAGCCTTATCTCTTGCACAACTTAAATATTCACCAACATACGTAACCATATCCTTCTCCAAACTCGGCCATTAACAAAATTCTTTCAGATATTCGTATCATCAATAGTCTAATCCGATCCCGGATGTATGGAATATTTCGATCTATGCGCTTCGTCCATGATTAATTCACGAAGGTCATGGAGGGTCGGGATCCAAACCCGATCTTTGAAATAGAGAATTTCGTCCACGCGCTTGTTCGAAATTCTTCTCGTTGCCGTAAAGTCCCTCCTTTTCCAATTGTTCCTCATCCAACGCCTCACGTTGAGCGACTCGAATTAGGTCCGAAAGGTTCGACTGAACTATCATCCCCAGCGCTCGCACTCGCAATGGCTTAACCCGATCCTTCCTACTCAAGGCATCGGCTACGACGTTAGCCTTACCGGGGTGATAACGGATGTCACAGTCATAATCGCTTAACAACTCGACCCATCTTCGTTGAATATGAGACAGCGGTCTCTCATCCTCTATAAAATTTGTACATTTGCGTCGTACAAAGGATTATGAGTTGGGTAATGCTAAAAAAAAAAATTCTTCAATAAACCGCTGATAGCCTCCGGCTAGTCCTAAAGATTGGCGCATTCCCTTTGGTGCCTTGGGTGACTGCCAATTTTACTGGTTTCTATCTTATTTGAATCTTTGTGAAATCCTTGTTGCTTTACAACATGACCAAGGGGTTATGCTTTCTGTATTCAAAGTCACATTTCGAAAACTTCACGGATAACTCCTCTTGCTTTAACACTTCCACCATTTTCCTTAAACGTCGTTCGTGCTCTTCCTTACGTTGCAAATATATCAAAATATCATCAATGAATGTTATGACAAATTTGTCAAATAAAGTTTATAGACTCGGATAATGAGGTCCATGCCCACTGCCGGCGCATTTGTTAGCCCGAGAGGCATAACTAAGAATTCATAATGGCCGTAACGAGTCCGAACGCTGTTGTTGCAACGTCCTCCTCTTGGATTTTTCATTTGGTGATAACTATATCTAAGATCAATTTCCTAAAAATAAATCGCCCCTTGCAATTGGTTAAATAGATCATTTATTTCGAAGAAGTGAATACCTATTCCTGATCGTCACTTTATTCAATTCTCCCTAATCAATACATATCCTAACACTTCCGTCCTTCATTTCCCAATTAATACTGGTGCACCCCATGGCGGCTAACTAGGTCGTATAAAACCTTAGCCAATTATTCTTGCATTTTAGTTGGTGCAAGTCGGTAAGATGCTTTAGCAACAGGGCCAGCTTGAGGCATTAAGTCGATTCTGAATTCGACCTGTTGGGTTGGCGGTAATCTAGGAAGTTCTTCTGGGAAAACTTGTGGATATTACGTATCACCGGGACATCTTCCATATGTTTTCTTTTAAATACTTTGGCAATCGCGTTTGTTACATACACCACGTCTTCTTGTCGTAAATATTATAACATCTCAAGATGAGATTAGGGTGGTAACATAATACCGTACACTTTTCTCGGTATCAAATCGCTTCATCGTCCGAAGGAGATCTTCTAATCATCTTCTTTTCATATTTTATTTCAGCTTCATGTTGAGTTAACCAATCCATGCTAACTATTACGTCAAAACTTCTTTACTTTACTGGTCGTAGGTCAATAAGGAAAGGTTAATCGTTCAGAATAATAGGACAATTCCGAACAATTTAGTTAACCATTAGGGATTTACCGTTAGCGATTCTACAGTATAGGGTTCTATAGTTTCACTAATCGGTATCTTTCCGAAGGGTAGGAGGTTAACAGGAACTAACTTCTATCGACGACCGTAAAAATATCGCTGAAGCCCATTGATTTAAAACTACAACGTACTTAATACCACCTTTGGATCATGACGTGCTTTATTCTAATTACTCACAAAAGCACGGCTCCTTTCTTGATCAGCGGTTGATGCTTGTCATGAGGTTCATCTTCCAACAACACCTTGGTTCAACTTTGGGCAATTTCTCTTGAAACGTTCTGTACTGCCACATTCATAGCAAGTACAACTGTTTGGCATAATTTGATTTCTTTGGATGGATTGTTATTGAAGCTGTTGGGTTCGGAGTAGTTGTACACGAATGGGTTGGGGTTGCCGGTTCACATGGCTTCAATTGGTTCTACAATTGGGGCATTACGTCCATCTTTACCACACCTGTGGCCTACTATCACTCGACATTCTTCTTCCTGTCGATGACCATATTTTTCCACATTTAGGGAAGGACCCTTCATGCGGTTCATGTTTTCACACAAGAACTAGTCTCAGTATAATTCTGGGTTGTAGGCCATACCTACTTATTCAAAAGCCTATCTTGCACGATATCATTATCATTTCTCTTCTTTAACACCCGATGTCTCACCTAACGTCCTTCCAGTCCGCTTCCCATAGAGTTAAATATATCGATGCTGACTTGTGACACAACCCTTCCAAAGGTTTTATATTTTACAGGATTGACTATACTCCTTATCGATGGGGTTAGTCCTCAATATTGCGCTCACTTCGCTTAGTTTCAGGAGTAATTAGCCATGTTACCAGACATGACGATTCCTTCAAACGATTAGCGTGTTCTAAGTGATCAGCGCACAACATTTCTATCTTCCATAGCCCAGTTTCCAATCTCTGAACTTAATTACTCGAATAAAAGTGCTCTGGCACAAGAATTTTTAAATCCTGACCATATCATCGGAGCAAATATTTTCTAACTATAATTTTGTACCATCGTGTTCCATCACGATACAACATAATCTACCAACATATCTGTAGCATATTTCACTACACAATGTTCTAGACTCTTACCAATATCCGTAACCATTTTGATCTTTTCTATCCACTCGTTAATCTATTCCTCCCTTTACCATCAGTACTATTAATAATTTCCTTAACACAGTCAACAAACATATCCTTCATACCGGATCTAATTCATTACGACTACTATCTACGTTTAGTTTATAACTAATACTGGTAGTCTCAATAGCATTCGGTGGGACATTATCACTCTTAGTAATAACACTAAGAATTGAAATATTCATAATCATGTGATTGCTCGATCTATAAGTCTGCGATCACATTTGCATCAACACTAGCAGTGATCTGTGATACGACATTCGGTATCGTCATCTGCTATCTTTGAGCAATCAACTGAATCCTATCAATCTCCATCGTTGGAGTTACTCTTTTTATGTCATTCTGCCGTACTCATCACGTACGCAGTAATCAATATCAATCTCACCGTTTAACTCGTTACCAGCTCAATCACAACAACATGTACACATACACACCAAATATTATCATACATATTACACATACCAGTATCTAGTATATATATGTCCCACAAATATGATATCACATGGACTTAACCTGACGTCGGTTAACGTTTAAATATGTTTCATAACCCTTGTCACCAACCGACATATAGATCTTTCTCCACAAAGATCAACGTTTAATATACTTGATTTCAATATCCTTCTGCATGTCAGCATAGCCGATACATGCTCACCGTGAGCACCAAATGATTATGTACCACGGAGTTATAATATCCATGTCTATTTGTATATCCGGCATACACGGTATACCATCTACGAACGAACAACCAACTATGCAATAATGACTCCAACACCTCTTTGTGTATGGGTAATCATTCTATTCGAGCATACATGGGCGTAGGCATCCAACGGATATAAGGAGAACATAGGGAGTTGCAAGGTTCAAGGTAATCGCGCAACATGGGTTGCCTTCAAATATTATTAATTACTATTATGGGAAACTCTATCACTTGCTCAATCAATGTCCTCAGGCGTCCTAGGTTCGTTGAAATCGGTAATTCTCGATCTGGAGGTGGTATGACTCATATGTTTGAGTGTGAGAAATACATATATATATTTCTATATATTATTTTTATCTGCTGATTTATTATCAAATTTATTATTATTATTATTTTATTTATTTATTTACCTTAATGGAATAAGAATGGGTTCAGGTACGGATCCGTCCGTACGTGAGGGTCGACGGTTCGGGTGAACATCTGGGGTTATTAGGATATACGGTACCGGTGTTGGTAGGGAAAGGGATTCATCAATTTTGGTTGGGAGTAACGGTTACTAGATATTTCTGGTTAATGTCAAACGGGAGATCTAACTTGGTACTATCATAATTATGACCCGATAAGTCAGACTCATCATCAACCGATGCTCTTAGAAATTTCAGCATCCTCGGTACTTTTATTATTTCATCCCCCGGTTCCTTATCCGGGTCCCATTTTTCAATACATGTACCCACAAGATATGCACGTATATATATATACACATTAGCACACATAAATAATATTATATACTTTACACATATGTTGCCATTTTTACCTATTAATGTACCCCGTGACTTCCCCTGAATTCCCTCGTGCGGACAAGTCTGTTATTATGTTCCGGACCATAACAATTCACTTGTCCATCCAAGTTCATCCAGACCTCGTCATTATAAATTATTAGTTGATATTCAGATCCTATAATACTTGAGCTACTGGTTATATTTTAGGTATCTTTTAAAGACATCCTAATTCCTTTATAACGAATGGCTCTGATACCAAGTTCTGTAACACCCCGCAACCGCAGCGGAAACGTAACCGGGATGCGACAGACACCTCTGATATCAACCACATTGTTTATAAAGAAAACTGAATGCATTAATATACTTCAAATTACATCATCTTGTATTTCATTACCGTCTAGGTGATACACGCATCATACAATACGATACACAATTCTATTTGTTATAATGTATCCTAACATCCTGCACGCAAATCTTACACACATCAAGCACTTAGCACGTAAGCAGTCACTTCATCTTAATTGTACCTGAAAAGCATGTGAGAAAACGGGTCAACTACGAATAGTTGGTGAGTTTCACAATTTTAGTAAACCATGATAAATCCATATCATAATATAATATTATCTGGGGACACTGTTAACCCAGTACTGTACTCACTCCGGGGACAATGTTAACACGGAAACACTTCTAGGGACCCCTGGGGACACTGTTAACCCAGTACTGTACTCACTCCGGGGACAATGTTAACCCGGAAACACTTCCAAAGACATCTGGGGACACTGTTAACCCAGTCCTGTACTCACTCCGGGGACAATGTTAACCCGGAAACACTTCTAGGGACCCCTGGGGACACTGTTAACCCAGTACTGTACTCACTCCGGGGACAATGTTAACCCGGTCCTGTACCCATTCCGTACGATTCCCGTACAATCAAATATTTATAAATACACGCAAATCCATGCGTTCAGTATGTATTTAAACATTTTATTAGTAACATGCTTCCGCCCCGGGAAAGTATTTGAGAACAATTCAGAAAAAGGGGCTCGTGAAACTCACCTTAGCACATGCAAGCAGGTAACAACAATCATTATCAGTTAACACGTCCAATCTGTAATATGATCCTACGATCGTTACTATACACTCATTATTAATATAACTTTAACCAAGTTAACCGGTACATCTGGGGACACTGTTAACCCAGCACTGTACCCGTTCTGGGGGCAAGGTTAACCCAGAAACACTTCTCCGGACTCAGATTGTGATGTCGTTTAGAGTTCCATGGTCACAACTACTATTAGTCGTTTTTCTCGTTTTGCGTGCCTGGCACGGTTATCCGTTTTTATGTTTCAAAAATGAGTTTGGTCACACACGACCCGAAAATAGTGGTTGACTGATAATTTAATTAAAGATGTGAAATTATAGCTCGGTTTAGACGTCCCGATTGGCCGCGGGACCCGTTTCCGTCTTTAGCGTACCGGAAACTGTTAAATCGGACAAAAATTACTCAAATCATCCTAATTATTTTCGGATGATTCATTTTTACTTGTTTAACTCATTTATATGAAAATAGTCCTTTTTTAGGGTTTTTATACACCAGTCAGCTCGCTTAAGCGAACTTTACCGGTTCACTCGTTTTAAGCTTTAAAAGTTTGCTTTTGCACAAATAATTATCCGTTTAATCTCGGATCTTAAAATTTTGCACAAATCACTTCTTGACAGTGGGGAATTTTATAAAAATATTTCCAGAATTAATTTCTATATTTAAAATTTATTTATCTATTTTTAAACACCATTTAAACACTAAATATGTCGTAAATACCAAACGATCTTAGAAAAATCCCAAATTTTTCCTGGATGTCCCCTGACATCCACATAGTGCCCTGTAATTTTTCCAGAACCAAAATCTTCTGTTACATGTCCTTTTTACTAAAACCGAGCTAGAATCCTTAGAACTCGTTTAACCGAAAAGCCTACTTAGACTTCTCCAACTGACCTCAAATTTTGTGTGTGACTTATACATGATATAAAAAGCTTATCTGCAATTTTCCAGAATTTTTCATAATATTTAACTTTTTTTCACCATTTTTGGCCAAAACCGAGTATTAAATTCACCAAATATTCATCCTTCATCCAAAAATTACCAAAATTTCACAGAACTCATATTTTCATGTGTTTAACAGCTCTGTAAAATTTCATGACCTAACTCTAAAGCATCAACAATCTGTCCAAATTTCCCAAAATCGAACATAACCGAATATACCTTTCGTTTTCCGCCACTACAAGCTACAAACTCGTCTTTCCGCCTTATTTACCCCTAAATACAGAACCTACAAACAACATACCACAATACCAAGCAAGTTACACTCATGATCAAGCCATTTCTTTCATGGTTTCGGTTATGATTCCGAAAACAAAGATTTAACAGTAAAAATTCGTTTTTTATTCGTTTAACTCCTTTCTTGGACCAAGATCCTTTGTATAACCCGTATACATCACTTGATCATGCAAGAATCGGTTTTCATCATTGAAACCTCATTTTCTTGCAAACCAACTCAAGAAACGAATATGAACACGTAAATAACACGATTTTACCTCGGTTTTTCTTGCTAGAATCTCGGGTTTTAGTTCAAAGGTTGAGAGGTGTGAAGGATTGTTGGATTTGTGTTTGTGAAAAAAGAAAGAATGGAATGGGGTTAACCCCCTCATTCCGATCGGAGTAGTGTGGGGGGTGGGGTGGGACCCACCTCTCCAATATTAGCCACATATTTGGATTCTCGTAATCCGGATAATGTTTTGGATAATCTGGTTCAGTTCGTTTTTCGGTTAAATGTTTAATTCGGCTTAAAACGAGGCTAAAACGGTCGTTTTTCGGCTTAAAAATGAAATTTATATAAAACCGATTTAAGAACTTTAAAAAACTTAAACCATGACATTTATTAACTTAAAACATCATATCATTAATTATCGCGCATCTTTTTCGGCTTAATCGATTATCTCTTGCTCGGTTTGGTATTAAATGTTTCGTTTAATGTACCGACGTACCATTAAATCGAAATTCTTTTTCTGTGCCGTACTTTACTTATCCCGAAGCATTAATGCTTCGTAACATCACTAAATATTATAGATATCGTCTATAATTGAACCCTCGATTCGTTTGGGTTTCAATAACTATCGATCGATTGATCGCATAATCAATACGATGAATTATATATTCACGTACAATCCATACAGTGAACCCTGTATTCTCGTATAATTACTATGGTAATTCATGTACCCGACATTAAATACGACGTAACTATTATCTACCGGTTAGGGTATACCGGGTTTCGTCGGAATCGTTACATTTAGTTTATAAGTTGCACCAGAACTTGGCTCATAGGCCATACTGAACTTTAGTTTTGTAAGTTGCAGCAGAACTTGGCTCATAGGCCATACTCAACTTTAGTTTATAAGTTGCAGCAGAACTTGGCTCATAGGCCATACTCAACTTTAGTTTGTTACTATTGTGGCCCCCCTTCTGCCCATAACAGCCCCATAATCATCACAGACCACGTTATCCCCATGGCCATTACAGACCACGTTGTCTCCCAAATTAGTTATGTTTAACATTACATAACGTGTTTGTATAAACATGCTGTCACGTGTAATTTCATTATGTTTTGGAATTCGTATTATCTCCACTCAATATATCAATCAACGATAATAATCATCTTTCATCAGCACGTAGTCAGTCATTATGTTTGTAGGGACTTTTCATATATAAATGTTCAGATATTATATATCCTGATCCGTGTCTAGACAAATAACGTGTATAAACATGCTTTCCACCCCAAAAGTTCGTAAAATAGTTTAAAGAGTGGGGTCATGAAACTCACGGTTTTGTAGGCACTCAGTGCGAGATCAGCACGGGGTTCATTTCCCTTGCTATCACTTAGTCCCTATAGTCCATATTATAATAATATTATATTTTAATATTATTATAATCTCAGTATTAAACTGGGCTATATAACTAATCTGGGTATAGCTGGTACGCCCAGAAAGTGGTAATAGGCTTAGGTTGTGATGTTGTTTAATGTCTAATGCTTAAAACTGAACTTGGCTCAGATTCCCGTTTTCCCAGCTGGCCAAGTTGTTCGTTTACGCGTTCAGAAAACAGTTATGGGAAAATAGGCTTGGGTAAATGTATTGGTTAATAAAATGATTAAGTTATAAAGAAGGATCACATACTGGGGTACCGGATTAGCCTCGGGGTCCGTTTCCGTTTATTCAGTTTGATTTAAGAAGAAACGCGCACAATCTATCCGGATTGTCCAGATTTTTCATAGAAAATTTCGTTTTTACTTAATTAGTCCAAAAATATGATTTTTGATCACTCTTGGTGCTTTGATACTCCCGCAGGTTCGTTAGTCGCGAACTTGTCGGTTTTTATAAAAACTGAATTTGTTTAATCTTTAAATTAGCATGAATTAACCGTTAATCAATAAATTATGAAAATTTAGCCACTTATCAATTAAAATATGTAGATTTTTATAAAAATATTTCTGGAATTATTTTCTGATTTAATAATTTATAAAAATTCATTTTATCAGCTATATTTCACCTGAAAATCGTCTGAATACTCAAATCATGAATACTCAAATCATGTCCCAAAACAACCTGTATCAATTCCAGAATGTAAAAAGCCTGTTCAATATTCTTTTCGGCCCAAATTCGTCTATAAAAATTCGCATGAACGCATATGTACAAAACACCCTTAGACTTCTCCAAATGATCCCAAATTTCATATGTGATCAAAATACATTAAATCTGAGTTCCGAGAAAAATGTCATAATTTTTGAAGTATTTTAGCTATTTTTCCCAAATAAACGTCCCAATTCGGTAATAAATTTGCCAAATATTCTCGGATGGTCAAAAAATTACCAAATTTGAACAGGGACTCAATGACATGGTCCCTGATTTGAACAGGGACTCAAGGTCTAATAATATGCACATCACAACCTTAACCTAAACAGCCCGTAAGCGAGTGTTTCGGTATTACCTTAGCGGGTTTGGCTCATTTCCGACTTTTTAATCAAGTTTTTAGGTTCTTGTGCTTCTAAGAAAGCTAGGTACAAGTCCTATTTCACAAACCAAGCAATTTTTCATCAACATAACAGCCCTTAACTTAGGGTTTCGGGTAGTGCACAAAAACGAACTTTTGAACCGTAAAAACGCCGTTTCAACCCTTTCATCCGTGTTTATGGCAAAAAAAAACTATCAAAACAGGTTCCTTACCGTGTTTATGATCAAAACATGTTTATGGACCATTTTTAGGATTTTTACACGGTTAGGAATGATTTTTAGTAACCAAGACATGTTTTTATGATATTAAACGACTTTAAACAAGTACAAAAGCTACTTATTTAAGCTCCTTACCTTAGGATTTGAAGGTTTTCTGGCTGGAGCAGAACTTGTGTCCTGAATTCTCATGAAAAAGATATCACAAAATATCTTAGAACTTGTTTAAATATGAAAAGGGTTTAAGGGGGGAAAGTCTTCTTTGGCGGGCTGGGCTCGTTGGGTCCCCTTTTTGGCCCATTTGGCCCACTTTTCTCGATTTACATGCCCGAACGTGAAATGCCGAGTCCAAATTTATTTCGGGTTCGGTTTCTAGCGACAAAAATATATCGGGTGCGACAAACGGAGCGAAAACGAGTGTTTTTTGGCTAGTTTTGTGTAAAATTATAAAAACATACTATACGTTTGTAAAAATCAAAAATATTTTCACGGATTGCTTAAAACATTTCAAATAAGTGTTTGGTAAGTCTTTTTCGGCTTAACGGATGATACAATGCTTGCTTAGCTGGTAGTTAAACGAGCATGTTTTCGTTTAACTTGTTTGCTATCGAACTAAGGCCATATTACTAATATTTTAGCTTGCATAGATCGTATATCGCTTATAGATAGCACCATGGGATATCCGGAGCATAACCAGACCCGTTTGGTTATTCGTTTGTTCGTTACGCAATAAGCGGTTAAACGCTTATTCAATTTTGTAAGTACTAAGGTGTACTCGGTTTTGCCACGGATTTCACATCCTAAAACCGGTTTTGCTAACTTTTATTTATTATTACAAGTATTATCACTATTTTTACTTATAGATTATTATCATTATTATCACAATTATTATTATTATTATTATTATTATTATTATTATTATTAATAATGAGGATAGAACAACAACAATAACATTAATAAATACCTTTATAATTTACGAAAATGTACTAAATAATATTAATCTTACACAATCGTATAGAATCTCAAAGCCCGTCATAAATTTTAGATTTCGCTATGAATTTATCTAATTCTTGCTATCATCAACAACTACGAATAATTCTTGGCAAACCTCGAAGAGCTTGATCGCTTTCCATCCTAGCCTTTTCTTTTATTATCTCGTCCTCATTTATCCCTCACTAAAGGTAAGTAAATTCACATCCCCCATTTTACCGTTTTAAGTTTTGGGGGCTTTACGCGTTCACAATCAAATGTGTTATAGATTTTCACTACGGTTCCAATATATGCGATTATTGAAATCGCTCGATTAGTTGATACGTGTAAATGTGACTATGTGTTTACTTTTGATGTGGTTGTTGGTATCTCATCCTCATTAGTATGATCATACGCCGTCGAAGTAAACCGTTATCATTACGATTCGGTTGAAAGACAACTTTTATTTATTGTTATAGTAGTTGTATTGATTTACAATTATCGCATGAAATTGTCTTTTATTATTATATATACTCAAAACTGTGGTGTAGTTTCTCAACTTTACGTTGACAAAATATATATTTTCATGCATGGCGCAAGTAGCTTTATCGGATGAATCAAGTATGGAAGTTAGATGAGACCTTATTTTGCTTGATGATTGAAGAAAACTTTTATTTTAAGTTATTTATGTTTTAAATATTTAATTGTAACGGTATTTCATTTGAAACGATGTTTGTGCTTTTGAATTTGATATATGAATGAAGAATTTAGATTTTGACACGTGTTTTGAACTTAGTGTCTTCTGAGCTATGATACACTCAATGTCTCACCCCAGAATGTTCCACCGTAGGTTGGGGTGTGAGACCTGTAACGCATGATAATTGTGAGTTGAAAATCTTAATTAACAATGTAAGCATACTCAAATACTTGTGACAATTTTTCAATTGTTTTACAGTTTATCAACACAGACAACAACAAATAACTTTTTTATCATGTCCAAATTAGTGATAGTATATAAACAATGACATTTAAGTATGTTTTCAATCCATTTATAAAATTCAGTATTCCCACAACATTAGTTGAAAACAAAACGGAAATGTAAAATCTTTTTGTTTAGTCAAAATAAGTAAAAGACAGTAATGTAAAGATATATATGCTGGACTCGGTCTGCCAAAAACACATACTACAATTGATATGGCTAGTAAGTTATGATTCAAGCCGGGTCATACCCAATAACAAGCTAGAAAAACACCCAGATGTTTATTTTAAGATATGATCTAACAAACACTCAAAGTATTTAGAAACTGGGTTTCTAAATATTTGCACTTGTATAGTAAATAATTATATGGATAATTTATAACTTAAGATAAGATATTTTATAATATTATTTAAGTTTGTTAAATAATAGGATGCATGTTACTTACACTATGTTATGTTACATTTTATAATATGTTACAAATATAACATAAGTAATAATAAAAGGGTTTGAATATTTTGGAGGGAAAAATCTCTCTCTCTCTCTCTCATCTATTTATTATATTGTTCTTTCAAATACATCCATGTGTGGCAACTGGCCAAGAGTGTGGTGCATTGGTTGCATCCATATTTCTCTATAACACACACAAGAAAGCGTAAAAACTCTTTCTTCTATTCCAATTATTTTCGGCCAACATTGAGTGACCAAGAGGAGTTTTTGCAAAATGAAATCCTAGCATTAAAAGGGTGTTTGTTGGTAGCTTGAAGGGTATAGAAGCTTGAGGTCTTCCCTTTGGAAGACTAGCCTTTCAAATCATCATCCTCTTCATTTTCTTAGCATCTTGAAGGTAGTATGCTAAAACACCCTAGCTTGGTTTACTTTAACGGTATGTGGTTTCGTATTTGGATCCGGGGCTTGAGTTTTTGTGTATAAAATAGGGTTTATATTCATCTAAATAACAAGATTTAAAATTATTTTATCCGCTGCATTTTTCATATAAATATGGTTATATGACTCTGATAATCTTGTTAAAGCCCAACGAATACATGCTTCAATAGATCTAAAGTTTTCGGGTTTTATGGTGTTGTTCACCATTCGGCTGAAAATTTTAGGGTTTTGGTTACCCCATGGTTTTACAACATTATACTTTACATGTTTGTGGTAATATTGAAAAAATTACGTGATTTGGATAATTGGTTATTTGTTTGGACAAAACCCAAAACTTTCGGTTTGGTTAACCTTGGCTGAAAGTTTTAAGGGTATAAGGGGATCTATTTTGGTCTTCTAAGACCTTGCATATTTGGATGTGTGTTTTGATGTTCATAACCTAGCCATGACATTGTGTTTGGATGTGTGTTTGTGTTATGATTTATTCGGATATTCAAAATGGTTGTAATATTCATTTATTTGGGTTTGTAATCTATTTATTTCATATTGATTTATAATAATAAGTAGATTAGTTACATTTCTTTTACTAGAGAAAAATATATTAGGATATTTTTTTTTGTAAAAGAAGATGCACAAGAAGTTGGGTTTTGGTTTTGGGCCTAAATGGACCTCATAGTCTAAGATGAGATTTTTGCCTGATGACAAAAACCCAAACATGGAGGCCCAAGAAAACTAGGAGCTGAAGTTGGATCCTAAAAGGAAGCCCAAATAAAGTGGAAGAATCACAACACAAAGGTGGACACTTGAGGCATTTGGATGTGGGATCAAGTGCGACTTCACCGACACGAGCCTTGTGTGAATTTTGTCCCTTAGGAGAGACCTTTTGGCACACTTCTTTAGGTCAACAAGTGTTGTCAAGTTTAGATCGCTATGGTTATGCTTGTTTGGTTGTTTTATGTTTTGCACATGGATTGTTATCTACTTAAAATCAACAACTTGCGTGAAATTGGTTCCTTAGAAATCATTAAGTAATAGAACTGGTTTAATAAAGGTTAATAATTTCACAATAAAATAGGTTTAATTAAAAGGAATTTTGAAAATTAGTTTCAAAAAAGTACCATAAATTTGAATGCTTGCAAATGCAAGGTACATAAATTTTTATCCAATCTAAAATTTAGAAAACGAAAATCCCATTTAAAATAAGTCTTACACCGTCCTTTTATACAACACTTGAATCACTTGGAAACTCGATGTGGGATTAAGGTCACCTAACCACACTGTAGAAAACTGGTGAGTTTGAGGTGGGTTTGCCATATTTTTGGGATAAAGGTCACCTAACCACTTGTATGTGTAAAATCACACATGTGTGTAAGTAGGACGACTTGATTTGGAAACCATGCTAATTGGGTCACCGAAGCATGGTGTACAATGGTCTTGATGGGATCAAACATGCCAACTAAACATAAGATGTTTTACCGATCCCATAAAACTAGAAGTTGCAAAGGGTTGCAATTGTCAGACGTTTACTACCTTGTTAATTTAAGTAGTAGGATAAAGGTCACCTAACTACTATTTGAACGTAACGTTGGGTTCTAGATTTTAATAATATATTGTCTTGGGGACATAAAAGGGTGTTAACGATTAAACTTGATTAATGATATCGAAAATACTAAAATTAAGCTTTACTAAATTATGTAGATGGCCGCAATCAACAATCCACCGCAATTATGCCACTCGTTAATAACCTATCACTAAGAGCTATAGATGATAAGGATCATCTCAACTACAAAAATTTCATGGATAGGTATGGAAGCTTGACAATCCTTCGTAAGCAAGAGAAGAAATCCTACATATTGTACGATCCTATTCCTGACGAACCTATCATTGACGATGTTGATTCCTAGAAAGATTGGTTAAAATACACCGAGGATTTGTTGCAAGTTTATTGCCACATGTTGGGAACTATGATTCCCTAGATTCAAAAGGACTTTGAAAATCATGGAGCATATGACATGATCACCCAACTAAAAGAAATGTTCCTTACCCAAGCTAGGGTGGAACGCTTCGAAGCAGTTCATGCATATCGTATGGAATAACACCAATTGGTTTCATCTTATGTGCTTAAGATGAAAAACCATTTTGATCGACTTGAACGGCTAAATTGTCCCGTCTTAAAAGAGTTTGTTGGGATCAAGATTTGACAAGGAACTATTGGAATCTTCTCAACCTCCACAAATAAATGGATAACTATGGAAATCGAACAAACTTGTCAGCTTGAGCAAGCCTAGAACTTATTCAAGAATGGTATTCAACTTTCGAGCAAAGTTATCTTCTAGAATTCTTCTAAGTGTAAGTTCGAGCAAACTACACTTCATCATGCAAGGTTTTTCTTCAAGTCGTGCAACGTGTGTTTCAGAGCGAACCCTTGACTTAACCAAGCTGAAAACCAAGTATTTTGGTGGAACGAGAAAGGTTGTGTAATAAACGGGGATCCAAGAGCACTTGAAGGAAGTTATTGAAGAAATTATTCTAAGGACTTCCAATGAGCAATGTTCAACCACGAGCAAGCTACAGTGTCACCAGCACACTTAACTTGTTCAAATAAATGAAGGGATCAATGATGAACATGTTTTCTCGTAGGATACTATTGAGCAAAGTTTGGTATTATCATGAAGATTGAAGTCTTCTTTAAGAATATTTTATTCGGAAAATATTCTATGTAAAGCTTTCTCGAAGAAAAGTTCCAAGTACACTTATGGTTACAAGGTTTGCTCGGAAAATATGAAAGCCTACTTGATGATCTGTTTACACTTGTAATATTTTTTAATATGTTTGAATTTGTTATGTATCAATCATTAGGAATTCTAGAAGATTTCAGGGGTTCCTTTTCAAGGAATCTTTAGGGCATGTTTATGACAAAAGACTTGAGTGAATATTGTGTGATTTGACAGTTGACACTTTCTTGTAAAAGGAATATTAATGTACTGAAAGATTCCTCACACAAAACATTCCACCTAGAAACCATAATAGATCTTCATTGTATTCTTGATAATATTAATGTAAATCTTTTGATTGACTTACGTGTGTTGATTTACTTCTGTTCATCTAGTAACACTTTGAATATCATTTATTCTGCCTTTGATGTTTGCTGGATCTTCACAGGAGCATACCTCGTAACCGTCTTATCAACACGCTGTTGTTAGTTACAAGACCGATTTCTATTGTGTAAGATCGGTCCGGAAAAGTGGTATAAGAGCCACGTTTCTGCACTTCTGAAGATCTGTTGTTGCTGATTGTCAAGTTATTGTTAATAATTTACTGATTTAAAAGAAGAAGAATGATGGCGTCAGCTGAGCACTGTTCCATTGGTTAGTGAAGTCAGCAACCCTATTCTTCCAACTTTTAGATCTACAATTTGTTAAGGTTTAAAAGTTTTCTGTTCTCAGATTTACTTTGTTTATTGTTTATTTGGGTATAGATCTTGTTCTTATCCTCAGATCTGTTTGTTTATCTAATATTTGTTAAGTTTTAGGTAATTTTCATTTATAACAATTTATCAGAAAAAAATCAAATACATTTCTAAACAATGGATGACCAAGAGGTGTCAAATAACAAGAATCCTAGGCTGTTAGGACAGGAAAATTAAATCAGATGGAAGGTTTTGTATGAACCTGCAGTTTGTAAAAATGATGTTGACATGTGGAACTCCATAAAAAATGGCCGATATATTCCTGCTGAAGGTTCTGGTAACAACCAAACATTGAAGAGACAAATGAGAAAGAATGATGATAAAGCACTGTCCATGTTAAAGCTAGGTTTGTGATGGGAGATCTTGACAAGTATGAATCATCACACTACTGCTAAGGCTATGTTTGATGTTGTGGTTGAAATGTTTGAGGGAAATACTGAGCTGAAGGACATCAAGAAAGACATATTGAAGCAACATCTTGATAGGTTTAAGTTTAAGGAAGGAGAGAAGTTAAAATATGTACTACAAAGGTTTGTTGCAATAGTCAATGAGATAAGAACAACAGACCTTGAAATCACTGACTTTGATCTAAACAAGAAGCAACTATCATCTTTGTCTGGTGAATCGTATTCTGCCAGAAAATTCAATAAAGAGGAGTGAAATATCCCAAACTTGAAGCTAAAGGATGTTATGTGCTTTCTCCAAGCTGTTAACCATGAGATGATTGAAAACCACATGATCATAAAGAAAAACCAAGATTCTAAGTTGCAAATGCTCTAATTGCACCAATGGGTAACTTGTCAACACAAAATCAAGAAGTTCACAATATTGGAGAACCAAATGCATATAATGGTGAAACTCTAAGGGTGTTTGGGGCTGGTCAGTCTGGATATCAAATTGGACAACCAAGGTTTAATGTTCAATTGATTGATGATGGAAAAACATCCTTAATGGCAAGTAGACATGCTCCTTATGTTGCTTGAAATATTGGTCAAGGAAATGATTATCAATCTCTTTTCTCTGTGTTTAATGATTCTTACAATGCATTTGTGGCAAAAAAATTTGATACACACAAGTGTAGTGCAAGAAGACTTAGAACAAATTGATGCTGATGATTTGGAAGACCTGGATCTCAAGTGGAAAGCTGCCATATTGGGTTTGAGAAGCAAAAGGTTATACAATTGAACCTGAAGATCATTGGTTTCTTGTCCAAATGACAGAATTTCCTTTGACAAGTCTAAGGCAATCTGTTGAAATTGCCAACTACCAGGTCATTTTGCTAAAGAGTGTAATCACCAAAGTAGTTTCAAACAACAATCAACAAAGAAACCCATTCCAAAATCAAAATCAGAATCAAGGTCAACAAAGACAATTTGACAACAACAACAACTTCTAGCAACAAAATCAACAACAAATTGTCCCTCGACAACAACCATTTCAAAGAAATCAACAATAACCTCCACAAGATCCTACCAATCAAAATAGGAACAATGCCAATCTACCTAGAAACTAAGATTCTTTAACTTTTGAATTACATGAAATGAATTATTTGTTAAGGTAAGAAGTTGGTGAATTGCAATCTGAGTGCATTAAGAAACAGAGTATAATCAATGTGTATGAGATGATTGAATTAACATATGAAAACCAAATCTAGAATTTGGAACAAGACTACATAGTCAGCTATGAAACAACACTACTAAGATTGAAGGTCTAAAAAATGTACCTTGATAAGCAGTTGAAGAATACTCAACTTCATGTTAACGTTGATTTTCTAAATAACTTAGTATCTACTAGCAATATATGTTGAAACTTGATGAAGATCAAGGAAGAGGATAAATACAAGGTTGTTCTTCCACCCTTTAGTGACAATTATTCACTAAAGGTGGACAAATAAAAAAGAGGAGCATATATTAAAAAATACAGGAATGTGTTTGAGGATAAAAAGGAATTTGATGAAAATTATAAAAAGGTTGAGGTTGATCAAGAAGGTGAGTTTGTGATAATGGTCAATGAAACAAAAGAAAAGTTGGTTGATAAATCTGTTGCTATACAAGTTTTAATGGAAGAACAGAATAAATGGTGTATCCGTTTGAACCGAAGCACAATATGTGCGCCTTTCTCTAAATAACAGAGTAGAACAGGCCTGTGGAGCTGATGATAAGATGGTTGGTGCGATCCAATCTTCGATTTGCTTTAATGGAAAGCCCTGTTATATACATAAATCACCACCTTGATTTCTGGCGATCAACCCAACTTAAAGATGATCTAAATGAACGCAGGATTGAGGCCACGGCGTCGAGAAGGGAGGTCAAAATTACCGAGAATGTTATCCGTGCAAGCCTCCAACTGCAAGACAACTTGGAAGAACACTTATCAAACACTACCCAAAGATTATTGAGAACATTTCCAAAGATAATGGGGTATCAGAGAAATGTTAATGAAGGCCAATTCCAAAAGGGGATGTTCCTAGTGCAATACAGGTTTCTCATTCATCACATTGAACATGGATTTACACCAAGAATGGGAACTTGGACCCTGATGAGTCGTGAGATTTCAACAACCATTGTTGATGTGGTAAATGATCGCCCGTTTAATTTTTCAAAGATGATTTTTGAGGGGCTGGAGGTCAAATTGATTAAGGCTTCAAATGTATCCTCGGTTCTTACTAATTATTTTCAACATCTTGCACCCGACCAAACAACTGCTGGGATTACACATGTATTATATGACCCCGAATGTATTTCGAAGAATTAACAGATTGGGCCCTACCAGACACTTTTACCCAGAAGGGGAATATGATATCCTACCTTGGTTAGTTGATAATGAGGTTAAAATCATGGAGGTTCCTGCTTCACCGACGGTGAGCAGTGATAAGGAGGATAGTGACGAGGATGGTGATTAAGATAATGACTATGATGATGATAATGATGATGGGGAGACCATGTGCAGGAAGGAGATAATGATGTTATTGATGGAGGTGTTGAGAGAGAGGCGGAGGTTGTGAATGGGACTGTAACACCAGTTCAGGGGGGAGACTATGAATCCTGAAAATGAAGATGATGTAAACATGGACAATATTGTTTCCACACCACCAATTCACCAAAAACCCAATCACCACCCCAAGACCAAAATCCATGAGACATATATACCTTTACCACATTACCATTCCCACCTATCTAAACCTTTCATTTTATCACCACCAACTTCCCCATTAACCCATACCCAACCTGAACCTGAAATCCAAACAAAAACTCAAATCCAACCTGAACATGAACCCTATATTCCATAATTCATCCCATGCATCTCATAAACCAACCCAACAGACCCTACCAATCACCAACACACTTTTTAAAACTTGACCAATAAGCCTATATCTGTCTAATCCAAACCCGAAACCCTTTACCAAGCACAAGTGCTAAACATATTCAAAGCCCACCCCATAAACCTATACCAACACAATCCACTGAATCTTCTGATTCTGATCCCATTTCTCCAGTTCGTCCCATTACTAAATGAAGAGAAACCTTGATTTGAATAATGAAAACATTGATTTGAAAACTGAGAATCAAAACTTGAAAAGAGAGAATCAAGACTTGGATTCTCAACTAGAACAAGATCTTCTAAAAGTTCAAAACCCTGGTGGCTAAGGATGAGAAGACCTCAGATGCACCAAAACAGGGGGAGAATTTACGTGTTTCTAGTGTAATTATTGATGAGGCCTATGCTATGATGATTCTTACAGACTTGTATGAAAGTATTGAGGAGGAGGAGGAGGAAGAGGATAGGGAGGATGAGCCGGAAGTGAATAATGCAGGTTATGAGGCGGATATATCTGATGATGATGTTTATAACAATAATGTTGAAGATGTTGTTGATGAACGGGTTTTCGGTTCTCAACTACTTGGATTTTCGGCCTCATAGGGTTTTCAACCACAAAGGGTTCTCGGTCACTTGGTTTTTCAACCAGAAAGGGTTCCCGGCCACTTGGGTTCTCGGTTACCTGGGATCTCACCAGCTGAGTTATAAACCTTAAATTCTCGGTGTTCCTATCTTACTAGTTTCTTTTTGGTGTACCTTTTTCTGTTATACTTGGTTCTTGGTTCATCTCGAGTACTTGGCTACGCTGGAGACGAAAGAAAACAAGGTTTCCACCAACATATATCAGGAGGTTGACTCCGTGATGGGAACCATGACTGGCATTCTTCGTCTATTGAATGCTGACGGTTATGATGAATGGAAGTTTTGTTTTGCGAAGTAGGTCCAGTCATAATCACATATGAGTTGGATGATGAAGGGAAGACTATGGCTCCTAAACCTGTTGAACTATTCACAGACGTTGATTTTGACAATGTCGATGATGATGAGAGTGCCTTATCCACACCTACACTGGCCTTAACACCTAACATTACTATAGATTTTAGGGAAATCATCCGCCAAGGCTTTGTGGAAGTCTCTCATTGATGTGCTTGAGGGAAATGAAGACACGTAGAAAAGTAAGAAGGGTTTGTTGCGTAAGGAGTTCAATATGTTAACCACATCCTAGGTGAATTACTTCATGTGCAACTGCAATCATTCAACAAGCTTGTAACTCGAATGAGATCATCAAAAATTAAGTGGCCTCTTTTGAAGGTTAACAAGAAACTCCTAATCTCACTTACTCAAAATTGGGATATGAATGTTCCTGAGATTAAGAAGATTAAGGATCTTGATAGGTTAACTATAAATGAGATGAAGGCTGTGACCAATCCGGTGAAATGGATGACAAACAACGTGTTATCAGTCATGCTAGCTTCTATAATAATGTTGGATTGTATTCATCCACCAAAAATGCCTTTTCAGCTCAAAATGGGTTTGTAATCTTCAGATCCACATTGAACCAACCCACAACTCCAGCCTAGCATTAAAGCCCACCGCCCAAATCCTCTCCAAGAAATAAGACTACTACTCCATCTAAATTTTCATCAAGCTCTATGGCGGTTTTCAGTGCAAAGAACTTCACAAAGAATACTAGACTATAGGAACAATTTAATTTTTGAAACTTTTGAAAATATCACCAGCCCCACCCCGCCGCGCCGCGCGACGGTGGACTTTCTTCTGGTCGCGTAGCGTGAGCACCTGCAAACTACCTTGTCTCTTATGTTCCCTTGTTTGGTTTGTTGTCCATTAAATCCAAGTTTTAACCACCAAATCATTTGTTTAACCAAATTAAGCTTATCCTATAAGTAAACCACCCTTTCCCACATTAATCCCTGCTCATAAACTCTTTTCTCACTCAAATTCAAAGATCTTTAAGGTTGTTTTTCATTGTTTCTGTTAAGTTTGACTTCCAAAGTCAAACTAAGGTAGTTCTTCATATTTATTAGTATATCTTAGTCTAAATTAATACTTGAAGCATATGGCACAACATATATATATAATATACACCCCTTTGTTAACTTTGGTAGTTACTTATCCGGCCATTGTTGGTTAAGTTTCAGGCCTCGTAAGGAAAGGCTACTTGGAGGACTTCGTGTCCTTGATATATATATATATATATATATATATATATATATATATATATATATATATATAACTTGTTTATGCATACTAACCATATTTAACTTCTGTTCATTTTAGTTTGTAGATGATTTTTTTTAAGTTCCATGGTTATGGGTTTGAAGAGTCTAGCCTCGGTTTAACCGAAACTAGCTCTATACCGTAAACCGAACTTTGTTTACCAGTTTTGTTAAATAATTGTTTAAACATGCTTTATGTTAGATTTAATTTTCTAAAATCATTTTTATAAGTTCTATGGTTATGGGTTTGTAGATTCTAACCTCGGTCTTAACCCGAAACTAGATCCGAACCGAAAACCGAACTTTCGTTTAAGGACTTTATTGTTAACTTTTTGGTTGTAAAACTTAAGTTTCATCATTTATAAGTTATTATACAAGTTCTTTAATATTTGGGCATGTGGAAACCATCTATGAACTTATTGTGAGATGGAAACCGAACTAAACCGGTTTTCACTCGCTTAAGACACACAAGTGCGTTTTTAGCTATCAATACTTGTATATTGATTTAAAAATACTTTACAAACTGATTTTAAATATTTTTTTAATGTACTTGGAATGTTGAATCCAACTTGATCTTATAACAAAGTTTGGACCGACAAAACCGAACACTCACTTAAAGTGCGTTGTTAGTTCTAAATCATAGAACTACATACTTGGTTAAGTGTTAATATATTTTTATGAGTTATCTCATAACATTTAATATTTTGGAAAGTTGACTTTGGGTTTGACCAATTATCAAGACCCGTACCAACAACCTGAACACTCGTTAAAAACCACTTTTAGTATCTATATTCCAAAGGGACTTGCATTCTTGCATTTTTACCCACCTTATTACTTAACATAGGTTGAGTAAATATTAAGGTTAGATACTTTAACCCGGTTTCGAGTAAACTTACATTTTTAAAAGGGTTATTATTACAAGTTCTTAAATAGTTACATTTTAAACCTTAAACTTTAAAAGGGTTATTTTTAGTTGTAAACAGTTTGGAATATGTTTTGTTATGTTATAGAGCATATGTCCATATGCAACGTAAATGTATTGATACGTCGCATAAAATATGCGTCGTATATGACATATCCGTCGTATATGCACTATGAAAGTATATAAATACTATACATATACATTTCATTTAGTAGTTGTTGATTCCAAAGTACTTAAGATAACAAATTGTAATATTAATAATGTACTGAAGTGTTTTCCGATTAATATAAGAGAAGAGCTTAAAAGTATAACTTGTGTGTATCCTACCTTTTAGATTGTTATATTGATCCTACTCGTCACTAGCATGGCGTCTTTTCAAGTGGTATCAGAGCATTAACTCATTTTCTACTTGGGAGAACACAAGTTTCATCACTTATCATCGGGTTTTCATTAAAAACCGAAGAATTCAACCAAATTATCGCAAGATGTCACATTACTATTTATCATCAAACCTACCAAATTTCAAACTCTTACAAAGTGTTTTGAATGTTTCAAAGTTTCAAAGATGAGTTTTGGTGTGCATTTTTTGAGAACATATATCTTATCCGGAGCATAAGTTTTCTAACGTATAAGTGACTTACACGTGGATTGTGACTTATAAGTTTCTTAACTCTTATTTGTTGATAGGATTTATCCGCTTGAAGAAATACAGTTTCCCAAGACATATACGGTATTGTGTAACTATCCGTTGAAGAAAAGTTATTCGGACATAAGACATATTCGTAGAGAAATTTTGAGAAAAAAAAAACAATATAAAAAAAACCAAAAAGATTGAAAAATGTTCCTCAAAATGATCAATTGAAGCAGAAAGGGAATATGATAGTACATTGATTATCTAGTCTCATATACAGTAAAATATAAGCTTAAAAAGTTGTGTGATTAATTGCATTAGTGCATTAGTAGGATTTAAAACAAACAAGTAAGAAAAAGTATGTGATATAAACCTCAATAGTCAAATTGAAAGGGTCATACTCAAGCCTTATGTCTAAATATGATCTCTAAAACTAGAAAATAAAATGTTTTTAAGCTTCTTGTTAATGGTTAACACTTCAACGATGTGTGGTCTTATAGCCTTAAATCCTTTATTGATGGGATGTTTCGGGTTTCGAGAACCATAGGGTCTTTATGTGGTTTACTATCTAGGTATTCACATATGTTAATATTATTTTTCTTAAAAGGCGAACACGCAGTGTTTCAGTCATTATAGGTCATTAAACTTGACCACTACTATACTTTGTACAAATTCACAACTAACTTGATCAAACCACACTTTTAATCATACGTTGTCCCCTTATCTCACCTCATTACCAATAAGAAACGGACCACAAGGAACACAATGTCTGCGAAGCCACATAGATGAAATCGTTCAAACTCATCCATGGAAAAGAAAAATTGGGTTATTGCTTGTTAACGGTGGTATGTCTTGTAGTGGGAATTATTTGCTAATAAAATTTAAGATTTGAAAAATATTTTGATCTACTATTTGTAAGGTTTAAGTTAAGTTGAAGTGACTTGGTAAAAATCAAAATAAGCCTGATTCAAGACTAGAGACTAATAGTTTTCTGATATTGTGTGCTTAATTTAACCTTTAAATCATATCACATAAATTTTAGAAAAATTAGTTGAAAAGTTAAGGTGGATAACAATACCAATGACTGAATTAACACAATTCATAATAAAGCTGAAGTATTAAACTGTGATAGAAGGATAATTTAACAAATATGCTTCCATGCTCAAACTTACAAAAATATGTGTGTATTTTCATTGTTTGTAAATAATTTTGAAGTATACTGCTTTACATTTCATTTACTACTTCTCTTAAAATCCAAAAAGATTTTATATTTTTGAGTTATTTTTGTCACTTGATGAGTGCGATATGTTTGTTGGGAAGATTTATCGGGAACCAAAAACTGAGTTGTTGTTTCAAAATCTTATCGTGGTTTGAAAATATGAAACATTAATTGTTTATACAAGGTCATTAATTTGGTCTTGTTAAACAATTTATTTTCAGAAAAATTATGCTTAATTAAGTTATTCTTGTTTAATCAAATTCATTAACTTGGACTTGATTAATTACATGGGTGTGAATTTTGTGGTCGTTTATAACATATAGGTTTTACACTTATACGCTAGATATGTTTGTGACATATACGGTGCATAACTATAATATACGGCGCATATGTCTTGATGATATATATATATATACACTCTTATACGCTGGAAAAGTGCTATCCGCTACATTTCAAAGATACACGTTTTTGGTTCTCTCTCATTAAACATCAATTGATCATATTGTTACGCTGCTATAATCGTGTTAATCTAGTGATATATACGACGTGTTTAGAACTCAAGGTATGAGAATATACTGAATTGTATGATTTTAATGAGCAGAAACACGAAGGATATCAACTGGATTTCATCCATTTTGAAATCAAAGGAATTTATTATATCATGATGATATATCATTGTTGAGTCTAGACGATCATCAAAGCAGTGTTAATTTTGTCTAAACTGGATGTTAGATTGTCAATGTCTAAACCCATAAACCTAACTGGTCATTTTTAGTCTAAATGAGTTTAGAATACAAAATTTAAGTTCAGTTATGATTAATCGGTGGTTATCGTTCTTAATGATAAGTATTGATCATGGTAAATCTTTGATTTGTCGTTTGAGTCACTCTTGATACATACACGTCGGAAAAGTCATGTGTTATGACTTACACGCTGGTATATAAACTTATACGCCGGATAAGTAAAATTTTACTTATACGGAGTATATGTCCAAATCTTTGACTTATACGTTGAATAATACTTATCCGCTGAGCATTGACTTATCCGCTGATAATACATATCGACCAAAACTTATGCGTTGATGGAATATATCCATGGTTTAAAACGTATACGTTGACTAAAGCTTATCCATGTAAGAAATCATATAGTCTTATCTACAGACTACATATACGCCCAGATTGACAATAGTTTGTTAAATTGTTGTATTTTTCAGATGAATAGAGGTGCTAAAGATATCGATCCAAAACATAATATTTGTGCTTACTTGAAGGAAGATGATCCAAAAGTCCATCACTTCAAAATGATGATTCCTTTTCTCAAACGTTCAAGAATTTTGAAATCTATCACAGAGATTTGCGATCCATACAGGAATGTGATTGAGGAATTTTGGAAGAATACACGAGATACTAGAAGTGAAGTCAAAGCCAACGTACAAGGGAAAGAGATTAGTGTTTCTGAGAATGTCTTCAGATGACGACTAGGATTTGAAGATGAGGAAACTGATTCTATAGCCTTAGATGAAGGTTTGGTAAAAGGGTGTATGTTAAGGATGGTATATCAAGGAAATTGAATTCTAATGCCTACAAGAAGATTGGATTTTCAAGGTCGTACAACTTTCTGGTACATGCAAACCAGGCTATGTGGGAGGGCTCAAGTCCCAGGCCCACTCCATCTAATGGGGCCATGGACATTAAGGGTTTTGTATATAGGTATATAGTTTTTGACCATTTAATAAATGGCCTACGCTTATCTAGAGAGTATCAAAAGTACAACTCATTTGGGCCTCTACCAAACATATTGATAGTATTAGATATGGTAATTCACAACTTTTAAATTAAAAAAAACAAATTATAATAACAATAAACTTTTCATATGTATATAAGACAATCAAAAGCTTCAACTTAATGCAAACACTATGTCCGTCTCTAATAATCTGACTAGCTGCACTAACCGAGTTAATATGTTTTGTTGTTTTAGAATTTAGACATAGATTTTTAGTATTAAATTCTGAATTTTTATTAATTAGTTATACTAATTAGTTAGTAATAATTTTGTAGTATCTGTTACTCTATTAAATTTGTTTGTACTGATTATTGAATAAATCATATATCTATAATATAAATAAGTTATCTATAATACCTTTTTATGTTATGAATCATTGAATCGGTTTCTATGTTATTTTTATTTTTTTTATATCATACATCTTAAGATTAAACACTTATCCGGTAGTAAAAACGTAAATAGAAGAAATGGAAGAAGAATTAAAAAAGACCCAAATCGAGGAGAATGTAAGGCCCCGTTACCGGTGCCCCACATTGGACGTTGGATTTACTCATAAACACAGTTCAAGACACCAGAGTTAAATAAAAATTTCACGGAATATTAAAAACTTTCATTAAACATTACATGATAATTCTTAACTTGTCTTAATCAACCATCTAGTGTTTAAAATTAAAACATAAATGATAATATCAAAACATCATCAGATGCCAGCCTCTACAACCTTGCCATGTGTCCTACTTAAACAAGTTGTCTCAATCTGTTAACCTACGTGCATACTAAAAGTCAGCTACACTAAGTGAGTTCTAGTTAATCAAGTCACTTACTTTACGTAAACATACACGTGCCCGAAGGTACGCATTACATACTTAACCTGTTCATCATTCTTCCATATATGTTCATAACTAACCTTACATTATAAAGAGCGTTTCGCCCTACATACCTCGGATATTATTAGGGTCCGGTACCCTTCATCTTCGGATATTATTAGGGTCCGGTCTCCCTTCTTCCTCGGATATTATTAGGGTTCAGTACCCTCCATCCTCGGATATTATTACGGTCCGGTACCCTCCATCCTTGGACATTATTAGGGTCTGGTCTCCCTTTGTTACCAACTATCATGTCATACCCTTCCATCGAGTATGCACACATCCCCGAAAAAATAACAAGGAATGGGGCTAGAAACTCACCTGAACTCGGTCACGTTCACCGTTAATGGTTATTCCTTTCTTTAGTTGTGCGCAACTAACTGAATAACAATTACATGTATCAATTAACCATCACTGCCCATATCGCGTTTCCAGTCTAATGATAACCCTCAACGAACGGGGGTCCGGGGGCAGCGCCCCTGGCAGTGGGGTTATGGGGGCGGCAGCCCTTAGCGGGGGTCCAAGGGCCAGAGCCCCTGGCTGGGGTTAAGTTGTCCAAGGGGCAGGTCAGCTTGGAAAAATTTTATTTTTATTAACTATCTTAACACATTTTCCATTAGGATTTTAAATTATCATCTAATTCGCTAACTCGTTTGCTATAACTAATTAAGCATGATTCATTAATTGATTCGTTATCTTTCATGATCTGGTTCGTTAGCTGATTCGTTATCCTGGTTCGTTATCTTAACATGGTCTGGTTTGTTATCCTAGTTTGTCACCATGTCATCATCTGGTTTGTCATTCCAATTTGTTATCTGAACAAGACTTGATTCGTTACATTAGCATAGGAAATGAGCATATAACGAATTACCAGATTCATTATCTTATTTAACGAATGGATAGATAAAGAATTAAGGGCTCATTTGTTATCAAGTCACACGAATGGGTCCCATTCATTATGAATGCGTAACGAATGATCAACCATAACGAACTATCAATAGTTCTTATCCAGATCTTTGACTCAAGGGTCAAAGTCAAAATCATCAAGAACATATGCAGTCAATGTTTATCACATCTATAATTAAACCTTCGATCCTTAACGAAACATCATGATTTAGGTATCAATGAACTCGTAATCACCTCACCTACAAACCCCAATCCATTAATCACCCAAATATTTCGTTTTACACTGTGCGATTTGAAATATATACATACGGCCCATTTACCCCCGATTAGTCAATCAAACATTAAGGGATTTTACTGAGACTCATTTCGTTTGATTAGTTTTTATCATATCTACAGATCTAGGGATTCTAACCAAGACAAACACGTTTTTCTCTATAAAATGTACCTTTAAGCGAGTCGGTTTATCAACACGGTCTTGATGTTGTTTTGGTTCGTCACAACGTTCTAGCACCAACGGTTTCGGGTTTTCACCTTCGTATCATGTCTCGGGTTATAGGATAGTGCTTGGGTGTGTTTTTGATGATATAGGCTACGGTGTAGAGATGGATAAAAATGGAAAGGATTGGGTTTTATGGCTTATTTATACTCCCTTAATCCTATGGACATAAGGCCCATTCCATCTCTTAATCCATCTTCTAAAGTCCAAGCCCGCCCTCTATTAGTTATTTATGTAAACCGATAAACGACACACTATAAAATAAACAAAAGTTTATTTTATTAATTCTTATCGAAAGAAGGATGTTACACATTTTTTCCACAAACAACCACAAATTTCTAATGAAAATGATGTACATTTTGGAAACAATGTTTTAGGGACAATAGATAATAAAGGGTTAATTCGGGGCTTCGGTTCTAAAAATGCTAGAAGACCATCATGATTTGGTTTTTTAGTTAGGTTATTTTACTAAATAGAAACTTTTGTTTTGTTACCAGTTATCACATTTGTCTAGTAATATTCTAGGGTCTTTTGTTTTTTTATGTCCCACGCCTACTCTTTTTTTTTTCTACTCTTAGAGACGACACTAGGTACATGTTGTGGTACACTGTCTTGGGCATAGAAAAGCTGGATATAAGGAGATTTTAGATTATCAAACGGGGATGTTCTTGATTGTGACATCCCACATCGGTTGAGAAGGAGAACTAAGTCTTCTTTATAAGAAGGTGAATACATTCCCCATCATAACGCATTTTGGGCGCTTAATGATAGTGGATGAGAGGAGAATTCCGCAGTTAAGCGTGCTCAGGTGGGAGTAGTATTAGGATGGGTGACCACCTGGGCAACCAAAAGCAAATCTGTGAGGCGATGGTGGTAGGTCCCGGCCAAAGCGGACAATATTATGGTGCGGTGGTAGCTGGGCTGTTACAGATTGTATGAAAGCAAGGACCGGACCGGTGTTGCCAGGTCTCGCGATGACGCTGGACCCGTAAGGTGGGTGGATTATGACATCCCACATCGGTTGGGAAGGAGAACTAAGTCTTCTTTATAAGAAGGTGGATACCTTCCCCATCATAATGCGTTTTTGGCGCTTAATGGTAGTGGATGAGAGGAGAATTCACAGTTAAGCGTGCTCAGGTGGGAGCAGTATTAGGATAAGTGACCACCTGGGTAACCAAAAGAAAATCCGTGAGGCGATGGTGGTGTGTCCCGGCCAAAGCTAACAATATTATGGTGCGGTGGTAGCTGGGTTGTTACATTGGTGTTTTAATTTAAACTAGGGTATAACGGGTGGAAAAACATGTAAACAAACATTATAAATTTAAGCAACAAAATCAAGCAACACAAAACTTCTTCAAACTTTCGGACCAAAACGTTAACTATTTACGTTGTTTAGATATTAAAAGTTACAAGTTAAAATAAGATAATGTAAATTAAACAACCAAAAAACATTAACAAAAGACATAAACATGTTCTTTCGTATTAAACCACCATCAACTTCTTCAAATATTCTACCAAAATAAACTGTGACACTCGTCAATTTCAGGTTAACTCTGTTAATTCAAATATAAGTCACATGAACTGTGTCATTCCAGTTATCGCATATCTTATTACATTTAATTAGGGTTTAATTGACGCATGACAATCATTACACAAGTACTCTTTCGGAATTTCACCGAAACACACACACGATTTGAATCAAACCGTTGGTGAACAAACAATAAATATTATAAACAAGTACTTGGTATAATACGTACTATGTCGCGGTAATATATGTTATGTTACTGCGTGATTGCATGTGAAACGTTATATTGTGGATGAAAAATCCTATTTTGTGCTTGAAATTGGTTAACTAGAAGGTTAGGGGGTGAAGTGTAACATGACTAATTGTATAAACAACTTATTACCCAACTCAAATCCCCCCCCCCCTTGAGTGATCAACCCCCCTCCACTCTCTCCCTTTTGTCGACCGTAGACATACACACATACAAATGTATTTTTCAAACTTGTTTGAAGGATTCAAGGTGCTAGCTAGGTAATTAACATCCTCTTTAGCCATTCTATTGATTTAATTATACTATTGAACATGTTAATTAAAACCATAAATCTTGAAAGTGATGAATAAAGATGAGTTAGGGTTTATTTGTATGATTGTTGATGAACACTAGTGAATTGATAACTAGTTGAATTGTTATTGATTGTTAATTACATGTTTCTTGAAATTGAATCTTGGATTAAAACCCTAGATGTGCATGAAAGGTGAAATTGAGATGCATGGTTGGTGGATTATGGGTCTAGAGGATTGTATGCATGATTTTTAGTACATAGGTTATTAATTTGTTGAACTTTGGTGAAAACTGATGCTGGATAGATTCTTAATTGAATGTTTTAATGAATGTAAACTCGAGGTTAATATTGTTTTTGGAAGAGATTATTGACTCTATGATGTAGTAGGTCGAGTCTAGTTTCTAAAGAGTCTGAGTTTGTAATTTTTGGACGTGTGAAAGTTAGTTTTTATTTATTTGTAATTCTGTTGTGCAAGACTGATTTGGGAAGCCTTCTTGTAGGTTGTTTTGAAATTAGTGTATCTAACAAACGACCTAACCAATTGAGTTTATTCCACTTCTGGAAGTTAGTAAATTGAGTTAAGAATCTGACCAAATTCTCCTTGCATTAAGCAGATTTTCCATGTAACGGGAATAACAAATAACGTTCTATTGCGCATGATAATGACTGTTGTATGTTTACTGTGTTGTTTTGATCATTGTAAGAAAATCGTATGTGATAAAAATATAATAAAAAAATTTTTAGAAACATAACTCAAGTTTTCTTTTGTGATGATTTATTGACTTGTTATGATTCATTAAATAGAGTAATGTTGTCGGGTTAAAATCTGTCTCGATAAATTAGCTGCTGAATTATTTGATCGATGTTTGCTATGTTTTTGACTTATTTGCCCTCGTGGGAGATAGTTTACTAGTGATTTACAATGGTAACACTTAACACCTAATACTTTTTCACGTATGTAACTAATCACCAACGTGTTTGTCAAGTCTCACTTGCTTCACAAAGTAATAAGGAACATCTCATGCATAAGTTTTATGTGTCGAGTCTAGGGACTCACTCGTAGTACATATACTTAGAGATCTCATTTTTGTTTTTAGAGCACTAGTGAGGATTTCTGTGACACGTGCTTTTCTCGGATCTTTTTGTTAACTTCGCAAACAGTGAGTTTCATAGCCCCTTATACTCTTTTTTACGCTTTTATTAGGGGGAGATATATACTCCAACGATTTAGATTTTGTTACTTTTATATATCACTTGTAAGGCTAAGTGGCAACAAACCAACTAAAGTCCTTCTGAACATCGAACCGGTTAATATTTGGATAATTGCGAGTCACCTTTGAGTATTACTACTGGGTTTGACAAACCCCACCCAACTCTAAACTCGACTGTAGGTCGAGTGGGTGTAATTTTGGCTAACACATTACCATGGTTGGGGTTAACATGGTGGCAAGGAAATCATTAAAAAGTCAGCTTCGGTGTCAACACTTAGTAATACATGCTTGATAGGTTAGCTACCTCTTGATATTTAATTGACTTAACACTATATGGTAACGCTAAAACGCAACTTTTAATTTATTTAAACCTGTGAACTCACCAACCCTGTGTTGACACTTTTTGTATGTTTATCTCAGGTAGCTGAGGCGGGCGAGCGGTATAGGACACGCATCCACTAAACATTTATGCTTTAAACTTCTTTTGAGTTTTATCATGAAAATTGTGTTTTTAAGTCGCCCTGTGTGGCGCAACTATTTGCCTTACGATTTAAGCTTCCGCATTTATAATTGACTTGATGTCTTGGTTGTTTTTTTGAAACTTTAATTGCGGTGTTTGGTATAATTAATGATTCCGATCTTGTAAGTTCACACCCTTTGACGGTAAAACTCTATTAATGGATTTTGAGGGTGTGACAGATTGGTATCATAACCATTGGTTATAGCGAACTAGAATTGGATTCATACTAGACTATAACCGCAACGACTCATTAGTTATGATCTTACGCACTGCATATATAAATATGTTATATATATTTAGTTATTCATTTTCTTTTTCTCTTTACCTCATTCACTCAAACACGCATAACCCATACACGACTTATCCTGTAGGGATGTTAACGCCATCATCATCATCCGACCCGGTGTCCCACGCCCCAGGAAAGGAATCGAAGCTTACAAACACGTCACCACCCCGAGTAGTCCTGACACTAGAAGCCCCAGCACCAAAGAGGCACCGCCCATCTGGAGACGTGCACGAGGAAAACGGTAACTAGAGTTGGTACCCGAGTTTGATCGAGCGTTTGGTTTACCGTGATCAAGTTCCACCACCACATCTCTCGGGATGTCCTATGTTCTTCAACACGTTACCACACCTAACCCAACCAATGGAGCGTGCTTTCGCAGCTCTCGCTTCCTGTTTAGAACGTGAAATTGGCATTATGCACTCCACGAGAGCGAAGGTTACTGAATTGAAAGAGGATGGAGCTGATGCTTGGAGGAGACTTTCCTACCTGACTGAAGCCATGAAGGATGTTCAGGATGCTAATATTCAGCAAGTGAAGATAGTGAACAAAATGCAATCAGAAATTATAGATTTGCAGGAAGAAGTTTGAAAACCAAGAAGCCTTGCAGCAGTAGCTCTAGCTCGTTGCGAGATACTAAAGGCGTGAATTGCCCCAAACGTAGCTGGACATGAAGAGGATCCTGAAGAAGATCCAGAGGAAGAACCCGAAGGGGAACCGGAGAAAGAGCCGGCTGAGGAGGAGGCACACTCGGACGTGTCCTCAAACGATGACATCTAAGTGTGATAACACCTACATGGAGGGGTTGTCTCCATCCAAACTTATGTTTTCTATAATTTTAAGGATTGATTTTATATACTTTGTAGCGGATACAATGGTTTTAATCATGAATTATTATTTAGATTATTATATGGTTGTGATGCGATGTTTTTATTCCCTTTTCTTTCCTTTCTTTTCTACCTTTTATTACATGTATGGAATCCGAGCCCCTGTCCTATCTGCCTTCCAACATTTGAAAAAAAAAACACTATAGCAAGCCTATCCTAGCCCTCCCTGAATGAACAGAAAATTTTGAAGTACACTGTGATGTTGAGTCAAAGATTTGACCTAAGAGAAATATATGGAAGATTGGAATCTTCTCAACCTCCTCAGAATTTTCTATGTATGGAATCCGAGCACACTTGGATTCCCGGCCATGGTTTTCTTACCCTAGCAAGGTATTTTGTCCACCGGGCAAGGTTATCTTCTTGAATTCTTCTTAGGTGCATATCCGAGAAGGGTTCACCAATTAGTGTATATCCGAGCAAGGTTCACTAGTAAGTACATAACCGGGTAGGGATCACTTTATCTAGCAAGTTTGTTCTTCATAGCCGAGTAAGGTTTACTTCAGAATAGGCTCTTGGCTAACCAAGCAAATGAAGCCAAGTGATTGGGAGATCAGGCAAAGTATTCATTAATAATATTAGTGGTCCATATAAGCTTGATGTGTAATGAAATATCTCAAGTAACATCGGGCAGGGTTCAACATCAAGCAGGGTTCAGTGCTACCGGGCACACTTTGCTAATAAGCTCATTCCTAGTAAGGAGTTGAAGGGACCATTAAAGAACAAGGTTTCTCGTAAGATCATGTCGGGAAAAGTCTGATACAATCAAGAGGATTGAAGTCTGCTAGGTGAGTATTTTCCATTAGAAAATACTCCAAGTAAAGCCTACCCGGAAACTGTTCCCGGGCACACTTCTAGGTTACCAAGTCTAAAGGAAGGCAAAGCACACAGTCTACTCGGAAAAGTTAATACTGCTACAAGGCCTACCCGAAAGACTCTTTGTACACTTAGCATAGTTTTGAATATGTAATTTGAATATGTTTTAATTATTAAGGTTTCTAGAAGAAATGACAGATGTCTTGGGATGGCAGGCCTATAAATAAAATAATTAAGGGCACGCCTCCTACGGATTTTAACCATTACACTTTTGAGATAAGAAAGAATATTTGTGAAAGTGACGGCTGTCCTAGAATCGTACGGATATAACTTTCCCATCAAGAAACCCTAAATCGATTATCGTTTGTTTGATTTATATTATATAAATGGAAATCTTTTGAGTGAATCTTTTGTGTTAGTTACCTTTGATTAATTGTTCAGCAACTAAATCATTTGTTATTGATTCCGTCTTTTATCAAACAATTGACATAAGGGGAAGATTGTTGAGTCAAATATTTGACCATAATGAAGTATATGGAATATTGGAATCTTCTCAACCTCCTCAGAATTCGCTAATATGGATCCGGGCACACCTTAGACATCCGAGTAAGGTTTTACTTGGCCGAGTACGATATTTTGTCTATCGGTCAAGGTTATCTTCAAGTAGTCTTCTTTAGTGGATATCCGAGCAGGGTTTGCAAATTAGTGCATTGCCGGGTAAGGTACACTAGTTTATGTAAATCCGGGAAAGGTTCACTTTATCAAGCAAGTCTGTTCTTCAGAACCAAGTATTTTACTCTTCCGAGTAAGGTTTGGTTGACCATGTACAAGAAGCCAAGTGATTGGAAGACCGGGCAAGGTATTCATTAATAAGTATTATCCAAGTATGCTTGATAATCTAAAGGAATATCTCTAAGTAATATCGGGCAAGGTTCAGCTCAAGCAAGGAACAGTACTCCCGAGTACACTTTGCTAAGAAGTTATTTTATAGCAAAGAGCTGAAATGGATCATTGAAGAACAAGGTTGCTCGTAAGGAGTTGTCGGGCAAAGTCTGGAAAAGTTAAGAAGACTGAAGTCTACCCGGTGAGTATTTTACTTGGTGAAATACTCTTCAAGCAAAGTCTACCCGGAAACTGATCCCGAGCACACTTCTCTGTTACCAAGTCATGAAGGATGGCAGATTACACAGCTTACTCGGAAAATGAAGATTTATGAAAAGCCTACCCGGAAGACTTGTTTTACACTTAGTTTATTTTGAATATGTAATTTGAATATGTACGATTGTATTTAGGGTTTCTAGAAGGAATGACTGTTGTCCTAGGTTGGCAAGCCTATAAATAGAATGTTTAGGGCACGCCGCCAAAAGAGGGAGGACATGGATTTTGAGCCTTTAAACTTTTCGGATAAGAAAGAATATTTCTTGAAAGTGACGGCTGTCCTAGGATTCCTAAAAACCCTAAATCGTTTATCCACTTTGTATGATGAAAATTATATAGATAGAAATCTTTTGAGTGAATCCTGTGTGTGCTTTCTACCTTTGATTATTCTTTGCAACCGTATATTTGTTATTGATTCCGCCTTTAACAAACGGATATCTTTCTAAATATAGCAACCGTTATTAACTCTCTTGTCAACACATTAATCTGTGTGAGTTATGACATGATTGACTAAGATCCAGCTGAAATCGAGGGGCCTGACAAGTGGTATCAGAGCTTGTTACTGCTATTTTGGAAAGATTGTTGCTGGTTGAAGATTTGAAGAAGAATGACGTAAGCAGACCACTGTTCAATTGATTTGTGACGTTAGCAGCCCTGTTTTTCATTTTTCTTCCAGATCTACAATTTTCTGGTGTTTTCTATTCTTTATTTCAATTAAAGTTCTAATCTTTATATCTAAATCTTGTTCTAATCACAACAGACACATCAGATCTGAGCATTATGTTTTCAGATCTGATTATTTTGAAACTCTGTTTTTTCAAAGAAACTGATTTTTTTTAAATGTCTGGATATGAGGAACAAGAGGTGTCTACTAACAAGATACCAAGGTTGTATGGACAGGAAAACTTTATCAAATGGAAAGTACTCTTTGAAGCAGCCGTATGCTACAATGATATTGATATGTGGAACTCCATCAAGAATGGTCCACAAGCTGCTGTTGAAGAAGGTGCAAATGCAGCTGCAACTGCTGCTGTAAGAGAAAGAATGAGAAAGGTGGATAACAAAGACTTAGCTATGATTAAGCTAGGTTTGTCTTGGGAGATTCTGACCAAGGTGGCACATCACACAACTGCCAAGCAAATGTATGATGCCATCATTGAGATGTATGAAGGGAATACTGAACTAAAGAACATAAAGAAGCACGATTGAAGCAACAGTTGGAAAGGTTCAAGTATAAGGAAGGAGAGAGGTTGAAATCAATACCAGAAAGTTTTCTAAGTATTGTGAATGAGTTGAAGACAACTGATTATGTAATGACTGACTTTGATTTAAATACAAAGTTACTCAACTCAATGCTAAAAGAATGGTATACTGCTTGCAAGTTCATCCTTCAGAAGCATAATTTCAATAAATTGAAATTGGATGATGTAGTATGCTTTCTTCAGGCTGCAGAACTTGAAATGATAGAGAATGAGATTATTAAGGAAGATAGACCCTGCTTCAATGTTTCAAATGCATTGATTGCACCCATGGGAAATCTGTCTACCAAGAATCAACAAAAAATTCCCAATATTGAAGAACCAGCTGAACATAATGTTGTTACTCCAAAATCTTTCATTGGAGGTAGCACAAGTAATCAAGGAAATCAGCAGAGATTCAATGTGCAACGGATTGATGATACTGAAACTGCCTCAATGGCAAGTGGGAATGTGCATCACTCTAGTGGTGTAAATGGTCAAAACAATGAAACAAATGCATTGCTGTCTATGTTTACTGAGTCATATAATGCATTTGTTGCAAAGAACCAAATTCACACAAGTGTGGTACAAGATGATTTAGAGCAAATTGATGCAGATGAGTTGGAAGACATGGATTTGAAGTGGCAAGCTGCCATGTTGGGTTTGAGAAGTAAAAGGCTGAATAACAGAACTGGTAGGTCTCTGGTTTCGGGTCCAAATGACAGGATTGGATTTGACAAGTCAAAAGCAATCTGCTATAATTGTCAGCAACCTGGTCATTTTGCAAGAGAATGCAATCAACCAAGAAAATTTCAAATGAATCAATACCAGAATCAACAACAAGGAGGTCAACATCAATATCAACAAAATCAACCAAGAGGTTAGCAGCATTACCAACAAAGTCAGCTAAGATTCAACAACAACAACAATCAAATGAACAACTTCAACAACAAATTAAATCCCAACAACAATTACAACCCCAACTTCAACAACTTTTAGCCTCAAATGAATAATCAACAACAAAATATGCAACAGACTCAAAGTTTTCAAATGAATAACAATCAAAACCTTCAAGCAGCTCAAAATGTTCCAAACAACACTGTTCCACAAATCAAAATCAGATCAGAAATCAAGAAAATGTGGCAGTGACTACACAACATGAAGGAAATTTTGATTGGAGCAATCATGAAGAAGACATTGCAGATGATATCAAGAAAGCAAATGTGGCATTCATGCCATAATTGAGAAAGAAAAAGGATCATCATCTCAGGTACACTCTGCTCCTACTGTTGATTTAAATAAAATTATCATTGAATTGAAAACAAAAGTAGGCAAGCTGGAAAGTGAGTGTTTTAGAAAACAAAGTATCATCAATGGGTATGAGGCAAGTGAGATGATCAGTGAAGAAAAGATTAAAAGCCTTGAAGATGATTGCATGATCAATTACAGAACTCAAACCAGATACATCACTGAGATTGATGGATTAAAGAAGATGTTGGTTGAAGAAAAGGTGCAAAACACAAGACTGAAGGTTGAAACTGAATTTCTGAAGAATTTGGTCTCAACAGGCAACATATGTGGTATACTGAACCAGGTGAAGGAACAAGACAAATACAAAGCAGTTCCACCTCCATTTAACATCAACTTCATGCCTAAAGTTGACAAAGAGAAAAGAGATGCATACTTGCAACAATTCAGAGATGTCTTTCAAGACAAGGAAGAATTTGTTGATTTGTACAAAAAGGTAGAAGTGAATGAAGAATGAGAGTTTGTGATTAAGGAAGAAGTTAAAGAGGATAAGTCAATTGGAGTTCAAGTCTCTGAGGATGACTTTGATTCAGTTGAATTGGATCAAGATGACTTGAGTAATTTGAGTGATCAAATTACTGAAGAGGAAATCAAAGCTGCTGAAAGAGGAAGAAAATATAAGAAACAGGAATCTGTTGATAAACTTCCAAAGTATCCACCAGTCCCACCAAGATTGAAGAAACAGAATGATAAAATGAAAAGAGAACATGTTTCTTTTGACATTTGTGAAAGGAAGAAGATAAACTACAATGCAGTCAGACCACCCAGCAAGGCTGTATTGGGTAGGATATAGCAGAACAACAAAAAGTAGATGGTGACTGAAAAAGTTGATACAGAAAATTCTATCCCAGTTTATCCAATCTTTTCTAGTCATGAGGTGTTGGATGTTGGAGAAGTGGAAACTATGGAAGAGTATGAGAAAAGACAGTCAAGGGTTAGAGAAAGCAGTGATGAAGAACCTATGATTATTAAAAAAATTGTCTTTGTCAAAAGAAAACTTGAAAGACAAGACATTAAGATTGAGGAGTTTGTGCCATTCTCAATTAACTTTGATAGCTTAAAGAATCAAAAGAATCTAGGAGTTAAGTAACCTAAGCCAAGTGAAAGATTCAAGAAACCAAAAGAACATGAAATATTCAAAGGCAAGGTTTGGTGCACAAGGTGTGATGAATATGGTCACTACACAGACTCATGCAATGAGAGATTAAAATTTCAACTATTTCATGTCCCATATGGAACAAAGTATGGCCACGACTTTGTCCTCTACAAACAGAAGTATGATGTATATCTGGGAAAAGGAAAGGTGTATGAAAATGAAACCATGAACAGAGAAGAAAAGAAATCTGCAAAGGAGACAAGGATTGAGAAGAAAGCTGAAGTAACAACAAAGAAGCAAGAGGCTGAATTAGCAAAAAGAAGTAAATCTCCTAAGAAGCATGAGAAATTGACCAAAAAGAACTATCAGTCTTTGAGAATCAAACAAGATTCTCAATCAGTCAAATTTGATGGTTCTCAAGGATCATCAAGCAGTGAGTAGACAAAAAGAAAAGATGCACATTCTAGAAATTAACCAACAGAACTCACTGGTGATGAGAAGTTTCTATTAAAACAAGGATATGAACCACATGGTTTCCTTTGGAAACCTAAGACTGAGAGTAAGGTTGAGCAAGTTGCTGATGTGAGAGACTACTCTGAGAAGGACTATGTGATAAAGGAGTATGCCACTGACTCAGCGGAATACCAGTGTCCAACCTCACTTGTTAAAACTCCAAGAGAGTGTGGTTATGATACTGATAATTCAAACAACTTAGAATTGATTCATGAAGATCCTAAACCAACAACACTCACTTCCCAAGCTGTCTGAAACTGAATCTGATGAGCTGCAAGTTGATAAGGCTTGCACTTCATCACTCAACTAATCAAACTTTCTTTGTATGTGCAGGAATAGTCCACTCCTCTAAATGATATATGGTATATGGATAGTGGTTGTTCTGGCACATGACTTATGATAAGAGATCTCTTGTCAATTATAAAGAAAAGTATGAAGGTCCAGTAGCTTTTGCGAGTGATGAGAATGGTGGAAATATTTTTGGAAAAGGAATCTTAACAAACGGGAAAGTCTCATTTGATAATGTATTTCATGTTGAAGGTCTTCAGTACAATCTGCTGAGTATATCACAAATGTGTGATAAGGGTTACAAAGTCAGTTTTGATGATTCACACTGTTTCATTTTATAACCTGAGTTTGTAATTCAACCTGAAATGATTATGATGATGGCACCATGAAATGGTAACTTGTATGAATTGAATATGAAAGAAGCTATTTCAAGAGGAGGTGCATGTTTTGTTTCCAAAGCCACTAAAAATGAATCAAAATTGTGGCATAGGAAACTATGTCTTGTGAACATGAAGAACATGAATAGACTTGTCAAAGGTGAGCATGTCATAGGCTTATCTAAAAGAGAATTCAAGTTGGAAGATCATTGTGATTCATGTCAAAATGGAAAACAACACAAATCTACTCATAAGTCAAAACTCATCAACTCAATTGATCAAGTACTTGAATTACTTCACATGGATCTCTTTGGTCCTGTGAGTGTGCCAAGTATTGGGAAGAAAAGATATTGTCTAGTGATCATTGATGACTATTCAAGATACACTTGGGTTTATTTCCTAAGTACCAAGGATGAGATTGCAGAGTTGATTATAGGTTGTGTAACAATGATTGAGAACAAGTTGAATAAGATAGTCAAGATGATTAGAAGTGACAATGGCACTGAGTTCAAGAATTCTTGAACAACAATTCTCAGCTCCTAGAAATCCTAAACAAAATGGTGTTTTAGAAAGAAGAAATAAAACTTTGATTAAAGCTGCAAGAACCATATTAGCAGATGCTAATCTGCCTGTCACTTTTTGGGCTGAAGCTATAAATACAGCCTGCTATGTTCAGAACAGGGTACATGTGAACAAAAGGCATAACAAAACTCCTTATGAAATATTTCACAACAGAAAGCCTTACATCAAGTTTTTCAAGCCCTTTGTGAAAGATCCCTGGATTGCTTCTTTGTGAAAGATCCCTGGATCCTTGGATGCAAATGTTTTCTTTTAAATACAAGGGACTATTTGAACAAGTTTCAAACAAAATCCCTGGATTGCTTCTTTGTGGGATATTCTACACACTCAATAGCCTACAGAGTTTATGTGAAAGATCACTTGAGTGTTATAGAATCATCTGACATCATCTTTAATGAGATTCAATTCAATACTATTTATGGTGCAGCATGGCTGTTTGATCATGAGAAGTTAATAAGGTCTTTCAAGATTTATCATGAAGACTTTGATGAATGTTTCTACAAGACCAGTGAAATTGAAGAGCAAAAGAAGAAATCATTGGACTTGGAAGAATTATGGAAGAAAGTTGCTAGAAAAGAAAAGGAGTATACTTTTGTGAAGAATACCTCATATGACAATGGTCAACATGATCGAGAAAAAAATCACAATGCTGAACATGATCACACAAAGAACAATCAAGACAATCAAGATGTACAGGATGATCAAATTCAGAATGAGGGTGACACAAGCAACCAAGCAAGTGGAGAAGAAGCTGCATCTACAACAAAATTTCAAGATCTATTTCAAATATTGAACTTAGAAAACAATGGTGCATCTACTTCAGGACAACATAATGATGAAGCACCAGAATTTCATGATGCAGAAGCTGATTTAATCATTGAAGAACCAGAGTTCAATGAAACAAATCTTGACACAAATTTGTCTTTAGATATGATTGTACATACTCCTTATGTGGAAAAGAATCACACTTCTGAAAGCATCATTGGTGATTTGTATGAAAGAGTTACAAGAAGTCATTCCGAAATTGCAAACATTTGTCTTTACTCTTGTTTTCTGTCCCAAATAGAACCAAAGAACATAGCACAAGCATTAAAAGATAATAGTTGGGTGGAAGCATTGCAAGAGGAATTGGCATAATTTAGAGACCTGCATGTGTGGGATCTTGTTGATAAGCCATTTCACATATATGCAATTGGAACCAAATGGGTTTTTAGAAACATAAGGGATGAAAGGGGTTTGGTGATTAAGAATAAAGCTAGAATTGTAGCACTGGGATGTCTTTAAGAAGAAGGAATAGACTTTGAGGAAGTCTTTGCACCGGTTGCAAGACTTGAAGCTATCAGGATTTGTCTTGCATATGCTGCCTCAAAGAACATTAGAGTGTTCCAGCTTGATGTTAAGTCTGCATTTCTAAATGGAAAGATTGATGAAGAGGTGTATGTTGCTCAACCTCCAGGTTTTGAGGATCCAATGTATCTAAACAGATTGTATAAGTTAAACAAAGCCCTTTATGGATAGCATCAGGCTCCTAGAGCATGGTATGATGAGCTGTCAAATCATCTTCTAGAAAATGGTTTCAAAAGAGGAGCCATTGACAAGACACTCTTTTACAAAAGAAAGGGATCAGACTTGCTTCTGTTACAAGTATATGTGGATGACATCATCTTTGGTTTTACAAATGAACAAATGTGTATGGAGTTTGAAGGGGTAATGAAGTCCAAATACAACATGAGTTCTATGGGAGAAATGAACTTGTTTCTAGGACTGCAAGTTCAACAGAAGGCTAAGGGGATTTACATTCATCAAAACAAATATGTGCAAGACATCTTGAACAAGTTCAACTGTCAAGAGTGCAAGACTGCTTCAACTCCAATGGACACCAAAGAATAGATGATTGCAAATGAAAAGGGGGAGCCTATAGATGAACATGAATATAGAGCCAAAATTGGATCTCTGATGTATCTGACTGCAATAAGAGCAGATATCATGTTTGCTGTATGTGTGTGTGCAAGATTCTAATAAAGTCCAAAACTCTCCCACATGAATGCTGTTAAAAGAATATTCAGATATTCGAAGGGAAGCCCAGACTTAGGGATTTGGTATCCAAAGAACCAAGCTTTTGATCTGATTGCATATACAGACATTGATTATGATGGCTGCAACATGAGCAGAAAGTCAACCTCAGGAGGATGTCAATTTTTGGGTTAAAGGCTAGTGTCATGGCAATGTAAAAAGCAGACTACAGTCTCAATCTCTACTGCAGAAGCTGAATATGTTGCTGTATCCACCTGCTGTGCACAAGTTCTATGGATTCAAAATCAGATGCTGGACTATGGTTTGAATTTCTTGAACACCACTATTCTTATTGATAATACTGCTGCATATTTTACTGTTAAAAATCCAGTTCAACATACCAAAACTAAGCACATTGAAATCAGACATCATTTCATCAGAGACTGCAGTGAAAAAGGTTTGATTGAAATGCAAAGGGTTGATACAAGTGACAATTTGGCTGACCTATTCACCAAACCACTTGATAGAACCAGGTTCAACTTTCTTCTGAAAGCCCTAGGAATGATCAACTGTGATGAAATTTGATTAAGGATGTGTGCCTGGTTGTATGTCTCTCTGTGATAACTAATTATTTTGTTAGAGATTACACGTATTGAATGTTTAGTGAATATGCTTGATTATGTTACTTAAGTATGATATTTGAATATTGTCACACCCTCAAAATCCACTAACGGAGTTTTACCGTCAGAGGGTGTGAACTAACAGGATCGGGATCATTAGCTATAATCAAACCATAAAAACGTTTAAATGAAAATAAGTGCGGAAGCGTAAAAACAAAAGACAAAAGTTGCGTCACGCAGGACGACATAAAAACCCAAGTAATAATAATTAAAAACATGTTTGCATATCAGAATGTTCAAAAACCATGCATGATCCTATACCGCGCGCCCGCCTCAGCTACCTGAGAATAACATACTAAAAGTGTCAACACGAGGTTGGTGAGTTCACAAGTTTATATAAAATAAAGCGTTTGCGTTTTGCGTTTTGCGGTTAGCGTTTTGCGTTCAGCGTTTTGCGTTACCAGATAGTGTTATGTCAATTATATATCAATAGGTAGCTAGCCTATAAATCAAGTATTACTAAGTGTTCGACACCGAAGCTGACTGTTTATCATTTGCCTTGCCACCAGGTCTATCCCGACCATGGTATGTGTTTAGCCAAGATTACACCCACTCGACCTCCAGTCGAGTTTAGCGTTGGGTGGGGTTTGCCAAACCCAGTAGTACTACTCAACAGTGACTCGCTATTATCCAATATTAAACGGTTCGATGTTGTGAAGGACTTTAGTTGTTTCGTTTGCCACTTAGCCTTTACAAGTGATATATAATCTAATAACAAAATCTAAAGCGTTTTTGAGTATGTATTCTCCCCCAAGTAAAAGCGTTTAAAAGAGTAAAAGGGGAAACGTGAAACTCACTGTTTGCGAAGAATTCCCAAAATAAATCACCAAAGGATGAACGTCACAGAAAAACTCTCTCTAGCGTTCTAAAACAACAAAGAGATTTTCTTCTAAGTGTCGGAACTATTATCGAGTCTCTAGACTCGGCACATAATACCTATGCACAAAATATGTTTCGTGTTTCGTTTGTGAATCGTGTGTGACTTTAACAAGTACATTTGTGATACATTACATGTGTGAGCAATTATTTACGTGTCATGTATTAATAATGTACATCACTAGAAATTACTCCCCGTGAAGGAAATTTGGTCAACACATAACAATTAACTAGCAATTATTCCCCGCAAGGGCAGTTTGGTCAAAACACGACAATCAATTAGCAATTACCATGTTTCATGCAACCTTTACAAAATTCAGAAACTAGTTTCTTAATGACAGAATTCTACTTGTAAAACTAGTCTATTCCACCGATCATATCATCTCAATTAATTTATCAAAAATCATCACAAAAGCATACATGTATTAGGTTTCCAGAACATATTTTATTTTATTTTTATTCCACATATGTTTCTCACAATGATCAAAACATTACAGCAAACTCATAACAGTCAAATTCATAAAGGTCTAACAACTCAGCTTTGCACAACGTTTTTGTAAAATCATAAAGGTTAACTTTTACACGTCCAAAAATTGAAAATTAATATTCTTTAGAAACTAGAATCAACCTAGTTTACTGTAGTATCAATAATAACAACCAATTTTCACATTTACACCCCGTTACAGTCAATTGAACATCAACAACACAATCTGTCCAGAAACTGTTTGCAACAAAACTCAACCTATTAACTATCTATGGACCATAATCCGTTCATATGACCTTATATACACCATAATCATTATCCATGCACATCAAATACACATTAAATCCATGATTAGGGTTTTACTTGAACTCAAAATCAAGAAACAAACGATTAACATGCAATAACACCAATACTAGCTATCAATTCAACAATCAATACATCTTTCAATCAAAACAAGACATACGAACATCATGTATATAATTTCAAGATTCTAGGGTTTATAATTATACCTTCCAAAGCACAAAAATAAGCAAGGGGAAGGTAGAAGATGACTAGAATCGGCTGGAGGATGCTTCAATTGTGAAAGATGAGATCAAACAATGGTAGTATGTGTGTGTATGAGGGCCGATCGCAAGGGGGGGGGGTCTAGAGGCTGCCGTCGGGTTTGGGAGGAAGAGAGGAGAGAGTTTAGGGTTTAGGTTAATATTAATAGTAATAATATAATACACTTTGGTCCCTTAACTTCCAAATGTTACTTTTCTTACTTAATTAACTAGTTCTAGCACATTAAGTTAATGTTTATAAGAATGTTATCACATAACACATAAGTCTAACACATAATTATCACATAATTATTGTTTTTGACGTTTTTCGTTTATTCACCAATTGTTTGCGTCAACTCGTTTGCGTTTCGGTGCAATTCCCGAAAGACTACACATGTAGTAAGTGTTAAGCGTCATTTAAACCCTAGTTTAAATGTAATGAGGTGTGCGCTATAGATTCAATGATCTTAAGTTTGAATTGACGGAGTTGAGTTACCGGAGTTAACCTGAAATTGACGATTGTCACATCATTCCCATGTTAAAGAATTTTCGTCCCAAAAATTTGAGTCAAGTCGTGATGAGTGTCTGAAAAAGTAAGAAAAAAATTTTCAGTTTGTCATATCATCCCCTAGTAGAAAGAAATTTCGTCCCGAAATTTAATTCATACCTCCGGTGATTTCTGACGGTTTGTCGGGTTTCGCGGTTTTCTGTGTTTGGTCAGCCCTTCAAAAAGGTGAGGATACTTTTTCATCATTTGATCCTCGCGTTCCCACTTGAACTCCGGTCCACGTCTTGAGTTCCAACGGACCTTAACGATTGGAATTTGCTGTGCTTGAGTGTTTTGGTTTCCCAATCCAAAACTTCAACTGGTTCTTCAATGAAGCGTAGCTGTTCATCAACTTGCAGTTCGTCCAAAGGGACTACTTGGGTTTCATCAGATAGGCATTTCTTCAAATTGGATACTTGGAATACATTGTGTACGCCACTGAGTTCCGTTGGTAGGTCCAGTCGGTACGCCACCGGACCAATGCGTTCAGTTATCCGGTAAGGACCAGAGTATCATGGGTTGAGTGTGTTTCGCTTCCCAAAGCAAACCACACCTTTCCAAGGTGAGACTTTGAGTAACACTTGATCGTTCACTTGAAATTCGAGAGGTTTTCGGCGCTTGTCGGCGTAACTCTTTTGACGATCTTGTGCTGCTGCCATGCGGTTTCGTATTTGAACAATCTTTTCCGAGGTTTCGAGTACCAGTTCTGGACCAGTGATTTGGCTGTCACCCACCTCTGCCCAGCAGAGAGGTGATCGACACTTCCGTCCATACAGCGCTTCAAACGGCGCTGCTTTAATACTTGCGTGGTTGCTGTTATTATACGAAAACTCTACCAAAGGTAAGTTAGGTTCCCAACTTTTTCCGAAATCCAACACACATGTACGCAACATGTCCTCTAAGGTCTGAATAGTTCGTTCACTTTGCCCATCCGTCTGAGGATGGTATGCTGTGCTCATATCAAGACGGGTGCCTAGTGCGCTTTGCAGTGACTTCCAAAAGTGCGAAGTGAAACGGGAATCTCGATCAGAAATGATTGAGACAGGCACTCCGTGTCTAGACACCACTTCTTTCATGTAGACGCGAGTCAGTCTTTCCATTTTGTCCGATTCCTTAATCGCTAAGAAGTGTGCCGACTTAGTCAACCGGTCAACGATCACCCAGATGGTATCGCATCCCGTCGGTGTTTTTGGTAATCCCGTGATAAAATCCATTGAAATGTGTTCCCATTTCCACATTGGAAGTTCCGGTTGCTGTAGCAGGCCAGATGGTTTCTGGTATTCTTTTTTGACTCTGGCACAAGTCAAGCATTTGCTCACGTAGGTGGCAATGTCGGCTTTCATGTTCGGCCACCAGTAAAGCGCCTTTAAGTCATGGTACATTTTATCTGAGCCAGGATGGATAGAATATCGGGACTTGTGTGCTTCGTCCATCACCAGAGTTCTCAACTCTCTGTACCGTGGAACCCAAATCCGGTTCTCAAAATATCGGACCCCGTCCGATTTGGTTTCAAGTTGCTTGTTCATGCCCCACATGAGTTCTGATGGAAGATTATCATCTTTCAAAGCTTCGAGTTGCGCCTCGCGAATTTGATCGGGTAAGTTGGCATGAATCGTGAGTTGCAATGCTCGCACTCACCTGGGTTTATCTGTTTCTTTTCTGCTGAGAGCGTCGGCCACTACATTGGCCTTGCCAGGTTGGTACTTGATGGCACAATCATAATCCTTAAGACGCTCAACCCAACGACGCTGTCGCATGTTCAGCTCCTTCTGATCGTAGATATGTTGGAGACTCTTGTGGTCGGTGTAAATGGTAAACTTGGTACCGTACAAGTAATGCCTCCACATCTTAAGGGCAAACACCACAGCTCCGAGTTCCAAATCATGGGTCGTGTAGTTCTTCTCGTGAACCCGTAGTTGTCGAGAGGCATAGGCTATAACCTTCTCGAGTTGCATCAGCACACAACCGAGACCTTGTATCGATGCGTCACAATATACCTCAAAATTCTCTGTTCCCTCGGGGAGGGCTAAAAATACGGGCGCTACAGAGTTTGGTTTTCAATAGTTGAAAAGCGGATTCTTGCGCGTCTCCCCAATTGTACTTAGTACCCTTGTGAGTCAAAGCGGTGAGGGGTTGAGCAATCTTTGAAAATCCCTCGATGAAACTCCGGTAGTAGCCGGCCAGTCTAGGAATTGCCGCACCTCAGTCGAAGTCTTAGGTGCTTCCCAGTTTTTGATGGCCTCTACCTTACCGCGATCGACACGGATACCGTTCTCGTTGATCACATGTCCTAAAAAGTGAACCTCGCGAAGCCAAAATTCGCATTTCGAGAGTTTAGCGTACAGTTGTTCCTTCTTCAATAATTCCAGAATTATCCTCAAGTGTTCTTCATGGTCAGCCTCGTCCTTGGAGTAGACGAGAATATCATCAATGAAAACAATCACAAACTTGTCGATGTACGCCTTGCATACTCGATTAATGAGATCCATAAATACGGCTGGTGCGTTGGTTAGGCCAAAAGGCATAACCGAAAACTCGTAGTGACCATACCGTGTTCTGAAAGCCGTCTTTGGAATATCTTCCTCGCGCACTCTTAATTGATGGTAACCAGACCGCAGATCGATCTTCGAGTAAAAACTCGATCCTTGAAGCTGGTCAAACAGATCATCAATTCGGTGCAAAGGATAACGATTCTTGACCGTCACTTTGTTCAACTCCCGGTAGTCGATGCACATGCGGAAAGTCCCATCCTTCTTTTTGACAAATAAGACAGGGGCTCCCCATGGCGATGAGCTAGGTCGGATAAAACCCATATCCAACAAATCTTGCAACTGAGTGGACAGTTCCTGAAGCTCCGCCGGTGCGAGCCGATACGGGGCTCGTGCTATGGGTGCTGCACCGGGTGTCAACTCGATTTGGAATTCGACTTGACGAATAGGAGGGAGTCCAGGCAAATCCTTCGGGAAAACTTCCGGAAAATCTCGCACAATCGGTATATCTTCAATTCGCTTCACCTCCGCGGGTTTCTCAACAATATGCGCCAAAATTGCCGAATGACCCTTTCGTAGATACTTCTGCGCCTTCATGAGGGTAATGACGCTGGTGGTCATGCCGCTTCTCTCACCTCGGATCGAAATGATCTCACCGGAAGCGGTAGTAATATGGACTATCTTGTCGTGACATATAATCTCCGCTCGGTTCTCGGATAACCAGTCCATGCCGACCACGACATCGAAACTACTAAGCGTAAAAGGAATAAGGTCGATATCAAAAACATGACCTGACAGTTTTAACTTACATCCCGCAAGTACTTGAGTCGTTACTATAGTCTTACCGTCAGCTAATTCAACTTAGGTCTAAGAGTTGACTAAAGGCTTTCGATACAAAACTCCTATCAGCTCCCGTGTCAAACAATACAGAAGCAAAACAATCGTTCACAGGGAACTTACCAGTCACCACGTACGGATCATTGCGGGCTTGACCCGACCCAATAACAAAAGCACTTCCTTTACCATTGTTTCCACCACCACTGCCACTTCCATTACCTCCATTGTTATCGTTATGTTTCTGCTTAGGGCAGTCTTTCTTAAAATGGCCCTCTTGACCACACTCAAAACATCCCTTAGTCGTCATAGGTGGTTTAGGAGCACCCTTTGCCGCAAGGTCTCCTCTACATTCCTTTGCCTAGTGACCCATCTTTCCGCATCTCTGACACTTGACACGGTCACACGGCCCAGCATGATGATAGTTGCACCTGTTGCACTTCGAATATTTCCTAGCATAGCCGCTCAAACCCTGCCCGCTAGCGTTGTTATTGTTGTTGTGACCCTGATTGTTGAAGCTCCGGGTGAATTCGGGCTTTCGGTAATGTTGCTGCTGTGGGGGGTTCAAGGATGAGGATCTGGTATTGTCAAACTTTCTCTTTCCGCTGCTAGGGTTGTTGTTGCTGTTGTTGTCAGTGTTCGGGTTGTCACGGGCTTTAGTGGTTGAACCCCTAGGTGGTAGCGCACCTTGGGTCACTGCTTGATCCGTTAGTTTGTGAGCTAACCGAATCGCTTGTTGAATCATGGCTGGTCTGGAAGACGTCACCATGCCCTGAATTTGCGGTGCTAACCCATCAATATACATTTCAATCCTCTTAGTGGGTGGGTCTACCATCCGTGGACACATCACGGCCAACTCGTGAGAACGGGTAGTGTAGGCCTCGATTTCTGAACCCACCATCTTCAATGACCAAAACTCTGACTCCAACTTTGCAATCTCCTCTCTCGGACAGTACTCTTCTCGCATCATGTTCTTGAACTCCTCCCAGTTCATCGCGTTAGCCAGTTCCAATCCAAGAATCTGTACGTTCGAATTCCACCAAGTGAGAGCAGAATCTTTAAGTGTTCCAGCAGCAAATTTGACTCTACTGGCAGGGGGACAATTACACATTTCAAACGCCGATTCAGCCTTCTCAGCCCAACGCACGAAGCTTATAGCTCCCTCAGCGCCCTTAAACAAACTGGGCTTGTAGTCAAGGTAATTCTTGAAGGTACCCGTTCCTATTAGACCTCCAGCTTGGTTCTGGACATGTGCGGCTAGAGCGGCCGCCGCGTGGTCATTCAGCAGAGTTTGGAGTTCTGCTGCAGTCAAGTTGATGTTACCACGTCCGTGTCTAGCGTTTCTTCCTGCCATTTCCTAGAATCACAGTATAAAATGTTAGACATGAATTTTTCTTTCATATGAAACACACCATACATGTAATAAAAGATAGGTAAGAAAGAAATAAGAAACAAACATCACATCACAAACACATATTAATCCAAATAATAATTCATGATAAAAACCATTGTATTCGCTACAAAGTATTTAAAACCAATCCTTAAAATCATAGAAAATAATAGTTTGGATGGAGACAACCCCTCCATCTAGGTGTTATCATCACTGGATGTCATCATCTGAGGACACCTCTAAGTGTGCCTCCTCCTCAGCCGGTTCTTCCTCTGGTTCTTCTTCAGGTTCCTCCTCGGGATCTTCCTCGGGATCCTCCTTAGGCTCCTCTTCGGGATCTTCTTCGGGTTCCTCTTCAGGCTCTGCCTCAGGTTCGGCTGCGTTCTGAGCAATTTGCATTTGTAAGACATCGCAATGCTCTAAAGCTATCTCGGTTCGAGTCCTTGCTACTTGGAGTTGCTCTTGCAAGTCTATCATCTCGGCTTGCATCTTTCTCATAATCTTCATCTGTTGATCACTAGCCTCTTGCATTTCCTTCATGGGCGCTGTCATGCGGGCAATTTCCTCCTTAGTCTCGGTTCCATCTTTTAACAGTCCAGAAACGTTCGCTCTCGTATAGCACATGTAGCCCACATCACGCTCCAAACAAGAAACAACAGCTGCGAGCACACGCTCTACATGTTCGGTTATGGGTGGTAGGGTGTTGGGGTAAGCAGGATGGTTCGGGTGAGGTAGCGGGGGAACTTGTTCGCGATAGACCATACGTCTGATCATATTAGGGTACCAATCCCAGCTAACTTCGTTTTCGTACATGCCTCCGGATAAGCGGTACCTCTTCGGTGCGGGAGCTTCGAGTTCCGGGACTACACGGGGTGGCGATGAGGTAGGTAGCTGCGGCTCCTTCCCATGAGCATGAGTCATCTGATCGGATGATGATGATGGTGGCGTCGACATCCCTACAGGTAAGCCGTGTATGCGCGCGTATGAGTGGAAGAGGTAAAGAGATAAGATAACAAAGACTACACAAACTTATGTAGTGTGTATCATTATAACTAATGGGTCGTCGCGGTTATAGTCTAGTATGCATGCAATTTCTAGTTCGCTATAACCAATGGCTCTGATACCAATCTGTCACACCCTCAAAATCCACTAACGGAGTTTTAACGTCAGAGGGTGTGAACTAACAGGATCGGAATCATTAGCTATAATCAAACCATTAAAACGTTTAAATGAAAATAAGTGCGGAAGCGTAAAAACCAAAAGACAAAAGTTGCGTCACGCAGGACGACTTAAAAACCCAAGTAATAATAGTAAAAAACATGTTTGCATATCAGAATGTTCAAAAACCATGCATGATCCTATACCGCGCGCCCGCCTCGGCTACCTGAGAATAACATACTAAAAGTGTCAACACGAGGTTGGTGAGTTCACAAGTTTATATAAAATAAAGCGTTTAGCGTTTTGCGTTCAGCGTTTTGCGTTTAGCGTTTTGCCTTCAGCGTTTTGCGTTACCAGATAGTGTTATGTCAATTATATATCTATTGGTAGCTAGCCTATAAAACAAGTATTACTAAGTGTTTGACACCGAAGCTGACTGTTTATCATTTGCCTTGCCACCAGGTCTATCCCGACCATGGTATGTGTTTAGCCAAGATTACACCCACTCGACCTCCAGTCGAGTTTAGCGTTGGGTGGGGTTTGCCAAACCCAGTAGTACTACTCAACAGTGACTCGCTATTATCCAATATTAAACGGTTCGATGTTGTGAAGGACTTTAGTTGTTTCGTTTGCCACTTAGCCTTTACAAGTGATATATAATCTAATAACAAAATCTAAAGCGTTTTTGAGTATGTATTCTCCCCCAAGTAAAAGCGTTTAAAAGAGTAAAAGGGGAAACGTGAAACTCACTGTTTGCGAAGAATTCCCAAAATAAATCACCAAAGGATGAACGTCACAGAAAAACTCTCTCTAGCGTTCTAAAACAACAAAGAGATTTTCTTCTAAGTGTCGGAACTATTATCGAGTCTCTAGACTCGGCACATAATACCTTAGTAAGTCTAACACATAATTATCACATAATTATTGTTTTGACGTTTTTCGTTTATTCACCAATTGTTTGCGTCAACTCGTTTGCGTTTCGGTGCAATTCCCGAAAGACTACACATGTAGTAAGTGTTAAGCGTCATTTAAACCCTAGTTTAAATGTAATGAGGTGTGCGTTATAGATTCAATGATCTTAAGTTTGAATTGACGGAGTTGAGTTAACGGAGTTAACCTGAAATTGACGATTGTCACAAATATGCTACTGAATATGTTAACTGTTATGTGCTTTAACTGTGTATGTATGCAAACATTGACATGTTTGATCTGATTGATAGGTTTGCATGATTATCTGTTGATGTGCATGTGTGATGTTAGAATAAGTGTCTGTGTTGTGCTTTACTTGTTAGAGTAAGCTTATTTGACATCACTGCTTGAATGCTTGAATATGTGTATTATCTGATCATGTGATGTTATTAAGATAGGCTAGACCTTGAATGCTAATATTGTCTGCTTGTCTTGATGATGTTATGTTTGATTAAGATTCGATTGTGTTACAACTGGTTGTGTCAAAATAAGTTTAAGTCAAAATTAAATGATCAAATGAATTTTCTAATGAATTTTTGCATAAATACTTTATTTTGGTCAAAACATGAGCAAGTTGAATAATGGTGTTGAGATATGATAAGAATATTCAGTTCAAGCTTTAAAGAAGCTCAAAAGAAGGATTTTTTTAAAGAAAAGACTCAATTAGTTATTTTTGCTGAAAATTGAGTCATTTGCCCAGTTGAAAGGACATGCGCTTGTGTATATTTGGTCCTTAAATCTCTATAGACTCACAGGATAGCCATTGACCTGAAAACTGAATGCATTTGGGGCAATTATAACTTGTTTCGTATTCTTTCACTTAAAACTATGTCAATAACTCTGACTTTGAAAGGAAATATATTCATATGTATGTTTTGTCCTGTTGACCACATCTGGTCAAACATGATAGCCATTAACCTGACAATGAAGAGATATTGGGGTGATTGAATATTGAACTGTTAATATGGGAAATGATAGTACATTGACTACTTAGCTGATCATATGGAATTAACAGGCTAAAAAGACCTTAGTATAGTCATTAACATGTATGGTTGCTTTCCCATGATGATGTAAAATCTAAGGTGATATTAACATAATGAATATGCTAATCTTTATGTGGTGATACATAGTTGTCTTTGCATGTCTCAAGATAAATCTCTCCGAACGATAGGCAGAAAAGTGATTACCCAGTCATACACGAGCCTGTTGTTATTTGGTCAACCAAAAATGAAATATCTTTAAATATGACAAGGAACATGCTTTAAGAAAATTTGAGAAAATATCAAAAACAAAGGGAAGAATGAATAAATCAACCAAAAGTTGATAAGTGTTTTAAATATTTTATCAAACAAGAGGGTTACAACAAGAACTACAAAGATGTTGACAAAATCTGTCTCATCTTGAATGAAAGGCATGTTACTAACTGTAAGTCCAACGTTCAACCTCTATATATGTTTGGATCTCAAAAATACAAAAATACAATAATTACTGTCATACAAAAACTATTTTTGACCATATACAGGAGGTTGGAGTCAAATTGGGGTAATCTGGGGAAAGCCAAATAAGCTTTGAGAAGAGATATGAGGCATCATAGCACAGTGGTGACCATTAATGCATTATGCTTAAATTGAACCTTAATCATATCACCAAAGAGATGAAACTCATGTTAAGTTTATACCTGCTGTTAACCTATCTATGTTGTCATAATAATGCTGAGAATTATGTTTTGAGAAAGCAACTTAGTTAATATGATACCATTCTTGAGATCTTTTCAGAAAATGGAAGAAGCTGTTTTGAAGAGAAATATAACTGAAATTTGATCTCTAAATGCACCATTTGCTCTTAAACTATGATCTGAAATGAAAAATATATTTTGACAAAGTGGTTTAAGTCAAAAATCTAAGTGTTGCAATTTGCCTTTAATAGGTTGAATATGTAAGTTCGGGTAAGGTTTAATGTTTTATAACCTTTTCGGGCACAAAACAGTTGAATATGTTTGAATATGATATTTCGGGTAAGGTTTGATGATTTATGACCTTTCCGGGTAAGCTTAATCATTTTTGACTAACTTTATGATTTTCGGGCATGCTTTGAAGTGTTTACACTTTCTGGGTAGAGTACACTGTTGTACTCATTTCCCGAGCAAGCTTGAAGTCTTGAGATGATTATGTGTTGTTATAGCTAACTTTTAACAAGAAATTCTTGTTTCGGGCAAGCTATACATGTTATATGCTGATTGTGATTCCAAGCAAACTTTATGAACTTAGTTAAGTACATCAAGTAAGCTTTGTGATTTTTGTGAATATGTTGTTAGGAAAGGTTTGTTAATCTTTCCGGGCATGCTTAGATGTCACTATTTAAGTTTGTCATTTTTCGGGTATGGTTTGGCATGCTGAAATCCCTCGGGTAAGGCCATACCTGATGATTGAATGTGTTTATCCTAGCAAGCTCTTTGAAATTTTAGACTATAGCACACTTAAATGTTTATGTATTTTAATTTCATTCCGAGCATGCTCTGTGATATGTGTGTTTATGATTTCTTTGAAATTACAAGTGTTTTCGGGCAAACTTTGTTTTCCGAGCACACTTTATATTTCGGGTACACTTTTGTTCCCTCAATATACTTGATAATTTCAAAACTTAACTTTCCGAGTACACTGTCTGCTAGAATTCCTTTTCCGGGCACACTTTGTACTATATGAAGGTTATTCGGGTATACTTTGCATTAGAAGGTGTTCGGGCACACTATTCTCTTGAATGGTTGCTCGGGCACACTATGTTTTCAAGTATGCTTGATTGAATATGTTAGTTAGTATGATAAATTTGATTATGATTCTTATTAGGGTTTATGCTAGATAAGTTTTAATTTGAAATTGAGAAATCAATATGGGTGTCTTGACTGATTCCTAGTAAGGATGTTTATTTGATGATTATACTTGATTATTTGCCTTGTGATTAATTTCTCAGGAAATCTAGTATTTCGGGTAAGCTTTTTTCATTATGTCTTAACTTTAAATTAATTTGCTTGATCGAGCAAGGTTTATAAATAGAAGAATTTGGGCAAACTTTCTATATTCAAAAATGAAAATTTTCCAAGCAAAGTTTGACCGGGTAAGCTTTGTAAGTGGATGTATACCGAGTGGACTTTGAAAGAATAATTCCGAGTAAGGTATTATTAATTAAAAGATAAATACTTTTTTAATATCAAGTGGATAATGTTACTTTATGACAGCTAATAATTCACAAAAAGACAAAGAGCATTTAAAACCCACTTTCAAAAGGTATATAAGAGGGAGTTAGGAAAAATTTTCAACATTATTTTTCCATCTCTCTCCTTCCACTGCAAACTGCTTACTCTCAAAGAAACCCAAACCGACTTATCACATTCTATTATTCCTAACCCTAACTTGAATTAGCCCTCTAATTCCGACTCGGTAAGCAACATTAATGTGTTTTTCAACCACGATTAGACTATAATGGGCTTTGATTATGTATCTGATTACTAACACTCTGTTTATGTGTTTAGGTTATAAATTTGTCGAAGAACAGGTTATTGATGATTTTCTTTTTTTTTTTTCTTTCTTCTACATTTTTATACCTTGAAATTATCCAAAAGTACTGAACTTTATGAGTAATTTCACTTTGAATCTGTTTGTTTATGTTTTTTCAGATATGGCAGACAATGAACCCAAGTATGTCATTGAACCAAAATATAATATGTGCACACTTCTACAAGTCACACCTGACAATGAGCTGATGACTAGGATGATAACTTGGATGGCTCAGTCCAATGTCAGTTTCGCCTTCACTGAAAGCCCTGTAATTTACAGAAATCACTACTTGGATTTCTGGAGATCTGCTGAACTGGTTGAGGACATAAATGGTAAAAGAATCGAGGCAACCGTGGCTAGACAAGAGATACATATTACAGAGAGAATAATAAGAAGATGTCTCCGGTTGAATGATGGTGATCACAACTCAATAAACTTCAGCACACCCCGCCTAATGAAAATATTTGAAGTGACAATGGGTTATCAAGGAAATGTTCATGATGGACAGTTTCAGAAGGGCATGTTTCCTATGCTGTACAGATTTCTTATTCACCATGTGTGACAATCGTCAATTTCAGGTTAACTCCGTTAACTCAACTCCGTCAATTTAAACTTAAAGATCACTGAATCTATAACGCACACCTCATAACATTTAAACTAGGGTTTAAATGACGTTTGACACTTACTACATGTGTAGTCTTTCGGGAATTGCACAGAAACGCAAACGAGTTGACGCAAACAATTGGTGAATAAACGAAAAACGTCAAAACAATAATTTTGTGATAATTATGTGTTAGACTTATGTGTTATGTGATAACATTGTTATAAACGTTAACTCAATGTGCTAGAACTAGTTATTTAAGCTAGAAAAGTACAAACTAGAAGTTGAGGGACTAAAGTGTAACATGTTATTATTATTAATAAATATAAACCCTAACCTCTCCTCCCTCTCCCTCTTCCCAAAACCGACGGCCAGCCCCCCTTCCCCCTCCTCACGTCGGCTCACAAACACACACACATATCTTTTGATTTTTGATCTTGTTTTTCACAATTGAAGCCTCCTACACCCGATTCTAGTCATCTTCTACCTTCCTCTTGCTTATTTTTGTGCTTTTGAAGGTATAATTATAAACCCTAAAATCTGGAAATTTCATATATTGTGTTCATATGATCTTTGTTTTATTTGATGATGCATTGATGATGATTTGATAACTAGAATTGATATTATTACATGTTAATTGTTGTGTCTTTGATTTTGAGATCAAATAAAACCCTAACCATGTATATATGGTATAATTGATATGCATGGATGATGGTTATGGTGTCTAGAATGTTATATGAACAGATTATGGTCCATAGATAGTTAATATATTGAGTTTGGATGCAAACAGTTTCTGGACAGATTGTGTTGCTGATGTTCAATTGACTGTAACGGGGTGTAAATGTGAAAATTGGTTGAGATTATTGATACTAATGTAAACTAGGATGAGTCTAGTTTCTAAAGAATGTAAATTTGCAATTTTTGGACGTGAAAAAGTTAACCTTTATGATTTTACAAAAATGTTGTGCAAAGCCGAGTTGTTAGACCTGCTGTTAGGTTGTTTTGTAAATGTTATATCTCATGAACTACGAGACCAATTGGGTTGGTTCCACTTCTGAAAGTTGACTTGTTGAGTTAGGAACCTAACCCAAGTGGTCTTGCATTTGTTTGATTTTTCATTCAACGGGAATTGCAAATAACTTTCTGTTGCGCATAAATTTAACTGTTATGAGTTTGCTGTGGTAAATTGATCATTATGAGAAATATATATGGAATAAAAATACAACAAAATATGTTCTGGAAACTTAACACATATATTCTTTTGTGATGATTTTTGGTAAATTAATTGAGACGCTATGATCGGTGGAATAGTACAATCTTTCAAGTAGAATTTCTGTCTCGGTGAAACTAGCTGCTGAATTTTGTGAAAATGCATGAAACATGATAATTGCTAGTTAATTGTTATGTTTTGACCAAATTGCCCCTGTGGTGAATACTTGCTATATAATTGTTATGTTTTGACCAAATTGCCCCTGTGGGGAATACTTGCTATATAATTGTTACGTTTTGATTAAATTGCCCATGTGGGGAATACTTGCTAAATAGTTGTCGTGTTTTGACCAAATTGCCCTTGCGGGTAGTAATTGCTAGTTAATTGTTATGTGTGACCAAATTGACCTTACTGGGAGTAATTGCTAGTGATGTACATTATTAATACATGACACGTAAATAATTGCTCACACATGTAATGTATCACGAATGTACTTGTTAAAGTCACGCGCTATTCACAAACGAAACACGAAACACATTGTGTGCATAGGTATTATGTGCCGAGTCTAGAGACTCGATAATAGTTCCGACACTTAGAAAAATCTCTTTATTGTTTTAGAATGCTAGAGAGGGTTTTTCTGTGACGCGCATCCTTTGGTGATTTATTTTGGGAATTCTTTACAAACAGTGAGTTCACTTACCCCTCTAAACTAATTTCAAACGCTTTTCACTTGGGGAGATAACATACTCCGAAAACGCATTTAAGATTTTGTTAATATAAATTATATATCACTTGTAAAGACTAAGTGGCAAACGCAATAACTAAATCCTTCATTCACATCGAACCGTTTAATATTGGATAATAGCGAGTCATTGTTGAGTAGTACTACTGGGTTTGACAAACCCCACCCAACGCTAAACTCGACTGGAGGTCGAGTGGGTGTAATCTTGGTTAATCACATACCATGGTCGGGATAGACCTGGTGGCAAGGCAAATGATAAACAGTCAGCTTCGGTGTCGAACACTTAGTAATACTTGTTTTATAGGATAGCTACCTATAGATATATAATTGACATAACACTATCTGGTAACGCAAAACGCTGAACGCTAAACGCAAAACGCTGAACGCTAGACGCAAAACGCTGAACGCAAACGTAACGCTTTATTGATATAAGCTTGTGAACTCACCAACCCCGTGTTGACACCTTTAGTATGTTATTCTCAGGTAGAAGAGGCGGCCGTGCGGTATAGGATCATGCATTGCTTGAAAACGCTTTTGTTATGAAAACTATTTTAAAACTGCTATCATTGGGTTTAAGTCGTCCTACGTGACGCAACATTTTTTTTATGGTTTTTACGCTTCCGCATTTAAATACTCGTAAACGTTTTCATGGTTTTGAAACTTTGTTTTATGGTTTGAATATAATTAATGAATCCGATCCTGTTAGTTCACACCCTCTGACGGTAAAACTCTGTTAGTGGATTTTGAGGGTGTGACAGATTGGTATCGCGAATTGATCGGGTAAGTTGGTATGAATCATGCGGGGCATGAACAGGAAACTTGAAACCAAATCGGACGGGGTCCGATATTTTGAGAACCGGATTTGGGTTCCACGGTACGGAGAGTTGAGAACTCTGGTGATGGACGAAGCACACAAGTCCCGATATTCTATCCATCCTGGCTCAGATAAAATGTACCATGACTTAAAGGCGCTTTACTGGTGGCCAAACATGAAAGCCGACATTGCCATCTATGTGAGCAAATGCTTGACTTGTGCCAGAGTCAAAATAGAATACCAGAAACCATCTGGTTTGCTGCAACAACCGGAACTTCCAATGTGGAAATGGGAACACATCTCAATGGATTTTATCACGGGTTTACCTAAGACACCGACGGGATGCGATACCATCTGGGTGATCGTTGACCGGTTGACTAAGTCGGCACACTTTTTAGCGATTAAGGAATCGGACAAAATGGAAAGACTGACTCGCGTCTACATGAAGGAAGTAGTGTCTAGACACGGAGTGCCTGTCTCAATTATTTCTGATCGAGATTCCCGTTTCACTTCGCACTTTTGGAAGTCGCTATAGAGTGCCCTAGGCACACTCCTTGATATGAGCACAGCATACCATCCTCAGACGGATGGGCAAAGTGAACGAACTATTCAGACCTTAGAGGACATGTTGCGTGCATGTGTATCGGATTTCGGAAAAAGTTGGGAACCTCACTTACCTTTGGTAGAGTTTTCGTATAATAACAGCTACCACGCAAGTATTAAAGCAGCGCCATTTGAAGTACTGTACGGACGGAAGTGTCGATCACCTCTCTGCTGGGCAGAGGTGGGTGACAGCCAAATCACTGGTCCAGAACTGGTACTCGAAACTTCGAAAAAGATTGTTCAAATCCGAAACCGCATGGCAGAAGCACGAGATAGCCAAAAGAGTTACGCTGACAAGCACCGAAAACCTCTCGAATTTCAAGTGAACGATCAAGTGTTACTCAAAGTCTCACCTTGGAAAGGTGTGGTTCGCTTTGGAAAGCGAAACAAACTCAACTCCCGATATGTTGGTCCTTACCGGATAACGGAACGCGTTATCCGGTAAGGACCAACATATCGGGGGTTGAGTTTTTTCGCTTTCCAAAGCGAACCACACCTTTCCAAGGTGAGACTTTGAGTAACACTTGATCGTTCACTTGAAATTCGAGAGGTTTTCGGTGCTTGTCAGTGTAACTCTTTTGGCGATCTCGTGCTGCTACCATACGGTTTCGGATTTGAACAATCTTTTTCGAAGTTTCGAGTACCAGTTCTGGACCAGTGATTTGGCTGTCACCCACCTCTGCCCAGCAGAGAGGTGATCGACACTTCCGTCCGTACAGTACTTCAAACGGCGCTGCTTTAATACTTGTGTGGTAGCTGTTATTATACGAAAACTCTACCAAAGGTAAGTGAGGTTCCCAACTTTTTCCGAAATCCAATACACATGCACGCAACATGTCCTATAAGGTCTGAATAGTTCGTTCACTTTGGATGGTATGCTGTGCTCATATCAAGGAGTGTGCCTAGGGCACTCTATAGCGACTTCCAAAAGTGCGAAGTGAAACGGGAATCTCGATCAGAAATAATTGAGACAGGCACTCCGTGTCTAGACACTACTTCCTTCATGTAGACGCGAGTCAGTCTTTCCATTTTGTCCTATTCCTTAATCGCTAAAAAGTGTGCCGACTTAGTCAACCGGTCAACGATCACCCAGATGGTATCGCATCCCGTCGGTGTCTTAGGTAAACCCGTGATAAAATCCATTGAGATGTGTTCCCATTTCACATTGGAAGTTCCGGTTGTTGCAGCAAACCAGATGGTTTCTGGTATTCTATTTTGACTCTAGCACAAGTCAAGCATTTGCTCACGTAGATGGCAATGTCGGCTTTCATGTTTGGCCACCAGTAAAGCGCCTTTAAGTCATGATACATTTTATCTGAGCCAGGATGGATAGAAAAATCTCTTTGTTGTTTTAGAAAGCTAGAGAGAGTTTTTCTGTGACGCGCATCCTTTGGTGATTTATTTTGGGAATTCTTCGCAAACAGTGAGTTCACTTACCCCTCTAAACTATTTTCAAACGCTTTTCACTTGGGGAGATAACATACTCCGAAAACGCATTTAAGATTTTGTTAATATAAATTATATATCACTTGTAAAGACTAAGTGGCAAACGCAATAACTAAAGTCCTTCATTCACATCGAACCGTTTAATATTGGATAATAGCGAGTCATTGTTGAGTAGTACTACTGGGTTTGACAAACCCCACCCAACGCTAAACTCGACTGGAGGTCGAGTGGGTGTAATCTTGGCTAAACAAATACCATGGTCGGGATAGACCTGGTGGCAAGGCAAATGATAAACAGTCAGCTTCGGTGTCGAACACTTAGTAATACTTGTTTTATAGGCTAGCTACCTATAGATATATAATTGACATAACACTATCTGGTAACGCAAAACGCTGAACGCTAAACGCAAAACGCTGAACGCTACACGCAAAACGCTGAACGCAAACGTAACGCTTTATTGATATAAGCTTGTGAACTCACCAACCCCGTGTTGACACTTTTAGTATGTTGTTCTCAGGTAGCCAAGGCGGGCGCGCGGTATAGGATCATGCGTTGCTTGAAAACGCTTTTGTTATGCAAACTATTTTAAAACTGTTATCATTGGGTTTAAGTCGTCCTGCGTGACGCAACATTTTTTTTTATGATTTTTACACTTCCACATTTAAATACTCGTAAACGTTTTCATGGTTTTGAAACTTTGTTTTATGGTTTGATTATAACTAATGAATCCGATCCTGTTAGTTCACACCCTCTGACGGTAAAACTCCGTTAGTGGATTTTGACATATTGCCATGGTTATTGGACCATGACTTGCAAGTGATGCCAGTACCCGAGTTAATTTCAGATGAGAAAGGAGGAGAGGATAATAGTGATGATGATGGAAACTCTGATGATGGAGATGGTAATGGAGATGAAGGAGGATACGAAGTGAATATTGAAGTTGTTGCACCTATTCAGGGGGAGCAACTTGAGCACAATGAACAACCAATTATTCCATCACCACCACAAACTCCACCACACCAGATCACTCACACACAACCACAAATCCTAACCTTAAGCCAACCAGAAACATCTAAACATACATACCCACCACCACAAACACCACCATCCATATTTCAATCCTACACTTCAAACCAAGACCAACCTGATTATGAACATTTCACCACATCACCACCTACGACACCACCAACTAATAGTGACTCCTATGAATTCAATGAAGAACAATTGAGAAGGATGGCCACTCTCAGATTGTATGATTACAGAAATAGAAGCAGATTGGCAGGTAGACAGATGAATGATCTGTCAAAATTTTTGTGGGAAGAAGTTGGAAAAGGGTTCAAGTTCTTAAAAGAAAAGAGGAGCTGGAGGTTGATTCAGTCTCACAAGTCAAAAAGGACTGCAAAGCTGAAAAGAATTGACATAGCTGAAAGAGACTTTCAGATGACCTTCAGAGATGAGAATCCATTGTCCAACTTGAATACATGTATAAGTATGGGAAGAAGAATGAGACACCCAAATTACACAGTACAGAAAAATGGGATTATAGATGACATTGAATTCAAAGAGAATGATAATCATTTTGTGCTAAGGAATTCGGATGGAAAAATTCTGGGGATCATTAAAAGGGATGAAGACTTGACATGCCTGCACAATGAAGATCTAATGGATATAAGGGACTTGGCTATACCAGAAAGTCACACTCACTACCAAGCCCTTAATATTTTCAAGATGAAAGCTGCTTCAGAGATAATCAATCGAAGACAAGCCATTCATAATGCAAGAAAGAGACAAGATCAATAGAATAGGCTTTGTTTTGTAATGTCTTCGGACAACTTTCTGATTATGTAATTTTGCTTATGTTATTTGAATATGCAATTTTGATTTTTGATTTGATGTGTATTTTTGCTGAGTGTAAGTAACCATAGAAATGTTTTGGGTCAGCTGAGGTGTTCCAATCTAGGGGGAGATTGTTGAGTCAAACAATTGACCTAAGGGGGAGATTGTTGAGTCAAAGATTTGACCAGAATGAAGTATATGGAAGATTTGACCAGAATGAAGTATATGGATCCGGGCACACCTTAGACATCCGAGCAAGGTTTTACTTGGCCGGGTACGATATTTTGTCTATCGGGCAAGGTTATCTTCAAGTAGTCTTCTTTAGTGGATATCCGAGTAGGGTTTGCAAATTAGTGCATTGTCAGGTAAGGTACACTAGTTTATGTAAATCCGGGCAAGGTTCACTTTATCAAGCAAGTCTGTTCTTCGGAACCAAGTATTTTACTCTTCCGAGTAAGGTTTGGTTGACCAAGTCCAAGAAGCCAAGTGATTGGAAGACCGGGCAAGGTGTTTAGTAATAAGTATGATCCAAGTATGCTTGATAATTTAAAGGAATATCTCTAAGTAATATCAGGCAAGGTTCAGCACAAGCAAAGAACAGTACTCCCGAGTACACTTTGCTAATAAGTTATTTTATAGCAAAGAGCTGAAATGGATCATTGAAGAACAAGGTTGCTCGTAAAGAGTTGTCGGGCAAAGTCTGGCAAAGTCAACAAGACTGAAGTCTACTCAGTGAGTATTTTACTTGGTGAAATACTCTTCAAGCAAAGTCTACCCGGAAACTGATCCCGAGCACACTTCTATGTTACCAAGTCATGAAGGATGGCAGAGTACACAGCGTACTCGGAAAATGAAGATTTATGAAAAACCTACCCGGAAGACTTGTTTTACATTTAGTTAATTTTGAATATGTAATTTGAATATGTACGATTGTATTTAGGGTTTCTAGAAGGAATGCAGCTGTCCTAGGTTGGCAGGCCTATAAATACAATGTTTAGGGCACGCCAACAAAAGAGAGAGGACATGGATTTTGAGCCTTTACACTTTTTGGATAAGAAAAAATATTTCTCGAAAGTGAATGCTGTCCTAGGATTCCTAAAAACCCTAAATCGATTATCCACTTTGTATGATGAAAATTATATAGATGGAAATCTTTTGAGTGAATCCTGTGTGTGCTTTCTACCATTGATTATTCTTTGCAAACGTATGTTTGTTATTGATTCCGCCTTTAACAAACGGATATCTTTCTAAATATAGCAACCCGTCATTAACTTTCTTGTCAACATATTAATCTGTGTGAGTTATGACATGATTGACTAAGATTCAGCTGAAATCGAGGGGCCTGACATGAGGAAAGTAGATGACAGGGCCTTTGCCATGATAAAGCAAGGACTGTCATGGGAAATATTGACCAAGGTCGCACATCACACCACAGCGAAGGTTATGTATGATGCAATCCTTGAAATGGTTGAAGGAAGCACTGAGTTGAAGAACATCAAAAAGCAAAGGCTCATGCAACAGTTAGAGAGATTTAAGTACAAGGATGGGGAGAGATTGAAGTCAATTCTAGAAATATTTCTAGCAATTGTGAATGAGCTAAGAACGACTGACTATATAATGACTGACTTTGATTTGAATACCAAGCTGCTCAACTCAATGCCGAAGTAATGGTACACTACCTGCAAATTCATCCTGCAAAAGTCCAATTTCAATGATTTGAAAGTGGATGATGTAGTGTGCTTCCTCCAGGCTGCAGAAAATGAAATGATTGAAAATGAGATGATCAAAAAAGAGAAGCCAAGTTTCCAGGTCACCAACACTCTCATTGCACCTATGGGAAACTTGTCAACCATAAACCAACAACAGATTCCCATCATAGAGGAACCAGTTGAGCATGGTGTTGATACAACCAAATCTTTTGTTTATTGGAGTACAAGTCACCATGGAACCATCAATGGTTCAATGTCCAACTAATTGATGATACTGATTCTGCCTCAATAGCAAGTGGACATACACCTTACACTGGTAGTGGAAATGGCCAAGGAATTGAAACATAGGCTTTGTTCTCCATGTTAATAGAATCATACAATGCTTTTGTAGCAAAGAATCTGATTCATACCAGTGTCATCCAGGAAGACCTTGAGCAGCTAGATGCTGATGATTTGGAGGACATGGATTTGAAATGGCAAGCAGCCATGTTGGCTCTTAGAAGCAAGAGGCTGTACAACCGGACTGGTAGATCACTTCTATCAGGGCCAAATGAAAGAATTGGTTTTGATAAGTCAAAATCCATTTGCTATTACTGCCAACAGCCTAGTCATTTTGCCAGAGAATGTAACATGTCAAGAAACTATCAAATGAACCAATTCCAAAACCAGCCAAGAAACCAACAGCATCAATATCAACAGAACCAGCAGAGAACCAGCAATCCCAACAACACCAACTTCAACTCATATAATCCCAACTTCAACAATTTTCAGCCTCAAATGAATAATAATCATCAAGTTGTGCCACATAATCAAGGTTTTCAAAAGAAATAACAACCAAAACCTTCAAACTTTACCAAACAACTCAGTCCCATCCAACCAAAATCAATCCAAAAATCAGGGAAATGTGGCTGTAACTACACAACATGAGTGTAATTTTTACTGGAGCAATCATGAAGAAGATATTTCAGATGACATCAAGAGAGAAAATGTGGCATTTATGGCCTTGATGGAGAAAGAAGCTGGATCATCATCTCAGGTACACTCTGCTCCTACTGTTGATTTGAATGAAATTATGAATGATTTGAAAACAAAAGTAGGCAAGTTGTAAAGTGAGTGTTTTAGGAAACAAAGTATCATCAATGGGTATGAGGCTAATGAGCAGATCTGTAAAGAAAGGATGAAAAGTTTAGAAGATGACTGTGTAAGTAGTTTTAGAGCTCAGAAAAGGTACACCACTGAGATATCTGGGTTGAAGAAAATGATTGTTGAAGAAAATGTGCAGAACACAAAGCTGCAGGTTGAAAATGAATTTTTGAAGAACTTGGTCTCCACAGGAAACATTTGTGATATTCTAAACCAAGTAAAAAAGGAAGACAAATACAAAGCAGTTCCACCACCATTCAACAACAACATTATGCCAAAAGTTGATAAAGAGAAAAGAGATACATATCTACAACAATTCAGAGATGTCTTTCAAGACGAAGAAGAGTTTGTTGATTTGTACAAGAATGTTGAGGTGAATGAATAAGGAAGAAGTGAAGGAAGACAAGTCAAATGCAGTTCAAATCTCTGAAGATGACTTTGATTCTGTTGATCTGAATCAAGATGATTTGAGTGAGTTAAGTTATCAGATTACTGATGAAGAAATCAAGGCTGCTGAAAGAGGAAGAAAAGTAAAGAAACCAGAGTCAATAGACAAACTTCCTTTGCTACCTCTAGTAACATCAAAAATGACGAAACAGAATGAAAGAATGAGGAGAGAACATGTATCTTTTGATATATGTGATAGAAAGAAGGTAAGCTACAATACAGTCAGGCCACCAAGCAAGGTTGTATTGGAGAGGATAAGTAAAAACAAAAATAAAAAAGAAACTGAAGAAGTTAATGTTGAGAACTTTATTCCAGTTTACCCTGTTTTCTCTAGTCATGAGGTGTTTGACATTGGGGAGGTGGAAACAATGGAAGAATATGAGAAGAGGCAGTCAAGACATAGAGAAAGTCAAGATGAAGAACCATTGAGCATGCAGAAAATTGTGATTGTAAAAAGCAAGATTGAAAGACAAGACATCAAGATTGAGGAATTTGTTCCTTTCTCAATTGATTTTGATAGGCTAAAGTACAGAAGACACTTGGAGTCAAAGCACCTAGACCAAGTGAAAGATTCAAAAAGGGAAGTGATCATGAGAAATACAAAGGAAAAGTTTGGTCCAAGAAATGTGATGAGTATGGTCATCACACAGATTCCTGTAATGGGAGACTCAAATTCAAGACTTTTCATGTCCCAGATGAGAAAAAGTATGGACAGGACTTTGTTTCGTACAAGCAAAAGTATGATGCATACCTAGGAAAGGGAAAGCTGTGTGAATAAGTGGCACTAAGTGAAGATAGTTTCAAACCATCAGTAGAGACCAAGAAAGAAAAGAAAACGGATGAAAAGTCCAAGAAACATGTGGCTGAACAATCTAAAAGGAGCAGATCTCCTAAGAAGCATGAGAAAGTTGTCAAAAAGAACTTTCAATCCTTGAGAATCATTCCTAAAAAGGATACACAATCAGTCAAGTCTGATAGCTCTCAAGGATCACCAAGCAGTGAGAAGACAAGAATCATAGGTATCTTTCATAGAAATAAACCAATTGAACTTACTGGTGTTGAGAAGTTTTTATTGAAACATGGTTATGAACCTGAAGGATTCCTTTGGAAACCTAAGGTTGAGGCTAAGGTGGACAAAGTTGCTGATGTAAGAGATTACTCAGAAAAGAAAGACTATGTAGTTCAAAAGTATGACATTGCACCAGAAGAATGCCAGAGCACAACCTTATTTGTTAAAAATCCAAGAGAGTGTGGTTATGAAACAGATAATTCAGAAAATATTGAAGTCACTCATGAAGATCCTGAACCAACAACACTCACTTCCAATACTACCACAGAAATTAAATATGATGAGTTGCAAGTTGAGATAGCTTGCACTTCATCACTCAACTAATCAAATTCTTTCTTTTATCCAGGAACAACTTCATCACTCCACTGAATGAAATATTGTACATGGACAGTGGATGTTCTAGACACATGACTTGTGACAAAAGGTCACTTGTTAACTATGAAGAAAAGTTTGAAGGTCCTGTGGCATTTGGAGGTGATGAGAATGGTGGAAAGATAGTTGGAAAGGGAATTTTAACAAATGGAAAGGTTTCTTTTGATAATGTGTTTCATGTTGAAGAACTACAGTATAATCTGCTAAGCATATCACAAATGTGTGATAAGAGTTACAAAGTTGGTTTCGATGACTCACACTGTTTCATCCTAAAACCTGATTTGTAATCCCACATGAAATGATTATGATGATGGCCCCAAGAAATGGAAACCTATATGAGCTTATATGAAATAAGCTGTCTCAAGGGGTGGCACATGTTTTGTTTCCAAAGCCACTGAAAATGAGTCAAAATTGTGGCATAGGAAATTGTGTCATGTGAATCTGAAGAACATGAACAGACTTGTGAAAGGTGATCATATAATTGTCTTACCTACAAGAGAGTTCAAATTGGAGGATCATTGTAGTTCATGCAAGAAAGGCAAGCAACACAAATCTTCACATAAGACAAAGCTCATCAACTCAATTGATCAAGTACTTGAATTACTTCACATGGATCTCTTTGGTCCTGTGAGTGTGCCAAGTATAGGGAAGAAAAGATATTGTCTTGTGATCATTGATGATTACTCATGATATACTTGGGTTTATTTCCGAAGTACAAAGGATGAGACTGCAGAGATGATTAAGGGCTGTGTAACAATGATTGAGAACAAACTGAGTAAGAAGGTTAAAATGATGAGAAGTGATAACGGTACAGAGTTCAAAAATGGAGTCACGGAAGAATTTTGTGCAGGAAAGGGAATACTTCAGCAATTCTCAGCTCCTAGAACTCCTGAACAAAATGGTGTTGCAAAAAGAAGAAACAAGACACTTATTGAAGCTGCAAGAACCATGTTAGTAGATCCTAATCCACCAGTTAAATTTTGGGAAGAAGCCATAAATACTGCCTACTATGTTCAGAATCGGGTACTTATTAACAAAAGGCATAACAAGACACCTTATGAAATTTTCTTTAATAGAAAGCCTTATATCAAGTTTTTCAAGCCTTTTGGATGCAAATGTTTCCTTCTATAGACCAGGGATTACTTGAACACGTTTCAAACAAAATCCTTGGACTGTTTCTTTGTGGGATATTCTACACACTCAAAAGCATACAGAGTATATGTGAAAGACGATTTGAGTGTTATTGAATCATCTGACATCATCTTTAATGAAAATCAGTTTAACACAGTTGATGGTGCAGCATGGCTATTTGATCATGAGAAATTGATAAGGTCTATCGAGATTTATCCTGAAGACTTTGATGACTCATTCTACAAGACCAGTGTGATTGAAGAGAAAAAGAAGAAAACATTGGACTTAGAAGAGTTATGGAAGAATGTTGCTAGTAAAGGAAAGGAGTATACATTTGTAAAGGATCCCTCAAATGATATTGTTAAACAAGTTCAAGACAATGATCAAGGGAACAATCAAAATCCAGAACAAGACCATGTAGATTTCAATCAAGACAATCAAGAAGTGCAGAATGATCAAGTTCAGACTGAGGGAAACCCAAGCAACCAAACAAATGAAGAAGAAGTTGTAACAACATCAAGGTTTCAAGATCTGTTTGAAAGATTAAATATGGAAAACAATGGTGCATCCTCTTCAAGACAGAACAATGAAGAAGCACTAGAGTTTCATGATGCAGAAACTGAATTGATCATTGATGAACCAGAACTCAATGAATCAAATCTTGACACAACAATGTCTGCTGATATGATAGTTCAAACCCCTTATGTTGAGAAGAATTATCCCTCTGAAAACATCATTAGAAATATACATGAAAGAGTCACAAGAAGTCATTCTGAAACTGCAAATATCTGTTTGTACTCCTGCTTTCTATCCAAAATAGAACGAAAGAACATTGTTCAAGCTCTAAAGGACATGAGTTGGGTCGAGGCAATGCAGGAGTAATTGGCACAGTTCAGAGATCTACATGTTTGGGATCTTGTTGACAGGCCAAGAAACATGTATGCAATTGGAACAAAATGGGTTTTTAGAAACAAAACGGATGAGAGGGGCTTAGTGATTAAGAATAAATCTAGGCTTGTGGCACTGGGATGCCTTCAGAAGGAAGGAATAGACTTTAAGGAAGTCTTTGCATCTGTTGCAAGACTTGAGGCTATCAGGATTTTTCTTGCATATGCTGCCTCAAAGAACATTAAGGTGTTCCAGCTTGATGTCAAGTCTGCATTGCTAAATGGAAAGATTGATGAAGAGGTGTATGTTGCTCAACCTCCAGGTTTTGAGGATCCAATGCATCCAAACATGGTGTATAAGCTAAATATGTCAAATCATCTTGGTATGATGAGCTGTCAAATCATCTTCTTGAAAATGGTTTTAAAATGGGAGCCATTGACAAAACACTCTTCTACAAAAGAAAGGGATCAGATTTACTATTGTTACAAGACTATGTGGATGATATCGTCTTTGGTTCAACAAATGAACAAATGTGTATGGAGTTTGAAGGGGTAATGAACTTCTTTCTTGGACTGTAAGTTCAACAGAAAGCTGAGGGGATTTTCATTTACTAAACTAAATATGTGCAAGACATTTTGAATAAGTTCAAATGTCATGAATACAAAACAGCTTCAACTCCAATGGACACAAAAGAAAAGATGATTGCTGATGAAAAGGGGGAGCATGTAGATGACCATGAATATAGAGCCAAATTTGGGTCCCTGATGTACCTAACTACTACAAGACCTGACATTATATATGCTATGTGTGTCTGTGCAAGATTCCAATCAAGTCCAAAAGTCTCCTACATGAATGTTGTCAATAGAATTTTTAGATATTTGAAGGGAAGACCAGACTTAGAAATTTGGTATCCAAAGAATCAGTCTTTTGATCTGATTGCCTACACAGACAGTGATTATGATGGCTGTAACATGAGCAGGAAGTCAACCTCAGGTGGATGTCAATTTTTGGGTGACAGACTAGTGTCATGGAAATGCAAGAAGCAGACAACTATCTCAATCTCAACTGCAGAAGCTAAATACATTGCTGCATTTGCTTGTTGTGCACAAGTTCTCTGGATTCAGAACCAAATGCTGGACTATGGTTTGAATTTTCTGAATACCCCTATTTTTATTGATAATACTGCTGCATATTTTAGTGTTAAAAATCCAGTTCAACATTCCAAGACTAAGTAAATTGAAATCAGACATCACTTCATAAGAGATTGTAGTGAAAAAGGTTTGATTGAAACACAAAGAGTTGATACAAGAAATAATTTGGCATACCTATTCAGCAAACCACTTGATAGAACCAGGTTCAACTTTCTTCTGAAAGCCCTGGGAATGATCAACCCTGTTGAGGTCTGATTGATGATGTGTGCTAGTTGTGTGCCTCTATGTGCTAATTGATTATATAGTTAGAGGTCCCACCAATTGAATGATTGTGTGAATGTGCTTGAATATGATAATTGTTGAGTTGACTGATATGTGCTTAAGTGATTATTTGTGCACATAAGGTATCATTGATGCTTATGTTTTGCTTGTCAGTTAACTGCTATTAATATCCAGATAAGTAGTGTTTTATATTGTCAAAATCTATATTTACTTGTCTGATGTCATGATTAATTGCTTGATTATTTGTATTATCTGAACATGTGATATCGTTAGGATAGGCTAGACCTTGAATGTTAGTGATGTCTGCTTGTCTTGATAATGTTATGTTTGATTAAGATTTGAATATGTTACAAGTGTTTGTGTCAAAATGAGTTTTATATCAAAATTAAATGATAAAATTAATTTTCTAATGAATTTTGCATAATCAGTTTATTAATGGTGCGAAGATATGATAAGACTATTCAGTTCAAGCTTTGTAGTAGCTTAAAAGAAGGTTTTTAATGAAAAGTCTCAATGAGTTATTCTTGCTGAAAATTATATCATTTTCCCAGTTGGATGGACATACACTTGTGTATGTTTGGTCCTATAATCTGAATAGATTTAAAGGATAGCCATTAACTAGAAAACTGAAAGCATTTGGGGAAATTATAACTTGTTTCATATTCATTAACTTAAAAGTATATCAACAGCTCTAACTTTGAAAGGACATATATTCATATGTATGTTTGGTCATGTTGACCACTTGTGGTCAAACAGGATAGCCATTTACCTGCCAATTAAGAGAAATTAGGGTGATTGAATATTAAACTGAATTTTAATATGAGAAATGATAGTACATTGACTACTTAGCCAATCATATGGATTTAATAGGCTGAAAAAACACTTAGTATAGTCATTTACATGTATGGTTGCTTTCTCATGATGTGTAAAATCTAAGGTGATATAAACGTAATGAATATGATAATCTTTATATTGAGATACATAGTTGTCTTTACATGTCTCAAGATAAATCTCTCCAAATGATAGGCAGAAAAGTGATTACTCAGTCACACACAATCCTGTTGTTATTTGGTTAACCCATAAATGAAACATCTTTAAATATGACAAAGAACATGCTTAAGAAAAGTTGAGAAAATTCAAAAAAAAAAAATCCAAGGGGAAGAATAAATCAACCAATAGTTGATAAGTGTTTTAAATATTTTATCAAACAAAGAGGGTTACAACTAAAACTACAGAGATGTTGATAAAATCTGTCTCATCTTGAATGAAAGGCTTGTAAATTCGGATGGCATGTAAGTCCACTGTTCAACCTCTATATATGTTTGAAAATCAAAAATACAAAAAGATTAAATAAGTTATGTCATACAAAAACAAAATTTTGACCAAATAGCAGGAGGTTGATGTCAAATTGGGGTGATCTATGGAAAGCTAAATAAGCCTTGAGAAGAGATATGAGGCATCATAGGACAGTGTTGACCATTGCCGTATTATGCTACTTAAATGGACCTTAATCATATCACCAAAGAGATGAAATTCATGCTAAGTCTAGACCTGCTCTTAACCTATCTACGTTGTCATAGTAATGCTGAGAATGAAGTATTAAAAAAGGCTACTTAGTCAATATGATCCCATTCTTGAGATCCTTTCAATTAAAGAAAGAAATTGTTTTGAAAAGAAACATGACTAAAATTTGATCTCTAAATTCACCATTTGCTCTTAAACAAAAATATTTAATGAAAAATATTATTGACAAATGGTTTAAGTTAAAAAGAGTTGAATTTTTCCTAATAAGGTTTAATTAGTATTTTCGGGCAAGGGTTGATGTTTTCTAATCTTTCCGAGCAAGCTTAATCACTTTGGACTAAGTATATTATTTTCGGTCATACTTTGAAGTGTTTACACTTTCCGGGTAGAGTAGACTTAACAGTACTAACTTCCCGAGAAAGCTTGAAGTCTTGACATGAATATGAGCTAGCTTTTAACAAGTATTTCTTGTTCAGGGCAAGCTTTGCATCTTATATGTTGAATGATATACCAAGCAAGCTTTGTGAACTTAGCCTTAGGCCACCGAGCAGGCTTTGTGTTTTTAAGTGATTAGTGTGATTATGGTTCTCTTTGAAATTACAAGTGTTTACGGGAAAACCTTGTTTTTCCAAGCACACTTTATATTTCGGGCACACTTTGAATGTCCAAATGTTCCCCTAATATACTTGGTTAATTTCACTGATTTTCCGATTACACTTTGTAGTATGAAAGTTCTAATACACTGTATTCTTTTTCGGGCATACTTTACATCAGAGTATACTTGATTGATTACTTGTGAATTGTAATTGACCGAGTAAGGTTAGTGATTAATTGTGTTATTCTGTAAAGGTAGGTAAATTAGATGTATGTTATATGGGCATCTTAGTTGATTCCTAGTAAGTTTGCATGCTTGATGTTTAATACTTTTCTGGTCCCCGATTTCAGCTGGATCTTAGTTAATCATGTCATAACTCACACAAATAAATGTGTCGACAAGGGAGTTAATGACGGGTTTCTATAATTAGAAAGAATACCGTTTGTTAAAGGCGGAATAAATAACAAACATACGGTTGCTTAATCAGTATTCAAAGGTAACCAACACAAACAAGATTCACTCAAAAGATTTCCATTCATATAATATCAATTATACAAATTGGATAATCGATTTAGGGTTTCTTGAAGGAAGGTTTATCCGTACGATCCTAAGACGGCCGTCACACACACAATATTCTTTCTTAATTAATGTGTATTTCTATCTTGTCTGTGTCTTTCTATCTTGTCCGTAGGTGGCGTGCCCTAAAATATTCTATTTATAGGCCTGCCACCCTAGGACAGCTGTCATTCCTTCTAGAAACCCCAATCATAAATACATAATCAGAAATATTCTAAGCGTAAAACAAGTCTTCCGGGTAGGCTTTGCATTAATCTTCATTTTCCGAGTATGCTTTGTACTCTGCCATCCTTCACAACTTGTTAACATAGAAGTGTGCCCGGGATCAGTTTCCAGGTAGACTTTACTTGAAAAGTATTTTACCAAGTAAAATACTCACCGGGTAGACTTCAGTCTTCCTGACTTTGCCAAACTTTGCCCGACAAACCCTTACGAGCAACCTTGTTCTTCAATGGTCCATTTCAACTCTTTTCTATAAAATAGCTTATTAGCAAAGTGTACTCGGGAGTAGTGTTCCTTGCTTGAGTTAAACCTTGCCCGATGTTACTCAAAGATATTCATCTAAATCATCAAGCTTGTTCGGACCACTGTTATTGATGAATACCTTGCCCGGTCTTCCAATCACTTGGCTTCATGGACTTGGTTAGCCAAAAGCTTACTCGGGAGTGAACTTTACTTGGCTATGAAGAACAGACTTGCTTGATAAAGTGAACCTTGCCTAGATTTACATTAACTAGTGAACCTTGCCTGGCAATGCACTAATTTGCAAACCCTGCTCGGATATCCACTAAAGATGACTACTTAAAGATATCCCTGCTCCATAGACAAAATATCCTACATGGCTAAGTAAAATCTTGCTCGGAGGTCTAAGGTGTGCCCGGATCCATACATAGCGAATTCTGAGGAGGTTGAGATGATTCCAATCTTCCATATACTTCATTTTTGTCAAATCTTTGACTCAACAATTTCCCTCTAGATTGGAACACCTTAGCTGACCCAAAACATTTATAAGGGTACTTACACTTAGTCAAAATAAACATCAAATTAAAAGTAAAATTACATATTCAAATAACATAAACAAATTACATAATTAAAAGCTGTCCGGAGACATTACATCACAAAGCCTATTCTATTAATCTTGTCTCTTTCTTGCATTATGGGCGGCTTGTCTTCGGTTGACTATTTCTGATGCAGCTTTCATTTTAAAGATATTAAGGGTTCGGTAGTGAGTATGACTTTCTGGTATATCCAAATCCCTTATATCCATCAGATCTTCATTATGCAGGCAGGTCAAGTCTTCATCTTTCTTAATAATCCCCAGTATTTTTCCATCAGAGTTTCTCAGTACATAATGATCAGCATTTTCTTTATACTCAATCTCAGCTATAATGTCATTCTTTTGTACTGTGTAGTTGGGGCGTATCCTTCTTCTTCCTTGACTTATGCATGTATTCAAATTTGACAATGGATTCCCATCTCTGACATTCATCATATAGTCTCTTTAAGCAATGTCCATTCTTCTCAATTTTTCTTTCCTTTTTGACCTGTGAAGTTGAATCAATCTTCAGCTTCTCTTTTCCTTTAAGAAATTGAATCCTTTGTCAGCTTCATCTTTCAAAAACTTTGATAAATCATTCATCTGCCTTCCTGCCATTCTGTTTCTATTTCTGTAATCATACAAGTTAAGATTTGCCATCCTTTCCAATTGTTCTTCAGTATATTCACGGAAGTCACTTCTCACAACAATTTCTTTCAGTAATCTACTTTCCATAATTACCTTCAGAGACTCACTGACAGAATCATAGTAGAGTTCTCTTGGAAGATCCACATCAGATTGTGGTCTTATTGTTCTTTGTTGTGCATATCTACTAGATTCACCTCTTCCACCTTGTGACTGTCTTCTTGAGATTGGAGGCCTAAAAGGTATAGACTTCATTGGTTTTCCAAGCCTTAAGATGAAATCTTTAATGTAGATTGCCTCTACCATTTCTGGTGGAAGGTTGGCAAGATCAACAATGTTTTGTCCTGCTAGTTCCTTAAAATCAAGCAGCATCTTTGCCATACCAGGTTTGTTTGACAAACCAGCAGGTACAAATTTTCCATCTACAAAGTTTCTAGGGTTTTCTCCTTCCCTTAGAGCTTTCTCCCACTCTGCCTTTTGGATATAGAAAATGTTTTTCAAATCCTCCTTTTCCAAGACATTAAAATCAGCTTCACTCATTCCTTTTGATTGATCATTATGTTCCTCAGAATATTTATCATCTCTTCATTTTCCCAAGGAACAATGGGTTCATCTTCAGGTTAAGGCTTCACTTCTTGTGGGGTAGGAGTTTCAACTGATATGACTTGTTCATTTAATTTCTCCCTCACAGTTTGAATTCATCTTTTCTTGGCTTGAGGTTCATCAGTTGGTTCAGACTGTTTAGTAGAACTCTCAGTTTGGACCCTCTTCAGTTTCTCTTTTCTTTTCAGTTTATTGTACTAGTCCAACACTGATTGTCTAGTTAGGTTCTCAATAATTTCTAGCTTCAAACCTTTTTCCAGCAAATATCCACACATGCCTCCATACTTTCTCTTCAAGGTTTCCATCTTTTCTAGTTTCTCATTTTCTTTTACACATTTTTCAATCACTTTTTCTCTTTCACTATTATACAGATCTTGGAGTGGGTCAAAGTTGAAATGAGACAGATTTTTCTCTGAATAATTGTGCTTTCTGAGATATTCTCTGAATTTCTGGCTTTCCTTGTTCTTTTCTTCCATCTTTTTCTTGAGACCATATCTATTCTTATCAAGTCTCTTTTGCAACTGATCATCATCAAGATCAGCCAAAGTTTCAAAGCTTATGCCATATCTCCTCAACTTTACAACCAATGGATGACTTCTTTTAGCTTCTCTCATACTTAACTCAATTTTGGCTCTCTCCTCATCAGTCATTTCAACTTGTGGAGATTCAACATTGACAGCTTCACCTCCTTTCCCTTGATCATCATTGTTTTCATCAAAAGCATCAGTTTCATCATCCTCTTCAGTTGATATTTTTACTGCATCTATCTTTGGCTCATCTGAGGGTGGATGATCTGGATTTTGCTCAGTTCTAGCAGGCACATCAGGAACACCTGGAATCTGTTGACCTGGTTGTAGTGTCTGCAGTGGAATTGCCCTGATTGGGCTAGCATCATTATCACCATCATCATCAGGAGTTTCAATATAGCAATTATTCTTTTCATCCCATCTCCCTCTCTTTGTTTTCCTCTCATCATTTCTCTTCTGTTCATCAAACTTTCTCTTTCTTGTATACACTTTCTCAGATCTTTTGGCTCTTTCCATCCTGATTCTGGTGATGTTAGCCATCATTTCTTCAACAGTTTCACCAGTTGGCCTGTCAGGTTCCCTTTCAGGTTCCTTTTGGGGCATTTCTTCAGATTCACACGCCTTTTCAGATTCTTTTTCATGTTGGCTCTGTGGTTGAAACATACTAACCACCATAGCCAAAGAGTTGTCTGCTTCCTCAACTCTGCTTAAATTAATCAACTCCTCAATCATCTCTTATCACCTATCTCTTCAATAACTTCTTTTGCAAACTTGGCTTGGTTGATCAAGAGTTCCTGCTCTGCCATTTCTTCTGGAGTGAGGGTTTGGGCCAGTATTTCCATATCCCTTATCTCTCTTAAAATGTTCTCTTGTTCTCTTAAGGAAGCAGCAGCAGCAATATCATCATCTCTAAACAATATATCCTGTTCTGGATATGCCTTGACAGGCTCTTCTTCTATGACTTTTGTTTTTCCCTTGTCTAGTCTTTTCTTTAATTCTTCTTCGCTTTCTGGAGGGAAATTATCAATGTCTCTTTCAAGCTCATCCATTTCTTCATCTTACTCTACAGTCTTGGAGCATTCATGTTGTTCAGCTTCTGGTTCAGTGAGTATCAGCTCCTTAGTAGCAGTATCTCCTTCATTCACTACTTCAGTTTCTACATCAGTCTGTATATCAGTTAAGACATCAGTAGCTATATCAGTAGCAGCTACATTCTCATCAACATTTGTCTTTTCAATCCTATCCTCTGTCTCAACATTCTCTTCATCCCTTTCCATATTTGCAATTTCATCATTATAATCATAGTCTTGTTCTCCCACATCTGATCTATCACCTTCATACTCATCATCCTAGGCACTCCTCTCCTCACTACTCTCCTCTCCATCATCATAAACCTTCATAATCAATTTCAAATTGTATGCAGTCTCTACAACTGTTACAGTTTCAGTTTCAATATTAACACCAGAGACAGTTGGCATAGTATCATTCTCCCCCTATTTTGGGGCAGCTGAGGTCTTCTCAACCTCCTGCTCCAGGGCTTGAATTTTCAAATTTGCTTGTACCAACCTCTCTATCAGCATCACATTCTCCATTCTCACCTCCTCATTTCTTTTCTTCAGTTCAACATTTTCTTTCAACAAGGTTAATAAGTCAGTGTCAGTGGGTGGTGTTGCAGGTGGTGATGTAAAAAATTGTTCATATTCAGGCTGTTCTGTTGTGTGAGTTTGGAAAGTGGATTGGTGTGGTGATTGTGTATGTGGTTGGTTTGGGATAAATGGATTAGAATGACTCGGTCTAAATGTTGGTGGTGTTTGTGGTGTTGGGGATGTATGTGTTGATGTTTTAGGTTGGCTTATGGTTAGGGTTTGGGGTGAGGATTGAGTGGTTTGATGTGGTGGAGTTTGTGGTGGTGAGGGTATAATGGGTTGGTCTATGTGTGGTGGTGATTGTGGTGGTGTTGAAATATTGGGTTGTCCTGGTTGCTCAAGTTGCTCCCCCTAATCATATGCACCAACAATCATGGCTCCTCCAGCCCCACCTTCATCTCCATCAATGTCACACCCGTCCCTGAGCGGCGGAAACAGCCGGGCGCGCACGAGTGGGGATTGATAATTAAGCACGGGCCATTGCAAAACATTCAAAGATTTTTATTGCGCATGAGAAGTTTAGTACAAACACATTACATTGTTCAAAGATTACAAAAAGAAACATCCAAGTATAAAACTGAAGATTTCCTCGCCATATCCCCTTGCGCGGCGGGTAACCGTGCGCATCGAGGGGATAAAACCAAAATCTTCCAAAAAGCTTGTTTTAGATGTTCAGCGTGTGGTGCTCTAAGTGTGACTCCATGCGCTACCTAGTTATCTCCTGAAAGACACGTAAAAACATTTGAATCAGTATAAACTGAGTGAGTTCACAAGTTTTAGTAACTTGATGAAATCATTCTGAAACATTTCTGGCAACATCATTAACATCTGCTTGGTAAAATCGTATTAACACATAATTCTGACAATATTCTGATAAAAATCGTTCCGCGGGTTACGCGTGAACAAATTCTGGATACGGTGCTCGTCTATGTAAGTGGCGCAGCCACTACGAGCTAAAATAACGTAAAACCGTCCCGCGAGTTACGCGCAGACGTTTCTGGAAAACTATGCTCGTCTATGCAAAGAGGCATTGCCCCTACGAGCTAAGGATACTGTCCCGCGGGTTACGCGCGAACAATTCTGAGAAACTGTGCTCGTCCATGCAAAGAGGCATTGCCCCTACGAGCTATGGATACCGTCCCGCGGGTTACGCGCAGACGTTGTGCCGGAAAACAAGGCGCTCGTCCATGCAAAGAGGCGCGACCCCTACGAGCGGGCTCAACCCCATAGTACTGCCCCATGCCAGGCACTCGTCCATGCAAAGAGGTGCGACCCCTACGAGTGGGCGGATCAAACCAGCAGTCCCTACCCTTAGAGTTCCAATGGTAAAGTGATCACTTACTCGAGTTCTAGCGCACATACATCGAAAACCTTAGATAACCGTTCGCATTGTTCATCATGAAATATAATTTAAACACATAATTGCTTGCATAGCTTGTAAGTATACCATGATAAAACATTATTTAAGTACGTGTCCCTCGCCCCGAAAGCAGTTTAAAAATAGTGAAAACAGTGAAAATAGGGGCTGTGAGACTCACCTGTGGTTCTTGTTAAGGGATTAATCGAGACTCGGGTTTTCTTGGTGTTGGCCTCGGAATCGAAGGTCTAGAATACGATTAAATAACAAGTATATATATTAAGATCAAGAAATAGGAGAATATAAGGGTTGGATAGTAGGTCTCAAGGTTATATTCTCGGCTTACCTAGTAACAGGATCGGAGCTGGAAACAACGGATGCTTGGGAAAGGATTAGTGCAAGTTTGTAGTTCTTTGAAGTGTGTTTTGGGTGATAATTTAGGCTACAAATTTATAGGCAAACTCAAGGGAACACAATCCCTTGCTTTAGGGGATTGAAATCTTTTCATATCTAAATGTAATGATGATAAAGTATGGAAGTTATTATTATTTACTTAAGAGTGGAGTGGTGGATAAAAGATTTTGATTTGATTTGGACAGAACATGCAGGTCTGGGGTTGGTGAGAATAGGGTGGCTGACAGTTGACTTTTCATGTTACAGTGTGCTTTTTCAGGTACTTTTGTCAGTGTACAGTAAAAAGTGGAAAATCTCTGAAACACGCTACTGTTTCCTTTCGGGCGGGAGTAATCTCCTTAACTGGAGAATAGACCAAGTGTTCTGCGCGTATAACTTGGTGCGCATAGCTTTCTGCGTATAGGACATGTCTTTGCTGCGGGTAGGTGCGTAACCTTCTCGCAGTTAGGGACATTTGAGTTTCATTTGTAGATTCTCCAGGTGGTCTTGGTATTTCAACATAGTGATCAGTCATGTTGAAGTCAATTCCATCTTGGAGCTTCAGACAAACTAGCTCTCAACGTTCCCGCCATGCGGGTAGGTTAGTTCCCTTCCGCACGCGCATAAACGATGTAGGATGCACCCGCCTTAGCATCATGCGGGATGGCCAAATCATTCACGCATGGCGCATATAACATATGCTCACGCTGGTTCTTAACATGGTGCGCTCGCGCAGGTTGCACATAACAACTACACGCGCTTAATATTTACAATCACCTAATTATTAGGTTGATTACTTAGCTTATGGGTTTGGGAAATTACCGGTTGTCACATTCTCCCCTCGTTAAACGAATTTCGTCCCGAAATTTAGGAGACGTTGCTGGCAGAAGCCATGTTCTGAAAGAGGTGTGGGTATTTTGTGCGCATCTGGTCTTCTCTTTCCCAAGTGAATTCAGGCCCACGCCTCGAGTTCCATTGAACCTTTACTAACTTGATTTTGCTTCTGCGTAACTTTTGTTCTTACCAATCGGTTACTGCTATGGGTTCTTCTACGAAGTGCAGCTGTTTGTCAATATGAATTTCTTCCAACGGTAAAATCAACGTTTCGTCAGATAAACACTTCTTGAGGTTGGATACATGAAACGTATCATGAACTCCACTGAGTTCGGCGGGTAGACGGAGTTTATAAGCAACTGGACCGATCCTCTCCAGGATCTCAAATGGTCCAATGTAGCGCGGATTTAGCTTTCCTCGCTTACCGAAACGGGGGACTCCCTTCCATGGAGAGACTTTCAAAAGTACTTTATCCCCTACTTGAAACTCCAACGGTTTCCTTCTCATATCAGCATAACTTTTCTGTCTGTCGCGTGCTGCCTTAAGGCGATCCCTTATCTGAAAAATCTTGTCTGTTGTTTCTTGGATCACTTCTGGACCAGTCATTTGCTTGTCGCCCACTTCAGTCCAACACAGTGGGGATCTACACTTGCGCCCATATAACGCTTCAAACGGCGCTGCCTTGAGGCTTGTGTGATAACTGTTATTGTAAGAAAATTCAACCAACGGAAGGTGGGTATCCCAACTACCTCCAAAATCGATCGCGCACAGCGCGCAGCATATCTTCCAATGTCTGGATTGTTCGCATCGCTTTGCCCATCCGTTTGAGGATGATAAGCTGTACTCATGTCCAGTCGAGTACCTAACCCCTCTTGTAATGATCTCCAAAACCTTGAGGTGAACCGACTATCTCTATCAGAAATGATGGACACTGGGACTCCATGTTTTGAAACTACTTCTCGAATATATAGTCGGGCTAACTTTTCCATTTTATCAGTTTCTTTAATCGGCAGGAAGTGCGCTGACTTAGTTAGCCGATCTACAATAACCCATATCGTGTCGTAACCCCCAGGTGTCCTTGGTAGTTTGGTGATGAAATCCATGGAGATTTGTTCCCACTTCCACATGGGAATTTCTGGCTGTTGAAGTAACCCCGACGGCTTCTGGTATTCAGCCTTTACCTTTGAACACGTCAGGCACTTACTGACATGTGTCGCGATGGCGCCTTTAAGATTGGGCCACCAATACAACATTTTAACATCTTGGTACATCTTGTCTGCGCCAGGATGTACGGAATACCGCGTCTTGTGAGCTTCGTTTAATACCTGCTCGCGCAGTCCTCCCTTGAGAGGGACCCATATGCGGTTGGCAAAATATCGAGTGTTCCCTTTAAGTTCCAAATTCTTAATCATACCCCCAAGGGATTCAGTTTTAACAAACTCTGGTTTCAAGGCTTCTTGCTGAGCGTCTCGGATGCGCGTAGAGAGCTCTGCGTGAATTGTTAGCTTTAGGGCCTTGACCCGTAGTGTTTTTATTCGCTCCTTTCTGCTTAGCGCGTCTGCTACCACATTCGCTTTCCCCGGATGATACTTGATCTCGCAATCATAATCATTCAACAATTCAACCCATCTTCGTTGCCTCATGTTTAAATCCTTCTGATTGAATATATGTTGGAGGCTCTTATGATCCGTAAAGATTACACATTTCGTACCGTAGAGGTAATGGCGCCAAATCTTTAGCGCGAAGACAACCGCTCCAAGTTCTAAATCATGCGTTGTGTAGTTCTTTTCATTGGTCTTGAGTTGGCGCGAGGCATACGCTATAACTTTGTCTCGCTGCATAAGGACACATCCGAGTCCCTGGTGTGAAGCGTCGCAGTAAACGACGATGTCATCCGTCCCCTCTGGTAAAGATAAAATTGGCGCACTACATAACTTCTGTTTCAACATTTGAAATGCCGCTTCCTGATTCTCGCCCCAAATAAACGCCTTGTCTTTCTGAGTTAGCGCGGTCAGAGGTAGAGCTAACTTGGAGAAGTTCTCAATGAAGCGTCGATAGTAGCCAGCTAGTCCAAGGAATTGCCTCACCTCAGTTGGGGTTTTTGGCGCTTCCCAGTTTTCGATGGCTTTAACCTTAGAAGGATCGACGTGTATTCCTTTCTCGTTTACAACGTGACCGAGAAAGTGAACCTCTCTAAGCCAAAACTCACATTTAGAAAACTTTGCATACAACCTTTCTTTCCTTAACAATTCCAAAATCAACCTCAAGTGTTGCTCATGCTCGGCCTTGGTTCGAGAGTAAATTAGAATATCATCTATAAACACAATCACAAACTTGTCCAAGTATGGTTTGCACACACGGTTCATCAGATCCATGAATATAGCCGGCGCATTAGTTAGCCCGAAAGGCATCACTAAGAACTCATAATGGCCATATCTGGTTCGGAAGGCTGTCTTTGGCGCGTCTTCCTCATGGACCCTAAGTTGGTGGTATCCTGACCGTAGATCTATCTTCGAATAATAACTGGATCCCTGCAACTGGTCAAATAAGTCGTCAATCCTCGGTAAGGGGTACCGATTTTTGACTGTCAGCTTATTCAGCTCCCTGTAGTCAATACACATCCGGAACGAACCATCCTTCTTCTTAACAAACAGTACTGGAGCTCCCCAAGGTGAAAAGCTTGGGCATATGAAACCCTTATCCAAAAGTTCCTGTAACTGATTGGATAGCTCTTGCATCTCAGATGGAACTAATCGATAAGGCGCTCGGGCTACTGGCGCAGCTCCTGGGACCAAATCAATTCGAAACTCGATTTGTCGCGGTGGCGGCAATCCGGGCAGATCTTTAGGAAAAACTTCTGGAAATTCGCGCACTACAGGTAAGTCTTCAATTCTTCGCTCATCTCCCTTCTCTATTACATGCGCCAGGAAGGCGTAGTACCCTTTCCTTAGGCACTTGCGCGCCTTTAGGCACGAAATCAGTTTCGTCGCAACTCCCTTTCTTTCCCCTTGAATCATCAAAGTTTCTCCGTTCAACAGTGGAATCCGAACCTGCTTCTCATGACAAACAATCTCTGCGAGATTCCCGACCAACCAATCCATACCTACCACAATATCGAAACTTCCCAAATCTATTGGCAACAAGTTTATATTGAACTCATGACCTCCCATGACTAATACACATTGCTCAGTCCTTTCATTCGCGCATAACTGCCTACCATTGGCTAGTTCTATAGTATAAGGTTTGTCTAGCCTACTGGTCGCTAAGCCCAGGGAGTTTTTAAACTCATGGGATATAAAACTTAGGTCAGCGCCAGTATCAAATAAGACAGATGCATAATGACCGTTAAGCAAAAACGTACCGGTTACCACATTCGGCTCTTCCTTTGCTTCACCCGCGCCGATCACAAAAGCTCTCCCGCGAGCTTGGTTTCCTTTCTCTGGGCAATCCCGACTGAAGTGTCCAGGCTTCCCGCATGCGTAGCAGCTGTCGCTCGATCCAGCTTCTCTGATGCGACAATTCATCGCCTTGTGTCCTGGTCTGCCACATTTGGCGCATTCGATTTTTGCGCATTCACCCTCGTGGTGATACTTGCATTTGCTGCACCATGGGCGAGGCCCGCTGTATCCTTTCCTTGATGGTTCCGCGGCTTGAATCGCGTAAACCCTTGTGCTTTCCTGCTTCTTGGGCGGTGGCTGCTTGAAGTCTGACCCTCGGTGGGAGTTCCATTTCCTCTTGGAGTCAGAGGTTCGCTGCTCGTTCAAGCGAGCGGTCAACATACCCGCACGAACCGTATCCCTTGTAAGGGTGATGGCTCGCGCAACCCGCCTCGTCGAAGGTCGGAGGTGCGGCGGCGTTGAGCGGGACTCTAACGACAGGAGGTAACCCAAAGATGTACCTCTCGATTTTCTTTTCTTCTGTGTTTGCCATGTCTGGCACCAGCTGGCAAAGCTCGTTGAAACGATTGGTGTAGGCATCGATATCCGTTCCTACCATGGTGTGGTTCCAGAATTCTTGTTGCAAGCTCTGAATTTCTGCGCGAGAGCAGAACTTTCTCATCATCATTTCTTTCAATTCTTCCCAGGTCTTGTGAAGAGCAACTTCTCGCCCCAAAGTCTTTACTTGGAGCTTCCACCAAGACGAAGCTGCTTCTTGGAACATGCAGGTCGCGTAAAGGACCTTCTGGTTTTCACTACATCCGCTGATGGAGAGAACGGTCTCCATCTTGTCAATCCAATTGTAGAGCCCAATGGCTCCTTCGGTGCCTTTGAACGGCCAAGGCCTACAGGCCATGAATGTTTTATAGGAGCATCCTTTGTTCAAGGCTCCTGATTCGGGTTCTGGGGTCTCGTTCTCTTGGCGACCCTGACTAGATTCGGCCTTGCTGGCCTCATGCGTTGCAATCGCCTGCGCGATTATTTCTGCGAGCTCCTCGGGTGTCATGGTAATTCCCTTGGCTCTGGTTGGAGGCATTCTTTTCATAAAAAGAAAATATAACAAACTTAGCGAATGTACTCAGAGCACATAATGTTCTTATCTCTAGACACTGTGACCCGTGTTCCTAAGTGCGTGTGTGATTTTTCTTTTGAAAATATTCTTTTGAAAATATTCTTTGAAAAATATTTCATGCGATTCCCCAAAGGTTATAGTCTAGGTTAAAAACTTCTTTTCCTAGTTCGCTATAACCAGTGCTCTGATACCAATCTGTCACACCCGTCCCTGAGCGGCGGAAACAGCCGGGCGCGCACGAGTGGGGATTGATAATTAAGCACGGGCCATTGCAAAACATTCAAAGATTTTTATTGCGCATGAGAAGTTTAGTACAAACACATTACATTGTTCAAAGATTACAAAAAGAAACATCCAAGTATAAAACTGAAGATTTCCTCGCCATATCCCCTTGCGCGGCGGGTAACCGTGCGCATCGAGGGGATAAAACCAAAATCTTCCAAAAAGCTTGTTTTAGATGTTCAGCGTGTGGTGCTCTAAGTGTGACTCCATGCGCTACCTAGTTATCTCCTGAAAGACACGTAAAAACATTTGAATCAGTATAAACTGAGTGAGTTCACAAGTTTTAGTAACTTGATGAAATCATTCTGAAACATTTCTGGCAACATCATTAACATCTGCTTGGTAAAATCGTATTAACACATAATTCTGACAATATTCTGATAAAAATCGTTCCGCGGGTTACGCGTGAACAAATTCTGGATACGGTGCTCGTCTATGTAAGTGGCGCAGCCACTACGAGCTAAAATAACGTAAAACCGTCCCGCGAGTTACGCGCAGACGTTTCTGGAAAACTATGCTCGTCTATGCAAAGAGGCATTGCCCCTACGAGCTAAGGATACTGTCCCGCGGGTTACGCGCGAACAATTCTGAGAAACTGTGCTCGTCCATGCAAAGAGGCATTGCCCCTACGAGCTATGGATACCGTCCCGCGGGTTACGCGCAGACGTTGTGCCGGAAAACAAGGCGCTCGTCCATGCAAAGAGGCGCGACCCCTACGAGCGGGCTCAACCCCATAGTACTGCCCCATGCCAGGCACTCGTCCATGCAAAGAGGTGCGACCCCTACGAGTGGGCGGATCAAACCAGCAGTCCCTACCCTTAGAGTTCCAATGGTAAAGTGATCACTTACTCGAGTTCTAGCGCACATACATCGAAAACCTTAGATAACCGTTCGCATTGTTCATCATGAAATATAATTTAAACACATAATTGCTTGCATAGCTTGTAAGTATACCATGATAAAACATTATTTAAGTACGTGTCCCTCGCCCCGAAAGCAGTTTAAAAATAGTGAAAACAGTGAAAATAGGGGCTGTGAGACTCACCTGTGGTTCTTGTTAAGGGATTAATCGAGACTCGGGTTTTCTTGGTGTTGGCCTCGGAATCGAAGGTCTAGAATACGATTAAATAACAAGTATATATATTAAGATCAAGAAATAGGAGAATATAAGGGTTGGATAGTAGGTCTCAAGGTTATATTCTCGGCTTACCTAGTAACAGGATCGGAGCTGGAAACAACGGATGCTTGGGAAAGGATTAGTGCAAGTTTGTAGTTCTTTGAAGTGTGTTTTGGGTGATAATTTAGGCTACAAATTTATAGGCAAACTCAAGGGAACACAATCCCTTGCTTTAGGGGATTGAAATCTTTTCATATCTAAATGTAATGATGATAAAGTATGGAAGTTATTATTATTTACTTAAGAGTGGAGTGGTGGATAAAAGATTTTGATTTGATTTGGACAGAACATGCAGGTCTGGGGTTGGTGAGAATAGGGTGGCTGACAGTTGACTTTTCATGTTACAGTGTGCTTTTTCAGGTACTTTTGTCAGTGTACAGTAAAAAGTGGAAAATCTCTGAAACACGCTACTGTTTCCTTTCGGGCGGGAGTAATCTCCTTAACTGGAGAATAGACCAAGTGTTCTGCGCGTATAACTTGGTGCGCATAGCTTTCTGCGTATAGGACATGTCTTTGCTGCGGGTAGGTGCGTAACCTTCTCGCAGTTAGGGACATTTGAGTTTCATTTGTAGATTCTCCAGGTGGTCTTGGTATTTCAACATAGTGATCAGTCATGTTGAAGTCAATTCCATCTTGGAGCTTCAGACAAACTAGCTCTCAACGTTCCCGCCATGCGGGTAGGTTAGTTCCCTTCCGCACGCGCATAAACGATGTAGGATGCACCCGCCTTAGCATCATGCGGGATGGCCAAATCATTCACGCATGGCGCATATAACATATGCTCACGCTGGTTCTTAACATGGTGCGCTCGCGCAGGTTGCACATAACAACTGCACGCGCTTAATATTTACAATCACCTAATTATTAGGTTGATTACTTAGCTTATGGGTTTGGGAAATTACCGGTTGTCACAATCAATATCATCATCAGAACCATCATCATCACCCTCAGCATCATCTTCCCCTCCTTCCTCCTCTGAGCTTAACTCAGGCACTGGCATCACATTCAAATCATGGTTCAAAAACCATGGCAAGATCTCAAAAGGAACTTCAGAATTAAATCTATTGGCAACACCCGGATTCTTAATTCTCTTGTATGTGTCAGGGTTCTGCAGTAGGTGTGTAATTCCTATAGTGGGTAGATCTTGTAATTCTCTGTTAAAGATTATCTGCAGGAACCTTGGATATTGTAAGAACATGTCCTTCTCTGCCTTCTTCAAGTTTGCTAACAGTCCTTCAAATATCATCTTTGAAAAGATGAAGGGTAGATCATACATAATTCCAACTGTAGCATTTGCTAAATCATGACTCATCAAAGTCAATGATCCTTTCCTTGGAGCAAACCCCTGTATCACATGGTGAATGAGGAATCTATACAGCATCGGAGACATCCCCTTTTGAAACTACCCATCATGTACAGTTCCCTGATAACCCATCGTCTCTTCAAATATTCTCATCAGGTGTGTTGTATTGAAGTTTATTGGGTTATGATCATCATCATTCAACCGCAAACATCTTCTGATCATTCTTTCTGTCACATGTATCTCATGGCCAGCAACAGAGGCTTCAATTCTTTGGCCATTTATGTCATCCACAAGTGTTGCAGATCTCCAGAAAGCAAGTGAATGATTTCTATAGATGACAGGACAATCAGTGAAAGCAAAGTTGACATTTGATCGAGCCATCCAAGTAATCATTATTGCCACCGGCTCATTGTCAGGTGTGACTTGTAAAAGTGCACACATATTGTGTTTCTTTTCAAAGAAGTACTTGGGTTGTTCTTCTTCTGCCATATCTGAACATCACAATCAAACATATTCAAATTGAAATTAGTCATAATGTTCAGTACTTTAAATAATTTCAAGGTATAAAAATGAAGAAGAAAGAGAGAAAAATCATCAAGAACCTGTTCTTCGACAAATTTATAACCTAAACACATAAACAGAGTATTAGTAATCAAATACATAATCAAAGCCCATTATAGTCTAATCGTGATCGGAAAACACATTATTATTGCTTACCGAGTCGGAATTAGAGGGCTGATTCAAATTAGGGTTTGGATTATAATGAATGAGATGAGTCGGTTTAGGTTTCTTTGTGAGTAAGCAGTTGTAGTGGAAGGAGAGAGAGGGAAAAGTAATGTTGAAAATTTTGCCTAACTCCCTCTTATATACCTTTTGAAAGTGGGTTTTAAATGTTTTTTGTCATTTTATGAATTATTAGCTGTCAACAGTAACATTATCCACTTGATATATTAAAAACAATATTTACCTTTTAAGTTAATAAAACCTTACTCGGAAAGTTTAATATATCCAAAGTCTACTTGGTATACTTCCACTTACATAAAGCTTACCCAAATATAAACATCAAACCTTGCTTGGTAATATTTTCATTTAAATTTACAAAGTTTGCCCAATCTCTATTACTTACAAACCTTACTTGGTTAAGCTAAGTAATTTAAAGTCAAGACACTATGAAGAAAGCTTACCCGAAATACTAGATTTCTTTAGAAATTAATCACAAGGCAAATAATCAAGAATAATATATCAAATAATCATTCTTACTAGGAATCAATTAAAATCCCCATATAAATTTCTTGAATTCAAGTTAATTGACTTAATCTAGCATAAACCCTATCATAATTAAACTAACATACTAAGAAACATATTCACTCAAGTATACTTGGAAGCATAGTGTGCCCGAGCAATCTTTCTGATGTATAGTGTGCCCGAACAACATTCTTATGCCATGTATACCCGAATAACCTTCCTATAGTACAAAGTGTGCCTGGAAAAGGACTTCTAGCAGACAGTGTACTCGGAAATTGAAGTTTTGAAGTTACCAAGTATATTGAGGGAACAAAAGTGTACCCAGAATCTAAAGTATACCCGGAAAACCAAGGTTTACCCGAAAACACTTGTAATTTCAAAGAAATCATAAACACAAATATTACAGAGCATGCTATGAATGAAATTAAAAACGCATAAACATTTGAGTGTGCTATAGTCTAAAATTTCAAATAGCTTGCCCGAAAATCCTATGTTAGCATTAAACTTACTAGGATATACATAATCAATCATCAGGTATGTCCCTACCCGAGGGATTTCAACATGTCAAACCATACCCGAAAATGACAAACTTTAATAATAATATCTAAGTGTGCAAGGAAATGTTAACAAACCTTTCCTAACAACATCTTCACACAATTCACAAAGCTTACTTAGTGTACTAATCCTAGGTTCAAAAAGTTTGCTTGAACTAACAATCAACATTTAAAATGCAAAGCTTGCTCGAAACAATAATGTCTTGTTAAAAGCTAGCTATATCAGATAATCATCTCAAGACTTCAAGCTTGCGCGGGAAATGAGTACACCTGTGTACTCTACCCGGAAAGTGTAAACACTTCAAAGCATGCCCTAAAATCATAAACTTAGTCAAAAATGACTAAGCTTGCCCGGAAAGGTCATAAAGCATCAACCATTACCCGAAAATACATATTCAAACATATTCAACTGCTTTGTGCTCGGAAAGGTTATAAAACATCAAGCCTTACCCGAACTAACATATTCAACCTATTAAAGGCAAAATGCAACACTTTTTGACTTAAACCACTTTGTATAAATATATTTTTCATTACAGATCATAGTTTAAGAGAAAATGATGCATTTAGAGATCAAATTTCAGTTGTATTTCTCTTCAAAACAGTTTGTTCCATTTTCTGAAAAGATCTCAAGAATGGGATCATATTGACTAAGTAGCTTTCTCAATACTTCATTCTCAACATTATTGTGACAACTTAGATAGGTTAACATCAGGTATTAACTTAGCATGAGTTTCATCTCTTTGGTGATATGATTGAGATTCATTTAGTAGCATAATGCATAAATAGTCAACACTGTGCTATGATGCCTCATATCTCTTCTCAATGCTTATTTGGCTTTCCCCAGATAACCCCAATTTGACCCCAACCTCCTATATTTGGTAAAAAAACTTGTTTTTGTATGACATAACTTATTGGATCTTTTTGTATTTTTGATTTTCAAACATATTTAGAGGTTGAACATTGGACTTACTGTTAAATAACATGCCTTTCATTCAAGATGAGACAGATTTTGTCAACATCTTTTTAGTTCTTGTTATAACCCTCTTGTTTGATAAAATATTTAAAATACTTATCAACTTTTGGTTGATTTATTCAATCTTCCCCTTGTTTTTTGATATTTTCTCAAATTTTCTAACACATGTTCTTTGTCATATTTGAAGATGTTTCATTTTTGGTTGACCAAATAACAACAGGCTTGTGTATAACTGGGTAATCACTTTTCTGCCTATCATTTGGAGAGATTTATCATGAGACATGCAAAGACAACTATGTATCTCCACATAAAGATTAGCATTTTCATTATGTTTATATCACCTTAGATTTTACATCATCATGAGAAAGCAACCATACATGTTAATGACTATACTAAGGTCTTTTTAGCCTATTAAATCCATATGATTGGCTAAGTAGTCAATGTACTATCATTTCCCATCATTAGTTCAGTTTAATATTCAATAACCCCAATATCTCTTAACTTGGCAGGTAAATGGCTATCCTGTTTGACCACAAGTGATCAGCAGAACCAAACATACATGTGAATATATGTCCTGTTAAAGTCAGAGCTATTGACATAGTTTTAAGTGAAGAAATAAGAAACAAGTTATAATTGACCCAAATGTATTCAGTTTTTCAGGTCAATGGCTATCCTTTGAATCTGTAGAGATTTAAGGACCAAACATACACAAGTGCATGTCCTTCCAACTGTGCAAATGACATAGTTTTCAGCAAAAACAACTACTTGAGTCTCTTCTTTAAAAATCCTTCTTTTAAGCTTCTTCAAAGCTTGATCTAAATAATCTTATCATATCTCTGCACCATTAATCAACTTGCTCATGTTTTGATCAAAATAAAGCATTTATGCAAAATTCATTTTATCACTTAATTTTGACATAAGACTCATTTTTACACAAACAGTTGTAACATACTCATATCTTAATCAAACATGATATCATCAAGAGAGTAGACAGTACTAACCTTCAAGGGCTATCCTATCTTAATAACATCAGAAGATCAGATAAAGCACATATTCAAGCAATTAAGCACTGATATCAGATAAGCTTACATTAACAAGTAATTCATAACAAGAACACTTATCCTAACATCATAGATGCACATCAACTGATAAACATACACACATTTTAAACAAATCAATCATGTTAAACTTTGCACATAAAATCAGTTAAAGCACATAACAGTTAACATATCAAGTAACATAATCAAGCATACTCACTAAACATTCATTATGTGTGACCTCAAACAAAAAATCAGTTAGCACATAGAGGTACAAAACTAGGCACACATCCTTAATCAGATTTCATCAGAGTTGATCATTCCAAGGGCTTTCATAAGAAAGTTGAACCTCGTTCTATCAAGTGGTTTGGTGAATAGGTCAGCCAAATTATCACTTGTATCAACTCTTTGCATTCCAATCAAACCTTTTTCACTGCAATATCTGATGAAGTGATGTCTGATTTTCAATGTGCTTAGTTTTAGAATGTTGAACTGGATTCTTAACAGTAAAATATGCAGCAGTATTGTCAATAAGAATAGGAGTACTCAGAAAATTCAAACCATAGTCCAGCATCTTATTTTGAATCCATAGAACTTATGCACAGAAGGAAGATGCATTAACATATTCAGCTTCTGTAGTAGAGATTGAGACAGTAGTATGCTTTTTGCATTGCCATGACACTAGCCTTTCACCCAAAAATTGACATCCTCCTGAGGTTGACTTTCTGCTCATGATACAGCCATCATAATCACTGTTAGTATATGCAATTAGATCAAAAGATTGGTTCTTTGGATACCAAATCCCTAAGTCTGGTCTTCCCTTCAAATATCTGAATATTCTTTTAACAGCATTCATGTGGGAGACTTTTGGACTTGATTGGAATCTTGCACACACACATACAACAAACATGATATGTGGTCTTGTTGCAGTCAGATACATCAGAGATCCAATTTTGGCTCTATATTCATGTTCATCCACAGGCTCCCCCTTTTCATCTGCAATCATATTTTCTTTGGTGTCCATTGGAGTTGAAGCAGACTTGTACTCATGACAGTTGAACTTGTTCAAGATGTCCTGCACATATTTTTTTTGGTGAATGAAGATCCCATCAGCTTTCTGTTGAACTTGAAATCCAAGAAAGAAGTTCATTTCTCCCATAGAGCTGATGATGTATTTGGACTTCATTACCCCTTCAAACTCCATGCACATTTGTTCATTTGTAGATCCAAAGATGATGTCATCCACATACACTAGTAACAGAAGTAAGTCTGATTCCTTTCTTTTGTAGAAGAGTGTTTTGTCAATGGCTCCTCTTTTAAAACAATTTTCAAAGAGTTAATTTGACAGCTCATCATACCATGCTCTAGGAGCCTGATGCAATCTATATAGCGCTTTGTTTAACTTATACACACTGTTTAGATACATTGGATCCTCAAAACCTGGTGGTTGAACTACATACACCTCTTCATCAATCTTTCCATTTAGAAATGCAGACTTAACATCAAGCTGGAACACTATAATGTTTTTTGAAGCAACAAATGCAAGAAAGATCTTGATAGCTTCAAGTCTTGCAATAGGAGCAAAGACTTTCTCAAAGCCTATTCCTTCTTTTTGAAGACATCACAGTGCTACAAGTCTTGCTTTATTCTTAATCACCAAACCCCTCTCATCTCTTTTGTTTCTAAAAACCCATTTGGTTCCTATTGCATATCTGTCTATTGGTCTATCAACAAGATCCCACACATGTAGGTCTCTGAACTGTGCCAGTTCTTCTTGCATTGCTTCCACCCAACTATTGTCTTTTAGTGATTGAGCAATGTTCTTTGGCTCTATTTGGGATAGAAAACAGGAGTAAAGACAGATGTTTGAAATCTCAGAATGACTTCTTGTGACTCTTTCATGTAAGTCTCCAATGATGTTTTCAGAAGGATGATTCTTTTTCACATAAGAAGTTTGTGCAATCATATCTGTAGACAAATTTGTGTCAAAATTTGTTTCATTGAGATCTGGTTTTTCAATGATCAAATCAGTTTCTGCATCATGATATTCTGGTGCTTCATCATTATGGACCTTATCAATTTTACTGGTTTTTCAATGATCAAATCAGTCTCTTCAATTTTACTGGTCTTGTAGAAAGATTCATCATAGTCTTCAGGATAAATCTTGATGGACCTTATCAATTTCTCATGATCAAACAACCATGCTGCACCATCAACTGTATTGAATTATTTCTCATTAAAGATGATGCCAGATGATTCTATAACACTCAAATGGTCTTTCACATATACTCTGTAAGCTTTTGAGTGTGTAGAATATCCAACAAAGAAACTGTCTAGAGATTTTTTTTGAAATTTTTTCAAATAGTCCCTAGTGTTCAGAAGAAAACATTTACATCAAAGGGCATGAAAAACTTGATATAAGGCTTTCTGTTGTGAAATATTTCATATAGAATTTTGTTATGCCTTTTGTTGACAAGTACCCTGTTCTGAACATAGCAGGCTGTATTTATAGCTTCAGCTCAGAAAGTGACAGGTAAATTAGCGTATGCTAACATGGTTCTTGCAGCTTCAATCAAGGTTCTACTTCTTCTTTCTGCAACACCATTTTGTTCTGGAGTTCTAGGAGCTGAGAATTGTTGAAGTATTCCCTTTTCTGTACAAAATTCTTGCATAACTTCATTCTTGAACTCAATACCATTGTCACTTCTCATCATTCTCACTTTCTTATTCAATTTGTTTTCAATCATTGTTACACAACCCTTAATCAACTATGCAGTATCATCTTTAGTACTCAGAAAATACACCCAAGTATATCTTGAATAGTCATCAATGATTACAAGGCAGTATCTTTTCTTTCCTATACATGGCACACTTACAGGACCAAAGAGATCCATGTGAAGTAACTCAAGTACTTGATTAATTGAGTTGATGAGCATTAGCTTATGAGTAGATTTGTGTTGCTTTCCCTTTTGGCATGAACTACAATGATCTTCTAACTTGAACTCTCTTGTAGGTAAGCCTATGACATGCTCACCTTTGACAAGTCTATCATGTTCTTTAAGTACCATGTTTTGGAAACAAAACATGCACCTCCTCTTGAAACAGCTTCTTTCATATTCAATTCATACAAGTTACCATTTCTTGGTGCCATCATCATAATCATTTCAGGTGGAATCACAAACTCAGGTTTTAGAATGAAACATTGTGAATCATCAAAACTGACTTTGTATCCCTTATCACACATTTGTGATATACTCAGCAGATTGTACTGAAGACCTTCAACATGAAACACATTATCAAATGAACCTTTTCCATTTGTTAAGATTCTTTTTCCAACAATATTTCCACCATTTTCATCACTACCAAAAGCTATAGGACCTTCAAACTTTTCTTCATAATTGACAAGAGACCTCTTGTCACAAGTCATGTGCCTATAAATACCACTATCCATGTACCATATGTCATTAAAAGGAGTGGACTGTTCCTGCACAAAAGAAAAATTTTGATTAGTTGAGTGATGAAGTGCAAGTCTTATCAACTTGCAGCTCATCAGATTCAGTTTCAAACACAGCTTGGGAAGTGAGTGTTGTTGGTTCAGGATCTTCATGAGTGAGTTCTATGTTGTCTGAATTGTCTGTTTCATAACCACACTCTCTTGGGGTCTTAACAAATGAGGTTGAGCTTAGACAGTCTTTTGATATAGTGTCACACTTCTTCACTACATAGTCTTTCTTTTCAGAGTAGTCTCTCACATCAGGAACTGTCTCAACTTTGGTTTCAGCCTTAGGTTTCCAAAGGAATCCTTCAGGTTCAAATCCATGTTTCATCAGAAACTTTTCATCACCAGTGAGTTCTGTTGGTTTCTTTCTAGGATATGCATCTTTTCTTCTTGTCTTCTCACTGCTTGATGACCCTTGAGAACTGTCAGATTTGTCAGATTGAGTATCTTGTTTGTTTCTCAAAGGCTGATAGTCATTTTTGGTCACATTTTTATGCTTCTTAGGAGACATATTTTGTAACGATTCCGACGAAACCCGGTATACCCTAACCGGTAGACAATAGTTACGTCATATTTAATGTCGGGTACATGAGTTACCATAGTAATTATACGAGAATACATGGTTCACTGCATTGATTGTACGTGAATATATAATTCATCGTATTGAATATGCGACCAATCGATCGATAGTTATTGAAACCCGAACGAATCGAGGGTTCAATTATAGACGATATCTATAATATTTAGTGATTCTATGAAGTATTAATGCTTCGGGATAAGTAAAGTACGGCACAGAAAAAGAATTTTCGATTTAATGGTACGTCGGTACGTTAAACGAAACCTTTAATACCAAACCGAGCAAGAGACAATCGATCAAGCCGAAAAAGATGCACAATTATTAATAACATGGTATTTTAAGTTAATGGAAGTCATGGTTTAAGTTTTTTAAAGTGGTTTTATATAAATTTCATTTTTAGCCGAAAAACGACCGTTTTAGCCACGTTTTAAGCCGAATTAGACATTTAACCGAAAAACGAACAGAACCAGATTATCCAAAACATTATCCGGATTACGAGAATCCAAACATGTGGCCTAGAATGAAAAGGTGGGTCCCACCCCACCCTCTCAAAATCCTGATCGGACCAAGGGTGTCCCCTTAGCCCTTCATTTTCTTTTTTTCATCAAACTACTCCAACAATCTTCAACTCTCTCAAGATCATGAACTCAAAACCGATATTTGGAGCAAGAAAACCGAGGTAAAAACCAAGTTAATCACATTTCCATCTTCGTTTCTTGAGTTTAATTGCAAGAAAATGAGGTTTCAATGATGAAAACCGATTCTTGCATGATCAAGTGATGTATATGGGTTATACAAGGGATCTTGGTCCAAGAAAGGAGTTAAACGAATCAAAAACGAATTTTTACGGTTAAATCTTTATTTTTGAATCTTAACCGAAACCATGAAAGAAATGGCTTGATCGTGAGTGTAACTTGCTTGGTATTGTGGTATGTTGGTTGTAGGATCTGTGTTTAGTGGTAGATAAGGCGGAAAGACGAGTTTGTAGCTTGTAGTGGCGGAAAACGAAAGGTATATTCGGTTATGTTCGGTTTTGGAGTTTTTGGACAAATTGTGATGTGTTTAGAGTTGGGTCATGAAATTTTACAGGGATGTTCTATATATGAAAATATGAGTTCTGTGAATATTTTGTAATTTTTGGACAAAGGATGAATATTTGGTGAATTTAATGCTCGGTTTTGGCTAAAAATGGTGAAAAATAGTTAAATATCATGAAAAATTCTGGAAAATTGCAGATAGGCTTTTTATATCATGTATAAGTCACACACAAAATTTGAGATCAGTTGGAGAAGTCTAAGTAGGCTTTTCGGTTAAACGAGTTATAGGGTTTTCTAGATCGGTTTTAGTGAAAATGGCATGTAAAAGAAGATTTTGGTTCTGGAAAAATTACAGGGGACTATGTGGATGGCAGGGGACATCCAGGAGAAACTTGGGATTTTTCTAAGGTCTTTTGTTATTTACGACATATTTAGTGTTTAAATGGTGTTTAAAAATAGATAAATAAATTTTAAATATAAAAATTAATTCTGGAAATATTTTTATAAAATTCCCCACTGTCAAAAAGTCATTTGTGCAAAATTTCAAGATCCGAGATTAAACGGATAATTATTTGTGCTAATTATCAAACTTTTAAAGTTAAAACGCGTAAACCGGTGAGGTTCGCTTAAGCGAGCTGACTGGTGTATAAAACCCTAAAAATGAACTATTTTCATATAATTGAGTTATACAAGTAAAAATGAATCATCCAAAAATAATTCGGATGATTTGGGTATTTTTAACCGATTTAACAGTTTCCGGTACGCCAAATACGGAAACGGGTCCCGCGGCCAATCGGGGCGTCTAAACCGAGCTCTAATTTCACATCTTTAATTAAATTATCAGTCAACCACTACTTTCGGGTCGTGTGTGACCAAACTCATTTTTGAAACGTAAAAACGGATAACCGTGCTAGGCACGCAAAACGAGAAAAACGACTAATAGTAGTTGTGACCATGGAACTCTAAACGATATCACAATCTGTGTCCGGAGAAGTGTTTCTGGGTTAACCTTGCCCCAGAATGGGTACAGTACTGGGTTAACAGTGTTCCCAGATGTACCGGTTGATACGGTTAAAAGGTTATATAAACAGTAATTGTATAATAACGATCGTAGGAATCATACTACAGATTGGACGTGTTAATTGATAATGATTGTTGTTACCTGCTTGCATGTGCTAAGGTGAGTTTCACGAGCCCCTTTTTCTGAATTGTTTTTAAATAGTTTCTCGGGGCGGAAGCATGTTATTACTGAAATGTTTAAATACATACTGAACGCATGGACTTGCGTGGATTTATATATATTTTATTGTACGGGAATCGTACGGAAATGTACTAAGATGGTAATTGTCTGAGTTGCTAACATTCTAAGGCCCCGGAACACGAGTGATTAACTGAAAGCCGGTATAGTGTGGATAGTACTATTGGTCTGACAAACCCAACTGGTCCGGCATGGATTTGCTGATGTTTCCCAGCCAGTTGCACATGTCTATTTTGTTGTTATTTATTTTGCTATGTAATGTTAGACATAGCGGTTTGGCGCAGTTCCGTGGGCTGGGGATATGCCACGGGTCCGTGGGCGGGGGATATGCCACGGGGGTTGTGTGTGATAGTCAGAGGTTTCACTTGTGGGCTCAGCATAATTACATCGATAATATTATATTTTGATGATTATTTATCATGGCTTACCCGAATTGTAAACTCACCAACTATTCGTAGTTGACCCGTTTTCTCACATGCTTTTCAGGTACAATTAAGATGAAGTGATTGCTTACGTGCTAAGTGCTTGATGTGTGTAAGATTTGCGTGCGGGATGTTAGGATACATTATAACAAATAGAATTATGTATCGTATTGTATGATGTGTGTATCACCTAGACGGTAATGAAATACGAGATAATGTAATTTGAAGTATATTAATGTATTCAGTTTTCTTTATAAACAATGTGGTTGATATCAGAGGTGTCTGTCGCAACCCGTTTACGTTTCCGCTGCGGTTGCGGGGTGTTACATATTTCTTCTTGCTGTTTTAGTCACTTACTTCTTTGTTTTGACGTCAGCTTTCTTCTCAAACCTTATCTCTTTTGCTGATTTAGTTTCATCTTTGTTCATGGTTTCATTTCCACACAGCTTTCCTTTCCCCAGATATACATCATACTTTTGTTTGTACCGGACAAAGTCTTGGCCATACTTTGTTCCATCTGGGACATGAAATGGTTGAAATTTCAATCTTTCATTACATGAGTCTGTGTGATGACCATATTCATCACACTTTTCCCACCATACCTTTCCTTTGAAAATTTCGTGTTCTTTTGGTTTCTTGAACATTTCACTTGGCTTAGGTGACTTTACTCCTAGAGTCTTCTGATTCTTTAAAATATCAAAGTTAATTGAGAATGGTACAAACTCCTCAATCTTGATATCTTGTCTTTCAATTTTGCTTTTGACAAAGACAACTTTCTCCATAATCATAGGTTCTTCATCACTGCTTTCTCTAACCCTTGATTGTCTCTTCTCATACTCTTTCATAGTTTCTACTTTTTGAACATCCAACACCTCATGACTAGAAAAGACTGGATAAACTGGGATAAAATTTTCTGTATCAACTTCTTCAGTCACCATCTTCTTTTTATTTTGTTTTATCCTTTCCAATACAGCCTTGCTTGGTGGCCTGACTGCATTGTAGCTTATCTTCTTCCTTTCACAAATGTCAAAAGAAACATGTTCTCTTTTCATTTTATCATTGTGGTTTCTTAATTCTTGGTGTGACTGGTTGATACTTTGGAAGTTTATCAACTGATTATGGTTTCTTGTATTTTCTTCCTCTTTTAGCAGCTTTGATTTCTCCATCAGTGATTTGATCACTTAAATCACTTAAGTCATCTTAATTCAAATCAATTGAATCAAAGTCATCTTCAAAGACTTGAACTACAATTGACTTTTCTTCTTTCAACTCTTTATTCATAACAAACTCTCCTTCTTCACTCACCTCAATATTCTTATACAAATCCACAAGTTCTTCTTTGTCTTGAAAAATATTTTTGAATTGTTGTAGATATGCATTTCTTTTCTCTTTATCCACTTTTGGCATAAAGTTATTGTTGAAAGTTGGTGGTACTGCTTTGTACTTGTCTTCTTCCTTAACATGGTTTAGAATTCCACAGATGTTTCCAAGAATTCATTATCAAGTTCTTCAAGAATTCATTATCAGCTTACAGTTTTGTGTTCTGCACCTTTTTTTCTATAATCATTTTCTTCAACCCATCTATTTCAGTTGTGAATCTTTTCTAAGCTCTATAACTGTTTACACAATCTTCTTCCAAACTTTTCATCCCTTCTTCACTCACCAGTTCACTTGCCTCATATGCATTGATAATACTTTGTTTCTTAAAACACTCACTTTCCAGCTTGCCTAATTTCATTTTCCAATCATTGATGACTTCAGTTAAATCAATAGTAGGAGCAGAATGTACCTGAGAAGTTGATCCAGCTTCTTTCTCAATTATAGCCATGAATGCCACATTTTCCCTCTTGATATCATCTGCAATATCTTCTTCATGATTGCTTCAATCAAAGTTACCTTCATGATGTGTTGTTACAGCAACATTTCCTTGATTTCTGATCTCGTTTTGGTTGGCTGGAACAGTGTTGTTTGGAACATTTTGAAGGTTTTGGTTGTTGTTTCTCTGAAAACTTTGATTCTGAGGCACTCCTTGATCATGATTGTTCATTTGAGGTTGGAAGTTGTTGAAGTTGGGATTATAGTTGTTGTTGGGATTGTTGTTAAAGTTGTTGTTGAAGTTGTTGGTGTTTGGCCTCTGCTGATATTGAGGCTGCTGTTGATACTGAGACTGCTGATTTCTTGGTTGGTTCTGAAATTGGTTTACTTGGAAATTTCTTGGCCGGTTACATTCTCTTGCAAAATGACCAGGCTGTTGGCAATTATAGCAAATGGCCTTTGACTTGTCAAAACCAATTCTTTCATTTGGTCCTGATAGGAGTGACCTACCACTCCTGTTGTAAAGCCTCGTGCTTCTAAGAGCCAAAATGGCTGCTTGCCACTTCAAATCCATGTCCTCCAAATCATCAGCATCTATCTGCTCAAGATCATCTTTTACTACACTTGTGTGAATTAAATTCTTTGCAACAAAAGCATTATATGTCTCTGTGAACATTGAAAGCAATGCATGTGTATCACTGTTTTGACCATTTCTACAACTAGTGTGAGGGACATTCCCACTTGCCATAGAGGCAGAATCAGTGTCATCAATCAGCTGCACATTGAATCTTTGTTGATTTCCATGATTACTTGTGCTACCACCAACAAATGATTTTGGAGTATCAGAATTAGGTTCAACATGTTCTTCAATGATAGGAATCTCCTGTTGATTCTTGGTAGTTAAATTACCAAGAATCAATGCATTTGAAACACTGAAGCAGGGTTTTTCCTCCTTAATCATTTCATTCTCTATCATCTCTATCTCTGCAGCTTGAAGAAAGCACACTACATCATCCAATTTCAAATCATTGTAGTTGTGTTTTGTAAGGATGAACTTGCAAGCAGTGTACCATTCCTTTGGCATTGAGTTGAGCAACTTTGTATTCAAGTCAAGGTCAGTCATGACATAGTCAGTGGTTTTGTGATCATTCACTATTCCCAAAAACCTTTCAAGAATAGAATTCAACCTTTCACCATCTTTATACTTAAATCTTTCTAGCTACTGCTTCAATCTCTGCTTCTTGATGTTTTTGAGTTCAACATTGCCCTCAAACATTTCAAATATTGCGTCATACATTGCTTTGGCATTGGGATGATGTGCAGCCTTCGTAAGTATTTCCCAAGACAGACCTAGCTTCAACATAGCTAAAGCCTTGTCATCTACCTTTCTCATCCTTTCTCTCACAGCCGCTGTTGCTGCTAGATTTGCACCTTCTTCAACTTCCCCTTGTGGACCATTCTTGATGGAGTTCCACATATCAACATCATTGTAACAAACGGCTGCTTCAAACAAGACCTTCCATTTTGTGAAATTTTCCTGTCCATATAGTCTAGGAATCTTGTTAGTAGACACCTCTTGTTCCTCGTAACCAGATATTTTGTGAAATCAAAAGTAATTTCTCTTGTTCAGATCTGAGTTGTCTGATGCAATTAGAACAAGATTTATATATAAAAAATAAAACTTTAAACATAATAAGGAAAAGACAACACCAAATGATTGTAGATCTGGAAGAAAAATGAAGAACAGAGCTGCTGACATCACTTTTCAATGTAACAGTGGTCTGCTTACGTCATTGTTCTTCAAATCTTCAATCAGCAACAATCTTTCCAAAAATAGCAACAACTAGCTCTGATACCACTATTCGGGTCCCTGATTTCAGCTGGATCTTACTTAATCATGTCATAACTCACACAAATAGAGGTGTCGACAAGAGAGTTAATGACGGGTTTCTATATTTAGAAAGATGACCGTTTGTTAAAGGCGAAATCAATAACAAACATACGCTTTCTTAATCAATATTCAAAGGTAACCAACACAAACAAGATTCACTCAAAAGATTTCCATTCATATAATATTCATCATAAAAACTGGATAATCGATTTAAGGTTTCTTGAAGGAAGGTTTATCCATACTACACTAAGACAGCCGTCACACACACCAACATTCTTTCTTAATTAATGTGTCTGTCTGCCTTAGGCGGCGTGCCCTAAAACATTCTATTTATAGGTCTGCCACCCTAGGACAGCTGTCATTCCTTCTAGAAACCCCAAACTTTAATACATATTCAAATTACATAATCACAAAATATTCTAAGTGTAAAACAAGTCTTCTGGGTAGGCTTTGTATCAATCTTCATTCTCCGAGTATGCTATGTACTCTACCATCCTTCATAACTTGGTAACATAGAAGTGTGCCCGGGATCAGTTTCCGGGTAGACTTTACTTGAATAGTATTTTTCCAAGTAAAATACTCACCGGGTAGACTTTAGTCTTCTTGACTTTGCCAGACTATGCCCGACAAACCCTTACGAGCAACCTTGTTCTTCAATGATCCATTTCAACTCCTTGCTGTAAAATAACTTATTAACAATGTGTGCTCGGGAGTACTGTTCCTTGCTTGAGTTGAACCTTGCCCGATATTACTTAAAGATATTCCTTTAAATTGTCACACCCTCAAAATCCACTAACGGAGTTTTACCGTCAGAGGGTGTGAACTAACATGATCGGAATCATTAGTTATAATCAAACCATAAAAACGTTTAAATGAAAATAAGTGCGGAAGCGTAAAAACCAAAAGACCAAAAGTTGCGTCACGCAGGACGACTTAAAAACCCAAGTAATAATAGTTAAAAACATGTTTGCATATCAGAATGTCCAAAAAACCATGCATGATCCAATACCGCGCGCCCGTCTCGGCTACCTGAGAATAACATACTAAAAGTGTCAACACGAGGTTGGTGAGTTCACAAGTTTATATAAAATAAAGTGTTTAGCATTTTGCGTTCAGCGTTTTGTGTTACCAGATAGTGTTAAATCAATTATATATCGATAGGTAGCTAGCCTATACAACAAGTACTACTAAGTGTTCGACACCGAAGCTGACTGTTTATCAAGTGCCTTGTCACCAAGTCATCCAGACCATGGTACGTGTTAGCCAAAATTACACCCGCTCGACCTCCAGTCGAGTTTAGCGTTGGGTGGGGTTTGTCAAACCCAGTAGTACTACTCAACATTGACTCGCTATTATACAAATATTAACCGGTTCGATGTGTAGGACTTCAATTGTTTCGTTTGCCACTTAGCCTTTACAAGTGATATATAATCTACTAACAAAATCTTAAATGCGTTTTCGGAGTATGTTATCTCCCCCAAGTGAAAAGCGTTTAAAACAGTTTAAAGGGGTAAGTGAAACTCACTGTTTGCGAAGAATTCCCAAAATAAATCACCAAGTGATGCGCGTCACAGAAAACTCTCTCTAGCGTTCTAAAACAACAAGGAGATTTTCTAAGTATCGGAACTAATATCGAGTCTCTAGACCCGGCACATAATTCCTAAGCACAAGATACGTTTCGTGTTTGTTTGTGAATCGTGTGTGACTTAACAAGTACATTTGTGATACGATTCATGTGTGAACAATTATTTACGTGTCATGTATTAATAATGTACATCACTAGCAACTATTCCCTGCAGGGGAAATTTGGTCAAATTATAACAATTAACTAGCAATTATTCCCCGCAAGAGCAATTTGTTCAAAACACGACAATCAATTAGCAATTACCATGTTTCATGCAACTTTTACAAAATTCAGCAACTAGTTTTCTTATCGACAGAATTCTACTTGAAAAACTAGTCTATTCCACCGATCATAGCATCTCAATTAATTTACCAAAAATCATCACAAAAGCATGTATGTGTTTGGTTTCCAGAAAATATTTTGTTGTATTTTTATTCCATATATATTTTTCACAATGATCAATTTACCACAGCAAACTCACAACAGTCAAATTTATGCGCAACAGAATGTTATTTTAAATTCCCGTTAAATGAAAAATCCAACAAATGCAAGACCACTTGGGTTAGGTTCCTAACTCAACAAGTCAACTTCTAGAAGTGGAACCAACCCAATTGGTCTCGTAGTTCATGAGATATAACATTTACAAAACAACCTAACAGCAGGTCTAACAACTCAGCTTTGCACAACGTTTTTGTAAAATCATAAAAGTTAACTTTTACACGTCCAAAAATTGCAAATTTACATTCTTTAGAAACTAGACTCAACCTAGTTTTCTCTAGTATCAATAATCTCAACCAATTTTCAAATTTACACCACGTTACAGTCAATTGAACATCAACAACAAAATCTGTCCAGAAACTGTTTGCAACAAAACTCAACCTATTAACTATCTATAGACTATAATCCGATCATATGACCTTATAGACACCATAATCATTATCCATGCACATCAAATACACATTAAATCCATGATTAGGGTTTTACTTGAACTCAAAATCAAGAAACAAACGATTAACATGCAATAACACCAATACTAGCTATCAATTCAACAATCAATACATCTTTCAATCAAAACAAGACATATGAACATCATGTATATAATTTCCAGATTCTAGGGTTTATAGTAATACCTTCCAAAGCACAAAAATAAGCAAGGGGAAGGTAGAAGATGACTAGAATCGGGTGTAGGATGCTTCAATTGTGAAACCCAAGATCAAAAACCAAGCAATATGTGTGTGTGTGAGCCGATCGTTAAGAGAGGGGGGGAGTAGCTGCCGTCGGTTTTGGGGAGGGAGAGAAGGAGGTTAGGGTTTAGGTTAATATTAATAATAATAATATAATACGCTTTGGTCCCTTAACTTTCAAATGTTTCTTTTCTAGCTTAATTAACTAGTTCTAGCACATTGAGTTAACGTTATATAACATGTCATCACATAACACATAAGTCTAACATATAATTATCACATAATTATTGTTTTGACGTTTTTCGTTTATTCACCAATTTTTTGCGTCAACTCGTTTGCGTTTCGGTGCAATTCCCGAAAGACTACACATGTAGTAAGTGTCAAGCGTCATTTAAACCCTAGTTTAAATGTAATGAGGTGTGCGTTATAGATTCAGTGATCTTTAAGTTTGAATTGACGGAGTTGAGTTAACGGAGTTAACCTGAAATTGACGATTGTCACATCATTCCCATGTTAGAGAATTTTCGTCCCGAAAATTTGAGTCAAGTCGTGATGAATGTCTTAAAAAGTAAGAAAAATTTTCAGTTTGTCATATCATCCCCTAGTAGAAAGAAATTTCGTCCCGAAATTTAATTCATACCTCCGGTGATTTCTGACGGTTTGTCGGGTTTCGCGGTTTTCTGCGTTTGGTCAGCCCTTCAAAAAGGTGAGGATACTTTTTCATCATTTGATCCTCGCCTTCCCACGTGAACTCCGGTCCACGTCTTGAGTTCCAACAAACCTTAACGATTGGAATTTTGCTGTGCTTGAGCGTTTTGGTTTCCCAATCCAAAACTTCGACTGGTTCTTCAATGAAGCGTAATTGTTCATCAACTTGCAGTTCATCCAAAGGGACTACTTGGGTTTCATCAGATAGGCATTTCTTCAAATTGGATACGTGGAATACATTGTGTACGCTGCTGAGTTCGGTTGGTAGGTCCAGTCGGTACGCCACCGGACCAATGCGCTCAGTTATTCGATAAGGACCGACGTATCGTGGGTTGAGTTTGTTTCGCTTCCCAAAGCGAACCACACCTTTCCAAGGTGAGACTTTGAGTAATACTTGATCGTTCACTTGAAATTTGAGAGGTTTTCGGCGCTTGTCGGCGTAACTCTTTTGGTGATCTCGTGCTGCTGCCATGCGATTTCGGATTTGAACAATCTTTTCCGAAGTTTCGAATACCAGTTCTGGACCAGTGATTTGGCTGTCACCCACCTCTGCCCAGCAGAGAGGTGATCGACACTTCCGTCCGTACAGTGCTTCAAACGGCGCTGCTTTAATACTTGCGTGGTAGCTGTTATTATACGAAAACTCTACCAAAGGTAGGTGAGGTTCCCAACTTTTTCCGAAATCCAACACGCATGCACGCAACATGTCCTCTAAGGTCTGAATAGTTCGTTCACTTTGCCCATCCGTCTGGGGATGGTATGCTGTGCTCATATCAAGACGGGTGCCTAGTGCGCTTTGTAGTGACTTCCAAAAGTGCGAAGTGAAACGGGAATCTCGATCAGAAATGATTGAGACAGGCACTCCGTGTCTAGACACCACTTCTTTCATGTAGACGTGAGTCAATCTTTCCATTTTGCCCAATTCCTTAATCGCTAAGAAGTGTGCCGACTTAGTCAACCGGTCAACGATCACCCAGATGGTATCACATCCCGTCGGTGTTTTAGGTAATCCCGTGATAAAATCCATTGAAATGTGTTCCCATTTCCACATTGGAAGTTCCGGTTGCTGTAGTAGGCCAGACGGTTTCTGGTATTCTATTTTGACTCTGGCACAAGTTAAGCATTTGCTCACGTAGGTGGCAATGTCGGCTTTCATGTTCGGCCACCAGTAAAGTGCCTTTAAGTCATGGTACATTTTATCCGAGCCAGGGTGGATAGAATATCGGGACTTGTGATCTTCGTCCATCACTAGAGTTCTCAACTCTCCGTATCGTGGAACCCAAACCCGGTTCTCAAAATATCGGACCCCGTCCGATTTGGTTTCAAGTTGCTTATTCATGCCCGCGCATGAGTTCTGATGGAAGGTTATCATCCTTCAAGGCTTCGAGTTGCGCATCGCGAATCTGATCGGGTAAGTTGGCATGAATCGTGAGTTGCAGTGCTCGCACTCGCCTGGGTTTATCGGTTTCTTTTCTGCTGAGGGCATCGGCCACTACATTGGCCTTGCCAGGGTGGTACTTGATGGCACAATCATAATCCTTAAGCAGCTCAACCCAACGATGCTGTCGCATGTTCAGCTCCTTCAGATCGTAGATATGTTGGAGACTCTTGTGGTCGGTGTAAATGGAAAACTTGGTACCGTACAAGTAATGCCTCCATATCTTAAGGGCAAACACCATAGCTCCGAGTTCCAAGTCATGGGTCGTGTAGTTCTTCTCATGAACCCATAGTTGTCGAGAGGCATAGGCTATAACCTTCTCGAGTTGCATCAGCACACAACCGAGACCTTGTATCGATGCGTCACAATGTACCTCGAAATTCTCTGTTCCCTCGGGTAGGGCTAGAATAGGGGCGCTACAGAGTTTGGTTTTCACAGTTGAAAAGCGGATTCTTGTGCGTCACCCCAATTGTACTTAGTGCCTTTGTGAGTCAAAGCGGTGAGGGGTTGTGCAATCTTTGAAAATCCTTCGATGAAACGCCGGTAGTAGCCGGCTAGCCCTAGGAATTGCCGCACCTCAGTCGGAGTCTTAGGTGCTTCCCAGTTTTTGATGGCCTCTACGTTACCGGGATCAACATGGATACCGTTCTCGTTGATCACATATCCTAAAAAGTGAACCTCGCGAAGCCAAAATTCACATTTCGAGAGCTTAGCGTACAGTTGCTCCTTCTTCAATAATTCCAGAATTACCCTCAAGTGTTCTTCATGGTCTGCCTTATCCTTGGAATAGACCAGGATATCATCAATAAACACAATCACAAACTTGTCGAGGTACGCCTTGCATACTCGATTCATGAGATCCATGAATACGGCTGGTGCGTTGGTTAAACCAAAAGGCATAACCGAAAACTCGAAGTGTCCATACCGTGTTCTGAAAGCCGTCTTTGAAATATCTTCTTCGCGTACTCTTAGTTGATGGTAACCAGACCGCAGATCGATCTTCGAGTAGTAACTCGATCCTTGGAGCTGGTCAAACAGATCATCAATTCGGGGTAAAGGATAACTGTTCTTGACCGTCACCTTGTTCAACTCCCGGTAGTCGATACACATGCGGAAAGTCCCGTCCTTCTTTCGTACAAATAAGACAGGGGCTCCCCATGGCGATGACCTAGGTCGGATAAAACCTTTATCCAATAAATCTTGCAACTGGGTGGACAACTCCTGAAGTTCCGCCGGTGCGAGCCGATACGGGGCTCGGGCTATGGGCGCTGCACCGGGGGTCAACTTGATTTGGAATTCGACTTGTCTAATAGGAGGGAGTCCAGGCAAATCCTCTGGGAAAACTTCCGGAAAATCTCGCAAAATCGGTATATCTTCGATTCGCTTCTCCTCCGCGGGTTTCTCAACAATCTGCGCCAAAATTGCCGGATGACCTTTTCGTAGATACTTCTGCGCCTTCATGAGGGTGATAACGCTGGTGGTCATGCCACTTCTCTCGCCCCGGATCGAAATGATCTCGCCGGAAGGGGTAGTAATGTGGACTATCTTGTCGTGACATATAATCTCGCTCGGTTTTCGGATAACCAGTCCATGCCGACAACGACATCGAAGCTACCAAGCGTAAAAGGTATGAGGTTGATTTCAAAAATATGACATGACAGTTTTAACTTACATCCCGCAAGTACATGAGTCGTTCTACAGACTTTCCATCGGCTAATTCTAATGGAAACTTAGCATCTAACGGGGTTGGAGTTAAGTCTAAGAGTTGACTAAAGGCTTTGAACACAAAACTCCTATCAGCTCCAATGTCAAACAATACAGAAGCAAAACAATCGTTCACAGGGAACTTACCAGTCACCACGTACGGATCATTGCGGGCTTGACCCGACCCAATAACAAAAGCTTTTCCTTTACCATTGTTTCCACCACCACTTCCACTTCCATTACTCCATTGCTGTTGTTCTGTTTCAGCTTGGGACAATCTTTCCTAAAATGACCTTCCTGCCCACATTCGAAACATCCCTTCGTCGTCATAGGTGGTTTAGGAGCACCCTTTGCAGCAAGGTCTCCTTTACATTCCTTTGCCTGGTGACCCATCTTTCCGCATCTTAGACACTTGACACGGTCACACGGCCCAGCATGATGATAATTGCACCTGTTGCACTTCGGATATTTCCCAGCATATCCGCTTGAACCCTGCCCGCCACCGTTGTTATTGTAGTTGTGACCCTGATTGTTGAAGCCCCGAGTGAGTTCGGGTTTACGGTAGTGTTGTTGCTGTGGGGGGTTCGAGGATGAGGATCTGGTGTTGTCAAACTTTCTCTTTCCATTGCTCGGGTTGTTGTTTCTGTTGTTGTCTGTACTCAGGTTGTCACGGGCTTTAGTGGTTGAACCCCTAGGTGGTAGCGCACCTTGGGTCACTGCTTGATCCGTCAGTTTGTAAGCTAACCGGATCGCTTGTTGAATCGTGGCTGGTCTGGAAGACGTCACCATGCCCTGAATTTGCGGTGCCAACCCATCAATATACATTTCAATCCTCTTACTCGGCGGGTCTACCATCCGTGGACACATCGCAGCTAACTCGTGAGAACGGGTAGTGTAGGCTTCGATTTCTGAACCCACCATCTTCAATGACCAAAACTCTGACTCAAACTTTGCAATCTCCTCTCTCGGACAGTATTCTTCTCGCATCATGTTCTTGAACTCCTCCCAGTTCATAGCGTTAGCCAGTTCCAATCCAAGGATCTACACGTTCAAATTCCACCAAGTGTGGGCAGAATCTTCAAGTGTTCCAGCAGCAAATTTGACCATACTGGCAGGGGGACAATTACACATCTCAAACGCCGATTCGGCCTTCTCAGCCCAACACAGGAAGCCTATAGCCCCTCAGTTCCCTTAAACGTACTGGGCTTGCAATCAAGGTAATTCTTGAAGGTACACGTTCCAATTGGACCTCCAGCTTGGTTCTGAACATGTGCGGCTAGAGCGGCCGCCGCATTGTCGTTCAGCAGAGTTTGGAGTTCTGCTGCAGTCAAGTTGATGTCACCACGTCCGTGTCCAGCGTTTCTTCCTGCCATTTCGTTGTCCGAGTACTTTCCGGCTGCTCCAAGTACACTCAACTCCTCAATCGGTCGCCTAGGATTCGCTTACCAATCTTTACAACCTTGCATGTGTATAAGATTTTATGAAAGTAGTCTAGTCCATCGGTAGCATCTTCACTAGCCTTTGGAGTCGTACACCACGTAAAACAGTAGCATCCACCTAGTAGAAAGGGAACATAATCCTAGATATCTCCTATATCTTGAAACAATGACTGCTTGACCGGGTGGATGATGGTGACCGCCGGTTGGTATGGATCATGAAGCGGCTGGATGATAAGAAAACGTTGCTAGTGCTATTTCTGTTCGGGTCCTTGCTACTTGGAGTTGCTCTTGCAAGTCTATCATCTCGGCTTGCATCCTTCTCATAATTTTCATCTGTTGGTCGCTAGCCTCTTGCATCTCCTTCATGGCCGCTGTCATGCGGGAAATTTCCTCCTTACTTTCGGTTCCATCTTTTAACAGTCCGGAAACGTTCGCTCTCGTATAGCGCATGTAACCAACATCACGCTCCAAACAAGAAACAACAGCTGCGAGCACACGCTCTACAGGTTCGGTTATAGGTGGTAGGGTGTTGGGGTAAGCAGGATGGCTCGGGTGAGGTGGAGGGGGAACTTGTTCGCGATAGACCATACGCCTAATCATATTAGGGTACCAATCCCAACTAACTTCGTTTTCGTACATGCCTCCGGATAAGCGATACCTCTTCGGTGCAGGAACTTCGAGTTCCAGGACTACACGAGGTGGCGATGAGGTGGGTAACTGCGGTTCCTTCCCGTGAGCATGAGTCATCGGATCGGATAATGATGATGGTGGCGTCGACATCCCTACAGGTAAGCCGTGTATGCGCGCGCGTATGAGTGAAAGAGGTAAAGAGATAAGATAACAAAGACTACACAAACATATGCACTGCGTATCATTATAACTAATGGGTCGCCGTGGTTATAGTCTAGTATGCATGCAATTTCTAGTTCGCTATAACCAATGGCTCTTATACCAATCTGAAACACCCTCAAAATCCACTAATGGAGTTTTACCGTCAGAGGGTGTGAACTAATAGGATCGGAATCATTAGTTATAATCAAACCATAAAAACGTTTAAATGAAATAAGTGCGGAAGCGTAAAAACCAAAAGACCAAAAGTTGCGTCACGCAGGATGACTTAAAAACCCAAGTAATAATAGTTAAAAACATGTTTGCATATCAGAATGTTCAAAAAACCATGCATGATCCTATACCGCGCGCCCGTCTCGGCTACCTGAGAATAACATACTAAAAGTGTCAACACGAGGTTGGTGAGTTCACAAGTTTATATAAAATAAAGTGTTTAGCATTTCCCGTTCAGCGTTTTGCGTTACCAGATAGTGTTAAATCAATTATATATCGATAGGTAGCTAGCCTATACAACAAGTACTACTAAGTGTTCGACACCGAAGCTGACTGTTTATCAAGTGCCTTGTCACCAGGTCATCCTGACCATGGTACGTGTTAGCCAAAATTACACCCGCTCGACCTCCAGTCGAGTTTAGCGTTGGGTGGGGTTTGTCAAACCCAGTAGTACTACTCAACAGTGACTCGCTATTATCCAAATATTAACCGGTTCGATGTGTAGGAATTCAATTGTTTCGTTTGCCACTTAGCCTTTACAAGTGATATATAATCTACTAACAAAATATTAAATGCGTTTTCGGAATACGTTATCTCCCCCAAGTGAAAAGCGTTTAAAACAGTTTAAAGGGGTATGTGAAACTCACTGTTTGCGAAGAATTCCCAAAATAAATCACCAAGTGATGCGCGTCACAGAAAACTCTCTCTAGCGTTCTAATACAACAAGGAGATTTTCTAAGTATCGGAACTAATATCGAGTCTCTAGACCCGGCACATAATTCCTAAGCACAAGACACGTTTCGTGTTTGTTTGTGAATCGTGTGTGACTTAACAAGTACATTTGTGATATGATACATGTGTGAACAATTATTTACGTGTCATGTATTAATAATGTACATCACTAGCAACTATTCCCCGCAGGGGAAATTTGGTCAAATTATAACAATTAACTAGCAATTATTCCCCGCAAGGGCAATTTGGTCAAAACACGACAATCAATTAGCAATTACCATGTTTCATGCAACTTTTACAAAATTCAGCACCTAGTTTTCTTATCGACAGAATTCTACTTGAAAAACTAGTCTATTCCACCGATCATAGCATCTCAATTAATTTACCAAAAATCATCACAAAAGCATCTATGTGTTAGGTTTCCAGAACATATTTTGTTGTATTTTTATTCCATATATATTTTTCACAATGATCAATTTACCACAGCAAACTCACAATAGTCAAATTTATGCGCAACAGAATGTTATTTAAAATTACCGTTAAATGAAAAATCCAACAAATGCAAGACCACTTGGGTTAGGTTTCTAACTCAACAAGTCAACTTCCAGAAGTGGAACCAACCCAATTGGTCTCGTAGTTCGTGAGATATACATTTACAAAACAACCTAACAGCAGGTCTAACAACTCAGCTTTGCACAACGTTTTGTAAAATCATAATGGTTAACTTTTACACGTCCAAAAATTGCAAATTTACATTCTTTAGAAACTAGACTCAACCTAGTTTACTGTAGTATCAATAATCTCAACCAATTTTCAAATTTACACCCTGTTACAGTCACTTGAACATCAACAACACAATCTGTCCAGAAACTGTTTGCAACAAAACTCAACCTATTAACTATCTATGGACCATAATCCGTTCATATGACCTTATAGACAACATAATCATTATCCATGCACATCAAATACACATTAAATCCATGATTAGGGTTTTACTTGAACTCAAAATCAAGAAACAAATGATTAACATGCAATAACACCAATACTAGCTATCAATTCAACAATCAATACATCTTTCAATCAAAACAAGACATATGAACATCATGTATATAATTTCCAAGTTCTAGGGTTTAAAATTATACCTTCCAAAGCACAAAAATAAGCAGGGGAAGGTAGAAGATTACTAGAATCGGGTGTAGGATGCTTCAATTGTGAAACCCAATATCAAAAACCAAGCAATATGTGTGTGTGTGTGAGCTGATCGTGAAGAGAGGGGGGGGGGTAGCTGCCGTCGGTTTTGGGGAGGGAGAGAAGGAGGTTAGGGATTAGGTTAATATTAATAATAATAATATAATACGCTTTGATCCCGTAACTTTCAAATGTTTCTTTTCTAGCTTAATTAACTAGTTCTAGCACATTGAGTTAACGTTATATAACATGTTATCACATAACACATAAGTCTAACACATAATTATCACATAATTATTGTTTTGACGTTTTTCGTTTATTCACCAATTGTTTCAACTCGTTTGCGTTTCGGTGCAATTCCCGAAATACTACACATGTAGTAAGTGTCAAGCGTCATTTAAACCCTAGTTTAAATGTAATGAGGTGTGCGTTATAGATTCAGTGATCTTTAAGTTTGAATTGACGGAGTTGAGTTAACGGAGTTAACCTGAAATTGACGATTGTCACATCATTCCCATGTTAGAGAATTTTCGTCCCGAAAATTTGAGTCAAGTCGTGATGAGTGTCTGAAAAAGTAAGAAAAATTTTCAGTTTGTCATATCATCCCCTAGTAGAAAGAAATTTCGTCCCGAAATTTAATTCATACCTCCGGTGATTTCTGACGGTTTGTCGGGTTTCGCGGTTTTCTGCGTTTGGTCAGCCCTTCAAAAAGGTGAGGATACTTTTTCATCATTTGATCCTCGCGTTCCCACGTGAACTCCGGTCCACGTCTTGAGTTCCAACAAACCTTAACGATTGGAATTTTGCTGTGCTTGAGCGTTTTGGTTTCCCAATCCAAAACTTCGATTGGTTCTTCAATGAAGCGTAATTGTTCATCAACTCGCAGTTCATCCAAAGGGACTACTTGGGTTTCATCAGATAGGCATTTCTTCAAATTGGATACGTGGAATACATTGTGTACGCTGCTGAGTTCCGTTGGTAGGTCCAGTCGGTAGGCCACCGGACCAATGCGCACAGTTATTCGATAAGGACCGACGTATCGTGGGTTGAGTTTGTTTCGCTTCCCAAAGCGAACCACACCTTTCCAAGGTGAGACTTTGAGTAATACTTGGTCGTTCACTTGAAATTCGAGAGGTGTTCGGCGCTTGTCGGCGTAACTCTTTTGGCGATCTCGTGCTGCTGCCATGCGATTTCGGATTTGAACAATCTTTTCCGATGTTTCGAGTACCAGTTCTGGACCAGTGATTTGGCTGTCACCCACCTCTGCCCAGCAGAGAGGTGATCGACACTTCCGTCCGTACAGTGCTTCAAACGACAAAATATCGTACCCGGCTAAGTAAAAGCTTGCTCGAAAGTCTAGGGTGTGCCCGGATCCATACTTACCGAATTCTGAGGAGGTTGCGAAGATTCCAATCTTCCATATACTTCATTTTGGTCAAGGCTTTGACTCAACAATCTCCCCCTAGATTGAAACACCTCAGCTGACCCAAAACATTTCTAAGGTTACTTACACTTAGTCAAAATACACATCAAATCAAAATCAAAGTACATATTCATAACATAAAAAAGTTACATAATCAAAATTCTGTCCGAAGACATTACATAACAAAGCCTGTTCTATTAATCTTGTCTCTTTCTTGCATTATGGGCAGCTTGTCTTCTATTGATTATCACAGATGCAGCTCTTTGTCTGAAGATATTAAGAATTTGGTAATGAATGTGACTTTCTGGCATTACCAAATCCCTTATATCCATCAAATCTTCACTATGTAGGAAGGTTAAGTCTTCATCTCCCTTGATTATCCCCAGTATTTTTCCATCAGAGTTTCTTAGTACTTAATGACCAGTACTTTCTTTATACTCAATCTCAGCTATCATGCCATTCTTTTGTACTGTGTAGTTGGGGTGTATCATTCTTCTTCCAAGACTTATGCATGTGTTCATATTTGACAGTGTATCATGTCCATCCTTCTCAATTTTTCTGTCCATTTTGACCTGTGAAGTTGAATCAATCTCCAACTTCTCTTTTCCTTTAAGAACTTGAATTCTTTGTCAGCTTCGTCTTTCAAAAACTTTGATAAATCATTCATCTGCCTTCCTACCATCCTGCTTCTGTTTCTGTAATCATACAAGTTAAGAGTGGCCATCCTTTCCAGTTGTTCTTCAGTATACTCACGAAAGTCACTTCTTACAACAATTTCTATCAGTAGTCTGCTTTCCATAATTTCCTTCAGAGATTCAGTGACAGAATCATAGTAGAGTTCTCTTGGAAGATCCACATCAGATTGTGGTCTTATTGTTCTTTGTGTGCAGATCAACTTGATTCACCTCTTCCACCTCGTGGATGTCTTCTTGAGATTGGAGGCCAAAAAGGAATAGACTTCCCTTGTTTGCCTTCACTGAATGTACAATCATCTACCGAAATCGTTCGCTAGATTTCTGGAGATCTGCAAGATATGTTGATGACATTAATGGGAAAAGAATCGAAGCTACATTCGCAAGTCATGAGATTCAAGTGATTGAAAGAGTGATTAGAAGATGCTTACGGTTGAATGATGATGACCATAACCCAATAAACTTCAATACAGCACACCTGATGAGAATATTTGAAGAGACGATGGGTTATCAGGAAACTCTACATGATGGGCAGTTTCAAAAGGGAATGGTCCCTATGTTGTATAGATTCCATATTCATCATGTGATACAGGGGTTTGCTCCACAAAAAGGATCATGGACTTTGATTAGTCGTGATCTAGCAAATGCCACTATCGGAATTATTTATGATTTGCCATTTAATTTCTCAAAGATGATCTTTGAGGGATTGGTTTCAAATTTTAAGAAGGCTGAGGTAGAAAGATTTCTGCAGTACCCAAGGTTCCTACAGATAATCTTTAACAGCGAATTACAAGATCTACCCACTATTGGCATAACACACATACTGCAAAATCCTGACACTTACAAGAGAATTAAGAATCCGGGTGCTGCCAATAGATTCAATTCCGAAGTTCCATTTGAAATTTTGCCATGGTTGTTGGACCATGACTTGGATGTGATGCCGGTACTTGAGTTGAGCTCAGAGGAGGAAGGAGGGGAAGATGATGTTGAGGATAATGAGGATAGTTCGGATGATGGAGGTAATGATATTGATGGAGATGAATGAGGAGCTGGAGTAGCTATGGATGTTGATGCACCTGATCAGGGGGAGCAACCTGAGGAGCCAGAACAACCTATTCCAACACCACCACGCATTGACCAACCCATTATACCATCACCACCACAAACTCCACCACATCAAACCACTCAATCCCCACCCCAAACCCTAACCATAAGCCAACCTGAAACATCAACACATGTATCCCCAACACCACCAACATCTAATCCAATTTATTCTGATCCATTTATTCCAAGCCAACCTCATACACAATCACCACAAAAATCCATTTTCCAAACTCACACCACAAACCCAGAACAACCTGAATATGAACAATTCTCTACATCACCACCTACAACCCCACATTCTGACACATACCTATTCCTAAGAAACCTAGACTTATTGAAAGAAAATGCAGAATTGAAGATAAGAATGAGGAGGTGACCAATGAAAATGTGATGTTGATAGAAAAGTTGGTACGAGCTGAAATGAGAATCAAATCCCTGAAGCAGGAGGTTGAGAAGACCTCAACTACCCCAAAACAGGGGGAGAATGAAAGTATGCCAACTGTCTCTGGTGTCAATATTGAAACTGAAACAGTAATATTTATAGAGACTGCAGAGAGTTTGAAATTGATTATGAATGTAGTGAGGAAAGGAGAATTGAGGAAAGGAGAATTAAGGATGATGAGTAAGAAGGTGATAGATCAGATGTTGGAGAACAGGACTATGATTATAATTATGAAATAGTAAATGTGGAAAAGGATGAAGAAAATGTTGAGATAGAGGATGGAATTGATAAGACAAATGTTGAAGAAAATGTAGCTACAACTTATGTGGCTACTGATATTTTGACTGATGCAGCAACTGATGTCTTAACAGACATACAGACTTATGTAGAAACTGAAGTAATGAATGAAGGAGATACTACTACTAGGGAGCTGATACTCCCTGAACAAGAAGCTGAACAACATGAATGCTCCAAGACTGTAGAGTATGATGAGGAAATGGATGATCTTGATAGAGAATTAAAGAAAAGACTGGACAAGGGAAAAGCAAAAGTCACAGAAAAAGAGCCTGTCAAGGCCTATCCAGAAAAAGATGTTTTATATAAAGATGATGCTGAAGCTGCTGCTGCTGCTCTAAGAGAACATGAAAAAATTATGAGGGAAACAAGGGACAGAGAAATACTGGCCCAAACCATGGACCCTGTAGAGTTGGCAGAGCAGGAAACCTTGATCAACCAAACCAAGTTTGCAAAAGAAGTTATTGAAGATATGGCTGATCAAGAGGTGATTGAGGAATTGATTAAGTTGAGTAGAGTTGAGGAAGCAGACAACTCTTTGGCTATGGTGGTTAGTATGTTTCAACCACAGAGCCAACCTGAAAAGGGACCTGAAAAGAATACTGAAAAAGAAACTGAAGAATCTATTGAGGAAATGTTGGCTAAAGCCTCAAGAGTGGAAAGATTTGAAAAGAAATACTCAAGGAAGTGGAAAGCTACTGAGACTCCAGATAATCATAAAACAAAGAGAGGGAGATGGAATGAAAAGAATAAATGCTATATTGGGATTCCTGATGATGATGGTGATAATGATGTTAGTTCAATCAGGGCAATTCCACTACAGACACTGCAACCAGGTCAACAAATTCCAGGTGTTCCTGATATGCCTATCAGAAGTGATCCAGAGCATTCACCATCTGATGACCTAAGATTGATGTTGTAAATGATTTATCTGAAGATGAGGATGAGTCTGAAGATTCGGATGATGATGATAATCCTGATGGTGACCAAGGAAAGAGTGCCAAGGCTGTTAATGTTGAGTCTCCACAAGTTGAAATGACTGGTGAGCAGAGAGTCAACATTGAGTTAAGTATGAGGGAAGCAAAAAGAAGTCATCCATTGGTTGTAAAGTTGAGAAAGTATGGCATAAGTTTTGAAACTTTTGCTGATCTTGATGATGGTCAGTTGCAAAAGAGACTTGACAAGGAGAGGGATGGTTTCAAGAAAAATATGGAAGAAAAGAACAGAGATAGTCAGCAATTCAGAGAATATCTAAGAAAACATAACTACTCAGAGAAGGACTTGACACACTTCAACTTTGACCAGCTTCAAGAACGCTACAACAGTGAAAGAGAGAAAGTAAAAGAAAAATATGTCAAAGAAAATGATGAGCTTGAAATGGTTGAAGCCTTGAAGAAAAAGTATGGAGGTATGTGTGGTTACTTAGTGGAGAGGGGGTTAAAGCCTGATGTTGTAGAAAGCCTGTCAAGAGAATCTGTGAAGGATCAATACAACAAGTTGAAGAGAAAGGAAAAACTGAAAAGGGCACAAACTAAAAAGTCTACCAAACAATCTGAACCATCTGATGAACCCCACAAGAAGTCAAACCTGAAACAGAAGATGAACTCATTGTCCCTTGGGAAAATGAAGAGATGATAAATATTCTGAGGGGAATAATGATTAATCAAAGGGGGATGGATGAAGCCTCATTCAATGCCTTGGAGAAGCAAGACTTGAAAGATCTTTTCTACATACAAAAGGCTGATTGGGAGAAAGTTTTGAGGGAGGGTGATAACCCTAGAAGCATTGTTGAAGGAAGGTTTGTTCCTGCAGGACTGTCAAACAGTCCTGGGATAGCTAGGATGTTGCTAGCTCTCAAAGAACAAGCAGGACAGGATGTTGTTGAGTTGGCCAACCTCCCACCAGAAATGTTAACTTCAATATACATCAAAACCTTTAATTTGGACCCTAGCAAACCAAAGAAGTCCATTTCATTCAGGCCTCCAATTTCAAGAAGATATCCACAAGATGGAAGAGGTGAATCAAGTAGGTCTGTACCACAAAGAACAACAAGACCATAGTCAAATGTGGATCTTCCAAGAGAAATCTACTTTGATTCTGTTACTGAATCCTTTAAGGTGATTATGGAAAGTAGGCAACTAAGAGAAATTGTTGTCAGAATTGACTTACGTGAATATACTGAAGAGCAACTGGAAAGGATGGCCACTCTTAATTTGTATGACTACAGAAATAGAAACAGGATGGAAGGAAGGCAGATGAATGATCTGTCAAAGTTTTTGAAAGATGAAACTGACAAAAGATTCAAGTTCTTAAAAGAAAAGATTATAGCTGAGATTGAGTATAAAGAAAATGCTGGTCATTATGTACTAAGAAACTCTGATGGAAAAATACTGGGGATTATTAAGAAAGATGAAGACTTGACCTACCTGCATGATGAGTATCTGATGGATATAAGGGATTTGGTCATACCAGAAAGTCATACTCACTACCAAATCCTTAATATCTTTAAAATGAAAGCTGCATCAGAAATAGTCAACCAAAGACAAGTCGCCCATAATGCAAGGAAGAGACAAGATTGATAGAATAGGCTTTGTGATGTAATTTGTTCAGACATAATTTTGAATATGTAACTTGTTTATGTTATGAATACGTACTTTGATTTTGATTTGATTTGTATTTTGAATAAGTGTATGTAACAATAGAATGTTTTGGGTCAGCTGAGGTGTTCCAATCTAGGGGGAGATTGTTCAGTCCAAGATTTGACCAAAATGAGATATTTGGAAGATTGGAATCTTCTCAACCTCCTCAGAATTCGCTAAGTATGTTTTCGGGCATACCTTAGACCTCCGAGCAAGCTTTTTTACTTAGCCGAGTATGATATTTTGTCTATCGGGCAAGGTTATATTCTGGAAGTCTTCTTTAGTTAATATACGAGCAAGGTTTGCAAATTAGTGTATTACCGGGCAAGGTTCACTAGTTTATGATGGTCCGGGCAAGGTTCACTTTATCAAGAAAGTCTGTTCTTCAAAGCCAAGTAAAGATCACCCCCGGGTAAGCTTTTGGCCAACCAAGCTCATGAAGCCAAGTGATTGGAAGACCGAGCAAGGTATTTGTTATGGTCCAAGTTGGCTTGATGATTTAAGGATATATCTCTAAGTATCATCGGGCAAGGTTCAACTCAAGCAAGGAACAGTGTTACCGAGCACACTTTGCTAATAAGTTATTTTCTAACAAACAGTTGAAGGGACCATTGAAGAACAAGGTTACTCGTAAGGGTTTGTCGGGAAAAGTCTGGCAAAGTCAAGAAGACTGAAGTCTACCCGGTGAGTGTCTTACTTGGTAAAATACTCTTCAAGTAAAGTCTACCAGGAAACTGATTCCAAGCACACTTCTATGTTACCAAGTACTGAAGGAAGGCAGAGCACAGAGTCTACTCCAAAAATGAATATTATTGCAAAAGCCTACCCGGAAGACTTGTTTTACACTTAGATTATTTTGAATATGTAATTTGAATATGTACATTGTATTTAGGGTTTCTAGAAGGAATAACAACTATCCTAAGATGGCAGGCCTATAAATAAAATGATTTAGGGCAAACCTCCTACGGATTCTAGCCTTTACACTTTTCGGATAAGAAAGAATATTTCTTGAAAGTGACGGCTGTCCTAGGATTCGTACGGATAAACTTTCCCTTCAAGAAACTCTAAATCGATTATCCAATTTGTATGAAGAATATTATATGAATGGAAATCTTTTGAGTAAATCTTGTTTGTGTTGGTTACCTTTGAATATTGATTAAGCAAACGTATGTTTGTTGTTGATTCCGCCTTTAACAATCGGTGATCTTTCTAAATATAGCAACCCGTCATTAACTCCCTTGTCGACACATCTATTTGTGTGAGTTATGACATGGTTCAAGTAAGATCCAGCTGAAATCGGGGACCTGACAATTGGTATCAGAGCTTGTTACTACTATTTTGGAAAGATTGTTGTTGATTGAAGATTTGAAGAAAGATGACGTAAGCAGACCACTGTACCATTGAAAAGTGACGTTAGAAGCACTGTTCTTCATTCTTCTTCTAGATCTACAAACATTTGGTGTTTTCTCTTCCTTATTCTATTTAAAGTTTTAATTTTTACATATAAATCTTGTTTTAATCGCATCAGACAACTCAAATATGAACAACCGGTTTTCAGATCTGATTATTTTTGAACTCTGTTTTTACAATGAAACTACTTTTGATTTCCCAAAATGTCTGGATACGAGGAACAAGAAGTGTCTACTAACAAGATTCCTAGACCGTATGGACAAGAAAATTTCACTAAATGGAAGGTCTTGTTTGAAGCAGCCTTATGCTACAATGATGTTGATATGTGGAACTCCATTAAGAATGGACCACAAGCTACTGTTGAGGAAGGTGCAAATACAGCTGCAACTGCTGCTGTGAGAGAAAGAATGAGAGGTTCAAGTATAAGGAGGGAGAAAGGTTAAAATCAATACTAGAACGTTTTCTAGCTATTATGAATGAGTTGAGGACAACTGATTATTTCATGACTGACTTTGATTTAAATACAAAGTTACTCAACTCAATGCCAAAGTAATGGTATACTGCTTGCAAGTTCATCCTTTAGAAACATAATTTCAATGACTTGAAATTGGATGATGTAGTATGCTTCCTTTAGGCTGTAGAGCTTGAGATGATAGAGAATGAAATGATTATGGAAGAAAGACCCTGCTTCAATGTTTCAAATACATTGATTGCACCCATGGGAAATTTGACTACCAAGAATCAGTAGCAAATTCCTATTATTGAAGAACCAGTTGAGCATAATGTTGATACTCTAAAATCTTTCATTGGTGGTAGCACAAGTAATCAAAGGAAATCAGCAGTGATTCAATGTGCAACTGATTGATAACACTGATTCTTCCTCAACGGCAAGTGGGAATTTACCTCGCTCTAGTGGTGGATATGGTCAAGGCAATGAAACACAGGCCTTGCTGTCTATGTTTACTGAGTCATATAATGCATTTGTTGCAAAGAATTTAATCCACACAAGTGTGGTACAAGATGATCTTGAGCAAATCGATACAGATGATTTGGAAGACATGGATTTGAAATGGCAAGCTGTCATGTTAGCTTTGAGAAGTAAAAGGTTGTATAACAGAACTGGTAGATCTCTGGTTTCTGGTCCAAATGACATGATTGGATTTGACAAGTCAAACGCAATTTTCTACAATTGTCAACAGCCAGGACATTTTGCAAGAGAGTGCAATCAACCAAGAAACTATCAGATGAATCAGTTCCAGAATCAACAGCCAAGAGGTCAGCAGCAATACCAACAAAATCAGCCAAGATTCAACAAAAACAACTTCAATCCCAGCACATTACAATCCCAGCTTTAACAACTTTCAGTCTCAAATGAACAATCAACATCAAAGTATGCAACATAATCAAGGTTTTCAAATGAACAACAATAAAAACCTTCAAGCAGTTCAAAATGTTCCAAACAACATTGTTTCAGCCAACCAAAATCAACCAAGAAATCAAGGAAATGTGGCAGTGACTACAGAACATGAAGGAAATTTTAATTGGAGCAATCATGTAGAGGACATTGCAGATGATATCAAGAAAGCAAATGTGGCATTCATGGCCATAATTGAGAAAGAAACTGGATCATCATCTCAGGTACACTGTGCTCCTACTGTTGATTTAAATGAAATTATCAATGAATTGAAAACAAAGGTAGGCAAGCTGGAAAGTGAGTGTTTTAGGAAACAAAGTATCATCAATGGATATGAGGCTAGTGAGCTGATCAGTGAAGAAAAGATTAAAAGCTTGGAAGATGATTGCATGATCAGTTACAGAGCTCAAACTAGATACATCACTGAGATTGACGGATTTAAGAAGATGTTAGTTGAAGAAAAGGTGCAGAACACAAAACTGAAGGTTGAAACTGAATTTTTGAAGAATTTGGTCTCAACGGGCAACATATGTGGTATTTTATACCAAGTAAAGGAGCAAGACAATTACAAAGCTGTTCTACCTCCATTCAACAACTTCATGCCAAAAGTTGATAAAGAGAAAAGAGATGCATACCAGCAACAATCAGAGATGTCTTTCAAGACAAAGAAGAATTTGTTGATTTGAATAAGAAGGTAGAAGTGAATGAAAAAGGAGAGTTTGTGATTAAGTAAGAAGTAAAAGAAGATAAATCAATTGGAGTTCAAGTCTCGGAGGATGACTTTGATCCTGTTGATTTGGATCAAGATGATTTAAGTGATCAAATCACTGATGAAGAAATCAAAGCTGCTGAAAGAGGAAGAAAATACAAGAAACCAGAATCAGTTAATAAACTTCCAAGTATCCACCAATCAAACCAAGAATGAAGAAACAGAATGATAAAATGAAAAGAGAACATGTTTCTTTTGATATTTGTGAAAGGAAGAAGATAAGCTACAATTCAGTCAGGCCACCAAGCAAGACTTTATTCGAAAGGATAAAACAAAATAAAAAGATGATGGGGACTGAAGAAGTTGATACAGAAAATTGTATCCCAGTTTATCCAATCTTTTCTAGTCATTAGGTGTTGGATGTTGGAGAAGTAGAAACTATGGAAGAATATGAAGAGAGACAATCAAGGGTTAGAGAAGGCAGTGATGAAGAACCTATGATTATGGAGAATGTTGTCTATGTCCAAAGCAAACTTGAAAGGCAAGATATCAAGATTGAGGAGTTTGTGCCATTCTCAATTAACTTTGATAGTTTAAAGAATCAGAAGACTCTAGGAGTCAAGTCACCTAAGCCAAGTGAAAGGTTCAAGAAACCAAAAGAACATGAAATATTCAAAGGAAAGGTATGGTGCAAGAAGTGTGATGAATATGGTCATCACACAGACTCATGTAATGAAAGATTGAAATTTCAACCATTTCATGTCCCAGATGGAACAAAGTATGGCCAAGACTTCGTCCTGTATAAACAAAAGTATTATGTATATCTGGGAAAAGGAAAGGTGTGTGGAAATGAAACCATGAACATAGATGAAATGAAATCAGCAAAGGAGACAAGGATTGAGAAGAATGCTGATGTCAAAACAAAGAAGCAAGTTACTAAATCAGCATGAAGAAATATGTCTCCTAAGAAGCATGAAAATGTGACCAAAAAGAACTATCAGCCTTTGAGAATCAAACAAGATACTCAATCAGTCAAATCTGATGAATCTCAAGGCTCACCTAGAAATGAAAATATAAGAAACAAAGGTGTCTTTTCAAGAAAGAAATCAACAGAACTGACAGGTGATGAGAAGTTTCTGTTAAAACATGGATATGAACAACAAGGTTTTCTTTAAAAACCTAAGACAGAAACTAAGGTTGAGAAAGTTACTGATGTGAGAGACTACTCTGAAATGAAGGACTACGTGATAAAGGAGTTTGCCACTCACTCAGCTGAGTACCAGAACTCAGCCTCACTTGTTAAAACCCCAAGAGAGTATGGTTATGAAACAGACAATTCAGACAACATAGAACTCAATCATGAAGATCCTGAACTAACAACACTCACTTCCCAAGCTGCCTCTGAAACTGAATCTGATGAGCTACAAGTTGATATAGCTTGCACTTCATCACTCAACTAATCAAACTATTTCTTATGTGCAGGAACAGTCCACTCCTCTAAATGACATATGATATATGGATAGTGGTTGTTCTAGGCATATGACTTGTGACAAGAGATCTCTTGTCAATTATGATGAAAAGTTTGAAGTTCATGTAGCCTTTGGGAGTGATGAAAATGGTGGAAAGATTGTAGGGAAAGGAATCTTGACAAATGGAAACGTTTCATTTGACAATGTGTTTCATGTTGAACGTCTTCAGTAAAATTTACTGAGTATATCACAAATGTGTGATAAGGGTTACAAAGTCAGTTTTGATGATTCCCACTATTTCATCTTAAAACCTGAGTTTGTGATTCCACCTGAAATGATTATGATGATGGCACCAAGAAATGGTAACTTGTATGAATTGAATATATCTTAAAACCTGAGTTTGTGATTCCACCTTAAACCACTTTGTCTAAATATATTTTTCATTACAGATCATAGTTTAAGTGAAAATGATGCATTTAGAGATCAAATTTCAGTTGTATTTCTCTTCAAAACAGTTTGTTCCATTTTCTGAAAAGATCTCAAGAATGGGATCATATTGACTAAGTAGCTTTCTCAATACTTCATTCTCAACATTATTGTGACAACTTAGATAGGTTAACATCAGGTATTAACTTAGCATGAGTTTCATCTCTTTGGTGATATGATTGAGATTCATTTAGTAGCATAATGCATAAATGGTCAACACTGTGCTATGATGCCTCATATCTCTTCTCAAAGCTTATTTGGCTTTCCCCAGATCATCCCAATTTGACCCCAACCTCCTGTATTTGGTAAAAAACTTGTTTTTGTATGACATAACTTATTGGATCTTTTTGTATTTTTGATTTTCAAACATATATAGAGGTTGAACATTGGACTTACTGTTAAGTAACATGCCTTTCATTCAAGATGAGACAGATTTTGTCAACATCTTTTTAGTTCTTGTTATAACCCTCTTGTTTGATAAAATATTTAAAACACTTATCAACTTTTGGTTGATTTATTCAATCTTCCCCTTGTTTTTTGATATTTTCTCAAATTTTCTAACACATGTTCTTTGTCATATTTGAAGATGTTTCATTTTTGGTTGACCAAATAACAACAGGCTTGTGTATAACTGGGTAATCACTTTTCTGCCTATCATTTGGAGAGATTTATCATGAGACATGCAAAGACAACTATGTATCTCCACATAAAGATTAGCATTTTCATTATGTTTATATCACCTTAGATTTTACATCATCATGAGAAAGCAACCATACATGTTAATGACTATACTAAGGTCTTTTTAGCCTATTAATTCCATATGATTGGCTAAGTAGTCAATGTACTATCATTTCCCATCATTAGTTCAGTTTAATATTCAATCACCCCAATATCTCTTAACTTGGCAGGTAAATGGCTATCCTGTTTGACCACAAGTGATCAGCAGAACCAAACATATATGTGAATATATGTCCTGTTAAAGTCAGAGCTATTGACATAGTTTAAGTGAAGAAATAAGAAACAAGTTATAATTGACCCAAATGTATTCAGTTTTTCAGGTCAATGGCTATCCTTTGAATCTGTAGAGATTTAAGGACCAAACATACACAAGTGCATGTCCTTCCAACTGTGCAAATGACATAGTTTTCAGCAAAAACAACTACTTGAGTCTCTTCTTTAAAAATCCTTCTTTTAAGCTTCTTCAAAGCTTGATCTAAATAATCGTATCATATCTCTGCACCATTAATCAACTTGCTCATGTTTTGATCAAAATAAAGCATTTATGCAAAATTCATTGGAAAAATTCATTTTATCACTTAATTTTGACATAAGACTCATTTTTACACAAACAGTTGTAACATAATCAAATCTTAATCAAACATGATATCATCAAGAGAGTAGACAGTATTAACCTTCAAGGGCTATCCTATCTTTATAACATCAGAAGATCAGATAAAGCACATATTCAAGCAATTAAGCACTGATATCAGATAAGCTTACATTAACAAGTAATTCATAACAAGAACACTTATCCTAACATCATAGATGCACATCAACTGATAAACATACACACATTTTTATACAAATCAATCATGTTAAACTTTGCACATAAAATCAGTTAAAGCACATAACAGTTAACATATCAAGCAACATAATCAAGCATACTCACTAAACATTCATTATGTGTGACCTCAAACAAAAAATCAGTTAGCACATAGAGGTACAAAACTAGGCACACATCCTTAATCAGATTTCATCAGAGTTGATCATTCCAAGGGCTTTCATAAGAAAGTTGAACCTCGTTCTATCAAGTGGTTTGGTGAATAGGTCAGCCAAATTATCACTTGTATCAACTTTTTGCATTTCAATTAAACCCTTTTCACTGCAATATCTGATGAAGTGATGTCTGATTTTCAATGTGCTTAGTTTTAGAATGTTGAACTGGATTCTTAACAGTAAAATATGCAGCAGTATTGTCAATAAGAATAGGAGTACTCAGAAAATTCAAACCATAGTCCAGCATCTTATTTTGAATCCATAGAACTTATGCACAGAAGGAAGATGCATTAACATATTCAGCTTCTGCAGTAGAGATTGAGACAGTAGTATGCTTTTTGCATTGCCATGACACTAGCCTTTCACCCAAAAATTGACATCCTCCTGAGGTTGACTTTCTGCTCAAGATACAGCCATCATAATCACTGTTAGTATATGCAATTAGATCAAAAGATTGGTTCTTTGGATACCAAATCCCTAAGTCTGGTCTTCCCTTCAAATATCTGAATATTCTTTTAACAGCATTCATGTGGGAGACTTTTGGACTTGATTGGAATCTTGCACACACACATACAACAAACATGATATATGGTCTTGTTGCAGTCAGATACATCAGAGATCCAATTTTGGCTCTATATTCATGTTCATCCACAGGCTCCCCCTTTTCATCTGCAATCATATTTTCTTTGGTGTCCATTGGAGTTGAAGCAGACTTGTACTCATGACAGTTGAACTTGTTCAAGATGTCCTGCACATATTTTTTTTGGTGAATGAAGATCCCATCAGCTTTCTGTTGAACTTGAAATCCAAGAAAGAAGTTCATTTCTCCCATAGAGCTCATGCTGTATTTGGACTTCATTACCCCTTCAAACTCCATGCACATTTGTTCATTTGTAGATCCAAAGATGATGTCATCCACATACACTAGTAACAGAAGTAAGTCTGATTCCTTTCTTTTGTAGAAGAGTGTTTTGTCAATGGCTCCTCTTTTAAAACCATTTTCAAAGAGATGATTTGACAGCTCATCATACCATGCTCTAGGAGCCTGATGCAATCCATATAGCGCTTTGTTTAACTTATACACACTGTTTAGATACATTGGATCCTCAAAACCTGGTGGTTGAACTACATACACCTCTTCATCAACCTTTCCATTTAGAAATGTAGACTTAACATCAAGCTGGAACACTATAATGTTTTTTGAAGCAACAAATGCAAGAAAGATCCTGATAGCTTCAAGTCTTGAAATAGGAGCAAAGACTTTCTCAAAGTCTCTTCCTTCTTTTTGAAGAAATCACAGTGCTACAAGTCTTGCTTTATTCTTAATCACCAAACCCCTCTCATCTCTTTTGTTTCTAAAAACCCATTTGGTTCCTATTGCATATCTGTCTATTGGTCTATCAACAAGATCCCACACATGTAGGTCTCTGAACTGTGCCAGTTCCTCTTGCATTGCTTCCACCCAACTATTGTCTTTTAGTGATTGAGCAATGTTCTTTGGCTCTATTTGGGATAGAAAACAGAAGTAAAGACAGATGTTTGAAATCTCAGAATGACTTCTTGTGACTCTTTCATGTAAGTCTCCAATGATGTTTTCAGAAGGATGATTCTTTTCCACATAAGAAGTTTGTGCAATCATATCTGTAGACAAATTTGTGTCAAAATTTGTTTCATTGAGATCTGGTTTTTCAATGATCAAATTAGTTTCTGCATCATGATATTCTGGTGCTTCATCATTATGTTGTCCTGAAGTAGATGCACCATTGTTTTCTAAATTCAATCTTTGAAATAGATCCTGAAATCTTGCAGTAGATGCAGTTACTTCTTCACTTGTTTGGTTGCTTATGTATCCCTCATTCTGAACTTGATCATTCTGTACATTTTGATTGTCTTGATTGTTCTCAGTATGATCATGTTCATGATTTTGATTGTTTTCTTGATCTTGTTCGACAATGTCACATGAAGAATTCTTCAAAAAAGTATATTCCTTTTCCTTTATGGCAACCTTCTTCCATGACTCTTCTAATTCCAATGATTTCTTCTTTTTCTCTTCAATTTCACTGGTCTTGTAGAAAGATTCATCATAGTCTTCAGGATAAATCTTGAAGGACCTTATCAATTTCTCATGATCAAACAGCCATACTGCACCATCAACTGTATTGAATTATTTCTCATTAAAGATGATGCCAGATGATTCTATAACACTCAAATGGTCTTTCACATATACTCTGTAAGCTTTTGAGTGTGTAGAATATCCAACAAAGAAACTGTCTAGAGATTTTTTTTGAAATTTGTTCAAATAGTCCCTAGTGTTCAGAAGAAAACATTTACATCAAAGGGCATGAAAAACTTGATATAAGGCTTTCTGTTGTGAAATATTTCATATAGAGTTTTGTTATGCCTTTTGTTGACAAGTACCCTGTTCTGAACATAGCAGGGTGTATTTATAGCTTCAGCCCAGAAAGTGACAGGTAAATTGGCGTATGCTAACATGGTTCTTGCAGCTTCAATCAAGGTTCTACTTCTTCTTTCTGCAACACCATTTTGTTCTGGAGTTCTAGGAGCTGAGAATTGTTGAAGTATTCCCTTTTCTGTACAAAATTCTTGCATTACTTCATTCTTGAACTCAATACCATTGTCACTTCTCATCATTCTCACTTTCTTATTCAATTTGTTTTCAATCATTGTTACACAACCCTTAATCAACTATGCAGTATCATATTTAGTACTCAGAAAATACACCCAAGTATATCTTGAATAGTCATCAATGATCACAAGGCAGTATCTTTTCTTTCCTATACATGGCACACTTTCAGGACCAAAGAGATCCATGTGAAGTAACTCAAGTACTTTATTAATTGAGTTGATGAGCTTTGGCTTATGAGTAGATTTGTGTTGCTTTCCCTTTTGGCATGAACTACAATGATCTTCTAACTTGAACTCTCTTGTAGGTAAGCCTATGACATGCTCACCTTTGACAAGTCTATCATGTTCTTTAAGTACCATGTTTTGAAAACAAAACATGCTCCTCCTCTTGAAACAACTTCTTTCATATTCAATTCATACAAGTTACCATTTCTTGGTGCCATCATCATAATCATTTCAGGTGGAATCACAAACTCAGGTTTTAGAATGAAACATTGTGAATCATCAAAACTGACTTTGTATCCCTTATCACACATTTGTGATATACTCAGCAGATTGTATTGAAGACCTTCAACATGAAACACATTATCAAAGGAACCTTTTCCATTTGTTAAGATTCTTTTTCCAACAATATTTCCACCATTTTCATCACTACCAAAAGCTATAGGACCTTCAAACTTATCTTCATAATTGACAAGAGACCTCTTGTCACAAGTCAAGTGCCTATAAATACCACTATCCATGTACCATATGTCATTAAAAGGAGTGTACTGTTCCTGCACAAAAGAAAAATTTTGATTAGTTGAGTGATGAAGTGCAAGTCTTATCAACTTGCAGCTCATCAGATTCAGTTTCAAACACAGCTTGGGAAGTGAGTGTTGTTGGTTCAGGATCTTCATGAGTGAGTTCTATGTTGTCTGAATTGTCTGTTTCATAACCACATTCTCTTGGGGTCTTAACAAATGAGGTTGAGCTTAGACAGTCTTTTGATATAATGTCACACTTCTTCACTACATAGTCTTTCTTTTCAGAGTAGTCTCTCACATCAGGAACTGTCTCAACTTTGGTTTCAGCCTTAGGTTTCCAAAGGAATCCTTCAGGTTCAAATCCATGTTTCATCAGAAACTTTTCATCACCAGTGAGTTCTGTTGGTTTCTTTCTAGGATATGCAACTTTTCTTCTTGTCTTCTCACTGCTTGAAGACCCTTGAGAACTGTCAGATTTGTCAGATTGAGTATCTTGTTTGTTTCTCAATGCTGATAGTCATTTTTGGTCACATTTTTATGCTTCTTAGGAGACATATTTCTTCTTGCTGTTTTAGTCACTTGCTTCTTTGTTTTGACGTCAGCTTTCTTCTCAATCCTTATTTCTTTTGCTGATTTAGTTTCATCTTTGTTCATGGTTTCATTTCCACACAGTTTTCCTTTTCCCAGATATACATCATACTTTTGTTTGTACCGGACAAAGTCTTGGCCATACTTTGTTCCATCTGGGACATGAAATGGTTGAAATTTCAATCTTTCATTACATGAGTCTGTGTGATGACCATATTCATCACACTTTTCCCACCATACCTTTCCTTTGAAAATTTCATGTTCTTTTGGTTTCTTGAACATTTCACTTGGCTTAGGTGACTTTACTCCTAGAGTCTTCTGATTCTTTAAAATATCAAAGTTAATTGAGAATGGTACAAACTCCTCAATCTTGATATCTTGTCTTTCAATTTTGCTTTTGACAAAGACAACTTTCTCCATAATCATAGGTTCTTCATCACTGCTTTCTCTAACCCTTGATTGTCTCTTCTCATACTCTTTCATAGTTTCTACTTCTCCAACATCCAACACCTCATGACTAGAAAAGACTGGATAAACTGGGATAAAATTTTCTGTATCAACTTCTTCAGTCACCATCTTCTTTTTATTTTGTTTTATCCTTTCCAATACAGCCTTGCTTGGTTGCCTGACTGCATTGTAGCTTATCTTCTTCCTTTCACAAATGTCAAAAGAAACATGTTCTCTTTTCATTTTATTATTCTGTTTCTTCATTCTTGTTGTGACTGGTGGATACTTTGGAAGTTTATCAACTGATTCTGGCTTCCTGTATTTTCTTTCTCTTTTAGCAGCTTTGATTTCTTCATCAGTGATTTGATCACTTAAATCACTTAAGTCATATTGATTCAAATCAATTGAATCAAAGTCATCTTCAGAGACTTGAACTCCAACTGACTTTTCTTCTTTCAACTCCTTCTTAACAACAAACTCTCCTTCTTCACTTACTTCAATATTCTTATACAAATCCAAAAGTTCTTCTTTGTCTTCAAAAACATCTTTGAATTGTTGTAGATATGCATTTCTTATCTCTTTATCCACTTTTGGCATAAAGTTGTTGTTGAAAGGTGGTGGTACTGCTTTGTACTTGTCTTCTTCCTTAACTTGGTTCAGAATTCCACAGATGTTTCCAGTGGAAACCAAGTTCTTCAAGAATTCATTATCAACTTGCAGTTTTGTGTTCTGCACCTTTTCTTCTATAATCATTTTCTTTAACCCATCTATCTCAGTTGTGAATATTTTCTGAGCTCTATAACTGTTTACACAATCTTCTTCCAAAATTTTCATCCTTTCTTCACTCACCAGTTCACTTGCCTCATATGCATTGACAATACTTTTTTTCTTAAAACACTCACTTTCCAACTTACCTACTTTCATTTTTCAAATCATTGATAACTTCAGTTAAATCAATAGCAGGAGCCGAATGTACCTGAGAAGTTGATCCAGCTTCTTTCTTAATTATAGCCATGAATGCCATATTTGCTCTATTGATATCATCTGCAATATCTTCTTCATGATTGCTCCAATCAAAATTACCTTCATGCTGTGTTGTTACAGCAACATTTCCTTGATTTCTGATCTCGTTTTGATTGGCTGGAAGAGTGTTGTTTGGAACATTTTGAAGGTTTTGATTGTTGTTTCTCTAAAAACTTTGATTCTGAGGCACTCCTTGATCATGATTGTTCATTTGAGGTTCGAAGTTGTTGAAGTTGGGATTATAGTTGTTGTTGGGATTGTTGTTAAAGTTGTTGTTGAAGTTGTTGGTGTTTCGTCTCTGTTGATATTGAGGCTGCTGTTGATATTGAGGCTGCTGATTTCTTCGCTGGTTCTGAAATTGGTTTACTTGGAAGTTTCTTGGCATGTTACATTCTCTTGCAAAATGACCAGGCTGTTGGCAATTGTAGCAAATTGCCTTTGACTTGTCAAAACCAATTCTTTCATTTGGCCCTGATAGGAGTGACCTACTAGTCCTGTTGTAAAGCCTCTTGATTCTAAGAGCCAACATAGCTGCTTGTCACTTCAAATCCATGTCCTCCAAATCATCAGCATCTATCTGCTAAAGATCATCTTGTACTACACTTGTGTGAATTAAATTCTTTGCAACAAATGCATTATATGACTCAGTGAACATTGAAAGCAATGCCTGTGTATCACTGCTTTGACCATTTCCACTACTAGTGTGAGGGACATTCCCAATTGCCATAGAGGCGGAATCAGTTTCATCAATCAGCTGCACATTGAATCTTTGTTGATTTCCATGATTACTTGTCCTACCACCAACAAATGATTTTGGAGTACCAAAATTAGTTTCAACAGGTTCTTCAATTATAGGAATCTGCTGTTGATACTTGGTAGTCAAATTACCCATAGGTGCAATCAATGCATTTGAAGCATTGAAGCAGGGTCTTTCCTCCTTAATCATCTCATTCTCTATCATCTCTATCTCAGAAGCTTGAAGAAAGCACACTACATCATCCAATTTCAAATCATTGTAGTTGTGTTTTGTAAGGATGAACTTGCAAGCAGTGTACCATTGAATTGGCATTGAGTAGTGCAACTTTGTATTCAAGTCAAGGTCAGTCATGACATAGTCAGTGGTTATGAGATCATTCACTATTCCCAGAAACCTTTCAAGATCAGACTTCAACCTTTCTCCATCTTTATACTTAAATCTTTCTAGTTGCTGCTTCAATCTCTGCTTCTTGATGTTTTTGAGTTCATCATTTCCCTCAAACATTTCAAGTATTCCATCATACATTGCTTTGGCATTGGGATGATGTGCAACGTTGGTAAATATTTCCCAAGAAAGACCTACCTTCAACATAGCTAAAGCTTTGTCATCTACTTTTCTCATCCTTTCTCTCACAGCAGTAGTTGCTGCTGGATTTGCACCTACTTCAACTTCCCCTTGTGGACCATTTTTGATGGAGTTCCACATATCAACATCATTGTAACAAATGGATGCTTCAAACAAGACCTTCCATTTTGCGAAATTTTCCTGTTCATACAGTCTAGGAATCTTGTTAGTAGACACCTCTTGTTCCTCGTAACTAGACATTTTATTAAATCAAAAGTAATTTCTTTGTAAAAACAGAGTTCAAAAATAATCAAATCTGAAACCCGTTGTTCAGAGCTGAGGTGTCTGATGCGATAAGAACAAGATTAAAACTTTAAATAAAATAAGGAAAAGAAAACACCAAATGATTGTAGATCTGGAAGAAAAATGAAGAACAGAGCTGTTGATATCACTTTTCAATGTAACAGTAGTCTGCTTACGTCATTCTTCTTCAAATCTTCAATCAGCAACGATCTTTCCAAAATAGAAGCAACTTGCTCTGATACCACTCGCCTGGTCCCTGATTTCAGCTGGATCATACTTAATCATGTCATAACTCACACAAATAAATGTGTCGACAAGGGAGTTAATGACAGGTTGCAATAATTAGAAAGATGACCGTTTGTTAAAGGCAGAATCAATAACAAACATAAGTTTGCTTAATCAGTATTCAAAGGTAACCAACACGAACAAGATTCACTCAAAAGATTTCCATTCATATAATATCAATTATACAAATTGGATAATCGATTTAGGGTTTTTTGAAGGAAGGTTTATCCGTACTATCCTAAGACGGCCGTCACACACACAATATTCTTTCTTAATTAATGTGTCTTTCTATCTTGTCCGTAGGCGGCGTACCCTAAAATATTCTATTTATAGGCCTGCCACCCTAGGACAACTGTCATTCCTTCTAGAAACCCCAATCGTAAATACATATTCAAATTACAAAATCAGAAATAATCTAAGTGTAAAACAAGTCTTCCGGGTAGGCTTTGCATTAATCTTTATTTTCCGAGTATGCTTTGTACTCTGCCATCCTTCACAACTTGGTAACATAGAAGTGTGCCCGAGATTAGTTTCCGGATAGACTTTACTTGAAGAGTATTTTACCAACTAAAATACTCAACAGGTAGACTTCAGTCTTCCTGACGTTGCCAGACTTTGCCCGACAAACCCTTACGAGCAACCTTGTTCTTCAATAGTCCATTTCAACTCTTTGCTATAAAATAGCTTATTTTCAAAGTGTACTTGGGAGTACTGTTCCTGATGTTACTCAAAGATATTCATCTAAATCATCAAGCTTGTTCGGACCACTATTATTGATGAATACCTTACCCGGTCTTCCAATCACTTGCTTCATGGACTTGGTTAGCCAAAAGCTTACTCGGGAGTGAAATTTACTTGGCTAAGAAGAACAAACTTGCTTGATAAAGTGAACCTTGCCCGGATTTACATAAACTAGTGAACCTTGCTCATCAATGTACTAATTTGCAAACCCTTCTCAGATATCCACTAAAGAAGACTACTTGAAGATAAACCTGCCCGATAGACAAAATATCGTACTTGGCTAAGTAAAAGCTTATTCTGAGGTCTAAGGTGTGCCCGGATCCATACTTAGCGAATTCTAAGGATGTTGAGAAGATTCCAATCTTCCATATACTTCATTTTGGTCAAATCTTTGACTCAATAATACTTGATTAACTTTTCTTGTGATTTATTTCTCAAACAATCTTGTATTTCAAGTAAGCTTTCTTCATTTTAACTTCTAATTTGTACCAACTTATAACCGAGTAAACCTTAAGTGGACCATACCGAATAGGTTTTGCAAAACATACACTGAAAATTTCCGGGCAAGGTTTGCTAAAGATAATACTAAAAGTTGGTGTTTTAAAATATTCAGAGGTTCCAGTAAGTTGGTGTTTTAAAATATTCTCTACGATGGTTGAGAAGATCAAATATTCAATTTGCGCTGACAGCAAGTCCTACCATTTACTGGAACCATTCATTAGACTTTTGGAACTCGGCAACGTTGATGGTAGATGCGAATGGTCGATGGATCGAAGCCACTGTTGCTAATCAAGAAATACTAGTCGACGAGGCTGTGATTCGGAGGTGTCTACTTTTAAAAGATGATAACCCTAATCCGATTCATCTTACAACTGCTCAGTTGTACAAGATTTTTGTCAAATGTATAGGTTATCAGGGGAATACTAAAGATGGGCAATTCGAGAAGGGCATGTTCCCTACCCTATACAGATTTTTGATTCATCATATAATACAGGGGTTTGCACCAAGGAAGGGGTCATGGACCCTCATGAGTAGTGTTTTGGCAAATGCCACAGTGGCAATATTATTTGACTATCCTTTCAACTTTTCACGAATGATATTTAAAGGATTAGTGTAAAATATGGAGAAGCCAATTTTTGGCATATCCAAAATTCCAACACATAATCTTTAATCAAGAGTTGAAGAACTTACCAACTACAGGAATCACACATGTCCTGCAAAATCCAGACACTTTTAAAAGAATAGAGAATCTGGCTAGTACAACCAGATTTGATCTAGAAGAGGTGTATGCAGATTTTCCCTGGTTGATGTTTGATGATTACTTAATTCCTCAATTAATGCCTCAATTGCATGTGTTATTGTCTGAACCTAAGGAGGTTGCAGGAGGAGATCGTCAGAATGATGGAGATGATAATAGTTCGGATGATGATTGCAATGAGAATGTTTTTGCAAATATGGAGGGAGGAAATGTCAATCTTGAGGTCATTACACAACCTCATGGGGAGCAAAATATCTTACCAGAACAACTTATCCCAACACCACCTGTGTCACCACAACCACAAGATCAAATCACCAAATCCCCAACCCAAACCTTAACCCAAAGCCAACCTGAAACATCAACACAAATATCCCCACCACCACAAACACCACCAACCAACAGCCCAATCCAAACAAACACATTCATTCCAAGCCCAACCCATACTTAATCACCACCCTAAACAATTACAACAACCCAGCCTTCCCCTATCCAAACTCAAACCACAAATCAAACCCCACCTGAATCATCACTCACATCAGAACCCTTCCTATTCCAAATATCAACCCTCTACCATCCACTAGTGAAAACATTTTTGAAGAAGCCAACACAATAATCCCTCAAAAAACCAACCAAGACCAATCAGAACCTGAACCTTTCTCTACCTCACCACCAACAACCCCTCCTGCTGGAACCTATTTATTTCAAAGAAACTTGGATCTGATGGCTGAAAATGCAAGATTAAGGGAAAGAAATGAAGAGGTAACTAAGGAGAATGTACACCTACTAGATCAGTTGGCCCGGGCAATGATGAAAATTCAAACTTTGGAGCAGGAGTTTGAGAAGACCTCAGCTGCCCCAAAACAGGGGGAGAATATTTGTATGCCAACTGATGCTGAGGATGATGTAGTGATGAAGGATGCAGGTGATAGAAATGTTGATGGGTTGACATGTATTTTAAATACTCATGATGATGATGATGAGGAGAGTGAAGAGAGGAGGATGGAGGATGTTGAATATGAGGCTGCCAAATCTGATGTTTGAGAACAAAATTATTATGTCAATGATGACGTGATGAATGTTGTATGGAGAGAATAGGATGATGAGGAGAGAGATGATGAGGAGACATGGGAAGGAATTGAAAAGTTGAATGATGTAGAGAATGTGGCTACCACTGATGTGGCCACTGATGTTTTAACTGATATTGTAAATGAAGAACTGACTGATGAAATCATTGATGAAAATGCTGCTACTAAGGAGCTTACACACACTGAACCAGAAACTGAACAACACGAAAGTTCCAAGAGAGTAGAGCATGATCCAAAATTGGAAGCACATGAAAAAGAATAGATGATTATCAACAGTCTGAGGATGAAGAAGATGTGAAGGGGAGATTGGAAAAAGGAAAGGCAAAAGTCTATGAAGAGGAGCCTGCTAAGGCTGATATTTTGAAAGAGAGAGTGTTAGATGAAGAGGAAGAAGATTCTGCTGCTGCAAGGAGAGAGTTTGAAAATGTGGTAAGAGAGACAAGGGAAAGGGAGATACTTGCCCAGATCTTGTCTCCTGAAGACTTAGCAGAGTAGGAAACACTGATCAATCAAGCCAATGTTGCTAAGGTGATAAATGAAGAAGAGGCTGATGATCAGATTGTCATTGAGGCACTGATAAATTTAAAAAGGGCTGAGGAAGTTGATAACTATCTAGCCTTGGTAGTAAGTTTGTTTTCTCAATCTGTAAGCCAGTCTCATCAGGAACCTGAAAAAGAACCTGAAAAACAACCTGAAGAAGCAGTTGAAGAGATGTTGGCTAAAGCTTCAAGGATACAAGAAAATGTTGGAAGATTTGAAAAAGACTTATTCAAGAAAGAGAAAAGCCACTGACTAGGGTATGAAGGATGATTTGATGACCAAAAAGGGGAAATGGGATGATCAGAATAAATACTCTGTTTAGACCCCTGATGATGAGGCAAGTCCAATAAGGGCAATTCCTTTGCAAACTTTAAGGCCAGATGACCATGTGCAAGGAGTGCCTAATGTACCAATCCCTGAGAATCCAAATCTTGATGAACCTAAGATTAATGAAGTAAATGAAACAACTGAGGAGGAGGATGATTTTGATGAAGATGAAAATGATAATGATGATGAAGATAATCAGGGAAAAGGTGCTGAAACTGCTAATGTTGTGTCCCCACAAGTCACAATGACTCATGAACAAAGGGCAAACATTGAGCAAAGTATGTTGGATGTTAAAAAGAAAAATCCATTGGTTTTGAAATTAAGAAGCTTTGGTATAAGCTTTGAGACCTTAGCTGATTTAGATGATGATCAATTGCAGAAAAGGTTAAATAAAGAGAGGGATGAAATCAAAAAGAAAACTGAACAAAAGAATAGAGATGCCCAAAAATACAGAGAATATTTAAGGAAACATGGGTATTCTGAAAAGGATCTGATTCATTTCAATGTTGACAAGCTGAGAGAAGCCTATGAAGGAAAAAGGTAAGAAATAAAAGAAAAATTTGTAAAAGAAAATGAGGAAGCTGAAAAGCTTGAAGCTTTGAAAAAAGCAATTTAGAGGAAAGTGTAGATATCTGTTGGAGAGAGGGATGAAGCCTAACATGATCGATTGTTTAGATAAGGATACAGTTGAAACTCTCTTTAACAAACTGAAAAGAAAAGAAAAATTGATGAAGTTGGTAAAACCTGAGCCATCCAGTGTTAAAGAAAAGGGTTCAAAGTGAGATATATGGAAGATTGGAATATTCTCAACCTACTCTGAAACTGATTTGATTAACTATAATTGTTGAGTTAAAGATTTGACCAAAGTGAGATATATGGAAGATTGGAATCTTCTCAACCTCCTCAGAATTCGCTAAATATGGATCCGGGCACACCTTAGACCTCCGAGCAAGCTTTTTAGTTAGCCGCGTACGATATTTTGTCCATCGGGCAAGGTTTTCTTCAAGTAGTCTTCTTTAGTGTATATCCGAGCAGGGTTTGCAAATTAGTGCATTGTCGGGCAGGGTTCACTAGTTTATGTAAATCCGGGCAAGGTTCACTTTATCAAGCAAGTCTGTTCTTCATAGCCAAGTAAAGTTCACACCCGAGTAAGCTTTTGGCTAACCAAGTCCATGAAGCCTAGTGATTGGAAGACCGGGCAAGGTATTCATTAATAATAGTGGTCCGAACAAGCTTGATGATTTAATGTAATATCCTTAAGTAATATCGGGCAACGCTCAACTCAAGCAAGGAACAATATTGCCGAGTACACTTTGCTAATAATTTATTTTATAGCAAGGAGTTGAATGGATCATCGAAGAACAAGGTTGCTCTTAAGGGTTTGTCGGGCAAAGTCTGGCAAGTCAAGAAGACTAAAGTCTACCCGGTGGGTATTTTACTTGGTAAAATACTCTTCAAGTAAAGTCTACCCAGAAAATGATCCCGGGCACACTTCTATGTTACCAAGTTGTGAAGGATGGCAGAGTACATAGCCTACTCGGAGAATGAAGATTGATGCAAAGCCTACCCGGAAGACTTGTTTTAAACTTAGAATATTTCTGATTATGTAATTTGAATATGTATTAATGTTTGGGTTTCTAGAAGGAATGACAGCTCTTTTAGGATGGCAGGCCCATAAATTGAATGATTTATGGCACGCCTCCTACGGAATTGAGCCTTTACACTTTCCGGATAAGAAATAATATTTCTTGAAAGTGACGGCCGTCCTAGGATTCGTACGGATAAACCTTCCTTCAAGAAACCCTAAATAGATTATCGTTTGTATGAGTAATATTATATAAATGAAAATCTTTTGAGTTAATCTTTTTCGTGTTGGTTACCTTTGAATACTGATTAAGCAACCGTATATTTGTTATCGATTCCGCCTTTAACAAATGGTGATCTTTCTAAATATAGCAACATGTCATTAACTCCCTTGTCGACACATCTATTTGTGTAAGTTATGACATGATTATGTAAGATCCAGCTGAAATCGGGGACCTGACAAGTGGTATCAGAGCTTGTTGCTGCTATTTTGGAAAGATCGTTGCTGATTTAAGATTTGAAAAAGAATGACGTAAGCAGACCACTGTTACATTGAAAAGTGACGTCAGCAGCTCTGTTCTTCATTATTTTTCCAGATCTACAATCATTTGGTGTTTTCTCTTCCTTACTCTATTTAAAGTTTTAATTTGTACATATAAATCTTGTTCTAATCGCATCAGACAACTCAGATCTGATTATTTTTCGAACTCTATTCTTACAAAGAAACCACTTTTGATTTCTTAAAATGTCTGGTTACGAAGAACAAGAAGTGTCTACTAACAAGATTCCTAGACTGTATGGACAGGAAAATTTCACAAAATGGAAGTTCTTGTTTGAAGCAGCCGTTTGCTTCCAACAAATAGTCCAAAAGGGGAAGTTGAAGAAGGTGCAAATCCGGCAACAACTGCTTCTGTGAGATAAAGAATGAGAAAAGTAGATGACAAGGCTTTAGCTATGTTGAAGCTAGGTCTGTCTTGGGAAATATTACCAAGGTTGCACATCATCCCAATGCCAAGGCAATGTATGATGCAATACTTGAAATGCTTGAGGGAAATGTTGAGCTCAAAAACACCAAGAAGCAGAGATTGAAGTAGCAGCTAGAAAGATTTAAGTATAAAGAAGGAGAAAGGCTGAAGTCTATTATGGAGAGGTTCTTATAAATAGTGAATGATCTCAGAACCACAAACTATGTGATGACTGACTTTGACCTTAATACCAAACTGCTCAACTCTATGCCAAAGGAATGGTACACTGCCTGCAAATTCATCCTTCAGAAGAACAACTTCAGTGACTTGAAATTTGATGATGTAGTGTGCTTTCTTCAAGCTACAGGGATAGAGATGATAGAGAATAAGATGATTAAGGAGGAAAGACCCTGCTTCAATCTTTAAAATGCATTGATTGCACCTATGGGTAATTTGACTACCAAGAATCAACAGCAGATTCCTATCATTGAAGAACATGTTGAACTTAATTCTGATACCCCAAAATCATTTGTTGGTGGTAGCACAAGTAATCATGGAAACCAGCAAAGATTCAATATGTAGCTGATTGATGACACTGATTCTGCCTCTATGCAAGTGGGAATGTTCCTCACACTAGTGGTGGAAATGGTCAAAACATTGATACACATGCATTGCTTTCAATGTTTACTGAGTCATATAATGCATTTGTTGCAAAGAATTTAATTCACACAAGTGTAATACAAGATGATCTTGAGCAGACAGATGCTGATGACTTGGAGGATATGGATTTGAAGTGGCAAGCAGCTATGTTGGCTCTTAGAAGCAAAAGGTTATATAACAGGACTGGTAGGTCACTCCTATCAGGGCCAAATGAAAGAATTGGTTTTGACAAGTCAAAGGCCATTTGCTATAACTGTTAACAGCCTGGTCATTTTGCAAGAGAATGTAATATGCCAAGAAACTTCCAAGTGAATCAATTTCAGAACCAACCAAGAAATCAACAGTCTCAATATCAACAGCAGCCTCAATATCAGCAGAGACCCAACACCAACAACTTTAAAAACACTCCCAACAACAACTATAATCCCAACTTCAACAGCTTCCAACCTCAAATGAACAATCATGATCAAGGAGTGCCTCAGAATCAAAGTTTTTAGAGAAACAACAATCAAAACCTTCAAAATGTTCCAAACAACACTCTTCCAGCCAATCAAAATGAGATCAGAAATCAAGAAAATGTTGTTGTAACAACACAGCATGAAGGTAATTTTGATTGGAGCAATCATGACGAAGATATTGCAGATGATATCAAGAGAGCAAATATGGCATTCATGGCTATAATTAAGAAAGAAGCTGGATCAACTTCTCAGGTACATTCTGCTCCTACTATTGATTTTACTGAAGTTATCAATGATTTGAAAAATGAAAGTAGGTTTGAAAGAAAGATTTGAAAGAAGAAAAGTCAATTGGAGAAGTGGAAAGAAGAAAATTCAATTGGAGTTCAAGTCTCTAAAGATGACTTCGGGTCTGATGATTTGAACCAAGATGAATTGAGTGATTTAAGTGATCAAATCACTAATGAGGAAATCAAAGCTGCTGAAAGAGGAAAAAAAATCAAGAAGCCAGAATCCATTGACAAACTTCCACTATATCCACCTGTCACATCAAGAATGAAGAAACAAAATGAAAGAACAAAGAGAGAACATGTGTCCTTTGACATATGTGAAAAGAATAAGATAAATTACAATGCTATAAGGCCTCCAAGCCAAGAAGTATTGGAAAGGATAAAACAGAACAACAAGAAATGGGTGAAAGAAGATGTGAATGTTGAAAACTTTATCTCTGTTTATCCTATTTTCTCTAATCATGAAGTCCTTGATATTGGAGAAGTGGAAACTATGGAAGAATATGAAAAGAGACAATCAAGTCACAGGGAAAATAAAGATGAAGAACCACTGAATATGCAAAAAATTGTGTTTGTAAAGAGCAAGAATGAAAGACAAGACATCAACATTGAGGAATTTGTCCCTTTCTCAATAAACTTTGATAGTCTAAATAATAAGAAGACCATTGGAGTCAATGAACCAAGACCAAGTGAAAGATTCAAGAAAGTAAAAGAACATGAGAAATGTAAAGGAAATGTTTGGTGCAAGAAGTCTGATGAGTATGGTCATCATACAGACTCTTGTAATGAATGACTCAAATTCAAGCCTTTTCATGTCCCAGATGAAACAAAGTATGGACAAGACTTTGTAGGCTACAAAATGAAGTATGAAAAATACTTGGGTATGGGAAAGGTTTGTGAAGAGGAAGTTCTGAAGAATGAGAGCCAAAGGCATTCAATGAAAGCCAAGAAACATGTGGATAAACCTGTTAAAAGGGGTAAATCTTGTGTGAAGCGTGTGAAAAATGTTAAAAAGGGCTCTCAACCCTTGAGAACAATCCCTAAAAAGGATACTCAATCTGTCAAATCTGATAGTTCTCAAGGATCATCAAGCAGTGAGAAGACAAGAAGAAAAGATGCATATCCTAGAAAGAAACCAACAGAACTCACTGGTGATGAAAAGTTAACATGGATTTGAACCTGAAGGATTCCTTTGGAAACCTAAGGCTGAAACCAAGTTGAGACAATTCCTGATGTGATAAAATACACTGAAAAGAAAGACTATGTAGTGAATGAGCGTGTCACTACATTAGAAGACTTTCTAAGCTCAACATCATTTGTTAAAACTCTAAGAGAGTGTGGTTATGAAACAGACAATTCAGACAATATAGAACTCACTCATGAAGATCCTAAACCAACAACACTCACTTCCCAAGCTGTGTCTGAAACTGAATCTGATGAACTGCAAGTTGATATAGCTTGCACCTCATCACTCAACTAATCAAAACTTTTTCTTATGTGCTAGAGAGTCCACTCCTTTGAATGACATATGGTATATGGATAGTGGTTGTTTTAGGCACATGACTTGTGACAAGAGGTCACTTGACAGTTATGAAGAAAAGTATGAAGGTCCTGTAGCATTTGGGAGTGATGAAAATGGTGTAAAGATTATTGGAAAAGGAATCTTAACAAATGGAAAAGTATCATTTGATAATGTGTTTCATGTTGAAGGTCTTCATTTGATATCAGAAATGTGTGATAAGTGATACAAAGTCAGTTTTGATGATTCACACTATTTCATTCTAAAACCTGAGTTTGTGATTCCACCTGATATGATTATGATGATGGTACCAAGAAATGGCAACTTGTATGAATTGAATATGAAAATAAGCTGTTTCAAAAGGAGGTGCATGTTTTGTTTCCAAAGCCATTGAAAATGAATCAAAATTGTGGCATAGGAAACTGTTTCATGTGAACTTAAAGAACATGAATAGACTTGTCAAAGGTGAGCATGTCATAGGCTTACCTACAAGAGAGTTCAAATTGGAAGATCATTGTAATTCATGCCAAAAGGAAAAAACAACACAAATCTACTCATAAGCCAAAGCTCATCAACTCAATTGATCAAGTACTTGAATTACTTCACATGGATCTCTTTGGTCCTGTGAGTGTGCCAAGTATAGGGAAAAAAAGATATTGTCTTGTGATCATTGATGACTATTCAAGATATACTTGGGTTTATTTCCTAAGTAGCAAGAATTAGACTGCATAGTTGATTAAGGGTTGTGTAACAATGATTGAAAACAAATTGAATAAGAAAGTTAAAATGATGAGAAGTGACAATGGTACTGAGTTCAAGAATGGAGTTATGCAAGAATTTTATATAGAAAAGGGAATACTTCAATAATTCTTAGCTCCTAGAACTCCTGAACAAAATGGTGTTGCAGAAAGAAGAAATAGAACCTTGATTGGACTTGCAAGAACCATGTTAGCAGATGCTAATTTACCGGTCATTTTTTGGGCAGAAGCCATAAATACAGCCTGCTATGTTCAGAATAGGGTACTTGTCAACAAAGGCATAATAAAACTCCATATGTTTTCTTCTAAACACAAGGGATTATTTGAACAAGTTTCAAACAAAATCCCTAGATTGTTTCTTTGTTGGATATTCTACACACTCAAAAGTTTACAGAGTATATGTGAAAGACCATTTGAGTGTTATAGAATCATCTGACATCATCTTTAATGAGAATCAATTCAATAGAGTTGATGGTGCAGCATGGCTGTTTGATCATAAGAAGTTGATAAGGTCCATCAAGATTTATCATGAAGACTTTAATAAATCTTTCTATAAAACCAGTTTAATTGAAGAGAAAAAGAAGAAAACATTGGACTTCGAAGAATTATGGAAGAAGGTTGCCAGAAAACAAAAGGAATATACTTTTGTAAAGAATTCCTCATGTGACATTGTTGAACAAGTTCAAGCAGATAATCAAGAAAACAATCACAGTCCTGAACATGATCATACTGAGATAAATCAAGACAATCAAGATGTACAGAATGATCAAGTTCAGAATGAGGGAGACACAAGCAACCAGGCAAGTGAAGAAGTAGCTGCATCTACTGCAAGATTTCAAGATCTATTTCAAAGATTGAATTTAGAAAATAATGGTGCATCTATTCAGGACAACATAATGATGAAGAACCAGAATTTCATGATGCAGAAACTGATTTGATCATTGAAGAACCAGATCTCAATGAAACAAATCTTGACACAAATTTTTCTACTGATATGATTGTACAAATTCCTTATGTGGAAAAGAATCATCCTTCTAAAAAAATCATTGGATATTTGCATGAAAAAGTTACAAGAAGTCATTTTGAAATTGCAAACATCTGTCTTTACTCATGCTTTCTATCCCAAATAGAGCCAAAGAACATTGCTCAAGCACTAAAAAACAATAGTTGGGTGGAAGCAATGCAAGAGGAACTGGCACAGTTCCGAGACCTACATTTGTGGGAACTTGTTGATAGGCCAAGAGGCAGAATTTCAATAGGAACCAAATGGGTTTTTTAGAAACAAAAGGGATGAGAGGGGTATGGTAATTAAGAAAAAAGCTAGACTTGTGGCACTGGGATGCCTTCAAGAAGAAGGAACAGACTTTGAGGAAGTCTTTACACTTGTTGCAAGAATTGAAGCTATCATGATTTTTCTTGTATATGCTGCCTCAAAGAACATTAAAGTGTTTCAGCTTGATGTTAAGTCTGCATTTCTAAATATCAAGATTGATGAAGAGGTGTATGTAGCTCAACCTCCAGGTTTTGAGGATCCAATGTATCCAAACAGGGGGTATAAGCTAAACAAGGCCCTTTATGGATTGCATCAGGCTCCTAGAGCATGGTATGATGAGCTTTCAAATCATCTTCTTGAAAATGGTTTTAAAAGAGGAGCCATTGACAATACACTCTTCTACAAAGAGAGGGATCAGACTTGCTTCTGTTACAAGTGTATGTGGATGACACCATCTTTGGATCTACAAATGAGCAAATGTGCATGGAGTTTGAAGGGGTAATGAAGTCCAAATACAGCATGAGCTCTATGGGAGAAATGAACTTCTTTCTTGAATTGCAAGTTCAACAGAAAGTTGAAGGGATCTTCATTCACCAAACAAAATATGTGCAGGACATCTTGAACAAATTCAACTGTCTTGAGTACAAAACTGCCTCAACTCCAATGGACACCAAAGAAAAGATGATTGCAGATGAAAAGGGGGAGCATGTGGATGAACATGAATATAGATCCAAAATTGGATCTCTAATGTATCTGACTGCAACAATACCAGATATCATGTTTGCTGTATGTGTGTGTGCATGATTCCAATCAAGTCCAAAAGTCTCCCACATGAATGTTGTTAAAAGAATATTCAGATATTTGAAGGGAAGACCAGACTTAGGGATTTGGTATCCAAAGAACCAATCTTTTAATCTAATTGCATATATAGACAGTGATTATGATGGCTGTAACATGAGCAGAAAGTCAACCTCAGGAAGATGTCAATTTTTGGGTGAAAGGCAAGTGTCATGGCAATTCAAGAAGCAGACTACTGTCTCAATCTCTACTGCAGAAGCTGAATATGTTGCTGCATCTGCCTGCTGTGCACAAGTTCTGTGGATTCAAAATCAGATGCTGGACGATCGTTTGAATTTTCTGAACACCCTATTCTTATTGATAATACTGCTGCATATTTTACTGTTAAGAATCCAGTTCAACATTCTAAAATTAAGCACATTGAAATCTGACATCACTTCAAAAGAGATTGCAGCGAAAAAGGTTTGATTGAAATGCAAAGAGTTGATACAAGTGACAATTTGGCTGACATATTCACCAAACCACTTGATAGAACTAGGTTCAACTTTCTTCTGAAAGCCCTGGGAATGATCAACTCTGATGAAATCTGTTTAAGGATTTATGCCTAGTTGAGTGCCTCTATGTGCTAACTGATTATTCTATTTAAGGTCACACATAATGAATGATAAGTGAATATGCTTGATTATGTTGTCTGATATGTTAACTGTTAAGTGCTTTAACTGATTATGTGTGTAAAGATTGACATGATTATTTTGTTTTATATGTATGCATGTTTATCAGTTGAAGGTGCATTTGTGATGTTAGAATGAGTGTTTTTGGTATGAAATTACTTGTTAATAAAAAACTTATCTGACATCACTGCTTAATTGCTTGAATATGTGTTTTATCTGATCTTCTAATGTTATTAAGATAGGATAGACATTGAATGTTAGTACTGTCTACTTGTCTTGATGATATCATGTTTCATTAAGATTTGATTATGTGTTACAACTGTTTGTGCCAAAATGAGTCTTATGTCAAAATTAAGTGATAAAATGAAATTTTCTAATGAATTTTGCATAGATACTTTATTTTGGTCAAAAACATGAGCAAGTTGATTAATGGTGTTGTGACAATCGTCAATTTCAGGTTAACTCCGTTAACTCAACTCCGTCAATTTAAACTTAAAGATCACTGAATGTATAACGCACACCTCATTACATTTAAACTAGGGTTTAAATGACGCTTAACACTTACTACATGTGTAGTCTTTCGGGAATTGCACCGAAACGCAAACGAGTTGACCCAAACGATTGGTGAATAGACGAAAAACGTCAAAACAATAATTATGTGATAATTATGTGTTAGACTTATGTGTTATGTGATAACATTCTTATAAACATTAACTTAATGTGCTAGAACTAATTATTTAAGCTAGAGAAGTAACATGTGGAAGTTGAGGGACTTGAGTGTAATATATTGTTATTAAATAATATAATTATAAAGCCTAACTCTCCTCTTTCTCTCCCTCATACCCGACGGCAGCCTCTAAACCCCCCCCCCCCTTGCGATCGGCCTTCATACACACACATACTACCATTGTTTGATCTTGTCTTTCACAATTGAAGTATCCTACATCCGTTTCTAGCCATCCTCTACCTTCCTATTGCTTGTATTGGTGTTTTTGAAGGTATAATTGCAAACCCTAGGTCCTATTTTCATATGTATATTTGTTCATATGTTTTATCTTAATTTGATGATGGATGGATTGTGATATGATAACTAGAATTGGTATTATTACATGTTAATTGATGTGTTCTTGATTTTGAATTCAAATAAAACCCTAACCATGTATGTATGGTGTAATTGATATGCATGGATAGTGATTATAGTATCTAGAATGTTATATGAATGATTTGTGGTCCATAAATAGTTAATATGTTGAGTTTGAATGCAAACAGTTTCTGGACAGATTGTGTTGTTGATGTTCATTTGATTGTAACGGGGTGTAAATGTGAAAATTGGTTGAGATAATTGATACTAAAGTAAACTAGGTTGAGTCTAGTTTCTAAAGAATATAAATTTGCAATTTTTGGACGTGTAAAAGTTAAGCTTTATGATTTTACAAAAACATTGTGTATAGCTGAGTTGTTAGACCTGCTGTTAGGTTGTTTTGTAAATGTTATATCTCATGAACTACGAGACCAATTGGGTTTGTTCCACTTCTGGAAGTTGACTTATTGAGTTAGGAACCTAACTCAAGTGGTCTTGCATTTGTTGGATTTTTCATTTAACGGGAATTTCAAATAACATTCTGTTGCGCATGAATTTGACTGTTATGAGCTTGCAGTAGTGTTTTGATCATTATGAGAAATCTATGTGGAATAAAAATAAAATAAAATATGTTCTGGAAACCTAACACATGCATGCTTTATTGATGATTTTTGGTAAATTAATTGAGATGCTATGATCGGTGGAATAGTACAATCTTTCAAGTAGAATTTCTGTCTCGGTGAAACTAGCTGCTGAATTTTGTGAAAATGCATGAAACATGATAATTGCTAGTTAATTGTTATGTTTTGACCAATTTGCCCCTGCGGGGAATACGTGCTAAATAGTTGTTGTGTTTTGACCAAATTGCCCTTACGGGGAATAATTGCTAGTTAATTGTTATGTGTGACCAAATTGCCCTTACGGGGAGTAATTGCTAGTGATGTACATTATTAATACATGACACGTAAATAATTGCTCACACACGTATCGTATCACAAATGTACTCGTTAAGTCACACACGATTCACAAACAAACACGAAACGTATCTTGTGATTAGGAATTATGTGCCGGGTCTAGAGACTCGATATTAGTTCCGATACTTAGAAAATCTCCTTGTTGTTTTAGAACGCTAGAGAGAGTTTTCTGTGACGCGCATCACTTGGTGATTTATTTTGGGAATTCTTCGCAAACAGTGAGTTCACTTACCCCTTTTAAACTGTTTTCAAACGCTTTTCACTTGGGGAGATAACATACTCCGAAAACGCATTTAAGATTTTGTTAATATAGATTATATATCACTTGTAAAGACTAAGTGGCAAACTCAATAACTAAAGTCCTTCATTCACATCGAACTGTTTAATATTGGATAATAGCGAGTCATTGTTCAGTAGTACTACTGGGTTTGACAAACCCCACCCAACTCTAAACTCAACTGGAGGTCGAGTGGGTGTAATCTTGGCTAAACCCATACCATGGTCGGGATAGACCTGGTGGCAAGGCAAATGATAAACAGTCAGCTTCGGTGTCGAACACTTAGTAATACTTGTTTTATAGGCTAGCTACCTATAGATATATAATTGACATAACACTATCTGGTAACGCAAAACGCTGAACGCAAAACGCTAAACGCAGAACGCAAAACGCTAAACGCTGAACGCAAAACGCTAAACGCAAAACGCTGAACGCAAACGTAACGCTTTATTGATATAAACTTGTGAACTCACCAACCCCGTGTTGACACTTTTAGTATGTTATTCTCAGGTAGCCGAGGCGGGCGCGCGGTATAGGATCATGCATGGTTTTTGAACATTCTGATATGCAAACATGTTTTTAACTATTATTACTTGGGTTTTTAAGTCGTCCTGCGTGACGCAACTTTTGTCTTTTGGTTTTTACGCTTCCGCACTTATTTTCATTTAAACGTTCTTATGGTTTGATTATAACTAATGATTCCGATCCTGTTAGTTCACACCCTCTGACGGTAAAACTCCGTTAGTGGATTTTGAGGGTGTGACAGATTGGTATCAGAGCCATTGGTTATAGCGAACTAGAAGCTGCATGCATACTAGACTATAGCCTCGACGACCCATTAGTTATAATGAAACGCACTGTATAAATTTTGTAGTCTTTGTTATCTTATCTCTTTACCACTTTAACTCATACGCGCGCGCATACACGGCTTACCTGTAGGGATGTCGACGCCTTCATCATCATCATCATCCGATCCGATGACTCATGCTCACGGGAAAGAACCGCATATACCTACCGCATCGCCACCCCGAGTAGTTCCGGAACTCGAAGCTCCCGCACCGAAGAGGTATCGCTTATCCGGAGGCATGTACGAAAACGAAGTTAGCTTGGATTGGTACCCTAATATGATCAGACGTATGGTCTATCGTGAACAAGTTCCCCCGCTACCCCACCCGAACCATTCTGCTTATCCCAACACCTTACCACCCATAACCGAACCTGTAGAGCGTGTGCTCGCAGCTGTTGTTTCTTGCGTAGAGCGTGATGTTGGTTACATGCGCTATACGAGAGCGAACGTTTCCGGACTGTTAAAAGATTGAACCGAGACTAAGGAGGAAATTTCTCGCATGACAGCGGCCATGAAGGAAATGCAAGAGGCTAGTGATCAACAGATGAAGATTATGAGAAAGATGCAAGCCGAGATGATAGACTTGCAAGAGCAACTCCAAGTAGTAAGGACCCGAACCGAGATAGCTTTAGAGCGTTGCGATGTCCTACAAATGCAGATTGCTCAGAATGCAGCCGAACCTGAGGCAAAGCCCGAGGCAGAACCTGAGGCAGAGCCTGAAGAGGAACCCGAAGAAGATCCCGAAGAGGAACCTGAGGAGGATCCCGAGGAAGATCCCGAGGAGGAACCCGAAGAGGAACCGGAGGAAGAACCGGTTGAGGAGGAGGCACACTCAGAGGTGTCCTCAGACGATGATATCTAAGGATGATAACACCTAGACGGAGGGGTTGTCTCCATCCAAACTATTATTTTCTATAATTTTAAGGATTGATTTTAAATACTTTGTAGCGAATACAATGGTATTAATCATGAATTATTATTTGGATTAATATATGGTTGTGATGTGATGTTTGTTTCTTATTTCTTTCTTACATATATTTTTATTACATGTATGGCGTGTTGCATATGAAAGAAAAACTCATCTTCAACATTTTATGCTGTGATTCTAGGAAATGGCTGGAAGAAACGCTGGACACGGACGTGGTAACATCAACCTGACTGCAGCATAACTCCAAACTCTGCTGAATGACCACGCGGCGGCCACTCTAGCCGCACATGTCCAGAACCAAGCTGGAGGTCCAATAGGAACGTGTACCTTCAAGAATTACCTTGACTGCAAGCCCAGTTCGTTTAAGGGCACCGAGGGAGCTATAGGCTTCCTGCGTTGTGCTGAGAAGGCCGAATCGGCGTTTGAGATGTGCAATTGCCCCCCTGCCAGTAGGGTCAAATTTGCTGCTGGAACACTTGAAGATTCTGCCCTCACTTGGTGGAATTCAAACGTGCAGATCCTTGGATTGGAACTGGCTAACGCTATGAACTGGGAGGAGTTCAAAAACATGATGCGAGAAGAGTACTGTCCGAGAGAGGAGATTGCAAAGTTGGAATCCGAGTTTTGGTCATTGAAGATGGTGAGTTCAGAAATCGAAGCCTACACTACCCGTTCTCACGAGTTAGCTGTGATGTGTCCGCGGATGGTAAACCCGCCGAGTAAGAGGATTGAAATGTATATTGATGGGTTAGCACCGCAGATACAGGGCATGGTGACGTCTTCTAGACCAGCCACGATTCAACAAGCGATCCGGTTAGCTCACAAACTGACGGATCAAGCAGTGACCCAGGGTGCGCTACCACCTAGGTGTTCAACCACTAAAGCCTGTGACAACCAGAACACTGACAAGAGCAACAACAACAACCCGAGCAGCGGAAAGAGAAAGTTTGACAATACCAGATCCTCATCCTCAAACCCCCCACAGCAACAACACTACCGAAAGCCCGAATTCACCCGGAGCTTCAACAATCAGGGTCACAACAACAATAACAACGGTAGCGGGCAGGGTTCGAGCGGATATGCTGGGAAATATCCGAAGTGCAACAGGTGCAACTATCATCATGCTGGCCCGTGTGACCTTGTCAAGTGTCAGAGATGCGGAAAGATGGGTCACCAGGCAAAGGAATGTAGAGGAGACCTTGCGGCAAAGGGTGCTCCTAAACCACCCATGACAACCAAGGGATGTTTTGAGTGTGGACAAGAGGGACATTTTAAGAAAGACTGCCCCAAGCTGAAACAGAACGACAACAATGGAGGTAATGGAAGTGGCAGTGGTGGTGGAAACAATGGTAAAGGAAGAGCTTTTGTTATTGGGTCGGGTCAAGCCCGCAATGATCCGTACGTGGTGACTGGTAAGTTCCCTGTGAACGATTATTTCGCTTCTGTATTGTTTGACACTGGAGCTGATAGGAGTTTTATGTCGAAAGCCTTTAGTCAACTCTTAGACTTAACTCCAACCCCGTTAGATGCTAAGTTTCCTGTTGAATTAGCTGACGGTAAGACTATAGTAACGACTCATGTACTTGCGGGATGTAAGTTAAAACTGTCAGGTCATTTTTTTTATATTGACCTTATTCCTTTTACGCTTAGTGGTTTCGATGTCATGGTCGGCATGGACTGGTTATCCGAGAACCGAGCAGAGATTATATGTCACGACAAGATAGTCCACATTACTACCCCTTCCGGCGAGATCATTTCGATCCGGGGCGAGAGAAGCGGCATGACCACCAGCGTTATCACCCTCATGAAGGCGCAGAAGTATCTACGAAAGGGTCATCCGGCAATTTTGGCGCATATTGTTGAGAAACCCGCGGAGGAGAAGCGAATTGAAGATATACCGATTGTGCGAGATTTTCCGGAAGTTTTCCCGGAGGATTTGCCTGGACTACCTCCTATTCGTCAAGTCGAATTCCAAATCGAGTTGACACCCGATGCAGCACCTATAGCACGAGCCCCGTATCGGCTCGCAGCGGCGGAGCTTCAGGAACTGTCCACTCAGTTGCAAGATTTGTTGGATAAGGGTTTTATCCAACCTAGCTCATCGCCATGGGGAGCCCCTGTCTTATTTGTCAGAAAGAAGGACGGGACTTTCCGCATGTGCATCGACTACCGGGAGTTGAACAAGGTGACGGTCAAGAACCGTTATCCTTTACCCCGAATTGATGATCTGTTTGACCAGCTCCAAGGATCGAGTTACTACTCGAAGATCGATCTGCAATCTTGTTACCATCAGCTTAGAGTGCGCGAGGAAGATATTTCAAAGACGGCTTTCAGAACACGGTATGGTCACTACGAGTTTTCGGTTATGCCTTTTGGCTTAACTAACGCACCAGCCGTATTTATGGATCTCATGAATCGAGTATGCAAGGCGTACCTCGACAAGTTTGAGATTGTTTTTATTGATGATATTCTCGTCTACTCCAAGGACAAGGCTGACCATGAGGAACACTTAAGGGTGATTCTGGAACTATTGAAGAAGGAACAACAGTACACAAAACTCTCGAAATGCGAATTTTGGCTTCGGGAGGTTCACTTTTTAGGACATGTGATCAACGAGAACGGTATCCATGTCGATCCCGGTAAGGTAGAGGCCGTCAAAAACTGGGAAGCGCCTAAGACTCCGACTGAGGTGCTGCAATTCCTAGGACTGGCCGGCTACTACCGGCGTTTCATCGAGGGATTTTCAAAGATTGCCCAACCCCTCACCGCTTTGACTCACAAGGGTACTAAGTACAATTGGGGAGACGCGCAAGAATCCGCTTTTCAACTGTTGAAAAACCAAACTCTGTAGCGCCCCTATTCTAGCCCTACCCGAGGGAACAGAGAATTTCGAGGTACATTGTGACGCATCGATACAAGGTCTCGGTTGTGTGTTGATGCAACTCGAGAAGGTTATAGCTTATGCCTCTCGACAACTACGGGTTCACGAGAAGAACTACACGACCCATGACTTGGAACTCGGAGCTGTGGTGTTTGCCCTTAAGATATGGAGGCATTACTTGTACGGTACCAAGTTTACCATTTACATCGACTACAAGAGTCTCCAGCATATCTACGATCAGAAGGAGCTGAACATGCGACAGCGTCGTTGGGTCGAGCTGCTTAAAGATTATGATTGTGCCATCAAGTACCACCCTGGCAAGGCCAATGTAGTGGCCGACGCTCTCAGCAGAAAAGAAACAGATAAACCCAGACGAGTGCGAGCATTGCAACTCACGATTTATACCAACTTACCTGACCAGATTCGCGATGCCCAACTTGAAGCTTTGAAAGATGATAATCTTCCATCGGAACTTATGCGGGGCATGAACAAGCAACTTGAAACCAAATCGGACATGGTTCGATATTTTGAGAACCGGATTTGGGTTCCACGGTACGGAGAGTTGAGAACTCTGGTGACGGACGAAGCACACAAGTCACGATATTCTATCCACCCTGGCTCAGATAAAATGTATCATGACTTAAAGGCACTCTACTGGTGGCCAAATATGAAAGCCGACATTGCCACCTACGTGAGCAAATGCTTGACTTGTGCCATAGTCAAAATAGTATATCAGAAGCCGTCTGGCCTGCTACAGCAACCGGAACTTCCAATGTGGAAATGGGAACACATCTCAATGGATTTTATCACGGGTTTACCTAAGACACCGACGTGATGCGATACAATCTTGGTGATCGTTGACCGGTTGACTAAGTCGGCACACTTTTTAGCGATTAAGGAATCGGACAAAATGGAAAGACTGACTCGCGTCTACATGAAGGAAGTAGTGTCTAGACACGGAGTGCCTGTCTCAATCATTTCTGATCGAGATTCTCGTTTCACTTCGCACTTTTGGAAGTCACTACAAAGCGCACTAGGCACCCGTCTTGATATGAGCACAGCATACCATCCACAGACGGATGGGCAAAGTGAATGAACTATTCAGACCTTAGAGGACATGTTGCGTGCATGTGTGTTGGATTTCGGAAAAAGTTGGGAACCTCACTTACCTTTGGTAGAGTTTTCGTATAATAACAGCTACCACGCAAGTATTAAAGCAGCGCCGTTTGAAGCACTGTACGGACGGAAGTGTCGATCACCTCTCTGCTGGGCAGAGGTGGGTGACAGCCAAATCACTGGTCCAGAACTGGTACTCGAAACTTCGGAAAAGATTGTTCAAATCCGAAACCGCATGGCAGCAGCACGAGATCGTCAAAAGAGTTACGCCGACAAGCGCCGAAAACCTCTTGAATTTCAAGTGAACGATCAAGTGTTACTCAAAGTCTCACCTTGGAAAGGTGTGGTTCGCTTTGGGAAGCGAAACAAACTCAACCCACGATACGTTGGCCCTTATCGAATAACTGAGCGCATTGGTCCGATGGCGTACCCACTGGACCTACCAACGGAACTCAGTGGCGTACACAATGTATTTCACGTATCCAATTTGAAGAAATTCCTATCTGATGAAACCCAAGTAGTCCCTTTGGACGAACTGCAAGTTGATGAACAGCTACGCTTCATTGAAGAACCAGTTGAAGTTTTGGATTGGGAAACCAAAACACTCAAGCACAACAAAATTCCAATCGTTAAGGTTCTTTGGAACTCAAGACGTGGACCGGAGTTCACGTGGGAACGCGAGGATCAAATGATGAAAAAGTATCCTCACCTTTTTGAAGGGCTGACCAAACACCGAAAACCGCGAAACCCGGCAAACCGTCAGAAATCACCGGAGGTATGAATTAAATTTCGGGACGAAATTTCTTTCTACTAGGGAATGATATGACAAACTGAAAATTTTTCTTACTTTTTCAGACACTCATCAAGACTTGACTCAAAATTTCGGGACGAAAATTCTTTAACATGGGAATGATGTGACAATCATCAATTTCAGGTTAACTCCGTTAACTCCGTTAACTCAACTCCGTCAATTTAATCTTAAAGATCACTGAATCTATAACGCACACCTCATTACATTTAAACTAGGGTTTTAATGACGCTTAACACTTACTACATGTGTAGTCTTTCGGGAATTGCACCGAAACGCAAACGAGTTGACGCAAACGATTGGTGAATAAACGAAAAACGTCAAAACAATAATTATGTGATAATTATGTGTTAGACATATGTGTTATGTGATAACATTCTTATAAACATTAACTTAATGTGCTAGAACTAATTATTTAAGCTAGAGAAGTAACATGTGGAAGTTGAGGGACTTGTGTGTAATATATTGTTATTAAATATTATTATTATAAACCCTAACTCTCCTCTTTCTCTCCCTCATACCCGACGGCAGCCTCTAACCCCCCCCCCCCCCTTGCGATCGGCCTTCATACACACACATACTACCATTGTTTGATCTTGTCTTTCACAATTGAAGCATCCGTTTCTAGCCATCCTCTACCTTCCTATTGCTTGTATTGGTGTTTTTGAAGGTATAATTGCAAACCCTAGGTCCGATTTTCATATGTATATGTGTTCATATGTTTTATCTTGATTTGATGATGGATTGATTGTGATATGATAACTAGAATTGGTATTATTACATGTTAATTGATGAGTTCTTGATTTTGAATTCAAATAAAACCCTAACCATGTATGTATGGTGTAATTGATATGCATGGATAGTGATTATAGTGTCTAGAATGTTATATGAATGATTTGTGGTCCATAAATAGTTAATATGTTGAGTTTGGATGCAAACAGTTTCTGGACAGATTGTGTTGTTGATGTTCATTTGACTGTAACGGGGTGTAAATGTGAAAATTGGTTGAGATAATTGATACTACAGTAAACTAGGTTGAGTCTAGTTTCTAAAGAATATAAATTTGCAATTTTTGGACGTGTAAAAGTTAAACTTTATGATTTTACAAAAACGTTGTGCAAAGCTGAGTTGTTAGACCTGCTGTTAGGTTGTTTTGTAAATGTTATATCTCATGAACTACGAGACCAATTGGGTTGGTTCCACTTCTGGAAGTTGACTTATTGAGTTAGGAACCTAACCCAAATGGTCTTGCATTTGTTGGATTTTTCATTTAACAGGAATTTCAAATAACATTCTGTTGCGCATGAATTTGACTGATATGAGCTTGCTGTAGTGTTTTGATCTTTATGAGAAATCTATGTGGAATAAAAATAAAATAAAATATGTTCTGGAAACCTAACACATGCATGCTTTAGTGATGATTTTTTGTAAATTAATTGAGATGCTATGATTGGTGGAATAGTACAATCTTTCAAGTAGAATTTCTTTCTCGGTGAAACTAGCAGCTGAATTTTGTGAAAATGCATGAAACATGATAATTGCTAGTTAATTGTTATGTTTTAACCAATTTGCCCATGCGGGGAATACTTGCTAAATAGTTGTTGTGTTTTGACCAAATTGCCCTTGCGGGGAATAATTGCTAGTTAATTGTTATGTGTGACCAAATTGCCCTTACGGGGAGTAATTGCTAGTGATGTACATTATTAATACATGACACGTAAATAATTGCTCACACACGTATCGTATCACAAATGTACTTGTGATTAGGAATTATGTGCCGGGTCTAGAGACTCGATATTAGTTCCGATACTTAGAAAATCTCCTTGTTGTTTTAGAACGCTAGAGAGAGTTTTCTGTGACGCGCATCACTTGGTGATTTATTTTGGGAATTCTTCGCAAACAGTGAGTTCACTTACCCCTTTTAAACTGTTTTCAAACGCTTTTCACTTGGGGAGATAACATACTCCGAAAACGCATTTAATATTTTGTTAATATAGATTATATATCACTTGTAAAGACTAAGTGGCAAACGCAATAACTAAAGTCCTTCATTCATATCGAACCGTTTAATATTGGATAATAGCGAGTCATTATTGAGTAGTACTACTGGGTTTGACAAACCCCACCCAACGCTAAACTCGACAGGAGGTCGAGTGGGTGTAATCTTGGCTAAACACATACCATGGTCGGGATAGACTTGGTGGCAAGGCAAATGATAAACAGTCAGCTTCGGTGTCGAACACTTAGTAATACTTGTTTTATAGGCTAGCTACCTATAGATATATAATTGACATAACACTATCTGGTAACGCAAAACGCTTAACGCAAAACGCTAAACGCTAAACGCAAAACGCTAAACGCAAAACGCTGAACGCAAACGTAACGCTTTATTGATATAAACTTGTGAACTCACCAACCCCGTGTTGACACTTTTAGTATGTTATTCTCAGGTAGCCGAGGCGGGCGCGCGGTATAGGATCATGCATGGTTTTTGAACATTCTGATATGCAAACATGTTTTTAACTATTATTACTTGGGTTTTTAAGTCGTCCTGCGTGACGCAACTTTTGTCTTTTGGTTTTTACGCTTCCGAACTTATTTTCATTTAAACGTTCTTATGGTTTGATTATAACTAATGATTCCGATCCTGTTAGTTCACACCCTCTGACGGTAAAACTCCGTTAGTGGATTTTGAGGGTGTGACAGGTGTAGAGATATGATAAGATTATTCAGTTCAAGCTTTAAAGAAGCTTAAAAGAAGAAGTTTTAAAGAAAAGTCTCAAGTAGTTTTTTTTGCTTAAAACTATGTCATTTGCCCAGTTGGAAGGACATGCACCTGTGTATGTTTGGTCCTTAAATCTCTACATATTCAAATGATAGCCATTGACCTGAGAACTGAATGCATTTGGGGCAATTATGACTTGCTTTTTATTCCTTCACTTAAAACTATGTCAATAGCTCTGACTTTGAAAGGACATATATTCACATGTGTGTTTGGTCCTGTTGACCACTTATGGTCAAACATGATAGCCATTTTCCGGACAATGAAGAGTTATTGGGGTGATTGAATATTAAACTGTTCAAATTGGGAAATGATAGTACATTGACTACTTCGCCAATCATATGGAATTAATAGGCTAAAAAGACCTTAGTATAGTCATTAACATGTATGGTTGCTTTCTCATGATGATGTAAAATCTAAAGTGATATAAACATAATGAAAATGCTAATCTTTATGTGGAGATACATAGTTGTCTTTGCATGTCTCATGATAAATCTCTCCAAATGATAGGCAGAAAAGTGATTACCCAGTCATACACAAGCCTGTTGTTATTTGGTCAACCAAAAATGAAACATCTTTAAATATGACAAAGAACATGCTTTAAGAAAAATTTGAGAAAATATCAAAAACAAGGTGAAGAATGAATAAATCAACCAAAAGTTGATAAGTGTTTTAAATATTTTATTAAACAAGAGGGTTACAACTAAGAACTACAAAGATGATGACAAAATCTGTCTCATCTTGAATGAAAGGCCTGTTATTTAACTGTAAGTCCAACGTTCAACCTCTATATATGTTTTAATATTAAAAATACAAAAGATCCTATAAGTTCTGTCATACAAAAATAATTTTTGACCAAATACAGGAGATTGGAGTCAAATTGGGGTGATCTGGGGAAAGCCAAATAAGCTTTGAGAAGAGATATGAGGCATCATAGCACAGTGTTGACCATTAATGCATTATGCTACTAAATGAACCTTAATCATATCACCAAAGAAATGAAACTCATGCTAAGTTTATACCTGCTGTTAACCTATCTACGTTGTCATGATAATGCTGAGAATGAAGTATTGAGAAAGCTACTTAATCAATATGATCCCATTCTTGAGATCTTTTCATAAAATGGAACAAACTGTTTTGAAGGGAAATACAACTGAAATTTGATCTCTAAATGCACCATTTGCTCTTAAACTATGATCTGTAATGAAAAATATATTCTGACAACGTGGTTTAAGTCAAAAATTGTTGCATTTTGCCGTTAATAGGCTGAATATGTTAGTTCGGGTAAGGTTTGATGTTTTATAACCTTTCCGGGCACAAAACAGTTGAATATGTTTGAATATGTTAGTTCGGGTAAGGTTTGATGTTTTATAACCTTTCCGGGCACAAAACAGTTGAATATGTTTGAATATGTAATTTCGGGTAAGGGTTGATGCTTTATGACCTTTCCGTGCAAGTTTAGTCATTTTTGACTAAGTTTATAACTTTCGGGCATGCTTTGAAGTGTTTACACTTTCCGGGTAGAGTACACTGGTGTACTTATTTCCTGAGCAAGCTTGAAGTCTTGAGATGATTATGTGTTATAGCTAGATTTTAACAAGAAATTCTTGTTTCGGGCAAGCTTTGCATTTTATATGCCGATTGTTAGTTCAAGCAATCTTTGGGAACTTAGGATTAGTGCACTGAGTAAGCTTTGTGATGTGTGTGAATATGTTGATAGGAAAGGTTTGTTAACCTTTCCGGGCACACTTAGATATTATTATTTAAGTTTGTCATTTTTGGGTATGGTTTGACATTTTAAAATCCCTCGGGTAGGGGCATACCTGATGATTGAATATGTGTATCCTAGCAAGCTTAGTGCTAACATAGGGTATTCGGGCAAGCTTTTTGAAATTTTAGACTATAGCACACTTAAATGTTTATGTGTTTTAATTTCATTCCTAGCATGCTCTGTGATATTTGTGTTTATGATTTCGTTTGAAATTACAAGTGTTTCCGAGCAAACTTTGTTTTATGGGCACACTTTATATTTCGGGTACACTTCTGTTCCCTCAATATACTTGGTAACTTCAAAACTTAAGTTTCCGAGTACACTGTCTATTAGAAGTCCTTTTCCGGGCACACTTTGTACTTTAGGAAGGTTATTCGGGTATACTTTGCATAAGAAGGTTGTTCGGGCACGATAAAACATCGAGAAGGTTGCTCGGACACACTATGCTTCCAAGTATACTTGATTGAATATGTTTCTTAGTATGTTTGTTCAAATATGATAGGGTTTATGCTAGATTAAGTCAATTAATTTTAATTCAAGAAATTTATACATGGATCTTAATTGATTCCTAGTAAGAATGATTATTTGATATTTGCATACTTGATTATTTGCCTTGTGAATAATTTCTCAAGAAATCTAGTATTTTGAGTAAGCTTTCTTCATAGTGTCTTGACTTTAAATTACTTAACTTGACCAAGCAAGGTTTGATGTTTTTCGGGTAAGCTTTTTGTAAGTGGAAGTATACCGAGTAGACTTTGGATATATTGAACTTTCCGAGTAAGGGTTTATTAACTTACAAGATAAATATTGTTTTTAATATATCAAGTGGATAATGTTACTATTTGACAGCTAATAATTCACAAAATGATAAAAAGCATTTAAAACCCACTTTCAAAAGGTATATAAGAGGGAGTTAAGCAGAATTTTCAACGTTACTTTTCACTCTCTCTCCTTCCACTGCAACTGCTTACTCACAAAGAAAACTAAACCGACGTATCGCAATCATTATTAATCCAAACCCTAATTTTAGTCAGCCCTCTAATTCCGACTCGGTAAGCAATAATAATGTGTTTTCCGATCACGATTAGACGATAATGGGCTTTGATTATGTATCCGATTACTAATATTCTGTTTCTGTGTTTAGGTTATAAATTTGTCGAAGAACAGCTTCTTAATGAAATTTCTTTCTTTTTCTTCATTTTTATACCATGAAATTACTTAAAGTACTGAACTTTATGACTAATTTAACTTTGAATATGTTTGATTGTGATGTTCAGGTATGGCTGAAGAAGAACAACCAAAACACTTCTTTAAAAAGAAGCATAACATGTGTGCACTTCTGCAAGTCACACCTGACAACGAGCCGGTGGCAAGAATGATTACTTGGATGGCTCGATCAAATGTCAACTTTGCTTTCACTGAAAGTCCTGTCATCTACAGAAATCATTCACTGGATTTATGGAGATCTGCAGAACTTGTTTAAGATATCAATGGAAAGAGAATCGAAGAAACGGTTGCAAGACAAGATATACACATAACTGAAAGAGTGATTAGAAGATGCTTGGGTTGAATGATAATGACCATAACTCAATAAACTTCATCACAGCACACCTGATGAGAATATTTGAAGAGACGATGGGTTATCAGGGAACTCTACATGATGGACAGTTTCAAAAAGGGATGTTCCCTATGTTGTATAGATTCCATATTCATCATGTGATACAGGGGTTTGCTCCACGAAAATGATCATGGACCTTGATGAGTCGTGATCAAGCAAATGCCACTAAAAAAATCAGAAAAATAGAAAAATGAAAAAAAAATGTGTTTAAAAGAATCGGAAAGTGGTAAGATGGCGGGGTAAAGTTTTGGTCCCTTTTCACGGTCACAATTCCTTAAATAACGTGTGCCTAGCTGTTTTTAAAAAGGAGATTATGTAGTTTTCTAACCAAGGTTAGCATGCTTTCGGTGTAATAACTTGCATAACACGTTCATTTACACGTGAGAATTGAGAAAGTATTGTTTGGTGAGACGGTTGATATTCACTGATAGAACTTGTACAATTAGTGAACTTCGAGATCTTAGCTTGGCATGAGTGCAAAAGTGATAGACGCACTTAGGTTAAGCCTCGTCTGGATGAGTAAGAGTGTGGGTTTTGGGGGGTTGGGGCCTCATACATTTTACATATGAGGATGGTTTTGTGAGGGGCGGTTCCTTTAGAAAACCTTATTGGGTCTATTCTTTTATTTGATCAACCCTGGTATTATTTTGCGAAACGATCCGACTTAACAGGTTTCTATGAAATTGTTTTAGTATTCATCAGTTAAAGATGTGAAGCATTATGTTTATCATGCTAGTATGTAATGTTCAAGTATTATATTGATTAAAAAAAAGAAAAAAAAAGTTTGTATTAGACTTGCAATGTTTATGTATACAATGTTCAAAGTATTATATATTGAGTGAAAAAAAACAAGAAAATGAAAGCAGAAGTTAGTGATGTTTATAGTTGTTTATGTTATTTTTATTTTTCTTAGATTGTTTGTAATAAGTCGGATTGGATCGCTTGAGCTACTTTCAATATCCCCTTCCATACCCTTACACTTGGCCCTATTACAACCCGTTTTAAGACCTCTTGATTTGTATTCATGTCAATAAGCATTTATATAGGTGGAGATTTGATGATTGTACAAACGTATGCGAGCAGAATTGATTAAATGGAACATTTTATGGATGATCACCAAGGAAAAGTTAATGTGTAAATGTGTTATGTATAGGTAAAAACCGAAAGCATGTTAGGTTTAGTTAGAAATCTTTGGTTTAAATGGAAAGTCAAGTGAACTAGTGCAACAAATAAAAATAAGGGAATAGGGTATGACTTGGGACCTTAACTGAACCGGAATTGTGGAAAGACTGGTGGATACAAGTTGAATGTAATCCGATTTTGTTTCGAGATGTTGCTTGAGGGCAAGCAACGTGTAAGTGTAGGAATGTGACGGGTGGTCCATAGGACAACCCTTAAGTGGTTTAAGTTCGTTAATAATCACGCGTTAATTTGGTTTATCTTGTTGAATCAGATAACTACGTTTACTCGTGTAATGGAAGGTATGAGAAGATAGAAGATGGAATTACGAGAACGTGGGCGAAAACGGGGGCGAAAACGGACGTGGAAAGAAGAAGTTAAGACGAAAACAAGGAAGGCATGTTAAAGTCCACCGTAGCTTACAGTAGCCACCGTAAGGCACAGTAGGATTCTAAGAAAAAACCACCGTACAACAGTTTTGGGCTACCGTTGGACATTTGGAAGCCACTGTAAGCTACGTTGGCCACCGTAGCTTACGGTGGACGCGACGGTGCAGATTTGTAACAGCCATATTTTGTGTATTTTGGACGGCCTTTGATATTATTATCATAACTTATCATCTAAAGACGACCGAAGGGAGATTTTTGGAGATCATTGTTCAATTGTGAGTGTGGTAATCATTAGACGCTTGTTTTTAATTCTTATGACTATTGAATTTGAAGGAATGATAAACCGAATCATGCTCGGCTAAACTCCTTCGTGTTTTCCCTCGGATTGTAAGGTTTGCTATGTTTGTTTGGTTGATTGTTTAGACAATTTCTGAGATAATATTTGATCTTACTAATTTAGTTATTATGGTGTTTGTGTATTGACTGATAGATTATTAGTTTATCGATTTGTGTTCTAAACCGTCAGTTCTTGGTTCTTTAAGTAATCGAGATTAATCGGGAGGGATTTAGGGTTGGATAAACTAATTGGTTTTTGAGTGATTACCTTGTTTATATAATCCAAGTACTTGATCTTCAATTATCGCAATCGTTTACATAAACACGAACTCAGTTTAAACATCAACTGTAACATTCATGGAAACCTGAAACCGAGGGAAGGCATATTTTCGCATATTGATTAAAACTCGTTTATTATTTTAGCTATTTTAGTTAATCAAAACCAACAACCAAATCTTTGAATTTACTTTTTGCACTTAGTTTAATATAGATTAATTACAAGGCTACATAGTAACACATTTTCCACAAACTCTCTGTGTTCGATACCCGATTACAACTATCTAATTAGTTGTAATCGGTTTATCTTTGAGTGAGTCTTCGACCTCACGTCAGGTTCCATGAGAAATCCCGGTAATTTGTCCTAGTTATTAAAGTATATTTAAAATAAATATCTAAAACAAAGAAAACGAACTAAACACGGGGGGCAAATATGGGTTTATAATATATTTGGGATCGTTAAAGTGTTCACATAAAATTTTACGTAGAAGAAAATTTTATTAGTTTAAATTTTCTTAAAAGTCACAAATTATTATAATTGTTGTTGTTGTTATATATATATATATAGTTGATTATCTATGTATATATCCGAAAACGTTTATCGAGAGTTTCTTTCAAGAGTTTGACGTTGTTCAGGTTGTTAAACAAACGCAAACAATATTAGGTTTTCATATAATTATTTTTTTTACTTTAAAGGTACACATGGTTAACAAAATTAAAAAGAAATTGCAAAAATATCACAAAACCGGACATGGGGGTTCGAATCCGCGCCCCAGGCCGGTTCTTGGGTTTTAGCACCAAGTGCACTGGCCAACTGGGCTATTGAGTAATTCGTTAAGATCATGAATTGGAAAAAATATAACCCTGAGCACAGATTTACCCCCAAATCAAAAGAACCCTAAATTAGATCTTAATTCAATTGATCAACGTTTGTCCTCTGTCAATCTAATTTGACAGAGGGCTTTTGTTCCCCTACGTAATTCGATCCAAATGAATGTAAAAATTACCTGGTTCATGTATGAATTGAAAGGGAACGACGAGTTAGGGTTTACGGCCAAAAGACGAATTCAAACGAGATCAATAACTATTTATTAGCTGTAATTATCTTAGGGGTTATGTTCGGGATTGTAAGGGGGTTGTGTACGCTCGTTTAATTGCATTTTGGTTGAATATTTATAAAGTTATAGGGTCAAATCAACCGCGGCCAGAGAGTTAATGAAATTGATACGATTCTATAGAAATTTGTTGTTAATTACGCGTTATACTATAACAAGGTGGAGTGTGTATGTTAAGAATCAAATTAATTACTCAAATCCCGTTATTTATGGGTCAAAAGGGATCAAAATAACTGAAAGGGTGGGGGGTGTCGGCGACGGGGAAAAGGGAAAGACGAGGGAAAAACATTATTTTGTTATTTGCTGCATGGTCCCTCATGATTGGTTTGGTGATCAATTGTGGTAAACAATATAGTGTGGGGGTAAAAGAGCACATAATAGACACTTTAAACGATTATAAATTATATTACTACGTGTCACGCGTTAATAAAACAATAAAGATGAAACCGAATAACATAATTAATAATTGGATGTTTTTTATTAAATATGAAGATCCGATTACAAACGGGTAATAAAGCATACGGAAACACGGTACCGAACTTGACGAATGTCACTGCATTCCCAACTTTTAGGAAATTTCATCCCGAAATTAGGAATTAACATCCGTAGCAAAAAGATGCGGATAGTTAGTCTTCATTTGGTCTTCACGTTCCCAAGTGACTTCCGCACCGCACTTAGATTCCCAACGAACCTTGACCAAAGGGATTCGGCTACGCTTGGTTTCCTTATCCATTCAATCCATATTTTCCACCAGTCTCTCAACAAAGTGCATTGTATTATCGATACGTACCTCGTTGAGAGGGATATGAAGGTTCTCGTCGGCTAGAAATTTTCGAAGGTTCAAAACATGAAACACAGGATGGAGGCCTTGAAGGTCTTGCGGGAGCTCAAGGCGATAAGTAACATATCCTATTCGTTCAAGGATTATGAACGAACCAACAAAACGGGGGGCTAGTTTACCCTTCATTCCGAAACGGACTACTCCTTTCCAAAGTGAAACCATAAGGAGGACAAGGTCGCCGACTTTGAATTGCAATGGTCGTCGTCGCTTAACAGCGTAAGACTTTTGGCGACTTCTATCAGTGAGCAGATTATTACGAATTTGAGCTATTTTGTCGGTGGTATCTTGTACCATTTCGGGTCCTGTGAGCTGAGTCTCACCGATCTCATTCCAACAAATAGGAGAACAACATTTACGGCCGTAGAGCGCTTCGAATGGAGCCATTTTGATGCTTGAATGATAACTATTATAGTATGAAAACTCAACCAACGGAAGATGAGTATACCAATTACTAACAAAATCAAGCACACAAGTTCTTAGTCAGTCCTCAAGGGTTCGAATGGTTCTTTCAGACTGACCATCCGTTTGAGGATGACAAGCGGTGCTAAAATCTAGACGGGTTCCCAAAGCGGTTTGAAGCGAATTCCAAAAATGTGACATGAAACGACCATCATGGTCATGTATTATACTCAAAGGTATACCATGGCGACAAACAATCTCGTTGACATAGATTTGCGCAAGCAGATCGATTTAAAGTTTTTCCCGAATGGAAATGAAATGGGCTGATTTGGTTTATCGATCGACGATTACCGAAATACTATCATGTTGTCTCTTGGAGGTTGGAAGCTTTGTGACGAATTCCATCATAATGTTCGCCCACTTCGAAACTGGAATAAAAGATTGCACAAGAAAACCAGCAGGTTTTTGATGCTCGGCTTTTACCTTCGCACATGTTAAACATTTTCCGACATAGGTAGCGATATATTTCTTCATGCCGGGCCACCAGAAAGTAGTTCGAAGGTAGAAATACATTTTATCCCCACCGGGGTGGATAGAATATCGTGACTTGTGAACTTCGTCCATTATAAATGTGTGAAGATTGTCACGATCACAAAGGTGGTTAAGAAAATAGAGCAAACCATCACGCTTGGTTTCGAGTTGGATTTCAGCACCACACGACAAATCTTTGTACAAATTGCCTTCAGTGACGTAGATGTGTTGGGCCTCAAATATACGCAGCTAAAGATCGGTTTGGATAACAACGCTTAGAAGATGAATGCTTTTGACATGGGTTTTGCGACTAAAGGCATCAGCTACTACGTTTTCTTTACTGGGATGCTAACGTATTTCACGATCGAAGTCACTAAGAAGTTTGGCTCATCGTCGTTGCCTCATTTTTAAATATTTTTGGCTAAAAATATGTTGAAGGCTCTTATGGTCGGTGAATACCACACATTTCGTTTCATACAAATAGTGTCTCCAAATTTTCAATGCGAATACAACAACACCCAGCTAAAGGTCGTGTGTCGTATAATTCTTTTCATGAACCTTAAGTTGTCGTGATGCATAGGCGATGACCTTGCCTCGTTGCATGAGAACACAACCGACACCTTGATTCGAGGCATCACAACAGACAACAAAATCCTCATTTCCTTCGGGAAGGGCTAGGATAGGAGTGTCGCAAAGCATACGCTTCAATGTTTGAAAAGCTTCATCTTGCTTAGGCCCCCACTCATAAGGTTCACCCTTATGAGTTAAGGCGGTGAGGGGTAAAGAGATCTTGGAAAAGTTCAAAATGAAACTACGGTAATAACTAGCAATGCCAAGAAAGGATCGAACTTCTGTAGGTGAAGTCGGGGTCTTCCAATTTTTAACAGCTTCGATTTTAACGGGATCAACATGAATGCCTTTTTCGTTAACGATATGGCCAAGGAATTGGACCTCGTTTAACCAAAACTCATATTTGTAAAACTTGGCAAAAAGTTGTTCTTTTTTCAACAACAAGAGGATATCATGCAAATGCTTTTCATGCTCAACTTTAGATTTCGGGTAAATGAGAATGTTGTCGATAAAAAAGATCACGAAATTATCAAGATAAGGCTTGCATAAGCGGTTCATGAGGTCCATAAACACCGCAGGTGCATTGGTTAAGCCGAAAGGCTTAACCATAAATTCGTAATGACCGTAACGAGTTTGAAAAGCGGTTTTGGGTATATCATCCTCATGAACGCGCAATTGGTGATAACCCGAGCGAAGATCGATTTTTGAAAAGCAAGATGCACCTTGGAGTTGATAGAAAAGGTCGTCAATTCTAGGCAAAGGGTAACGGATCTTAATCGTGAGTTTATTGAGTTCACTATAATCAATACACATTCGAAAGGAACCATCCATCTTTTTAACTAAAAGGGCAGGTGCACACCAAGGCGACGAACTTGGGCGGATGAAACCTTTGCTAGAGAGTTCTTGGATTTGACTCGCTTGCTCTTGCATATCCGAAGGTGCGAGACGATAAGGAACTTTGGCGACGGGGTTCGCACCAGGAACAAGATCAATAAGAAACTCCACTTCACGAGTAGGAGGTAAGCCAGAAACATCTTCAGGGAAAATTTCGTGAAAATCACAAACTACCGGAATGTCTTTTATTGTCTTCTTTTCTTGTTTCCAAGAAGTTGGCAAGAAAAGCCACATACTTTTTATGTAAGTATTTTTGGGCTTGACTACACGACATAAGCTTAAGCCCCTTGGAAGGATTTTCGCCGAAAATACGCAAAATCAGATAGTCGTGTAGTGGGATACGAATATACTTCTCAAAGCACATGATTCCGGCACTGTGTGGAGATAACCAATCCATGCCTACTATGATATCAAAACTTCCGATTTGCATAGGAATGAGATAAATAGAAAAATCATAGTCGTTGAGATTTAAAGTAAAACCACGAATAACCGAGTCAATCAAGATGGTTCTACCATTCGCGACTTCAACCGTAAAAGAACTTCCTAGTTTAGAACTAGACGACGAAAGCATAGGCTCAAAATCAAAAGACACAAAACTCATATCGGCACCGGTATCGAATAAGATGGATGCATAAACGTTATTAACCAAGAACGTACCATTCACCACATCATTTTTATGATTAGCTTGATTTTCATTAATCACAAATGCCCTCCCGCGAGAATTGGGGACGACTTGTGTAGCTTGATAAGTCGAGGCTTGATTGGCTTGAACCGGTTGAACAACTTGGTTTGCCATAAGTTGCGGAACTGGTTGAAAGGCCTAAACTTGATAAGCTTAAGCAGGGTACACAGGCAGAGCAGCCATTTGGACTTGATATGCGAGTCAGGGACACGCGTTGCGGAAGTGACTAGGATCCCCACAGTTGAAACACACTCGAGGGATGGGGTAATCTTGAGCAATGGGTTAAGCTTGAGTTAAAACACGGTTTTGGTTTAAAGTGTGGGGAGTGCGAGGGGTTGGTTGGGTAGGCATGAATTCGAAACATGCACCTAGTAGGTGTCCGAAACGGCCACAATGGGTGCATTGTTGGTAAAGGATGCCGAGTTGGTGGTGTCGTTGGCAAAATTGGCAAAATGGGTGAGGGTCGTGTCACACCCTCAAATGTCACACCCTCAAAATCTACTAACGGAGTTTTACCGTCATAGGGTGTGAACTAACAGGATCGGAATCATCAGTTAAAATCAAACCATAAAATAAAGTTTCAAAACCATGAAAAACGTTTACGAGTAATTAAATGCGGAAGCGTAAAAACCTTTAATCAAAAGTTGCGTCACGCATGACGATTTAAAACCAAAGATAATCGTTAAAAAATAAGTTTGCAGGACAAAAGCGTTTTCAATCAATGCATGTTCCTAAACCGCGCGCCCGCCTCGGCTACCTGAGAATAACATACTAAAAGTGTCAACACAAGGTTGGTGAGTTCACAAGTTATATAAAATAAATCGTTTAGCGTTTGCGTTCAGCGTTTTACGTTAAGCGTTTTGCGTAACCACGTTACGGCGTTTTGCGTTAAGCGTTTTGCGTAACCACGTTACGGCGTTTTGCATTACCAGATAGTGTTATGTCAAATTATATATCGATAGGTAGCTAATCTATACAAGAAGTATTACTAAGTGTTCGACACCGAAGCTGACTCGTTTAGTAAGTGCCTTGTCACCAGGTCCTCCAGACCATGGTACGTGTTAGCCAAAATTACACCCGCTCGACCTCCAGTCGAGTTTAGCGTTGGGTGGGGTTTGTCAAACCCAGTAGTACTACTCAACAGTGACTCGCTATTCAAAATATTAACCGGTTCGATGTGTAGGACTTCAAATGTTTCGTTTGCCACTTAGCCTTTACAAGTGATATATAAATTATAACAAAATCTTAAATGCGTTGTGGAGTATGTTATCTCCCCCAAGTGAAAAGCGTTTAAAACAGTTTAAAAGGGGAAAGTGAAACTCACTGTTTGCGAAGAATTTCCCAAAATAAATCACCAAGATGCGCGTCACCGAAAAACTCTCTCTAACGTTCTAAAACAACAAAGAGATTTTTCTAAGTGTCGGAATATTATCGAGTCTCTAGACCCGGCACACAATACCTATGCACATAACATGTTTCGTGTTTCGTTTGTGAATCGTGTGTGACTTTAACTATGTATTTGTGATACGTTACATGTGTAAGCAATCATATACGTGTCATGTATTCATAACGTACACTACAAGCAATTATTCCCCGTAAGGGCATTTTGGTCAAAACACGATAATAAATTAGCAAGTATCATATTTCATGTATTTTCACAAAAACTCAGCAGCTATTTTCACCGAGACAAAAATCCTACTAGAAAGATTGTACTATTTCACCGATCATAGCAACTCAATTAATTTACCAAAAATCATCACAGAAGCACATATGTCTTAGGTTTCCAGAACATATTTTATTACATTTTTATTCCTAATACTTTTCTCACAATCATCAAATCATTACAGCAAACTCATAACAGTCAGATTCATGTACAACATAATGTTATTTGCAATTCCCGTTAAACGAAAAATCCAATAAATGCAAGACCACTTGGGTTAGGTTCCTAACTCAATGAGTCAACTTCCAGAAGTGGAACCAACCCAATTGGTCTCGTAGTTCATGAGATATAACATTTACAACATAACCTAACAGCAGGTCTAACAGCTCAGCTTTGCACAACGTTTTTGTAAAATCATAAAAGTTAACTTCTACTTGTCCAAAAATTACAAACTTTTACTTTATAGAAACTAGACTCAACCTAGTTTACTGCAGTACCCACAATCTCAACCAACTTTCACGTTTACACTTCGTTACAGTCACTTAAACATCGTATACACATTCTGTCCAGAATCTGTTTGCATCCAAACTCAACATAATAACAATCTATGAACTATCATGCATCCATATAATCCTCTAGACTCCATAAACACCATTCATACACATCAATTACATATTACATACTTGATTAGGGTTTGTGTTTGAACTCAAATCAAAGACACGACAATCAACATGCAACAAGATTCAATCTACTTATCAAATCATCATTCAATCAACCACAATCATGTTAGCTATCTACATACACAAAATTGGCAGGTCTAGGGTTTGTGGTTAACCCAACAAACATCAAAATTAAGCTACAAGAATGTAAAGGATGATCAATTATACCTTCCTAGCACCTAGTTCTTGGATTAAACACTTGATTTCTTGATGTATGTGTGTGTGGAAGTCGACGGCAGCAAGGAGCAAAGGGGAGGGGGGGCGATCGGGTTGGGACTAATAATAATAATAGTTAGGGTTTAATTTTTAAGGTCATATTTATAGACACACAAGTTACACTCAAGTCCCTCTACTTTCAAGTGTTGTTTTTCTAACTTAACAAACTTAGTTCTTGTTTCTTGTTTAGCATTACACACAATAAAATTAAGTAACACATATGTTAACACATAATTATCACATAATTATTATGTTGACGTTTTTCGTTTATTCCTCAATCGTTTGCGTCAACTTGTTTGCGTTTCGGTGCAAATCCCGAAAGACTACACATGTAGTAAGTGTTAAGCGTCATTTAAACCCTAGTTTAAATGTAATGAAGTGTGCGTTATAGATTTAGTGATCTTAAGTTTGAATTGACGGAGTTGAGTTAACGGAGTTAACCTGAAATTGACGATTGTCACATCATTCCCTTGTTAAAGAATTTTCGTCCCGAAAATTTGAGTCAAGTCGTTATGAGAGTCTGAAAGAGTAAGAGAAAAAAAAAATTTCAGTTTGTCATAACATCCCCTAGTAGAAAGAAATTTCATCCCGAAATTTAATTCATACCTCCGGTGATGTCTGACGGTTTGCCGAGTTTCGCGGTTTTCTGTGTTTGGTTAGCCCTTCAAAAAGGTGAGGATACTTTTTCATCATTTGATCCTCGCGTTCCCACGTGAACTCCGGTCCACGTCTCGAGTTCCAACGAACCTTAACGATTGGAATTTTGCTGTGTTTGAGCGTTTTGGTTTCCCAATCCAAAACCTCGACTGGTTCCTCAATGAAACGTAACTGTTCATCAACTTGTAGTTCTTCCAAAGGGACTACTTGGGTTTCATCAGATAGGCATTTCTTCAAATTTGATACGTGGAATACATCGTGTACGCCACTGAGTTCTGTTGGTAGGTCCAGTCAGTACGCCATCGGACCAATGCGCTCAGTTATACGGTACGGACCAACATACCGTGGGTTGAGTTTGTTTCGCTTACCAAAGCGAACCACACCTTTCCAAGGTGAGACTTTGAGTAACACTTGATCGTTCACTTGAAATTCGAGAGGTTTTCGGCGCTTGTCTGCGTAACTCTTTTGGCGATCTCGTGCTGCTGCCATGCGATTTCGGATTTGAACAATCTTTTCCGAAGTTTCGAGTACTAGTTCCGGACCAGTGATTTGGCTGTCACCCACCTCTGCCCAGCAGAGTGGTGATCGACACTTCCGTCCGTACAGCGCTTCAAACGGCGCTGCCTTAATACTTGTGTGGTAGCTGTTATTGTACGAAAACTCTACCAAGGGTAAGTGGGGTTCCCAACTTTTTCCGAAATCCAAAACGCATGCACGCAACATATCCTCCAGGGTCTGAATAGTCCGTTCACTTTGCCCATCCGTCTGTGGATGGTATGCTGTACTCATATCGAGACGGGTGCCTAGTGCGCCTTGCAGCGACTTCCAAAAGTGCGAAGTGAAACGAGAATCTCGATCAGAAATGATTGAGACAGGCACTCCGTGTCTAGACACTACTTCCTTCATGTAAACACGAGTCAGTCTTTCCATTTTGTCTGTTTCTTTAATTGCTAGGAAGTGTGCCGATTTAGTCAACCGGTCAACGATCACCCAGATGGTATCGCATCCCGTCGGTGTCTTAGGTAAACCCGTAATAAAATCCATTGAGATGTGTTCCCATTTCCACATTGGGAGTTCCGGTTGTTGCAGTAGACCAGATGGTTTCTGGTATTCTATCTTGACTCTGGCACAAGTCAAGCATTTGCTCACGTAGGTGGCAATGTCGGCTTTCATGTTCGGCCACCAGTAAAGTGCCTTTAAATCATGATACATTTTATCTGAGCCAGGGTGGATAGAATATCGGGACTTGTGAGCTTCGTCCATCACTAGAGTTCTCAACTCTCCGTATCGTGGAACCCAAATCCGGTTCTCAAAATATCGGACCCCGTCCGATCTGGTTTCAAGTTGCTTGTTCATGCCCCGCATGAGTTCCGATGGAAGATTATCATCTTTCAAAGCTTCAAGTTGCGCATCGCGAATCTGATCGGGTAAGCTGGCATGAATCGTGAGTTGCAATGCTCTCACCCGTCTGGGTTTATCTGTTTCTTTTCTGCTGAGGGCGTCGGCCACCACATTGGCCTTGCCAGGGTGGTACTTGATGGCACAATCATAATCTTTGAGCAACTCGACCCAACGACGCTGTCGCATGTTCAGCTCCTTCTGATCGTAGATATGTTGGAAACTCTTGTGGTCGGTGTAAATGGTAAACTTGGTACCGTACAAGTAATGCCTCCATATCTTAAGAGCAAACACCACAGCTCCGAGTTCCAAATCGTGGGTCGTGTAGTTCTTCTCGTGAACCCGTAGTTGTCGAGAGGCGTAGGCTATAACCTTCTCGAGTTGCATCAGCACACAACCGAGACCTTGTATAGATGCGTCACAGTGTACCTCAAAATTTTCCGTTCCCTCGGGGAGGGCTAAAATAGGGGCGCTACAAAGCTTGGTTTTCAACAGTTGAAAAGCGGATTCTTGCGCGTCACCCCAATTGTACTTAGTGCCCTTGTGAGTCAAAGCGGTGAGGGGTTGAGCAATCTTTGAAAATCCCTCGATGAAACGCCGGTAGTAGCCGGCCAGTCCTAGGAATTGTCGCACCTCAGTCGGCGTATTAGGTGCTTCCCAGTTTTTGATGGCCTCTACCTTACCGGGATCGACATGGATACCATTCTCGTTGATCACATGTCCTAAAAAGTGAACCTCGCGAAGCCAAAATTCACATTTCGAGAGTTTAGCATACAGTTGTTCCTTCTTCAATTGTTCCAGAATTACCCTTAAGTGATCTTCGGGGTCAGTCTCGTTCTTGGAGTAGACGAGAATATCATCGATGAAAACAATCACAAACTTGTCGAGGTACGCCTTGAATACTCGATTCATGAGATCCATAAATACGGCTGGTGCGTTGGTTAGGCCAAAAGGCATAACCGAAAACTCGTAGTGACCATACCGTGTTCTGAAAGCCGTCTTTGAGATATCTTCTTCGCGCACTCTTAGTTGGTGGTAACCGGATCGCAGATCGATCTTCGAGTAGTAACTCGATCCTTGAAGCTGGTCAAACAAATCATCAATTCGGGGTAAAGGATAACGGTTCTTGACCGTCACCTTGTTCAATTCCCGGTAGTTGATGCACATTCGGAAAGTCCCGTCTTTCTTTCGGACATACAAGACAGGGGCTCCCCACGGCAATGAGCTAGGTCGGATAAAACCCTTATCCAACAAATCTTGCAACTGAGTGGACAACTCCTGAAGTTCCGCCGGTGCGAGCCGGTACGGGGCTCGTGCTATGGGTGCTGCACCGGGTGTCAACTCGATTTGAAATTCGACTTGACGAATAGGAGGGAGTCCGGGCAAATCCTCCGGGAAAACTTCCGGGAAGTCTCGCACAACAGGTATATCTTCAATTCATTTCTCCTCCTCGGGTTTCTCAACAATCTGCGCCAAAATTGTCGGATGACCCTTTCGTAGATACTTCTGCGCCTTCATAAGGGTAATGACGTTGGTGGTCATGCCGCTTCTCTCGCCTCGGACCGAAATGATCTCGCCGGAAGGGGTGGTAATATGGACTATCTTATCGTGGCATATAATCTCTGCTCGGTTCTCGGATAACCAGTCCATGCCAACAACGACATCGAAACTACTAAGCGTAAAAGGAATAAGGTCGATATCAAAGACATGACCTAACAGTTTTAACTTATATCCCGCAAGTACATGAGTCGTTACTATAGTCTTACCGTCAGCTAATTCAACAGGAAACTTAGCATCTAACAGAATTGGAGTTACGTCTAAGAGTTGACTAAAGGCTTTCGACACAAAACTCCTATCAGCTCCAGTGTCAAACAATACAGAAGCAAAACAATCGTTTACAGGGAACTTACCAGTCACCACGTGCGGATCATTGCGGGCTTGACCCGACCCAATCACAAACGCTCTTCCCTTGCCATTGCTTCCACCATTACTGCCACTTCCATTACCCCCATTGTTGTCATTTTGTTTCAGCTTGGGGCAATCTTTTCTGAAATGACCTTCCTGCCCACATTCAAAGCATCCTTTCGTCGTCATAGGTGGCTTAGGAGCACCCTTTGCCGCAAGGTCTCCTCTACATTCTTTCACTTGGTGACCCATCTTTCCGAATCTCTGACACTTGGCACGGTCACACTGGCCAACATGATGATAGTTGCACCTGTTGCACTTTGGGTATTTCCCAGCATATCCACTCGAAACCTGCCCGCTACCGTTGTTGTTGTTGTTGTGATTCTGAGTGTTAAAGCTCCGAGTGAATTCGGGCTTAAGGTGGTGTTGTTGCGGTGGGAGGTTCGAGGATGAAGATCTGGTGTTATCAAACTTCCTCTTCCCGCTGTTCGGGTTGCTGTTGCTGTTATTGTCGTTACTCTGGTTGTCACGGGCTTTAACGGTCGAACCCCTAGGTGGTAGCGCACCTTGGGTCACAACCTGATCCGTCATTTTGTGAGCTAAACGGATCGCTTGTTGGATCGTGGCTGGCCTGGAAGACGTCACCATGCCCTGAATCTGCGGTGCTAATCCATCAATGTACATTTCTATCCTCTTGCTCGGCGGATCCACCATCCGCGGACACATCACAGCCAACTCGTGCGAACGAGTAGTGTAGGCTTCGATTTCCGAACCCACCATCTTCAACGACCAAAATTCTGATTCTAACTTTGAAATCTCTTCTCTCGGACAATACTCCTCTTGCATCATGTTTTTGAACTCCTCCCAGTTCATCGCGTTAGCCAGTTCCAACCCAAGGATCTGGACGTTTGAATTCCACCAAGTGAGGGCGGAATCCTCAAGTGTCCCAGCAGCGAATTTGACCCTACTGGCCGGAGGACAATTGCACATCTCAAATGCTGACTCAGCCTTCTCAGCCCAACGCAGGAAGCCTATAGCTCCCTCAGTGCCCTTAAACGTACTGGGCTTGCAGTCAAGGTAGTTCTTGAAGGTACACGTTCCACTCGGACCTCCAGCTTGATTCTGAACGTGTGCGGCTAAAGCGGCCGCAACATGGTCGTTCAGCAGAGTTTGGAGTTCAGCTGCAGTCAAGCTGATGTTACCACGTCCTCGTCCAGCGTTTCCTCCAGCCATTTCCTAGAATCACAGTATAAAATGTTAGACATGAATTTTGCTTTCATATATAACACACCATACATGTAATAAAAAGATAGGTAAGAAAGAAATAAGAAACAACATCACATCACAACCACATATTAGTCTAAATAAAAGTTCATGATTAAAACCATTGTATTCGCTACAAAGTATTTCCAATCAATCCTTAAAAATCATAGAAAAATAATAGTTTGGATGGAGACAACCCCTCCATCTAAGTGTCATCATTACTAGATGTCGTCATCTGAGGACACCTCTGAGTGTGCCTCCTCCTCAGCCGGTTCTTCCTCCGGTTCTTCTTCGGGTTCCTCCTCGGGATCTTCCTCGGGATCTTCCTCAGGCTCCTCTTCGGGATCTTCTTCAGGTTCGGCCTCAGGCTCCGCCTCAGGCTCGGCCTCAGGCTCTGCCTCAGGTTCGGCTGCGTTCTGAGCAAGTTGCATTTGCAAGACATCGCAACGCTCCAACGCTATCTCAGTTCGGGTCCTTGCTTCTTGGAGTTGCTCTTGCAAGTCTATCATATCGGCTTGCATCTTCATCATAACCTTCATTTGCTGATCACTAGCCTCTCGCATTTCCTTCATTGCCGCTGCCATGCGGGCAATCTCCTCCTTAGTTTCGGTTCCGTCTTTTAACATTCTGGAAACGTTCTCCCTCGTATAGCGCATGTAACCCACGTCACGCTCCAAGCATGAAACAACAGCTGCGAGAACTCTCTCTACAGGTTCGGTTATGGGTTGCAGGGTGTTGGGATAAGCAGGGTGGTTCGGGTGAGGTAACGGGGGAACTTGTTCGCGATAGACCATACGTCTGATCATGTTAGGGTACCAATCCCAGCTAACGTCGTTTTCGTAAATGCCTCCGGATAGGCGGTACCTCTTCGGTGCGGGAGCTTCGAGTTCCGGGACTACTCGGGGTGGTGAGGCGGTAGGTAACCGCGGTTCCTTCCCGTGAGCATGCGTCATCGAATAGGATGATGATGAGGGTGGCGTCGACATTCCTACAGGTAAGCCGTGTATGCGCGCGCGTATGAGTGAAAGAGGTAAAGAGATAAGATTACAAGACTACACAAACCTATGCAGTGCGTATCATTATAACTAATGGGTCGTCGCGGTTATAGTCTAGTATGCATGCAGCTTCTAGTTCGCTATAACCAATGGCTCTGATACCAATCTGTCACACCCTCAAAATCCACTAACGGAGTTTTACCGTCAGAGGGTGTGAACTAACAGGATCGGAATCATCAGTTATAATCAAACCATAAAATAAAGTTTCAAAACCATGAAAAACGTTTACGAGTAATTAAATGCGGAAGCGTAAAAACCTTTAGTCAAAAGTTGCGTCACGCAGGACGACTTAAAACCAAAGATAATCGTTAAAAAATAAGTTTGCAGGACACAAGCGTTTTCAATCAATGCATGTTCCTAAACCGCGCGCCCGCCTCGGCTACCTGAGAATAACATACTAAAAGTGTCAACACAAGGTTGGTGAGTTCACAAGTTATATAAAATAAATCGTTTAGCGTATGCGTTCAGCGTTTTACGTTAAGCGTTTTGCGTAACCACGTTACGGTGTTTTGCGTTAAGCGTTTTGTGTAACCACGTTACGGCGTTTTGCGTTACCAGATAGTGTTATGTCAAATTATATATCGATAGGTAGCTAATCTATACAACAAGTATTACTAAGTGTTCGACACCGAAGCTGACTCGTTTAGTAAGTGCCTTGTCACCAGGTCCTCCAGACCATGGTACGTGTTAGCTAAAATTACACCCGCTCGACCTCCAGTCGAGTTTAGCGTTGGGTGGGGTTTGTCAAACCCAGTAGTACTACTCAACAGTGACACGCTATTCAAAATATTAACCGGTTCGATGTGTAGGACTTCAAATGTTTCGTTTGCCACTTAGCCTTTACAAGTGATATATAAATTATAACAAAATCTTAAATGCGTTGTGGAGTATGTTATCTCCCCCAAGTGAAAAGCGTTTAAAACAGTTTAAAAGGGGAAAGTGAAACTCACTGTTTGCGAAGAATTTCCCAAAATAAATCACCAAGATGCGCGTCACCGAAAAACTCTCTCTAACGTTCTAAAACAACAAAGAGATTTTTCTAAGTGTCGGAATATTATCGAGTCTCTAGACCCGGCACACAATACCTATGCACATAACATGTTTCGTGTTTCGTTTGTGAATCGTGTGTGACTTTAACTATGTATTTGTGATACGTTACATGTGTAAGCAATCATATACGTTTCATGTATTCATAACGTACACTACTAGCAATTATTCCCCGTAAGGGCATTTTGGTCAAAACACGATAATAAATTAGCAAGTATCATATTTCATGCATTTTCGCAAAAACTCAGCAGCTATTTTCACCGAGACAGAAATCCTACTAGAAAGATTGTACTATTTCACTGATCATAGCAACTCAATTAATTTACCAAAAATCATTACAGAAGCACATATGTCTTAGGTTTCCAGAACATATTTTATTACATTTTTATTCCTAAAAGTTTTCTAACAATCATCAAATCGTTACAGCAAACTCATAACAGTCAGATTCATGCACAACATAATGTTATTTGCAATTCCCGTTAAACGAAAAATCCAATAAATGCAAGACCACTTCGGTTAGGTTCCTAACTCAATGAGTCAACTTCCAGAAGTGGAACCAACCTAATTGGTCTCGTAGTTCATGAGATATAACATTTACAACATAACCTAACAGCAGGTCTAACAGCTCAGCTTTGCACAACGTTTTTGTAAAATCATAAAAGTTAACTTCTACTAGTCCAAAAATTACAAACTTATACTTTATAGAAACTAGACTCAACCTAGTTACTGCAGTACCCACAATCTCAACCAACTTTCACGTTTACACTTCGTTACAGTCACTTAAACATCGTATACACATTCTGTCCAGAATCTGTTTGCATCCAAACTCAACATAATAACAATCTATGAACTATCATGCATCCATATAATCCTCTAGACTCCATAAACACCATTCATACACATCAATTACATATTACATACTTGATTAGGGTTTGTGTTTGAACTCAAATCAAAGACACGACAATCAACATGCAACAAGATTCAATCTACTTATCAAATCATCATTCAATCAACCACAATCATGTTAGCTATCTACATACACAAAATCGGCAGGTCTAGGGTTTGTGGTTAACCCAACAAACATCAAAATTAAGCAACAAGAATGTAAACGATGATCAATTATACCTTCCTAGCACCTAGTTCTTGGATTAAACACTTGATTTCTTGATGTATGTGTGTGTGGAAGTCGACGGCAGCAAGGAGCAAAGGGGAGGGGGGCCGATCGGGTTGGGATTAATAATAATATTAGTTAGGGTTTAATTTTTAAGGTTATATTTATAGACACACAAGTTACACTCAAGTCCCTCTACTTTCAAGTGTTGTTTTTCTAACTTAACTAACTTAGTTCTTGTTTCTTGTTTAGCATTACACACAATATAATCAAGTAACACATATGTTAACACATAATTATCACATAATTATTATGTTGACGTTTTTCGTTTATTCCTCAATCGTTTGCGTCAACTTGTTTGCGTTTCGGTGCAAATCCCGAAAGACTACACATGTAGTAAGTGTTAAGCGTCATTTAAACCCTAGTTTAAATGTAATGAAGTGTGCGTTATAGATTTAGTGATCTTAAGTTTGAATTGACGGAGTTGAGTTAACGGAGTTAACCTGAAATTGACGATTGTCATATCAAAATCCACTAACGGAGTTTTACCGTTAGAGGGTGTGAACTAACAGGATCGTAATCATTAGTTATAATCAAACCATAAAAACGTTTAAATGAAAATAAGTGCGGAAGCGTAAAAACCAAAAGACAAAAGTTGCGTCACGCAGAACGACTTAAAAACCCAAGTAATAATAGTTAAAATCATGTTTGCATATCAGAATGTTCAAAAACCATGCATGATCCTATACCGCGCGCCCGCATCGGCTACCTGAGAATAACATACTAAAAGTGTCAACACGAGGTTAGTGAGTTCACAAGTTTATATAAAATAAAGCCTTTAGCGTTTTGCGTTCAGCATTTTGCGTTTAGCGTTTTGCGTTCAACGTTTTGCGTTACCAGATAGTGTTAAATCAATTATATATCGATAGGTAGCTAGCCTATACAACAAGTATTACTAAGTGTTCGACACCGAAGCTGACTGTTTATCAAGTGCCTTGCCACCAGGTCATCCAGACCATGGTATGTGTTAGCCAAAATTACACCCGCTCGGCCTCCAGTCGAGTTTAGCGTTGGGTGGGGTTTGTCAAACCCAGTAGTAATACTCAACAGTGACTCGCTATTATCCAAATATTAACCGGTTCGATGTGTAGCACTTCAATTGTTTCGTTTGCCACTTAGCCTTTACAGGTGATATATAATTTACTAACAAAATTTAAAATGCGTTTTTCGGAGTATGTTATCTCCCCCCAAGTGAAAAGCGTTTAAAAACAGTTTAAAGGGGTAAGTGAAACTCACTGTTTGCGAAGATTTCCCAAAAATAAATCACCAAGTGATGCGCGTCACAGAAAACTCTCTCTAGCGTTCTAAAACAACAAAGAGATCTTCCAAGTGTTGGAACTATTATCAAGTCTCTTGACTCGGCACATAACACCTATGCACAAATTACGTTCCGTGTTTCGTTTGTGAATCGTGTGTGACTTAACAAGTACAGTTGTGATACGATACATGTGTGAACGATTATTTACATGTCGTGTATTAATAATGTACATCACTAGAAACTATTCCCCGTAGGGGCAATTTGGTCAAAACACCACAATTATTTAGCAAGTATTCCCCGAATGGGCAATTTGGTCAAAACATAGCAATTATCATGTTTCATGCATTTTCACAAAATTCAGCAGCTAGTTTCACCGAGACAGAAATTCTACTTGAAAGATTATACTATACCACCAATCATAGCATCTAAATTAATTCATCAAATATCATCACAAAAGCATATATGTCTTAGGTTTCCAGAACATATTTTATTATATTTTTATTCCACATAGGTTTCTCACAATAATCAAATCATTACAGCAAACTCATAACAGTCAAATTCATGCGCAACAGAACGTTATTTAAAATTCCGGTTAAATGAAAAATCCAACAAATGCAAGACCACTTGGGTTAGGTTCCTAACTCAACAAGTCAACTTCAAGAAGTGGAACCAACCCAATTGGTCTCGTAGTTCATGAGATATAACATTTACAAAACAACCTAACAGCAGGTCTAACAACTCAGCTTTGCACAACGTTTTTGTAAAATCATAAAGGTTAACTTTTACACGTCCAAAAATTGCAAATTTATATTCTTTAGAAACTAGACTCAACCTAGTTTACTGTAGTATCAATATTCTCAACCAATTTTCACATTTACATCCCGATACAGTCAATTGAACATCAACAACACAATCTGTCCAGAAACTGTTTGCAACAAAATTCAACATATTAATCATCTATAGACCATAATCCGTTCATATGACACTCTAGACACCATAACCACTATCCATGCACATCAATTACACCATACATACATGGTTAGGGTTTTATTTGATCTCAAAATCAAAGACACAACAATTAACATGTAACAATATCAATCCAAGTTATCAAATCATTATCAATACATCATCAACTCAAACAAAAATCATATGAACACAATATATGAAATTTTTGGAATCTAGGGTTTGTAATTAACCCATTAAAAATCGAAATTAAGTATAAAGGATGCATAGGATAGTCGTCTATACCTTCCTAGCACCTTAATCTTCAATCAAACTTGAACAATCTTGATTGTATGTGTGTGTATGAGGGCCGATCGCAAGGGAGAAGCAAGGGGGGCTGCCGATCGGGTTTTGGGAATGGGGTAGAGGCTAGGGTTTGGTGATTATTATTAATAATAATAATATAATACACTTTGGTCCCTTAACTTTCAAATGTTATTTTTCTAGCTTAATTAACTAGTTCTAGCACATTAAGTTAATGTTTATAAGAATGTTATCACATAACACATAAGTCTAACACATAATTATCACATAACTATTGTTTTGACGTTTTTCGTTTATTCATCAATTGTTTGCGTTTCGGTGCAATTCCCGAAAGACTACACATGTAGTAAGTGTTAAGCGTCAATTAAACCCTAGTTTAAATGTAATGAGGTGTGCGTTATAGATTTAATGATCTTAAGTTTTAATTGACGGAGTTGAGTTAACGGAGTTAACCTGAAATTGACGATTGTCACAGGTCGTGGTAAGGTTTCTTTGGGGGTGGAGCTTGAAGGTTTTGGGTTTGGGTTTGTTGGTATTGAGGTTGACGTGGGTTTTGCTGGGTTAAGGCATAGTTTTGCTTTCGTTTCTTGGAGTGGTTGTTGTTGTTGTTTCGGTTTTTCTTGAGTGTGGCTTCGGCCTTGACCTCTTTGGAAGGTTCAGCCTCAGTTTTCTCAACAGTCTTCTTGCTGCCTTTGAGGGTTCCCGCCTTAACGTGGTTGTTAGACAAGGATGGAGCAAGGACAGCCGTCTCGCGAAGAGTTTTGGGAGCACTTCTTTGGACCGAGTCTTGGATTTTTCTTGGTAAGCCCCAGACATACTTGCTAATCCCACGTGAGAGAGGAGTGACAGGATGTGGCACCAAGACGCTAAGCTCGTTTGAAGCGAGCAGTGTAAGTCACGTTATCACCACCTTCTTTCTTAGGATTCCAAAATTCCACCTCAAGATTCATGAGTTCATTGGGTGGACATAACTCTTTGGTCATGATTTCCTTAGGTTCCTCCCATGGTAAGGCCATGTCTACATCAGCACCACAAGTGGAATTTTCTTGCACCCACCAAGTTAGGGCTTTTTTTCTGAAGACACTTGAAGCAAAGCGTGTCTTCTTGTCTTCGGGACATTCGATATGAAGGAAAGTACTCTTCATACTTTGGTGCCATTCCAGTAGGGCAGTGGCACCTTCAGCGCCATCAAACTTAATAGGATTCGTATTGGTGAAGGTCTTATAACGACAAGTGTTGGACTTAGAACCCGAAGTGGCTGAGTTCGAATTGGAAGTAATGGTTTGGTGCATTTGGGCCACCATTTCCTGGAGCACAACAGCCAGTTGCTTAGTGATCTGGGTTGTCATCTTGCTGCTGGAGTTTTTTGTGGGGCGACGAGGGAAATGAGAAGACATGCTGAAAAGAGAGTACGACGCGCGTGAGTTATTGAGTGACGCTTTCGAGAAGGGGAATACTTAAACCATTTGAATAAAATAAGAAAATAAAAAAATTGATAATACTAAAATCACATGAAAATTATATTGAAATTAGGATATTTATTTACCACCATGACTTGTATGCAATTTTAAGAGCAAGAGTGCAACCATTCTCTATTCATAAAGGATAATGGCCAGGTTTGACAACTTAAAGTTATGGTTCGTATGACGTTCTGTGTTGTATGATTTGGCCTAATAAGTTCCAGCACCCTTTTCGAACCCTCCAGGTAAGCAACCAGGTCCCGCGTCTGATTGGGATTTATGCGCATTGCTCATCCTTAGGTTTAAAAACCTTAGTGTCAAGGGTTCGAAAAACAAGTGTGTCACCCTTCCAGTTACAACATACCCGTCACGTATAACCATCTTTAAGAAAATTGAAATTCGTTTTCTTTTTTTTTGGAAATCGTAAAACAAAAACAAAAGGAAAGAAAATAAATAAATAAATAAATAAAAATAAATTGTTTAGGCATAAGCCTTGGAGTTTATGTGTGAATACGTGTGTAGGAGATGCTATATAATATAATAAATTCGAGCGTATGAATGAACTTTTAATAAAAGTGCGGGCACATAGCACATAAGGTATACATGCAAACTAGGCCCTAAAATAAACTATAACTATACTAGGCGGTATACCTGCAAACTAGGCCCTAAAATAAACTATAACTATACTAGGCCAACACATCTAACAACCTATCTTATAGTTACGGCTCTGATACCAATCTGTAGCACCCCGGCTTTAAGCGGAATACGCCCGGGTGTAACGTACAGATCACTCATAGCTCGTAACAATATTAAAGCGACAATATTTATATTTGTTTCATTTCATAACGTACAAGTACACAATTATTCATAATAAAAAGAAAAGAAAACTTCATCAAAACAATAAATAAGTTCTTTATTCAAATAACCTATGGTATACTAATGATCTTATCCTTATCATGCCATCTAATCAACCTGTAGCACGTTGAAAATAATATATTTGTCAACAATTAAGTTGGTAAGTTTTCATAAGTTTTGTGTATACATATATATATAAAGGCACGATTCAACTTTCGTAATGCAATAAATATTCAAGTGTAAAGTAAATGAAATCAATTAATTTCCTCCTCCCGTTCACTTAGCCGAGGCCGTAGAAATAGGGTAAATGAGAGCCACTTTACGAACAACCGAAGTCGTAACGTTAGACGGCGTAGGTACGTCCCGTCGGACCCTCCCACTATGTGCATGCGTTTGCGTAACTTCCACGGCGGAAATAGTAAACACATTGCAAGTGTCAGACCCCAACCTACGGCGGAAATGCAGGGGCGCGAACTGATTGTCACAGCTCTCAAGGTTACTATCATGCAACTTTATAAATTTCAATATCTATTTAATAATTTCAAATATACGTTACAAAATCCAAATAAACAATGCACATATATCAATCAATAACAATATGTCACATCAAGTTTTCTTCTAGCATAAATCCTTAAGTGATCTTGTACTTCAGTTATTTCACATCAAACGTAACCTGCATATGCGTTGAAAATAAAATAGTTTTGTCAACACAAGGTTGAGTGAGTAACACACCAGTGTAGGTGTACATATAGTATAAATAAAAATATGTATTTGCAGCAAGTCATATGAGAATAATAAAATAACCAAATAAGCAAGTATAACTGAGATGTCGAGAAGCACAAAGCTATAACGACTGGCGTATGATCATACTAGACTGAGATTATGTTGGACCTCTCCGAATGCGGAAGCATACAAAGCAAATAAACACATAAACAAGTAAGGTATAAGTTGTTAACACATAAGACAAAGTTGCAGTTTTGTATATAAGTATATATGAGAATAATATTTATGCATATGTGCCCCAAACGTGGAAAACAAGTAAAATAAGCGAATGTGGTACTCACCTCAATAGACGAACAACAGTGGATAGATAACAATAAAAATGACGAAAGCGGATCATGCATGTTGACGATAAGGCCTAATAGGGAAAAAGAATGCGAAGATACGCTAAGTTAATGAACTAGATAGATTATGAAAATTATAATCATTATTAAGTTAATAGTATACCTCTTTTTAATTATAATTAATATGATAAAATATAATATGCAAAATCATTAGTTTGTTTAAATAAAAGTAAAACACATTTTAGGATACTGTTAGTTTTATAAAGTATATAAATATATAAAGTATGTTATAATATAAAAGTAAAATACATCATTTAAAAAAACATATTATTAGTTTGTCAATTTAAGTTACAAAATATACTTATATATAAAGTTTACTTGTTACATATATTTATGTATCAAATTATAGTTTGTATATAGTTATATATACATATATATAAACATATATGCTTACATATAAGTATATACACGAACAAAAATAAAAGTTAAACAAGTATTACAAAGTCGGTTTTTATTAAAATGGCTATAATTAATTATTAATATCCTAGTTATCAAGTGTTTAAAAAGAAAAAATAACCAAAATCAACTAAAAATCAGTGGTGCAGGGATTCGAACCCGCGACCTGCCCCCTTTGATACATGGTGTCTAACCAACTGGGCTACCAGTGATGCGCGATTAAAACTGACTTGCATTAAATATATACAGAAGCAGCTCTAACAGATTGATAATACAAACCCTAGAAATCTATTTGATCAATTATGTTATATTTGATCAAATTAATCATAGGGTTAATACAAAACAAGAAATCACGATCCTATCTATGTATTTAATTACCTTAAACAGTGATTGGAAGAGGGTTAATAGATCGCGACAGTGGCCGGCGGTTGCAAGGTGATGAACGATGATCAAAAGGCTATACTAATTCAATTAAATATAGGGTAAAGGTCGGCTAGGGTTTAGAGATCGTATCTGCGTGATTAATTGATATAATACAACCACTTTCGTGTTCTACAAGGTTTAACGAGTGTCGGTTAGGTTAAAAGGAAAGAAGAATCAAGATTGATACGATTAACATATATGGATTGTCGGTTAAGGCCGAAAATGCTATTGTTAGTTGATTTCCCAGATCAATTACATCATACCAACGAAAATAATGGTCCAAGTTAACCAATTATGTAATCGGGTCCAAGAAATAAAAATGGATACGGGTACGGTTTCCTGGATATTAATATAACGAAATGGGTTAAAACACAAAGTTACAAACTAGTCCCTAGAGTTTGAGGTTGGATATGAAAACTGGTTAAAGTTTAGATTTGGGTTACAAATGTATATTTGTCAAAGTTAAATATATATATATAATAAACAAATAAAAATTATATCATATTTACTCGATAAACGCGACAAGTTTTAATTGCAAAAATTACTCGAACATAAAACGGGTCGGATAATATAGATTGGAAAAAGAATCGAGTTGTTATAGTCTCCCCTACTTTAGAGAATTTCGTCCCGATATTAAATAATACTATAACAACACCATTAAAGTTTAAGGGAAAGAAAATTTTAAAATAAAATTTAAAAATTTATCATAACACCGAACTTTGAATCTGATAAGGGCACTTATATATAGGATGTACCAGCGGCGTATCCACCATGTCCTTATCATCTTTACATTTGTACCGTTATCCCAACTACATTCGATTCTATATTATGACACACAACTTTACGCTTCATGATTTCCATTCGAGGACTTCGATAATTATGTTCCGGACCATAATTATTGTTATCGTCGGATGGTCCACATGATTCGTCCCATCGTGTGGATTTACAAAACATTTTATTACAACATGATTTTTGAGGAAACAAAAGTTTTAAGGAGTTTTAAATTTAAAACACTAGAAAGTCACCAATGTATAGATATAATTTCAAAAGTTGCAGTGAATTTTAGTAAAACAAAGAAATTTTAAGACGACTTGTAAAGATTTAAGTATTTAAAGTTCAAGAAGGGGTAGATTATAAGTAATGAAGGTAAGAAATAAGATAGAAGTAGGCTTTAATAAACAATATATTAAACAAAAGAGATTTTATTCATAAAATATAAGATAAATAGTTAAATGGGGAAATAATTCAAAGTCATAAAGAGGCGTTACAATACGTATTTAAGAAAAAGACAACATAAGGTAAGATAGATAAAGGGAACGAAAAAAAGTCTTCATGATCGTTGAGTAGCTTAATTGACGTGACTTGAGGCACCATGAGGAGTTGCAGGAGTAGGAGCAGTTGAGGTAGATTGATTTGGGGTAGCTTGAATAAAGTGAGCTTGAATAGTTTGCAAGAAGGTTGTTTGGTGGAAATATGTCTAGTAAACTTGAGCTTGCGGTTGCGGGGTTTGGTAGTGTTGGGTTAAGTAAAGTTGACCTTGATTGACGGGAGAAGCTTGAGGAACATGATGTGGTTGAGTTTGAACTTGGTGAGCATGAGTCATGAAGTAGGGTGTGGTCAAGGTTTGGGCTTGATGGGCATGGATAAGTTGAGGGCACATATTACGAAGATGGTTTGGTCCCCACAATGATAGCAAGCGTGGTTAAAAGGAACGCCGGATTGAGCATGAGGGGTAGGTTGTTGCGGAACAGCTTGTGCAGTAAGCGGGACATGGCAGGTGTTAGTAAGATGGCCATAACGGTTACCTTGGGTGCAACGACGGCATAGGGATTTAACCGAGTGATGATGATTACAGAAAAAGCATGACAGAAAAGAACCGAGGTAAGGTTTCTTGTTTGATGAGACTTGCGGGTGGGTAGGATGTGTTGGAGCAAGGTTCTTACATTTCTTGTTGTGAGGTTGAGTGGAGGTAGATGGTTTGTAGTCACCAGGAGAAGAATTAATGGGGAAAGTTAAATCGGTTGCATTGATGTTTTGAATTTGTGTCACTATCCTAGGGATCGTAGCAGCTATCTCTTTGGCGATACAGGCAGCCATGCGATGGTCGTGAGAATCAAACGATTGATGTCGAGGATAACGTTAGTTTCTTGAATGGGGAATTCTATAGGGACCAAAAATGAGAATTTATAATATGAAGGATAAACTGGGTAATCTTAAGAATAGTAAATGCTTAACTATGTGGATAACTTATATTAACGTTTTCTTGAGAAGTGAAGAGTAATTGCATCATGAGGATTAAAAGTAAAAGTTTATAAGATGAGGGGGTACATTGCGTAAATAGTTGTTAAATGATGTAGTCAATAAGTTTAATGTGTGGTGACTACATGAGGAGTTAAGTCAGTTTAAAATTTAGATTATTAAGTTTATAATAAACTAACGAAATATAACTTATGGATGTTGGCCTCCCATGAGCTTTCCATGGCAATTTGAATGGCCCAACGAACTAACAAATAAAAACTGAGTTGGACAGCCCATGAGCGTTACATGGCAATTTGATTGTCCCAACTAATTAGCGAATTAACAATGCAATGAAGTTTGCCGGCCCAATGAGCGTTACATGGCGTTTTAACCGACTAAACTAAATAACGAACTATCGAAATAAATATGGGTAGTCGGAGTATCTTGTGAATCACCACGTTTGATTACTCCAACAAAAATACGAAAAAAAGTTAAGAAATGGATAGTAGGAGTGCCCTTGGGTTCCATGGATTTTTCATCCAACTAACCATTTAATAACAGAACACAATAATCGGGAAAACCGAGTTTAGCCACGCATCACCATGAATTCGGTTAAAATCAACCTAAGGTGTCGGTCATATGGCATTTATGGGTCTCGCTCGGGTCCATAGGGTTGATTAATGTGGTCAGGTTATCTCCCAGGTAAGAAATAGCGTTTTACCTTTGGTTCTTGGAACCGTTTTGCCAGTGCCCAACTCACCATTTCTCTTTCACTTTCATTTATCATAGAGACATGCCACTAACTGAGCCTTAAGGTGCACGAGTGAAAACAACAGGTGGGAATTCTTAAGGAATTTCCCATAAATAAAAGAAATCTAATTTCAAAAAGTTTTATTTGAACGTGGAGGCATAGCCTCGGAGTTTGTGTGTGCGTGCATAACAATACAATAGATAATAAATAATAATTATCTAAGAAAGCTGTAAACAATTTAATTTGAACACATAAAGGTAAACAGATTGGCACGTATATGGTTCCTAAACATGTGTCTAAGGCAGTTTCTAACGACCTATCTTAAACCTTAAACCTTCGGCTCTGATACCAATCTGTCACACCCCAACCTACGGCGGAAATGCCGGGGCGCGAACTAATTGTCACAGCTCTCAAGGTTACTATCATGCAACTTTATAAATTTCAATATCTATTTAATAATTTCAAATAAAACAATTATACGTTACAAAATCCAAATAAACAAAGTACATATATCAATCAATAACAATATGTCACATCAAGTTTTCTTCTAGCATAAATCCTTAAGTGATCTTGTACTTCAGTTATTTCACATCAAACGTAACCTACATATGCATTGAAAATAAAATAGTTTTGTCAACACAAGGTTGAGTGAGTAACACACCAGTTTAGGTGTACATATAGTATAAATAAAATATGTATTTGCAGCAAGTCATATGAGAATAACAAAATAACCAAATGAGCAAGTAAAACTGAGATGTCGAAAAGCACAAAGCTATAACGACTGGCGTATGATCATACTAGACTGAGATTATGTTGGACCTCTCCAAATACGGAAGCATACAAAGCAAATAAACCATAAACAAGTAAGGTATAGGTTGTTAACACGTAAGACAAAGTTGTAGTTTTGTATATAAGTATATATGAGAATAATATTTATGCATATGTGCCCAAAACATGGAAAACAAGTAAAATAAGGGAATGTGGTACTCACCTCAATAGACGAACAACAGTGGATAGATAACAATAAAAATGACGAAAGCGGATCATGCATGTTGACGATAAGGCCTAATAGGGAAAAAGAATGTGAATATACGTTAAGTTAATGAACTAGATAGATTATGAAAATTATAATCATTATTAAGTTAATAGTATACCTCTTTTTAATCATAATTAATATGATAAAATATAATATGCAAAATCATTAGTTTGTTTAAATAAAAGTAAAACACATTTTAAGATACTGTTAGTTTTATAAAGTATATAAATATATAAAGTATGTTATAATATAAAAGTAAAATACATCATTTAAAAAAAACATATTATTAGTTTGTCAATTTATATTATATAAATATACTTATATATGAAGTTTACTTGTTACACATACTTATATATCAAATATTTGTTTGTATATAATTATATACATATATATATATATATAAACATATATGCTTACATATACGTATATACACGAATGAAAACGAAAGTTAAACAAGTATTACAAAGTCGGTTTTTATTAAAACGGCTTTAATTAATTATTATTAATATCCTAGTTATCAAGTGTTTAAAAAGAAAAAATAACCAAAATCAACTAAAAATCAGGGGTGCAGGGATTCGAACCCACGACCTGCCCCCCTGTGATATGTATACAGAAGCAGTGATGCGCGATTAAAACTGACTTGGATTAAATATATACAGAAGCAGCCCCAACAGATTGATAATACAACCCCTAGAAATCGATTTGATCAATTCTGTTATATTTGATCAAATTAATCATAGGGTTAATACAGAACAAAATATCGCGATCCTATCTACGTATTTAATCACCTCAAACAGTGAGTGGAAGAGGGTTAATAGATCGCAACAATGGCCGGCGGTTGCAAGGTGATGAACGATGATCAAAAGGCTATACTAATTCAATTAAATATAGGGTAAAGGTCGGCTAGGGTTTAGAGATCGTATTTGTGTGATTAATTGATAAAATACAACCACTTTCGTGTTCTACAAGGTTAAACGAGTGTCGGTTAGGTTAAAAGGAAAGACGGATCAAGATTGATACGATTAACATATATGGATTGTCGGTTAAGGCGGAAAATGCTATTGTTAGTTGATTTCCCAGATCAATTACATCATACCAACGAAAATTAAGGTCCAAGTTAACCAATTATGTAATCGGGTCCAAGAAATAGAAATGGATACGGGTACGGGTTCCTGGATATTCATATAACGAAATGGGTTAAAACACAAAGTTACAAATTGGTCCCTAGAGTTTGAGGTTGGATACGAAAACTGGTTAAAGTTTAGATTTGAGGTTACAAATGTATATTTGTTAAAGTTAAATATATATATATATATAATAAACAAATAAAAATTATATCATATTTACTCGATAAACGCGACAAGTTTTAATTGCAAAAATTACTCGAACATAAAGTCGGATGATATAGATTGGAAAAAAAACCGAGTTGTTACAGCAAACAAGTTCACGTATATTCATAAACAATATGCAAGAATAGTATTAACATGTACGCTAATTGTGAATCGGTTATATAAATAAGCACATAACTAACGAGATAAAACTTGTGACATGTTACACCCCAAAAATATTAAAAGCGGTAAAATGGGGTTATGAAGAACTCACTTGGAATAAGGAATACGGTAACGAGGGGATGGTAACGATTAAAGCAATTAGATGTTTCCACGAGAAGTCCCGGTAATTTGTCCTAGTTATTAAACTATATAAAAAATAAATATCTAAAACAAAGTAAACGAACTAACACGGGGGGCATACATGGGTTTATAATATATTTGGGATCGTTAAAGGGTTCACATAAAATTTTATGTAGAAGAAAATTTTATTAGTTTAAATATTCTTAAAAGTCACAATTATTATTATTATTATTATTATTATTATTATTATATATATATGTATTTATATATATAGTTGATTATCTATATATGTATCCGAAAACATTTAACGAGAGTTTCTTTCAAGAGTTGACGGTGTTCGGGTTGTTAAACAAGTGTAACAATATTAGGTTTTAATATAATTATTTTCTTTACTAAAAAGGTACACATGGTTAACAAAACTAAAAAGAAATAACAAAAATATCACAAAACCGGATCAAGGGGTTCGAACCCACGCCCCTGGCCGAGTCTTGGGTTTTAGCACAAAGTGCACTGGCCAATTTGGCCAGTGAGTAACTCGTTAAGATCATGAAATGGAAAATATATAACACTGAGCACAGAGTTACCCCCCAAATCAAAAGAACCCTAAATTAGATCTTAATCCAATTGATCAATGTTTGTCCTCTGTCAATCAAAATTGACAGAGGGCTTTTGTTCCCCTAAGTAATCCGATCCAAATAAATGTAAATTACCTGGTTCGTGTATGAATTGAAAGGGAACGACGAATTAGGGTTTACAGCCAGAAGACGAACTCAAACGAGATCAATAAATGTTTATTAGCTGTAATTATCTTAGGGGTTATGTTCTGGATTGTAAGGAGGTGGTGTACGCTTGTTTAATTGCATTTTGGTTGAATATTTATAGGGTCATAGGGTCAAATCACCCACGGCCAGAGAGTTAATGAAATTGTTACGATTCGATACAAATTAGCTGTTAATTACGTGATATACTATAACAAGGTGGAGTGTGTATGTTAAGAATCAAATTAATTACTCAAATCCCGTGATTTATGGGTCAAAAGGGATCAAAATAACTGAATAGGGGAGGGGAGGGGGGGGGGCTGTCTGCGACGGGGAGAAGGAAAAGAGGAGGACAAATTTTTTTTTTTTTTGTAATTTGCAACATGGTCCCTCATGATTGGTTTGGTGATCAATTGTGGTAAACAATATATTGTTGGGGTTAAAAGTGCACACAATAGATACTTTAAACGATTATAAATTATATTACTACGAGTCACGCGTAAATAAAACAGTAACGATGAAAGCGGATAACATAATTAATAATTGGACATTTTTTTATTAAATATGAAGATCTAATTAAAAACGGGTAATAAAACGTACGCAAACACGGTACTAAACTTCACGACTGTCACATTGTAGAAAGGAGGTATGATCCCCGGAGTTGGAAACAAATCCTTAGAGGTGTGTTTAGGCATATTTAGAAAGATATGACTGGTCATTCTAAGATTGCATCATTGTAGAATGGACTTTAATACGATTTTAAAAAAATGATGCTAAGATTATAAATTTGCTTTTATCATCTTCATATTCTGATGAAGGTGAATATACGAGTTAAAGTACACAAATTATAAAGCTTTCTAATAATTCTAGACAATAGCATAACTGTCTAGTATGTAACGTTGTTTGAGGTTTTGTTTGACACAACTAGCTTGACTGATATTTTCAACTAAGACAAAAATCAAGCTCGCATTTTGCAAGCCCTCAACTCTATTTTATCGTTTCTACTATAAAACAACCTTCGTCACCTAGATCTTTTTCTCCGGCAAGCATCTAAGCTATTGGAGACACTCACATCATATGAGTTAGCCTCATTGTTGGCCAGTTTGAGTGGAGATGGTTATTGAGAAAGCGCAACTGCATGAATATGCAAGTTAAAGTACACAAATATAGGGTATTATGCAATAAGTCGTTTATAGGACTTTCTTAGTCATTTGAGCATTTTATATGGACTATTTAACTTGTGCAACTTAACGAACGAACTTAAATACGCCATTTTTAGAGTTTAAAAGAAACAAATTGATTACAGATTTTAAGTGTTTCTTAGTTGAAAGAAAGAGATAAAAAATTATAATAGTTTTACAACTATATCTTTTAAGATATCTTATTATTTATAAATAGTAAAAGAGATTTTTGGTGCCATAGGTTCTAGAAGTTATATCTATATATAAATTAGATATTTGTGAAGGTATTATAATAAGTAGTTCTGGTCCATCGGCTTTGATAATGTCGATAAAGTGTGTTTCCTATACTTTGCCTCCCCCGGTTCGATTCCTTTCAAAAGCAGGCAACATGTTTTCTTCTGATTTTTTTAGTTGTGTCACTTTCCTTTGTGTCATTATCAAACAGTTTTAAAACATGATTTTTTAATTTGTGCCAGTATCAATCAATTTTAAAACATGTTTCCGACCAACCGAAATAACGAACTGGGCGGCAGTTATATTATTTTGCCTCAACGCATGGGACCAAAACTCTAAGTTTACTAAAGCTCGAGTTATACCGACTGACATTACTCCATTGGTCCACCTCAATTTTTATATTCTTTTTGTTTTTGTTTAGGTAGTGTAATGAACGAAACCGAACTGGCTGAATTCCCGTCAAGTTATCAAGTTACCGCCTCAACCCTCAGAAGTCGCGCAACGCGTGAATAAATTACTAGTTTACATTAATCGGAAATGTCAAAATCTTATTTACCTTTCTCCAAATCCAGTTATTTTGGAAGGAAAGTTTAGGATAAAATATTTTTAATAATTTTAATTAGATGTTACTAAACGTATCTTTTTTCCTTTCAGTTTTATTAAATGCGTTTCGTCTTTAACGTTTTACAATAATATAATACCCTTTTGTTTTGTTTTGTTTTGTTTTATATTTTGTTTATCATTTTGTTATCGTTTCTTTTTTTAATTTAGTAAACGTTTTTTTTATTTTTGAAAGATGTTTTTTTAAACTGTGTTTTTATATTAACTTTTTTTATTTAGAAAAATGTTATTGTTTCTATAATTGTCTAAAGAAATTTAGAGTGTGTTTTTTTTTCAGATATTTTACATTTATTTAAACATTTTTCATATCATTTGTTAATAAATAAAAAAAGATTTTATACCATTCAGTTTGGTCGATGAATTCGGTTCTTTTCTTTAATGACATTAATCTCATCTACCAACACCCTAAAAATAAAAAACCAAATTGATTTCGATTTCATTTTTTTGGTAAAGGAGAAAACGTTATATGATTATTTTTTAAATATAGAAAGTGAAAATATTTGTTAGAGAAATGGTTTTTTAATCTTTTAGATAAACCGCTTTTTTAGTTTCTTTTGTATAAAAAGATTTTCCAACAATAGTTATTTAAATAAAGTGTTTCTGAACCTTTTTTTTAAATGTTTTAATTTTTTTTAAAAAAAATTAAATGGTAAAATAGGACAAGTTTTGATTTCATATTTGAGAATGTGAGGTAAGACAAATGGTATGTTTGGCAAAACTAGCTGGTGGTTGTTGGCTGTAAGATGATAGCTGATGGCTGAAAGCTGCTAATTAATAGTTGTAGCTGTTGTTTTCTATAAATATTTAGTTATTTGGCATAATAGCTGGAGCTTTTAATAAAACAAGCTGGGTGTCCTCACAGTGCCGTGTTTTAATCTGAAACCTATTCTAGTCTGACCCCTTTTGACTTAAAACCGTACCAACACGAACCGAACTAAATTAGTCCCTTTTGCATCGACTCGTTCTGACAATAATTTGGTCTTACACATGACCCGGACTTTCCTGACTTGACTGGCTGCGGATCTTACCCAGTAATCACATAATATGTTAATTTTTTAAGTTAAAGAAGTTTAACAATATCATACTCAAATTAAAGAGAATAAAATGTTTGTTTTTATGATACAATTTAAAAAATATATATATATATTAATGTGTGAAAAAGTTATGCATACTTAAAAAGTTATGGGGATAATTAGTTTTGAATAAATGTTAAATATGTAATTATGATATGAATTAACAAAAGGTAATGAAAATTCAAGTATCAAAATTGTAAAATTTAAAATATTAAAGCTTGTAGCTTTTTTAAACGCTATTAGTTAAAGCTTTTAATTTCAAACTTTTTACCTAACCTAAAAGATTCAAACTACTTCAACCAAAAAAGACTTTTTAATAAATATAATTTAGTTCTTAAAAATTTGTAGCTTAAAACTTCAAAAAGCTTTTTGCCCGACATACCCAAAGTATGTAGTGTGACATTCGTCAATTTCGGGTCACTTTTGTTATGTAAACCCGACCAGTTTGTAACCCGAACATTTCAAATATTAAATATTGGATCTTGTCATTTAAAATATATAACATATTGGATTTTTATATTACACATTGTTTGACCATTTAAACATACCCATTTTTATGCAAACCATAAAAGAATCTTTATACCCAACCCTTCACTCCTTCCCTATATATACACACCCATCTTCTTCATTTTATTCTTGCTACATCTTTAAATTCTCTCTCAAAACTCCATAGATTCAAGGTTGTTATTTTTATTGTTTTTGAAGGTTTGACTTCCAAATGTCAAACTAAGCTTCATCTTTAATTCAATTTAGCTTATGTTGTCTTATTAATAATTGTTAGGGTGGCACAACATATATATAATACACACCCCTTGTTACTTTTGGTAGTTGCTTCTCCAACTCCAGTTGGTTAAGCTTCGGACTTTGTAAGGCAATGCTTCATGTAGGACATTCGTGGTCCTTGATATATATACACTTATATAACTTGTTGCACATATTAATCTTTTATAACTTATGCTCTTTTTAGTTTGGTTGTCATATTTATGAAGTTCCATGGTGGGGGTTTGTAGAGACTAACCTCGTTTTAACCGTAAATAGTCCAAACCGTGAACCGAACTTTTGCATACTAGTTTTGTTAAAATAGTTGTTAAAACATGTTTAATGTTAGTTTGAGTTTCAAAAATCATTTTACAAGTTCTTTGATATTAAGCATGTGGAATCCATCTATGAACTCGTTGTGAGATGGAAACCGAACCAAACCGAAACTTTTGCTTAAAAGACTTGTTGTTAACTTTTTAGTTGTAAAACTTAAATATTTTTCATTTATAAATTATTATACAAGATCTATGGTATTTGGGCATGTGGAAACCATCAAGGAACATATTGTGAGATGGAAAACGAACCAATCCGATTTTTACTTGCTTAAGACATATAAGTGTGTTTTTAGCTATCAAGACAGGTATATTTCTCTAAAAATATTTTACAAAATGATTTTAATTATTTTCCTAAGTAATTGGAAATGTTGGATCCAACTTGATCTCATAACATAGTTTGGACCGACAAAACCAAATACTTGCTTAACGTACGTTGTTAGTTCAAAAACAATAGATCTACATACTTAATTAAGTCTTATAACGTTTTATTGAGATATCTCATAACATTCATTATTTTGGAAAGTTGACTTTGGGTTTGACCAATTATGAAGACCTGAACCAACAACCCGAACACTCGTTAAAGACCCGTGTTAGTATCTTTGTCTCAAAGGAACTTGCATTTAGCATTTTCTCACCATATTACTTAACATAGGTTAAGTAAATATTAAGGTTAGATACTTTAACGCGGTTTCGATCAAACTTGCATTTTTTAAAGGGTTATTATTATTAATTCTTAAATATTTTACATTATGAACCTTGAACTTTAATTGTTTACTTTTTGCAACAATTATATTAGTAAAAGATCTTCAAGACAACCTTTCTAAATCCAAGACTTTCTTTTATTTAGGCTTTATATGTTAAACTCGTCGTTCCGGAAAATCTCCAAAAAAATCAATCTTTCAAGTTTATTACTTGAACGTGAGTAACTTTATACCCCGTTTTTAATTTTTTGTTTTGGGGGTGACATTTCTTCTTATCTAACTAAATGTTTTACACTTGGGTCTTAAACCACAAACGTTGCTGTATACTTTACTTGAATAATTGCTCGATTTGGTGTTCTATGCTTATTTGTCTATGTGTTTATCGCTTTTGGATGGTGGAACTATAAATCCTAGACCATTTGGCAACCCCTCATGGCAAGGTGTTTTTAATGTGATGCAATTAACGATAACTATAAAATCCTAAACTATTTGACATCCCCTTATAGTTGGGTGTCGCTAACTTGTGAGCGATAACTATTTTATCCAAGTTTATAGCTCTTATTTATTGTTTCGTATACTAGTTTTGTGGCTTTTCCTACTATATACTATTGTTGCTCAAACTTATGAATTGCTCACCAACCTTTGTGTTGACAAACTTTATTTTATGAATTTTAAAGGTTTATATCTCGGTTGATTCGATGCTTGTGGTGAAAACGAATGTCAAAACCTTTAAGTTATTAGCAAAAATGAACAATATATGATTTGCTATATTTTGTATTGACTATCTCTTGAATATTGTTATGTGACATTTTCAATGTTGTGAAATGAAATAAGTTTTTTAAATATTGTCGCTTTAATTAGTGTCATGCGCTTATGGGCAATCGTTACACCACGGCATGTTCCATCGCCTTTGGTCGGGGTGTGACAGATTGGTATCAGAGCCATAACAATTAGGATATGTGGTTAGACGTAACGACCTAGAATTGTTATGCTTAGGGTCCTATACGTGTTTTCATACATGTTTACTCTATTTTATTGTTCATATCGCATGTTTATTTATAAACTTGTTTAAAATTCACCAGTATCCTAAATGTTCACATACACACACTTTCATAGTATTTTCAAGGTATCCTTACCTTAAAACGCAAAAGTAGATTTTTATTGTGTTTTATGGATTACAAGATTAACTTGGATCCCGTTGTTTCAAATCCCTTAAAGGTTGGTTTATATCGGGTTTGTAGCCATCATAGTAAACGAGACATTAGAAAATGACCATTTGACAAAAAGATTCCAAGGATCGAAGGTGATTTACTTACCTGGGATGGTTGAGTTATAGTGCTCGTTTTCTAGGCCATAAACCGTGTTATAAATGTCAATACTTTAAGTAGTCGAATGCGAGCTTTCCGATCGTCATCCTAATTTTCGGTGTTAAAACAATAGGACTACGGTGGTTCGTGGACTAGTGTTTTGGCATGACGTTGTATATCGATTTATTGTGTTATTATTGTTATTTGAGTCTAAAACATGAAAAAAAAGTCTTGGTGGTTATGTGCAAATGTTTAGACTCCAACGTGGTGTTTTATAAAACTTTTTTTTTAGTGTTGGAATATCGAGTCATGGTGATTCATGCACGATTTTTCCGACTCTATAAATCTCAAAATCTCAAATTTTTCAAGCTTTAACCATCTCAAAATCATTTACGTTTTGTTTACGGTTTTGTTATTTATATAAAAAGTTTTATATTTTACCTAACACTAACATCTTCTCCATACTAACTCTAGGATTCACAATAAAAAATGATATTTTATTTTATTTTATACACCCTTATATTCAATTCTTTTTACCCAAAACTTATCCCATTTTCTTTATAAATTTTAGCATGCCTCCGCTAAGATGCCAACTGCGCAAGAACTCCACCCGACGTATGGCCGCACTCATCGCCAAACAAATGGCCGCTGTGATTCCCGAACTTATAACCCAAATCCAAGCTGCCCAAACCGCACCAGTTGTTGCACCCGTTGAACCCAACCCTGTATCTTACCTACTTAAGCAATTTACTAGTGCCAACCCGTCCAAATTCCTTGGAACCAATTGTGCCACTACCTTGTTGCAATGGTTCGAATCGACCGAGAGTGTGTTCCGACATAGTGAATGCCCCGACGCCAAAAAGACAAATTTCGCGTCAAGCATGTTTAGAGAAACCCCTCTAACATGGTGGGGTAGTGTTATGCACCTCCAAGGTTCGGATGTGGCTATGGCTCTTCCATGGGCCGATCTCAAGGCGCTTATGATGAAGAAATTATGTCCCAAACACGAGCTCCAAAAGCTTGAGGAAGAATTTTGGAACCTAAAACAAGATAGTGGTGATAATGCCGCCTACTTGCTCCGATTTCACGAGTTGAGTATCCTTGTCCCGCACTTGGTTACCCCGACCGAGCGTGAGCTTGACAAATATATTGGGGGTCTACCCATGCAAATCCGAGACTCTGTTATGAGTAGCTAACCCGTGACCCTCTAGGATTCCATCACTTTGGCCGGCGCGCTGTCGGAAAATCACGTTAAAGTGGGTACCCTCACCATTAAGAAAACGACCGAGAAAGCCAAAGCCGAGCCCGATCCCCAAGCCAAAGCTGAACATGCACTACAAGCCATCAACTACTTCAACTCATCCCGTCACAACAACAACAACAACAACAACAAAAAGAAACCCAAAAACAACTACCGAAACCATGCCGTTACTCAACCACAACCACAACAACAAACCCAAACCCTTCCACAAAACTGAAAAACCTATGTTGGAAACGCCCCGCTATGCAACACTTGCCAACTTCACCAACCACCAAATATGCCTTGTCGACATTGTACCATTTGTAACCGACTTGGCTATCTCCACACCACATGCCGATCCACCCAACGAACTCAACCTAACCAAATTACCAACCAAGAACTTTTCCCCAAAATTCCCAAAACCGATATGCACCATATCCACCAAACCAACCCCAACAACCCCGAGCTTGCTTTAATTGTGGCGATCCAAACCATTTCGACAACAATTGCCCACGCCTAACCTTTTCCAACCAAGCCCAAACCGTGACCATACCTTACTACCAAACCCAAGCCTACCAAGTCCAAACCTATCAACCCCAACTCCTCCAACTCAAAGCACCAATTATCCAACCCATCCAAGAAATCCAAGAACCACCTCCATCTCCCCAACAAGCACCACAAGTCAACCATGGCAACCAAGGGAGAGCTTTTATGATGAATGCAAATCAAGCTCAAGTGGCGAACGATGTCGTGAACGGTATGTTTTGGGTGAACTATCATTTGGCTTCTATTTTATTTGATACGGGTGCCGATAAAAGTTTTATATCTTTGAAATTTGAGTCGAAACTTGCGATTCCTCAAACTAAGCTTTCCCGGCCGTTCTCTATTGAAGTCGCCAATGGCAATTCTATTACCATCAATTCCGTCGTCCGCGATTGTCCTCTCATTCTCTCCAAGCATAAATTCTCCATCGATCTCATCCCGATGCAAATGGGAAGTTTTGATATCATAGTAGACATGGATTGGTTGTCTTTGCACCGTGCTGAAGTCGTTTGTTTCGATAAATTCATTCGTATTCCGCTTGTCAACGGTAAAATTCTTAAAATCTTCGGCAACACTACTCCTAGGAGGCTTAATCTCATGTCGTGTGCTCAATCGCAAAAGTACTTAAGCCAAAAGTACGTTCCGTTTTTAGCTTTCTCGGTGACAAAGGACAAAAAGGAAAGGAAAATCCAAGATGTTTCCATTGTTCATGATTTCCTCGATGTCTTTCCCGATGATGTCACCGGTCTTCCTCCCGTTCGTCCGATTGAATTCCAAATCAATCTTGTGCCCGGCGTGATGCCCGTGGCCAAGGTTCCTTAACGTCTAGCCCCGTCGGAAATGAAAGAATTATCAAACCAACTCGAAGAACTTTCCGATAAAGGTTTCATTCGTCCAAGCTCTTCTCCATGGGGCGCTCCCGTTTTCTTCGTGAAAAAGAAGGATGGTTCATTTCGTATGTGCATTGATTATCGTGAACTTAACAAGCTTACTATTAAAAATCGTTATCCTTTGCCACTTATCGACAACTTATTCGACCAACTTCAAGGCGCAAATTGTTTCTCCAAAATTGATTTTTGATCGGGTTATCATCAATTGCGTGTTCGCGAAGAAGACATTCCTAAGACCGCTTTCTGTACTCGATATGGAAATTTCGAATTTTTGCTTATGCCCTTCGGGTTGACAAATGCACCCGCGGTATTTATGGACCTCATGAACCGTGTTTGTAAACCATTCATTGATAAATTCGTTATTGTCTTTATTGATGACATTCTCATCTTTTTCCAAATCCAAAGCCGAACATGAACACCATTTGCGTTCCATTTCCGAGCTCCTTAGAAACGATCAACTCTATGCCAAATTCTCTAAATGCGAATTTTGGCTCGAGGAAGTTCAATTTTTGGACACATCGTAAACGAAAAAGGTATTCATGTTGATCCCGCTAAAATAGAGGCCGTAAAGGATTGGAAAACTCGAACGACTCCCACGGAAATTCGATCCTTCCTCGGTTTGGCCGGATATTATCGGCGTTATATTCGGAATTTTTCCAAGATCTCTTTGCCTCTTACCTCTCTCACCCATATAGGGAAGCCATTCAAATGGGGTTCGAAGCAACAGGAAGCCTTTTGTACTCTCAAGGACATGCTTTGGAATGCTCCCGTTCTAACCCTTCCTGATGGAAACGACGATTTCGTTGTATTTTGCGATGCCTCCCATCAAGGTCTTGGTTGTGTTCTCATGCAACGAGGGCAAGTCATTGCTTACGCATCAAGGCAACTAAAGGTCAACGAGAAGAACTACACGAATCACGATCTCGAACTTGGTGCCGCCGTTTTTGCTCTCAAAATCTGGAGACATTACCTTTAATGTGTGGTTTTTACCGATCACAAAAGCCTCCAACATATTTTTGACCAAAAATATCTAAACATGAGACAAAGACGATGGGCCGGATTACTTAGTGATTACGATTGCGAAATTCGCTACCATCCGGGTAAAGCGAATGTTGTCGCCGACGCCCTAAGTCGAAAGGTTAATGTTAAATCCGTTCTGCTTCTAAGCGTTGTTGTTCAAACTGATCTTCAAATCCGAATCTTTCAAGCTTAACGTACCTCCGTTGAAGAGGGTAACATGTACGACGAAATGTCATGTGGAGCCGAACTTCAACTCGAAACTAAACCCGATGGTCTTTTGTACTTTCTTAATCGTTTGTGGGTTCCCGATCGCAATGACCTTCGTACTTGTATACTCGATGAAGCTCAAAATTCGTGGTATTCCGTTCATCCCGGTGCGGATAAGATGTATTTCGATCTTCGTGCTACCTTTTGGTGGCCGGGTATGAAAAAGGACGTAGCGTTGTTTGTATCTAAATGTCTTACTTGCTCAAAAGTCAAAGCCGAACCTCAAAGACCTTTTGGTCTACCGAGCAACCACCGATTCCCGTTTGGATATGGGAAGACATTGCTATGGACTTTATCACCAAATTAGCCAACACCCAAAAAGGCAACGATAGCATTTGGGTGATCATCAATCGTTTGACCAAATCCGCTCATCCGATCCGCGAGAAGTATTCTGTCGAGCAGCTTGCTCAAATCTATGTTCGGGAAATTGTGTGCCGATACGGTTTACCATTGTCTATCATCTCCGATCGCGATGCCCGTTTTACCTCTCATTTTTGGCGATCTCTTCAAGAAGCTTTGGGAACACGTCTCGATCTTAGCACCGCTTATTATCCTCAAACGGACGGTCAATCCGAACGTACAATCCAAACACTCGAGGATATGCTACGAGTGTGTGTTCTTGATTTCGGTGGGAATTGGGATTCTCATCTTCCGTTCATCGAGTTCTCCTATAACAATAGCTACCATTCTAGCAATGATGTGGCTCCTTTTCAAGCACTTTACGGTCGTAAATATCGTTCCCCGATTAGTTGGAACGAAGTTGGTGAAGCTCAATGAAATGGTCCAAGAAGCCACCGATGTCATTGATCAAATCCGTAAAAATCTCCTAGCCGCTATAAGTCGTCAAAAGAGTTACGCCGACAAAAGACGAAAACCGATCGAATTTAATGTTGACGACCTTGTCCTTCTAAAAGTATCTCCTTGGAAGGGGGTAATCCGTTTCGGAAAGAAGGGTAAGATAGCTCCTCGTTTCGTTGGTCCTTTCAAAATCCTTGAGCGTGTTGGGAAAGTAGCTTATCGACTCGAATTACCGCAAGAACTTGCCGGTGTTCATCCTACATTTCATGTTTCGAATCTCAAAAAGTCCCTAACCGAGGGTAATCTCCATATACCTCCCGACGAAGTACATGTCGATGAGTCGATGATCAAGGTTGAACGACCCGTTGATATCATGGATCGCAACAAGAAGAAAACCAAGCGTAGTCATATTCGGTTAGTTAAAGTTCGATGGGAATCACGGCGTGGCGTAGAATTTACTTAGGAACGAGAAGACACAATGAAAGAGAAATATCCACATTTGTTTGCATCATCGTCATCAACTTAATTTCGGGATGAAAGTTCCTAAAGTAGGAGATACTGTGACATTCGTCAATTTCGGGTCACTTTTGTTATGTAAACCCGACCCGTTTGTAACCTGAACATTTCAAATATTTAAAATATTGGATCTTGTCATTTAAAATATATAAAATATTATATTTTTATATTATGCATTAGTTTGACCATTTAAACATATCCATTTTTATGCAAACCATAAATGAATCTTTATACCCAACCCTTCACTCCTTCCCTATATATACACACCCATCTTCTTCATTTTACTCTTGCTAAATATCCAAATTCTCTCTCAAAACTCCATAGATTCAAGGTTGTTATTTTTAGTGTTCTTGAAGGTTTGACTTTCAAATGTCAAACAAAGCTTCATCTTTCATTCTATTTAGCTTATGTAGTCTTATTAATACTTGTTATGGTGGCACAACATATATATAATACACACCCCTTGTTACCTTTGGTAGTTGCTTCTCCGACTCCAGTTGGTTAAGCTTTGGACTTCATAAGACAAGGCTTCATGTAGGACTTTCGTGGTCCTTAATATATATACACTTATATAACTTATTGCACATATTAATCTTGTTTAACTTATGCTCTTTTTAGTTTGTTTGTCATATTTATGAAATTCTATGGTGGGGGCTCGTAGTGACTAACCTCGGTTTAACTGTAAATAGTCCAAACCGTGAACTGAACTTTTGCTTACTAGTTTTGTTAAAATAGTTGTTTAAACATGTTTAATGTTAAATTTGAGTTTCAAAATTCATTTTTACAAGTTCTTTTATATTAAGCATGTGGAATCCATCTATGAACTCTTTGGGAGATAGAAACCGAACCAAACCGAAACGTTTGCTTAAAAGACTTGTTGTTAACTTTTTAGTTGTAAAACTTAAATATTTTTCATTTATAAATTATTATACAATATTTATGGTATTTGGGCATGTGGAAACCATCAAGGAACATATTGTGAGATGGAAAACGAACCAATCCGATTTTTTTCTCGCTTAAGACACAAAAGTGTGCTTTTAGCTATCAAGACTTGTATATTTCTGTAAAAATATTTTACAAAATGATTTTAATTATTTTCTTAAGTATTTGGAAATGTTGGATCCAACTTGATCTCATAACATAGTTTGAACCGACAAAGCCAAATACTCGCTTAACGTACGTTGTTAGTTCTAAAACAATAGATCTACATACTTGGTTAAGTCTTATAAAGTTTTATTGAGTTATCTCATAACATTCATTATTTTGGAAAGTTGACTTTGGGGTTGACCAATTATCAAGACCCGAACCAACAACCCGAACACACGTTAAAGACCCGTTTTAGTATCTTTTTCCCAAAGGAACTTGCATTTAGCATTTTCTCACCTTATTACTTAACATAGGTTAAGTAAATATTAAGGTTAGATACTTTAACCCGGTTTCGAGCAAACTTGAATTTTTAAAGGGTTATTATTATAAATTCTTAAATAGGTACATTATGAATCTTGAACTTTAATTGTTTACTTTTTGTAACAATTATTTTAGTAAAATATCTTCCAGACAACCTTTCTAAATACAAGACTTTCTTTTATTTAGGTTTCATACGTTAAACTCGTCGTTCCGACAAATCTCCAAAAAAATCAATCTTTCAAGTTTGTTACTTGAACGCAAGTAACTTCATACCCTGTTTTCTATCTTTTGTTTTGGGGGTGACATTTCATCTTATCTAAACTAAATGTTTTATACTTGGGTCTTAAACCACAAATGTTGTTGTATACTTTTCTTGAATAATTGCTCGATTTGGTGTTCTATGCTTATTTGGCTATGTGTTTATCGCTTTTGGATGGTGGAACTATAAATCCTAGACCATTTGACAACCCCTCATGGCAAGGTGTCGTTAACGTGATGCAATTAACGATAACTATAAAATCCTAAACTATTTGGCATCCCCTTATAGTTGGGTGTCGCTAACTTGTTAGTGATAACTAATTTATCCAAGTTTATAGCTCTTATTTATTGTTTCGTATACTAGTTTTGTGGCTTTTCTTACTATATACTATTGTTGCTCATACTTATGAATTGCTCACCACCCTTTGTGTTGACAAACTTTATTTTATGAAATGTTACAGGTTTACATCTCAGTTGATTCGATGCTTGTGGTGAAAACGAATGTCAAGGCCTTTAAGTTATTAGCAAAATGAACAATATTTGAGTTGCTATATTTTGTTATATTTTGTATTGACTATCTCTTGAATATTGTTATGTGACATTTTCGATATTGTGAAATGAAATTAGCTTGTTAAATATTGTCGCTTTAATTAGTGTCATGCGTTTATGGGCAATCGTTACACCTCGACATGTTCTGCCACCTTTGATTGGGATTTGACATGTAGACTGTAGAAGGGGTGGACAATCTCAATTAAATTCGGCTGGCTTTGATTTTGGTCCTTTTCCAAGCTCCATTCAATTAATTAATACCCTCACATAATAGTAACATACCTTTCTTATTTGGTGATACGATATAATTTGAGTAGTCAAACAACGTTTGATTATTATCTTAACTATTACTCCGTTAAAAAGATAATTATTAAATATAGCTATCAATTTAAATTGATTGTTTTCAAGATGAATAAAGATAACTATTCTCTAACTATAGATTATAGATTAAAGTGTAAAAATTGTCTTTAAAGTTTAGTTAATTATGCAACTTTTATTTTTAAAAATTATTTTAAACCTATAACAAGTAGTTTAATTATATAGAAAGACATAATTATGCCATAGGAGGTACATCTTTGAATTATTTTGCTAAACATACTACTTCCCTTAAGTTTTACATTATTAGTAAAATTATTTTAAACCTATAACAAGCAGTCTACTATTTCGAACGCTTTGAGGAGGTACATTATTGAATATTTCACTACAAAAATCCATGTATAATGACTAGTGCAGCTTGTTTTGAAGTTGATGCATAATGAATTGCCACTAATCTTCATCATAGTCAAGACAAATAACTATTGTTTAAAATCCATAGATTTCATCATGATGAACATCTTGGATACACATAATGTACAAATAAAAGATGGATGAAACTTGAATCACTCATGAGTGTGAATAACTTGTTTAAACTTCACGAATAAATTATGTCTCGTATGCCTTTGGTTTAAACGGATGAAATCCAAACTCTGTATATTCGAGGATGTTATACATTTAAGGAAAGCTTAATATACTGAGCCATCATGTTTCTTCTGTTGATATACAATGCGAGTCGTTTGATGTTATACGCTTTGCATTTTTGTCAAGATTTATGCGAACCATATAACTTTATAGATTTGTTTGATGTGATAAAAACAATAGTTTGAAAATCTGCTATAATATAATATGACATCTATGATATGTCATACACGGACGATCACCTTTAACTTTAACTTTAGTTTAGATTCACTATAGTGTATGGTTAGCATCACCCTTTATCTTTCAACTACTTCTGATATAAAGACATATATGATATTTGATGATGCGAATTACATATTTGTAATTTATGTATTTTTAACAGGTTCATAATCGTATTTGATGGTTTAAACTAATAAATTCAAAGCCCTGCATAATTGACGAGGCAGAATTGTTATATTTAATAAGTTCTTTATTTTGCATGTCACCATTTTTCTTCTATTCATGCACTATACAAGTTGTACGAGTGATACGAGTTGTATACTTGGCTAGGTTACACAAGTCGCATCACTTCACTCACATGACTAAGATAACAAAGAGGTGTAATGGAGATTTGATTTTACACAATATGACTATCACGTTAGTTGTTGGAATAATACGCCTAAGTAAGGACATTCGACAACATTGTTGCCGGGGTACGATCCAAGGGTTACATTGTGAGCAACGACTAAGATATCATTCTTTAACGACTAAAACGATATAACACAAAATTCACATCCTGGTGATGGTTATTAGGAATAACTAAATTCTTGATTTGATTATTATTATTATTATTATTATTATATATGAACAAAATAATAATAATTGACGACTTTTATCTAAAGAATAGACATTATATAATAGTCATTTAATTGTTTCGTTTGTGATTAGCAATTTTGATTACTTAAATAAATAAAGGTTATTTATTTATCGGTGTTTAATAAATAATTGTTAGTTTGTTTAGATTATGGGGTAACTCTATAGAATATTAACAAAGTTTTGAAACTGTTTCAATCAGATCATTAATAAAATCTTTTGTTCCAATTAGGTACTAAAGTTTTCTTTTTGTTCTAATCCTAGATATTTTACCTGCATAAACAGGTCATGAAAGTTTTTTTTATTTTTAAATAGTTTGACATTGCAAAATATTTTTTAAAAATTGAGAAAAATAAATTTTAAATTGTGAAAAATTGTAAAATAATAATAATAATAATAATAATAATAATAATAATTTGGGAAAAAAATTGAAATATTGCAAAAAAAAAATCTGGAAAATATAAAATATGTATTAATTCTTTTTTAGAATTTTCCAAAAAAAAATTCAAAAATTTGCAAAAGATAATAATAATCTGGAAAATTAGAAAAACAAAAAAAATTGAATTTTTTTTTTAAAACAAACATGATTTTTTGTTGCATTTTTTCTCTATTTTTACTAATTTTGTCACTTTAAAAAAATATTTTGCAATGTTAAACTATTTAAATATAACAAAAAACCTACAGAACCTGCTATCCATGTGAAATATATAGGATTAGAAAAAAAATAAACTTTAATAATCTAATTGAAACAAAATATTTTATAAGTGACCTAATTGAAAAAATTTCAAAACTTAATTACTATTTTGTAAAGTAATCTCTTTAGATTATCTTTTGAATAATTATATGATAGTCTGTATTATTTAATTTACTAAGGTAAAACATAAATCATATTAGAGATGGCTTAGAATCAAAGTGGAAGGTTTTTTTTTTAATTTAACAAATTTTAAGTTAATAATTATTAAGATAAATGTTTAATTTAATTAAAGGAATAAATCATGGTATCTTAGAACATGCGATTTATTTAAACCCTAATTTAAAGGGAATAAGCGCATTCTCATCATATCCTTTAAAAGTATGTGAGAGAAGTTTGCAAATTATAATGTAATGTTTTGAGTGGCTGTGATTGTATATTATTGGGTTAAAGAGAAACAATAGTGATTTTTTATAAATTTGAGGAAACAAAGTTTTCCGTTATTTATTTTTTAATATTTTTGAATTGATTGTGAATAGAAGAAAGAGAAAAATGTAATGATAAATGTATAAATTTTTTTATTTAATTGAGCATTAGATAGAAAAATATAGTGTTTATTAGTGTAATTATAGAGATGGAGATGAATGATAGGTTGAGAATACTCTAAATAAAAGATTGATTTTTTTGGATAAAAGTTAATTACAAAAGAAAACCAGATCTCTTTTTTCTTCGCCCTATTTACATATCACCGTCACCGCTAGTTAGTGTACGCCACACCATCGATTGCTGGCCATCGCCGCCGCTGTTGTCGTACGCCACCATTGTGGGTCCAAGTAAAAGCCTATTGAATGAGTTTTTTCTGATTTTGTTCAAATGGTTTTGTTCATATCTTTTGAATTGTGTTCGATAGCTAAAAATATTATACTAAATATAAGCATATTCTATATGTTTTGGTGCCAAAAATATTTTAATAGTTTTTATGGGTATTTCGAACATTTAACTAATATATATACCCTATATATATATTATAAAAAAAATAGTGTGTCTATAAAGTGTAAAAAGAGATCTGAAAGATTGGATTGGTTAATCTAATGGTTGTAATTGGTTGATGTGTTTTTTTTCGATGTGTTTTACTTTTAAAGACATAATTAGAGAATTTAAGGGGTAAAAAACTCAATAGTGTTATAAACACATGTAAATTTATCAACCAAATATCTATGGAAAAATCCTATTTTTCCTCACTTATTATGATTTACTTGTTAATGTGTTTCTCTCACCTCCCCTATTTCAATCTTCTCTGATTTCGTCTTCCCACTCATTACATAAACACACGAACTGTTGATCACCAAAGTAAAACACAGTCTGGCAAAATATAATGTCATAGCAAATAACAACCTACTAACCGGTTAACAGAAACACTCCAACATCAAAAAAACACACACCGATTTACCCTCCTTGTAAACACCAAATTACAACACACCATCAACCAATTTTTACTAATGTATGTTGTGAACTGTCAACCAATTTTTGTGATGCATTATTATTTGAACTAGTAATCAAACCCGCGCGTTACCGCGGGCCTAGTTATTGGAATGTTTTGTTTCTGTTGGACGTGTTCATGTGGTCACTCGTATTATGCAGCAACCATATACTTGGTAAATTAGAAGTCAAGTAGCACGCTTACATGCAGAGATAAGTTCAAATATTACAAAACATATAACAATATCCGAGGTCCCTAAATACATGAAGAAAATGAAATGGAGCTTATAACCTGATACGAAAAGATTAGTGAAATCCGAAAACCCTAGACTCATGAATAAAATAAGGATTACCGTATGCAAGCCTTCGAAGACGAACGCAAGGATTTGGCTAACTGCATCATTTATTCATCATTAAAACATCCCAGTTCTAGCATTCTCAATTCTTAGTCATCTTTCTTGCATCATTGATTCATCATTAAAACATCTCAATTCCATCATTCTCAATTCTTAGACATCTTTCTTGTTGACGGGTCTTCCCTTTGATGGTGTTGATGTTGGAATACACGGAGCTGAAGCGGGTGTTGTTTTCATGGAAGTGACGGTACTGCCAATGATTTCTTTATCCATATCTGCGAAATATAAAGTTATAATGTTAGTATAATTTTACTTTATATCTTTTATATCTGACTTATTAGGGCTCCATTTTTATGCTTATTAATGCTTTAACCTTCTATTGGTTCTGACTTTGACCTTGTAAAGTCTATCCGGTTAACCCAACCCGACTGGCTCAGCCTAATACAACAAAATTGGCTTTAAGAACCAAAGGCAAAACAATGATAAAGAAAGGTTTTTTAACCCATTTGATCAGTAATAAACAAATAAAATCAAAAACTTTCTTTTGACTTGAAAATCATAAACCTTTGTGTTTTTTCAATCGTCCATCAAAATGTATTTTTTACCCATCTGAACACTATAAAACAAATGAAATCTAAATCCTTTTTGACTTTTGAAAATCAAATAGTTTCTTGAAAATAGAAGAAGGCTTGTCCAACCGAGTCGAGCGAGATTGGGTCACGGACGTGTAGATCGCGTAATAGGTCTGGTCAAACCATTTAACCAACTATCGGGAGAGTGTGTTGTAAGGCGCCGTTTCCCGTGCCTCTCTTTAACGTCGGATTTACTCATAAACATAGTTCTACAAATTAGAGTTTATTAAAACTTTTCACGGAAACGTTAGCTTCAATCATTCGTTATGAATCATTTAATCTTTTCTAAAACCATAACATAAAACATCGTATTTAAAACATCATTTCTTCCATCTTCAGATGTCGGCCGTTCAATTCATGCCATATGCCATCCTCATGCTAGCTCCTTAGTCTGCTTACCTGCGTGCATACTAAAAGTCATCTACACTGAGTGAGTTCTAGTTAATTAAGCAACTTACCATACAACCACTTCATGCTTTTATATACGTGTCCGAAGACAAATAGCCGTCTATCTATCCTGCTCACCTTACCACTCAACCACTTGACTATGCCCTACCTCTTAGCCACTTGTTTTCGGAAGCACATAGATGCTTGCCCTCCCACGCACTCACATTATGCCACTTAATAACGAAGGCACATATAGGCTTACCCTATCATGTACTCACGTCATGCCACTTTAATAACGAAGGAACGTATAGGCTTACCCTACCACGCATTATCGTCGTGCCACTAACACCCTTACTAGACCCTTACCACTTCTATCACACTCTACCTCTGCTTGTCTACATCACACTTTCTATCATTACATCATTTACATAATAACCAAGTTACATAATAACATTTACACACACTAATAACCACTTAGAGATCATTCCCATTGGCGGTACGTGCAATATCCAAAGATCGTTCACACATTGACAAACATTTATTCATAACATCATACTTACTATCACACCAATCATTATAGCATACACTTACCACTTAAGGCAAGTATATTCACACTTCACATCGAGTATGCACACAGCCCCGAATACATAACAAGGAAATGGGGCTAGAAACTCACCTGGATCCTGTTACGCTCGCCGGTAATCGGTATTCATTTCTTTAGCTGTCACGGCTAACTGTATATAAGTTACACGATCAATACTTATCTGATCTAATCTAATGTCCTAGTAATAGCCATACATTTACAAGTCGCCAGGTATCCGGATCTCAATATAAGCGAACTTAGATATATAAGCGAACTTAAATATATAAGAGAAATTAGATTAAGGCGAACTTAGATTAAGGTGAACTTGTATGTAAGCGAACATGGTAGCATGCAAACTTATATGGCGAAGTTAACAACAGGCGAACTTGCATACATGCGAACTTAATTGTGAGCGAACTTGCTCAGCGAACTTGTAGCAGCAGCTACGGGTTCATTCTTAACCCCCATAATCATCTCCTTTTCAACGCGTAACCCTTTGATATGATACTAACCAATCCCGCGAACCTTCCCATGATCGTTTTCAGTTAAAACTCGGCCCGAAAAAGCAGAAAGTTTGGACCTTTAGGCTTAAAAAGTTCAAAACTAGATCTTGGGTTTTTCTTTAACGAGCCGTTCATAACCGCACATTAAGTTCATTTTAACATCAAGTTTGCTACTTTAATACTCGTTTATACCCGATCTATTCTCCGTTTAAGTTTTAAGGCTAAACGTTCATAAAAACATAAATTTTAATATGAAGAACATACCTTTATGTGTTCGTTAGGTCACGGTTAACTTTGTTATGAACCTCAAATCTTGTATATAGCTAGTACGTGCAAGATCTATTAAGACATAGGCTCGGTTTGGGTTTCGGGTTGCTCCTTAGTTTGCGGCCGTGTATGGTGTAGGGAGTATGTGTGTGTTTTTGTGTGTGTAAAGAATATGGAAAGATGAAATGAGGATTTAAGGTTTTAGGATGGTTTAAGGGAGTATTTATACTCCTTAAAGCCCGTGGATCTAAGGCCCATCCCACCATCTTAATTTCCTTTAGTTATCCAAATCCATACTTCTTTTAATATTTAATATTAATTAAATATTAACACACGATTCGAATCATAAACTTTATTATATTTTTATATATAATTTTTGGGATGTTACAAGCCCCCCCACCCTTAATGAGGTTTTGTCCCCGAACCCTAACTTATTCCTTGTAAAAGGAACACTTCTTATATTCACACACTTTATTGAATCGCCCTTGTGTTCTGGGTTATCCTTCTTACTCCTGACATTGTAGTAACCGAGTGATGTTCATGGGTTTTAGCTACTCGAGGTAGCTTGTCCATGAGGTCCTCGATGTACCAATTTTCGTCTTGTCCTTCTAGGAGCGTTGTTTATGTATGTTAACGCTAACGCTTAAGGCGACGCTTTATCCTATCACAACTAGTTTTTATAACCAAAATGCATTCAAGATAACTCATAAGTCATTCATACGAAATCACAAGAAAACATAACTCATTCATAAAAACATAAAAGGAAACATTCAAGCTTGCCAGACAACGTAGGTTCAAACTGTAACATAAAACAACACTAGCATAAAACAACTGTGACAAGCCATTTATTCTCCTGCAACTATCTCAGTGGCTGATAAACCATCCTTTTACGCGTCTCCCCTTCTTCCCTCCACTTCCACGTCTTCTCCACAATTTCTAGCTATGTGACCTGACTTACCACACTTGTAACATTTCTGGTCCTCGGTGCATTCACGTGAGATGTGTCCTTTCTTTCCGCATCGGTAGCACTGGTTTGGACCAGCCTTGCATTCTCCCAAGTGCATTTTCCCACGACATCTACAGACCGTTTGGTTCCCTTCCCTCCTTCCTTATCTTCCACTTCCATATCATCCGCCGCCAGATCATCATAAACCATCTCTGCTAACTCAACTGCAGACTCAAAGGTAGCAGTTTTGTTAGCCCTGACCAACGTGCAGACCTTCTGGGGAAGTTCCATGATGTAGCACTTGATACGTTTCGCCTCAGCGTTCACCATGTCAGGCACCAGCCTAGACATGCGGTTGAATTCAGTGGTGTACTCGCGGTGTGTCATCTTTCCCGCCTTCAGATTCAGAAAACTTCATCTCGGCCCTCTCAACCTCGGCATCAGCACAGAACCTTTTCATCACTAAATTCTTCAGATCATTCAATCTCATTGCCTTAATATCTTCTCGAGTCTTCCTTTGTTCCACAGTTTCCCACCAGTACATAGCCTTATCTTCAAATGGCTGAGTGGCATAACCCACTGCTTGGTCGGGACGGCACTCGCTAATTCGGATAATCTTGTCCATTGTGGTTATCCATTGGAGAGTAATGATTGCGTCTCCCAAAACAGTTAGCTTCGGTACTTTGAATGACTTGTAGTTGCACCCACCTCGGCCCCTCCTTTTATCATCACCCTTCACTGACTTAACCACACTTGAGGTCTCCCTCTCTCCTTCATCATCTTTCCTACCATCTCCTCCCGCTCTTTCATCAGTTCTTCACGGGCTCCAACAGACCCCTCCGGAGTCATGTTCTTCACAGCAACTGCTACAGCTTGAACAATAGCTGCTTGAATTGCAGGATCTAGTTGAAACCCTTCGTTGTTGCTCAGGTTTCTTCCAGCTACGCTTCCTTCATCTCCGGTGTTGGAAGCTGCTTCAACTGAAGGTTGTCGGACACAGCGAGGCCTGCCACGACGTCCAGTACGGCCTCCTGCTCCAGCAACTGCCCTGGATCCAGCCATTGTATTCTAAAAACGAAAACACAAACATCATCACTCGAGGAATTATTTAGCACATGGTTCGTAAGGTATATAGTTAATGACATTGATCAAGTGTAATTAACTATTTTCATAACTCCTCAGGCTCTACATACTTCCCTTTATGATTTCACTTGTGCTAGTTTCTACTTTTAAACAGTTAATCAATCGAACAATCAATTAATCCTATCCATAACATACACATATCCTTCGTTTAACAATTAAGATAACATTATCATTCATTAACTATTTACTTTACCATTACTGAGCTTGCTGGAGTGACATGTGGCTATCTTGAACTGGCATCTTTCCTTTCTTTCTTAAATCTCATTCTCTATTCGAGTCTAAGCATGTAGGATGCTTAAATCTCTCGAACTTTTCTCTGATACCAACTTGTAAGTCCCCGTTCCCGGTGCCTCACTTTAACGTCTGATTTACTCATAAACACAGTTCTACAAATCAGAGATTATTAAAACTTTTCGCGGAAACCTTAGCTTCAATCATTCGTTACAAATCATTTAATATTTTCTAAAACCATAACATAAAACATCGTATTTAAAACATCATTTCTTCCATCTTCAGATGCCAGCAGTTCAATCCATGCCATATGCCATCCTCATGCTAGCTCTTTAGTCTGCGCACCTGCGTGCATACTAAAAGTCAGCTACGCTGAGTGAGTTCTAGTTAATCAAGCAACTTACCATACAACCACTTCATGCTTTTATATACGTGTCCGAGACAAATAGCCGTCTATCTATCCTGGTCACCTTACCACTTAACCACTTGACTATGCCTTACCTCTTAGCCACTTGTTTACGGAAGCACATACATGCTTTCCCTCCCACGCACTCACATTATACCACTTAATAACGAAGGCATGTATAGGCTTACCCTATCACGCACTCACGTCATGCCACTTTAATAACGAAGGAACGTATAGGCTTACCCTACCACGTATTATCGTCACGCCACTAACACCCTTACTAGACCCTTACCACTTCAATCACACTCTACCTCTGCTTGTCTACGTCACACTTTCTATCATTACATCATTTACATAATAACCAAGTTACATAATAACATTTGCACACACTAATAACCACTTAGAGATCATTCCCATTGGCGGTACGTGCAATATCCAAAGATCGTTCACACACTGACAAACATTTATTCATAACATCATACTTACTATCACACCAATCATTATAGCATACACTTACGACTTAAGGTAAGTGTATTCATACTTCACATCGAGTATGCACACAGCCCCGGAAACATAACAAGGAAATGGGGCTAGAAACTCACCTGGATCCTGTTACGCTCGCCGTTAATCATTATTTATTTCTTTAGCTGTGCACGGCTAACTGTATATAAGTTACACGTATCAATATTCATTTGATCTAATCTAATGGCCTAGCAATAGCTTACTTCTACTTAGCAATTTTATGGGTTTCCTGTATTTTAACATTCTATTATTTTATCTCCTTAGGTCCTCACGATGCATGCCATCAAGTGTATACACGTATATTTATACATTTATAAGTCGCCAGGTATCCGGGTCTCAGTATAAGCGAACTTAGATATATAAGTGAACTTAGATATATAAGCGAACTTAAATATAAGCGAACTTATGCATGCCATCAAGTGTATACACGTATATTTATACATTTATAAGTCGCCAGGTATCCGGGTCTCAGTATAAGCGAACATAGATATATAAGTGAACTTAGATATATAAGCGAACTTAAATATAAGCGAACTTAGATTAAGGCGAACTTAGATTAAGGCGTACTTGTATGTAAGCGAACATGGTAGCATGCGAACTTATATGGCGAAGTTAACAACATGCGAACTTGCATACATGCGAACTTAATTGTGAGCAGACTAGCTCAACGAACTCGTTGCAGCAGCTACGGGTTCATTCTTAACCCCCATAATCATCTCCTTTTCAACGCGTAACCCTTTGGTATGATACTAACAAATCCCGTGAACCTTCCCATGATCATTTTCAGTTAAAACTCGTCCCAGAAAAGCAGAAAGTTTGGACCTTTAGGCTTAAAAAGTTCAAAACTAGATCTAGGGTCTTTCTTTAACGAGCCGTTCATAACCGCAGGTTCGTTAAGTTCATTTTAACATCAAGTTTGCTAACTTAATTCTCGTTTATACCCGATATATTCTCCGTTTATGTCAGGTCCCCGATTTCAGGAAGATCTTACACAAATCAAGTCATAACTCACACAAATAAATGTGTTGACAAGAGAGTTAATGACGGGTTGCTATATTTAGAAAGATAACCATTTGTTAAAGGCTGAATCAATAACAAACAGGGTAGTTGCTAAACAATAAATCAAAGGTAACTAACACACACACACACGATTCACTCAAAAGATTTCCATTCATATAATATTCATCATACAAACGATAATCGATTTAGGGTTTCTTGTAGGAAAGTTATATCCGTACGATTCCTAGGACGGCTGTCACACTCAGAAATATTCTTTCTTATCTTAAAAGTGTAAATGCCTGAATCCGTCCTTAGGAGGCGTGCCCTAAGTTATTCCTTTTATAGGCCTGAAACCTCCTTTACAGCTGTCATTCATTCTAGAAACCCTAAATGACAAAACATATTCAAATTACATATTCAAAATTATTCTAATTGTAAAACAAGTCTTCCAGGTAGGCTTTGTAGCAGTATTGACTTTACGAGTAGACTGTATGCTCTGCCTTCCTTCAGCGCTTGGTAACATAGAGGTATGCCCTTGAACAGTTTCCGGGTAGACATTACTTAAAGAGTATTTTACCAAGTAAAATACTCATCGGGTAGACTTCAATCTTCTTGACTTCATCAGAATTTGCCCGACAAATTCTTACGAGCGACATTTTTCTTCAATGGTCCCTTCAACTCTTTACTAGAAAATAACTTATTAGCAAAGTGTGCCCGGTAGCACTATTCCTTGCTTGAGTTGAACCTTGCCCGATGTTACTTAAGATTATTCATTAAACATCAAGCCTACTTGAACCATTGTATTATTAAAGAATACCTTGCCCGGTCTTCCAATCACTTGGTTTCATGAGCTTGGTTAGCCAAGAGCTTACTCGGGAGTAAACCTTACTCGGCTGAGAAGAACAACCTTACTTGATAAAGTGATCCTTCCCCGGGTATGTACAAACTAGTGAACCTTGCCGGGTTAAACACAAATTTGTAAACCCTGCCCGGATATCCACTAAAGAAGAATTCTAGAAGATAACCTTGCCCGATAGACAAAATATCATGCCCGGCTAAGTAAAACCTTGCTCGGAAGTCTAAGGTGTGCCCGGTTCCATACTTAGCAAATTCTGAGGAGGTTGAGAAGATTCCAATCTTGCATATATCTTTTTTAGGTCGAATCTTTGACTCAACAATCTCCCCCTAGATTGGAACACCTCAGCTAACCCAAAACATCTCTATGGTTACATACACTTAGTCAAAATACATAATCAAATCAAAGTCAAATACATATTCATAACAAAGTTCAAGTAATTACATAATCAAAAGCTTTCCGTAGACATTACAAAACAAAGCCTATACTAAAGATAATTTTCTTCTTGCATTGTAGTAGGCTTGTCTTCTATTCACCATGACTGTTGCTGCTCTTTGTTTGAAAATTTCAAGGATTTGGTAGTGAGTGTGACTTTCTGGTATGACTAAATCCCTAATATCTCTTAAGTCTTCATAGTGCAGGTAAGTCAAATCTTCATCACTTCTGATAATTCCCAAAATTATTCCATCAGAGTTTCTTAGAACATAATGGCCTGTGTTTTCCTTGTATTCAATCTCTGCAATCACGCCATTCTTCTGCACAGTATGATTTGGTCTTGTCATTCTTCTTTCCAGTCTTATGCATGTATTCATGTTTGACAGAGGATTCTTGTCTTTGACATTCATCTGATAGTACAGTTCAGCTTGGGCTATCTTTTTCAGCTTGGCAGCCTTTCTTGTCTTTTCCAACTTTGTTACCCTCCAGTTTTTCTTTTCTTTCAGAAATGGGACACCTTTGTCAGCTTCATCTTTTAAGAACTTGGAGAGTTCATTTTGCTGCCTTCCTGCCATCTTGCTGGTATCATGATAATCATAGAGGTCAAGTTTGGCCATTTTCTCCAGCTGTTCTTGTGTATACTCACCAAAATCACTTTTCATGATTATGTCTCTCAATTATTTACTTTCTATTAATACTTTCAGAGACTGAGAGACTGAATCATAGTAGATTCTTCTGGGTAGATCCACATTTGATTGTGGTCTTGTTGTTCTTTGCAATTCAGCTCCACTTGATTCACCTCTGTGAGTTGTTGATTGTTGCCTTGATGTAGATGGCCTTGTTTGTGTAGACATCATGGGTTGACTGGGTATTGTGAGAACAAATGCCTTTGCATACATGGATTCAATTAATTCACTTGGATAGAATATTAGATCAACATAGATCTCTCCAGCATCTCTTGATAGTCTTTCAATCATCTCTGCCATTCTGGGATCTCTTAGTAACCCTGCTGGTACAAACCTTCCTCCAACAAAGCTTCTAGGGTTCTTACCCTTCAACAGTACCTTTTCCCACTCTGTCTATTGTAAGTAAAACAGCTCTTTAAGTTCATCTTTGTTTAGAACATTAAAAGCATCTACATCCATTCCGTTATGAGTAGTCATTACCCCTCTCAAGATATTAATCATTTCATCATTTTCCCAAGGAACAAAAGGTTTTTCAATAGGTTCAGGTTTTACTTCCTCTGGGATTGGGGTTTCATGAGTTTCAGCTCTATCAGCCTCTTGCTTCTTCCTTAAGGGCATTAACTTCCTTTTCTTCTTAGGAGGCTCAGTCTGGATTTCTCTTTCTTCATTCAGAATCTTCCTTTTCAAAATCTTGTATTCATATTCAACCACATCTTGGGTCATTAATTCCACATCATTCAAAGTTCTTCCATGTTCAATCAGAAATTTGCACTTTCCACCATATTTGCTATTGATCTTTTCAATCCTTTCCTTTTCATCTGCAACTTTCTGCTAGGCTTTCTCAAGTTCTTTTTCTTTTTCAGTATCTTTTGTTTTGTGGTAGAAATCTTTGAGTTGCTCATAAGTACAGTTTTTCAAGTCAGCTTCAGAATGATTGTGCAATTTTAGATACTCTGTGAATCTTTGCCTTTCCTTTTCTTGCTTTGAAGCTTTTGATTCAGCTTTGGATGTTTCTGTTTGTAACAACTCCTTCATTTCTTCTTTTCTTTTCATTTTCTTGTAGAGTGTATCAACAGCCTCTTTCTCCAAGCAATCAATCATACTTGGCTTCAATCCTTTCTTCAACAAGTATCCACACTTACCATCAAAATTTTCCTTTAAAGCCTTAAGTTTCTCAGCCTCTTTATTTTCTTTGACATATTTTTCTTTTACTTTTCTCTTTCACTATTGTAGAGATCTTGAAGCTTGTTAATCTTAAAGTGAATTAAATATTTCTCAGAGTATCCATGCTTTCTTAGATATTCTCTATACTTTTGAGCCTCTCTATTCTTTTGTTCCATTCTTTTCTTGATTTCAAATCTTTCCTTGTCCAATCTCTTTTGCAAATGATTGTCATCCAAATCAGCCAAAGTTTCAAAGCTTATACCAAAGGTTCTCAGTTTAATAACCAATGGATTTTTCTTTTTAGCTTCCAACATACTCAGCTCAATGTTTGCCCTTTGCTTATCAGTCATTGTGACTTGTGGGGAAACAACACTAGCAACTTCTACAACTTTCCTTTGATTTTATTCATCATCTTCATCATTTTCAGAATCATCAGAATCCTCCTCCTCTATTGTTTCATTTACAGCATCTATTTTGGGTTCATCAAGAGTTGGATTCTCAGGGATTGGCACATTTGGCACTCCCTACACATGTTCTTCTGGCCTCAGAGTTTGTAGAGGAATTTCCCTTATGGGACTTGCTCCATCATCAGGAGTCTCAACAAAGTATTTTTCTTTCATCCCATTTTCCCTTTTTGGCAGTTCTTTCTTGTTTAGACTGTTCATGTGCCCTTTTCCTTCGCATGTAGGTCTTAGCAAACCTGTTGACTTTCTCTGCAAATTGTTCATATAGATTTGAAAGTCTTTCTTTCTTTTGATGTAGTGTTTCATGAGATTGAGTCACATGTTCCCTTTCTGGCCAGCTATCAGTTGGTGTAAGGCCCCGTTACCGGTAGCCCTACTTTCGTGTTGGATTTACTCATAAACGCAGTTCTAATATCAGAGTTAATTAAAACATTCGCGGAATATATAAACTTTCATAAAACATTTCATAACAAAACACATCTTGTCTTAAAACAACATATTGTCTTTCAAAATAAAGAAAACGTTAAACTTAATCGTCTTGAGTCTTCCGATGCCAGCCTCTTATTCAGTGTCATGTGTCTCCTAAAGCGAGCTGCCTCATCCTACTCACCTGCATGCATACTAAAAGTCAGCTACGCTGAGTGAGTTCTAGTTAATTATACATTATACAATACACACAAACTTATATTCTTTCATTCATACTTTCATACTTTCTTTTGTATTAACTTGCTTTCATATCTTACGTAAATAAGAGCATTACGCCCTACATTCCTCGAGTATTGTTAGGGCTCGGTACCCTCCTTCCTCGAGTATTGTTAGGGCTCGGTACCCTCCTTCCTCGAGTATTATTAGGGCTCGGTACCCTCTTTCCTCGAGTATTATTAGGGCTCGGTACCCTCTTTCCTCGAATATTAGTAGGGTTCGGTTCCCTAGTTCTCGAATATTAGTAGGGTTCGATTCCCTCTTCGACACCATACAACCATACATCATACCTTGAGTATTATTAGGGCCCGGTACCCTCTTCGTAACCATACAACCATACAACCATCCTTTCCTTGTTTTATTAACTTTATCACATTCATACACATAAGCATACATATCATACTTACCTTACACATAGCGTTACAACCTGACAGTACGTGCAATATCCGAAGATCGTTCACGCTCCATCAAGCAATCATTCATACATTTCTCATTATTCACATAAGGTATACACTTATCTTTTTGGATAAGCGTATTAACAACATATTGAGTATGCACACAGCCCCGAAAACATAACACATAAATGGGGCTAGAAACTCACCTGAATCCTGTTACGCTCTCCGTTAATCGTTTTCTTCTTGAGCTGTTCACAGCTAACTTTATAATATTTACATGTATCAATTAACTACTACTACTCATGTTGTATTTCTATCTTTATATAACCCACAACGAACGGGGGTCCGGGGGCAGCGCCCCTGGCAGCGGGGTTCTAGGGGCGGCAGCCCCTAGCAGGGTCCAAGGGGCAGAGCCCCTGGCTGGGGTCGAGCTGGAAAAATTTTATATCCATTAACTGTCTTAACACATTTTTCATTAGGTTTTTAATTTATTTTATAATTTGCTAACTCCAGCGAACTTATCATTAAGCGAACTTAACAATAAGCGAACTTAACATTAAGCGAACTTAAGCATAGGCGAAGTTAGTGATCGGCGAAGTTATCAGGTAGGCGAACTTGGCCTTAGGCGAAGTTATCAGTTAGGCGAACTTGGCCTTAGGCGAAGTTATCAGTTAGGCGAACTTGGCCTTAGGCGAAGTTATCAGCTAGGCGAACTTGCTTGCAAGCGAACTTGCATGAAGGCGAAGTTATGGCTTACAGGCGAAGTTGCCCAGCTGCCGTCTCTGTTAAAACTAAATCACCAAAATCACCCTTATTTCATCGAGAATTTCTTGGATATTACGTTAACTAACTCCGCGATCATTCCCATGGCCTAGTTCGGGTAAAACTTAGCCCGGAAAGACATAAAGTTTGGACCCTTATGGTAAAAGCGTTCAATACTAATGTTAAGGGTTCATTAATCGAGCCGTTTCCATTTTCGGGTTCATTACACTCGTATTTAACATCAAGTTTACAACTTTATGTTTCGTTTATACCCGATCTACTCTCGTTTTATGTTTCAAGACTAAACGTTTATAAAAACGAAATCTTTAGGATCAAAACATACCTTTTATACGTTCGGTGTGGTCGCGGTTTGCTTGGTTATCTCGTATATTGAAGATCTAATAATGGCCGGCTTGATTTTTGGACTCGAATCCGCTCTCTCTCTCTCTCGTCCGTAAGAGGTGTAGTGTATGTGTGTGTAGAGATTTATGAAAGATGGAAATGATAGTTAGGGTTTTAGGATGGTTTAAGGGGATATTTATATCCCTTAAAGCCCATGGACCTATGGCCCATTACCCTTAATCCATCTTAATTAATCTATGTCCATGATCTTTTCCATATTAGACGTTAGTTAATATTATTAAACGCACGACAATTTAACGCAACTTTCTTTATTTATTAGAATATTTAGGATGTTACAAGTCTTCCTTCCTTAAAGAGGTTTCGTCCCCGAAACCATTACTTAAACAAACTAGGGTAGAACTTGCGCATCTCATCCTCATCTTCCCAAGTAGCATCCGATCCTTTGCAATGTTTCCATATCACTTTTACCAGAGGTATAACCTTGTGACGAAGCTGCTTCTCCTTGCGATCAACGATCTCTATCGGTTGCTCGATGTAGTTCAATTGTTCATCAACCTCAGTGTCCATCAATGGCACGTGAGAGGTGTCATCAGCTAGACACTTCCTCAGATGAGAAACATGGAAGGTTGAATGAATTCCTTCTAACTCATCGGGTAAATCCATCTTATAAGCTACTTCCCCCACACGATGTAAAATTTTAAACGGTCCAATGTACCTCGGACTCAACTTCCCCCTCTTTCTAAAACGGATAATTCCTTTCCAAGGCGAGACCTTAAGCATCACATTGTCGCCAACGTTAAACTCAATTGGTCATCGCCGCTTATCTGCATAAGACTTTTGTCTGTCTTGAGAGGCTTTCATTCTTGCTTTGATCTGATCGAACTTTGAAGACGTTTCTTGAACCACTTCTAGGCTTCCCATTTCTTTCTGACCAATCTCACCCCAACACACCGGGTTTCTACATCGTCTACCATAAAGCATCTCAAACGGTGGCATACCAATACTTGAATGGTAACTGTTGTTATAGGAGAACTCTGCCAGGTGCAGATGATCATCCCAACTTCCACCAAAATCTAAAACACAAGCACGCAGCATATCCTCAAGGGTTTGGATCGTCCTTTCAGACTGTCCATCGGTTTGAGGATGATACGCCGTACTGATGTTCAACCTCGTTCCCATAGCTTCATGGAATTTCTTCCAGAACCTTGAAGTAAACCATGTATCTCTATCAGACACGATTGATAGCGGTACTCCATGCTTGGTTACAACTTCTTTAATGAACAAGCTTGCTAACGTTTCTGACGAGATGGCCTCTCGTATGGGCAGAAAGTGAGCACTCTTGGTCAAATGGTCCACAATCACCCAGATAGTATCATGATGCTTAGCTGTACGAGGTAGCTTAGTTATGAAATCCAAGGTGATGTCTCCCATTTCCACTCAGGTATCTCTAGCGGTTGCATCTTTCCATAAGGCTTCTGATGTTCGGCTTTGACTTGTAAGCAAGTTAAGCACTTACTAACATAATCCACTACATCATTCTTCATTCCAGGCCACCAGTAATCTCTTTTCAAATCTTGATACATCTTTGTAGCTCCTGGATGAATCGAATATCTTGACTTATGAGCCTCATCTAAGATTCGACTTCAAAGATCACCATGGCGTGGGATCCACATACAGTCGAACCTAGTCTTAACTCCATGAGTGTTTTCCATCAACTCATCTTGCTGGCCATAAATCCTTTCTTTCTTTACTAACCCTTCATCTACTAATACCTCTGACTGCACCTTGATGATTTCTTCAAAAAGACTTTGGTTCATGATCAACTTCTATGACTTTACTGTTGCAAGGACTTCCTCGTTCTTACAACTTAACGCGTCAGCGACCACATTAGCTTTACCGGGATAGTACTTAATGCCGCAGTCATAATCCTTAATCAACTCCAACCATCTTCTCTGCCTCATGTTTAATTCTTTCTGCTCGAAGAAGTACTTTAAACTCTTATGATCTGTATAGATAGTACACTTAGTACCGTACAGATAATGCCTCCATATCTTAAGAGCATGCACTACAGCTGCTAACTCTAAATCATGCGTCGGATAAGTACTCTCATGGACTTTCAACTGTCTGGACGCATATGCTATGACCTTTCCTCGTTGCATCAACACGCAACCTAATCCCTGATGCGAGGCATCTGCACAAACAACCAAATCCTCATCACCATCGGGTAGAGTAAGGATTGGAGCTTGTGTGAGTCTTTTCTTCAACTCCTCAAAAGCTTCTTCTTGAAACTTACCCCAACTGAATACTACTGACTTTCGGGTCATGCCGGTCAATGGTGCGGCTATCTTGGAGAAACCTTCGATGAATCTCCTATAGTAGCCAGCTAACCCTATGAAGCTTCGTATATCGGTCGGATTCTGTGGAGTCTTCCAATTTGTTATCGCTTCGATCTTAGCTGAATCCACGGTAATCCATTCAGGATTGATCACGTGACCTAGAAATTGCACTTCTCGCAACCAGAGTGCGCATTTCGAAAACTTAGCGTACAACTTCTCTTTCTTCAGAACTTCCAATACCTCTCTCAAATGCTCAACATGATCAGTCTCGCTCTTTGAATAAATCAATATATCATCAATGAAGACGATAACCGACTTATCCAACATCGGCCGACACACCCTATTCATCATGTCCATAAATGCTGCAGGAGCATTTGTTAGACCGAATGACATTACGAGGAACTCGTAGTGTCCATACCTCGTTCGGAACGCTGTCTTAGGGATGTCTGCCTCCTTCACCTTCAGCTGATGATAGCCTGATCTGAGATCTATTCGTGAGAACCAACTTGAACCTTGCAGTTGGTCAAACAGATCGTCAATCCTTGGCAAAGGATATCTATTGTTTACCATAAGCTTATTCAACTCACGATAGTCTATGCACATTCTCATACTTCCATCCTTCTTTTTCACGAACAACACTGGTGCGCCCCACGGGGAAACACTTGGTCTTATGAAACCTTTTTCGAGGAGTTCTTGCAGTTGGGACATCAATTCTTTCATCTCGGACGGTGCTAGACGGTAAGGCGCTTTCGCGACAGGTTGGGCTCCTGGTACTAAATCAATTTGGAATTCTATCTCCCGCTCCGGTGGCAACCCCGGAAGATCCTTAGGGAATACTTTTGGGTAGTCGCGCACAATAGGAACATCTTTCATTTCTTTCGTCTCGGTTGTTGCATTGACAACCTACGCCAGGTAGGCACCGCACCCTCGCCTTAACAAACCCTCGGCTTTTATCATCGAAATGACGTTAAGCCCATAACTTTCCTTATCACCATAAACCGTCACCGCACTACCATCCAAGGACTTTAACCTTATTATCCTACTCTTACATACTATCTGAGCCTCAAACTCAGACAACCAATCCATCCCCAAAACCACATCGAACCTTCCTAAGGTCATAACATACAAGGTAGCAGGGAACTCATGTCCCTCTAGTTCTATCTTAGCGTTCTTAACCATTTTTATTATTTCAACCAAAGTGTCGTTAGCGGTTTCTACTATAAGAGTTTCAGACACTCGGCAACATTTCATTTTAGCTAGTTTACTAAATGGTGTGGCTACGAAACTTTTGTTTGCGCCCGAATCAAATAATACGGAAGCGGAAACACCGTTCACTAGAAACGTACCTGTGACGACATCCGGAATCTGCTTGGCTTGTTCTTGGGTCAGCATGTAGGCTCTAGTTCTTGTCCTAGCTTGATCGGCATCCTTCCTTCCACTACCTCCAGCTTCACCCTTGGTACACTCCCTAGCAAAGTGACATGTCTTACCACACTTGTAGCATGCAGGCTTAGAACTGCACTCATGAGCATAATGACCTGCCTTCCCACACTTGTAGCAAACATTCGACCCAACTCTACACTCTCCAGCATGCATCTTTCCACACTTATGACATGTATCCGAACCCTTTCCCCACCTACACTCACCGCTGTGTGCCTTGCCACAAGTCTTGCACGACCTGTTCTCCCAAACTCTCGGCTGCTTGTTCTTAGGGTTCCACATCTGGGTACCGGGTCGTTTAGCAGGAGCGACCCATTTCTTCTCCTTCTTCTCGTCTACCACCACCACATCATCCGCAGCCAGGTCTGCATAGACCATCTCTGCGAGTTCGACGGCGGAATCGAAAGTAGCAGGTTTACTTGTCCTGACTAACATGCGGACTCTCTGTGGTAATCCCCTCACATAAAACTTGATTCTCTTATCCTCAGTGTTGACCATATCGGGCACCAACCTAGACATTCGGTTGAACTCAGTGGTGTACTCACGATGTGTCATCGTCCCAGCTTTAAGTTCAGGAACTTCATCTCCGCCCTTTCAACTTCTGCATCAGCAAAGAACCTCTTCATCACTAACTCCTTCAGATCCTCCCACTTCATGGCCTTGATTTCCTCTCGACTCCTTCTTTGCTCAATCGATTCCCACCAATACATTGCCTCATCTTCAAACGATTGGGTGGCATAACCGACAGCTTGGTCAGGACGACACTCGCTGATTCGGATAATTTTATCCATGGAGGTTATCCACTGAAGAGTAGCGATTGCGTCTCCTAAACCAGTCAGCTTAGGCGGGTCACAACCTTTGAAGGACTTATAGTTTCAACCGCCTCGACCCCTCTTCCTATCATCAACTTTCACAGACCTTACCTCACTTGAATCACCATTTTCCCTCTCATCATCTTTCCTACCATTACCACCTGCCCCTTCAACAGTTCTTTCACGGCTTCCAGCAGACCCTCCCGGAGTAATATTCTTCACAGCAGTGGCTACAGGTTGAACAATAGCTGCTTGAATTGCGGGATCCAGTTGAACCCCTTCGTTGTTGATCGGACCTTCTCCAGCTGCACTCCCCTCATCTCCGGTGTTGGAAGCTGTCTCAACCGAAGGTTGCTGGACACGACGAGGCCTGACGCGTCGTCCAGTGCGACCTCCAGCTCTAGCAATGTCTCCAGCTCCAGCCATCGTATTCTAAAAGGGAAAACACAAACATCATCACTCAAGGAACTATTTAGTACAACGATAGTAAGGCTAACAGGTAATAACATTGGGCAGCGGTGATTAGCTGATCACGTTACTTTCCGTGTCCTATGCACTTCCCTTTATGAGTCTATTTGTGCTGGTTCTACTTAAGCAGTTAGTCAAATCAAACAATCAATTATTCCAATCCCTGCCGTTCACATATCTTTTCTTTCTCATTAACATATATCATTTAATCATACACTTTACCTTTACTGATCTTGCTTGAGCGACACATGGCATTCTTGAACTGGCATCTTCTTTCTTTTCTAACTTAAATCCCATTCTCTGTTCGAGTCTAAGCATGTAGGATGCTTAAATCTCTCGAACTTTGCTCTGATACCAACTTGTAAGGCCCCGTTACCGGTAGCCCTACTTTCGTGTTGGATTTACTCATAAACGCAGTTCTAATATCAGAGTTAATTAAAACATTCGCGGAATATAATAACTTTCATAAAACATTTCTTAACAAAACACATCTTGTCTTAAAACAACATCTTGTCTTTCAAAATAAACAAAACGTTAAACTTAAATGTCTTGAGTCTTCCGATGCCAGCCTCTTATTCAGTGCCACGTGTCTCCTCAAGCGAGCTGCCTCATCCTACTCACCTGCGTGCATACTAAAAGTCAGCTACGCTGAGTGAGTTCTAGTTAATTATACATTATACAATACACACAAACTTATATTCTTTCATTCATACTTTCAAACTTTCATACTTTCTTTTGTATTAACTTGCTTTCATATCTTACGTAAATAAGAGCATTACGCCCTACATTCCTCGAGTATTGTTAGGGCTCGGTACCCTCCTTCCTCGAGTATTGTTAGGGCTCGGTACCTTCCTTCCTCTAGTATTATTAGGGCTCGGTACCCTCTTTCCTCGAGTATTATTTGGGCTCGGTACCCTCTTTCCTCGAATATTAGTAGGGTTCGGTTCCCTAGTTCTCGAATATTAGTAGGGTTCGATTCCCTCTTCGTTACCATACAACCATACATCATACCTTGAGTATTATTAGGGCCCGGTACCCTCTTCGTAACCATACAACCATACAACCATCCTTTCCTTGTTTTATTAACTTTATCACATTCATACACATAAGCATACATATCATACTTACCTTACACATAGCGTTAGAACCTGACAGTACGTGCAATATCAGAAGATCGTTCACGCTCCATCAAGCAATCATTCATACATTTCACATTATTCACATAAGGCATACACTTATCTTTTAGGATAAGCGTATTAACAACATATTGAGTATGCACACAGCCCCGAAAACATAACACATAAATGGGGCTAGAAACTCACCTGAATCCTGTTACGCTCTCCGTTAATCGTTATTCCCTTCTTGAGCTGTGCACAGCTAACTTTATAATATTTACATGTATCAATTAACTACAACTACACATGTTGTATTTCTATCTTTATGTAAACCACAACGAACGGGGGTCCGGGGGCAGCGCCTCTGGCAGCGGGGTTCTAGGGGCGGCAGCCCCTAGCAGGGTCCAAGGGGCAGAGCCCCTGGCTGGGGTCGAGCTGGAAAAATTTTATTTCCATTAACTGTCTTAACACATTTTTCATTAGGTTTTTAATTTATTTTCTAATTTGCTAACTCCAGCGAACTTATTATTAAGCGAACATAACAATAAGCGAACTTAACATTAAGCGAACTTAAGCATAGGCGAAGTTAGTGATCGGCGAAGTTATCAGTTAGGCGAACTTGGCCTTAGGCGAAGTTATCAGTTAGGCGAACTTGGCCTTAGGCGAAGTTATCAGTTAGGCGAACTTGGCCTTTGGCGAAGTTATCAGCTAGGCGAACTTGCTTGCAAGCGAACTTGCATGAAGGTGAAGTTATGGCTTGCAGGCGAAGTTGCCCAGCTGCCGTCTCTGTTCAAACTAAATCACCAAAATCACCCTTATTTCATCGAGAATTTCTTGGATATTACGTTAACTAACTCCGCGATCATTCCCATGGCCTAGTTCGGGTAAAATGTAGCCCGGAAAGACATAAAGTTTGGACCTTTTTGGTAAAAACGTTCAATACTAATGTTAAGGGTTCATTAATCGAGCCGTTTCCATTTTCGGGTTCATTACACTCGTATTTATCATCAAGTTTACAACTTTATGTTATGTTTATACCCGATCTACTCTCGTTTTATGTTTCAAGACTAAACGTTTATAATAACGAAATCTTTAGGATCAAAACATACCTTTTATACGTTCGGTGTGGTCGCGATTTGCTTGGTTATCTCGTATATTGAAGATCTAATAATGGTCGGCTTGATTTTTGGACTCGAATCCGCTCTCTCTCTCTCGGCCGTAAGAGGTGTAGTGTATGTTTGTGTTTTTGAGTGTGTAGAGATTTATGAAAGATGGAAATGATAGTTAGGGTTTTAGGATGGTTTAAGGGGATATTTATATCCCTTAAAGCCCATGGACCTAAGGCCCATTACCCTTAATCTATCTTAATTAATCTAAGTCCATGATCTTTTCCATATTAGACGTTAGTTAATATTATTAAACGCACGACAATTTAACGCAACTTTCTTTATTTATTAGAATATTTAGGATGTTACAGTTGGGTTTTTCCTGATATCTTCTCTCACTTGTTTAGCCCATTTCTTGGCATCCATTGATGCAATAGACTCACCAATCTCCACTTCAACCATCAATTCTATATTCATGTTTGTTGGTTCAACAGTTTCAGTTGACTTCTTTTCTGGCTGACTTTGAGGTTGAAACATACTGACCACCATAGACAAAGAATTGTTTACTTCCTCAACTCTTTTCAACTTAATCAAAGCTTCACTGACAATCTGATCCTAAGCCTCTTCTTCATTTATTGTTTTGGCCACATTGGCTTGAGTGATCAGTGCTTCCTGCTCTGCCAATTCCTCATGAGTCAAGGTTTGGGCCAATATTTCCCTCTCCCTTGTTTCTCTCATAACCTCATCAAGTTTTCTCCTTGCCGCAGCAGAAGCTTCTTCATCTTCTTTAAACATAATTTCTTTCTCAGGATTTGCCTTAACAGGCTCTTCTTCATATATCTTTGCCTTTCCTTTATCTAATCTTTTCTGCACATCTTCCTCATCTTCAGACTGTTGATAATCATCAATTTCTTTTTCAAGTGCCTCTGGTTCTGGATTATACTCTACCCTCTTGGAGCTTTCAGGTTGTTCAACTTCAGTGATTATTGGCTCCTCAGTAGCAATATTCCCTTCATTGATTATATCATTTTGAGCTTCAGTCTGAATATTCAAAACATCAGTGAGAACTTCAGTAGTAGCCACATTCTCTTCATCATTTGTCTTTTCAATATCATCCCCTGTCTCCTCATTATTTCTCACTTCATCATCCTCCTCTCTCCACACTACATTCATAATTTCATCATTTATATCATAATTTTGTTCTCCACCATCAGACTTATCAGCTTCATAGTCTACATCCTTTGTCCTTCTCTCTTCACTATCCTCCGCATCATCATATGCATTCAAGATACTTGTCAAACCATCAACAGTCTCATTAACTGTATTCTTTTCAATCTCCACATTCACCAAAGCATCAGTTGGCACATTTATATTCTCCCCCTGTTTTGGGTAGCTGAGGTCTTCTCAACCTCCTGCTCCAGGGTTTGAATTCTCAATATTTCTCAGGCCAACTGATCTAGCAACATCACATTCTCATGTGTTACTTCTTCATTTCTTTCCCTTAATTGTGCATTTTCCAACATCAGATCAAGGTTCCTTTGAAACAGATCTGTTTCAGCAGGTGGGGTTATAGGTGGTGAGGTAGAGAAGGGTTCAGGTTGTTCTTGGTTTGTGGTTTGAGTTTGGATGTGGGTAACTATAAAGGTTGGTTCATTTAGAGGTTGGGATGTGATTTCAGGTGAGGTTTGGTGTGTGGTTTCAGGTGGTGTTTGAGTATGGGTAGGACTTGTAATAAATGAATCTATTTGAATTTGGCTATTGGTTGGTGGTGTTTTTGGTGTTGGGAATATATGAGTTGATGTTTCAGGATGGCTTAAGGTTAAGGTTTGGGTTGGGGATTGAGTGGTTTGGTCTTTAGGTTGTGGTGATTCAGATGGTGTAGGTATGTGTTGGTCAATGGGTAAAGGTTGGTGTGGTGGTGTTTGTGGTGGTGATGGTATTGATTGGTCAATTGGTAAAGGTTGGTTCTCCTCCTGAGCAAGTATATCAACATCCATGGCTACTCCAACCCCTCCTTCATTTCCATCATCCTCTTTACCTCCATCATCAGAACTATCATCATCACTTTCTTCAACATCATCCCTTTCATCCTCCTCTGAGTCATGGTTCAATAACCATGGCAAAATCTCAACCGGAATGTTTGGATTAAATTTGTTTGCTTTTCTCGGAATAACAATTCTTTTAAAAGTGTTGGGGATCTGCAACACATGAGTAATGCCAATAGTGGGTAAATCCTGTAACTCCCTGTTGAAGATTATCTGCTAAAACCTGGGATATTGCAGAAATCTGTCCACTTCAGCCTTCTTCAAATTTCCTATCATTCCTTCAAATATCATCTTGGAGAAATTGAATGGTAGATCATATATGATAGCAACAGTAGCGTTTGCCACATCACAACTCATTAGAGTCCATGATCCTTTCCTTGGGGCAAACCCCTGAATCACATGATGGATTAAGAATTTGTACAGCATAGGGAACATGCCCTTTTCAAATTGTCCATCATGCACTGTCCCCTGATATCCCATCGTTTGTTCAAAAATTCTCAGCAGGTGATCAGTGTTGAAGTTGATTGCATTGTTGTCGTCATCGTGTAACTGCAAGCATCTTATTAATCGCTCGGTTATCTGAATTTCTTGCCTTGCCACTGTAGCTTCAATCCTTCGACCATTTATATCATCAACCAGTCTTGCTGAGCGCCAGAAATCGAGCGAATGATTTCTATAAATAACTGGGCACTCGGTGAGAGCAAAACTAACATTTGATCTTGCCAACCATGTTATCATCCTCGACAACTGCTCATTGTCAGGAGTAATCTGCAGCAGGGCACACATATTGTGCTTCTGTTCAAAGAAATATTTGGGTTGATCTTCTTCTTCTGCCATATCTGAACAACACAATTAAACATATTCAAAGTGAAATTAGCATGAAAGGTCATTACTTTAAGCAATTTCAAGTTATAACTTTGAAGAAGATAGAGAGAAATATTATTAAGAACCTGATCTTCGACAAACTAATAACCTATACACAAAATAGAGTGTTAGCAATCAAATTCATAATCGAAGCCCGTAATCATCTAATCGTGGTCGGAAAACAAGTTGTTATTGCTTACCGAGTCGGAATTAGTGGTCTGGTAAAGTTAGGGTTAGGATTAATCGAATGCGATGAGTCGGTTAATATTTCATAGAGTAATCAGTGGAAGGAGATAGAGAGGGAAAATAATGTATAAAACGCCTCTCGCTCCCTCTTATATACCTTTTGAAAAGTGGGTTTTAAACGCTTTTTTTCGTTTAGCGAGTTATTACCTGTCAAACAGTAACATTATCCACTTGATATTTTAAAAACATTTGAAAAACATTAAACTCTTAATATTTAGCAAACCTTACTCGGAAAAGAAAACTTTTGCAAAGTCTACTCGGTATATTCCACTTACTTAAAGCTTACCCGATTATAAGTTGGTATAAAGTAGAAGTTAAAATGAAGAAAGCTTACTTGAAATACAAGATTGCTTGAGAACTAAATCACAAGAAACATTAATCAAGTATTACATATCAAGCATGCAACCTTACTAGGGATCAATTAAGATGCCCATATAATTTACATCTAATTTACCTATCTTACTCAGTTAATTCACTTAATCACAAAACTTACTTGGTCAATTACAATTTATAAGTAATCAGTCAAGTATACTTTAATGCAAAGTATGCCCGATAAAGAATACAGTGTGCTAGATTTCATAGCACAAAGTGTACTCCGAAAATCAGTGAAATTACCAAGGTATATTAGGAAAGATTTGAACATTCAAAGTGTGCCTGGAATATAAAGTGTGCCTGGAAAAACAAGGTTTGCCCGGAAACACATGTAATTTTAAAGAAAGAAACATATTCACTCTTAATCACTTAAAAACAAAAAGCTTACTCGGTGTACTAAAACTAAGTTCACAAAGCTTGCTTGGTATTTTATTCAGCATATAAGATGCAAAGCTTGCTTGGAACAAGAAATTGGTTGTTAAAAGCAAGCTAAATCACATATTCATCTCAAGACTTCAAGCTTGCTCGGGAAATTAGTACATTAGTGTACTCTACCCGGAAAGTGTAAACAATTCAAAGCATGCCCGAAAATCATAAACTTAGTCCAAAGTGACAAAGCTTGCCCGGAAAGGTTACAAAACATCAAACCTTACCCGAAAATACTTAATACACTGTTTTGTGTTCGGGAAGGTTGGAAAACATCAAACCTTGCCCGAAAATACTTATTGTCACACCCCGACTAGGTAGTTGCGGAAGCGTAATACGGGAATGTAACAGATAACACTGGTATCAACCACATTGTTTATAAAGAAATTCAACAAACTAATTTACATCATATTACATTGGTAGGTACTAAGTTTACAAACTAGATGAAAATCACATAACCAGTTCACGGGCTTCTTATTCGTTACTACGTATTTGTATCTATTCACAGCTATTCAACTTTCCTTCTAACACCAAAGACGTAAACAAATCATTCCAACTTCGGCTTACCTGAAAAGCATGTTAAAACGGGTCAACTACGTCTAGTTGGTGAGTTTCAAGTTTCACGAGTATCAACGAAATCAGTATACGAGTTCGTAAAGTTTACAGTGTGTATGTATACATGTATGTGTATGATGTATTATACTAAGCCACAAGTGAAACCGAAACGAGCTAAAACACATGGCCACCCCTGCCCATGCACTCCCGTTGGCATTTAACAGCCACATTGCCCCAAGTATGTACTATGTCTAACACCACATAGCAGTATGTAATAAGTTTAAATGACAATGTGCAACTGGGTTAACATGTTCCGGCATACCCCACCGGCCCTGTCAGTTGGGTTTGTCAAACCGATAGTACTATCCACACGTCACCGGCACGAAGTTAATCACTTGTGTTTGTGGGGACTTTCAAGTGTTAGTACTTAGGTAATTCACATCATCACACGTTTTCAAGTATATAAGTATATGCAAACATGCTTTCCACCCCAAAAGTTCGTAAAACAGTTTAAAAAGTGGGGTCGTAAAACTCACCTTATCGTAGTTTGAGCAGGTAATATACGTCAATAAGTGTTATCCCTCGATTATAACTCGTATCCTATAATCGATATCGTACTGTTAATACTTGTACAATGTTTAAACCAAATTGGGCTGTATAACTAGTATGGTTATAGCTGTTAGGCCCAGAACATGACCATAGTCTTAGATTGTGACGTTGTATACTATGAAATGTTTAAAACCAATTTTGGCTCAAATTCACCGTTTCCCAGGCCTAGCCAAGTTTATCGTTTATGTGTTTCGGGATTAGGTATGATCACATAAACTTAAGTAAACATATTGATTGATAAAATGATTTAACTTATGAAAGAATTTTGAAGTTTCGATATCTGGTTTGATCGCAGGGTTCGTTTCCGTTTTCACACGGATTTGATTATACAAAACACGTTCAATCCATCCGAATTGTTCGAAATTCTCGTAAAAAGTTCGTTTTTATCAATTTCATCTAAAACTATGATATTTGACCACTTTTGATATTTTGACGTACCAGTCAGTCCGTTAAACATCAAACTGCCGGTTTCGTTAAAACAATAATAATTTAAATCTTTGATTAATCATAACTAAATATGTACTTATATATAAATTATGTAAATTTTTGTAAAAATACATTAAAATATGAAGACTTTTATAAAAATATTTTCAGAAATTTTATGATTAATTATTTAGTTTTAAAAATTCATTTAATAGGTTATAATCGTGTAATAAATGGCCCGTTTATATCAAACGACCTCCAAAAAATCCGATAATTTTTAAAAATGGCCTCAATGTTATTACATAGCCCCTGAAAAATTTCCAGAACCTAACTCTTTTGAAAAAATGCCTTTTTGTGCGAGTTTCGGCTGTTAAAATTCTGTTAAATCATAATTGTACAAACCATACATAGGCATTTCCAATGATCCCCAAAATTTACCTGTGATCTTACCATCACATATTAATCTCCAAAACCAAATTTCATAATTTTTCAATATGTTTAGCTATTTTTCCTAAATAAACGCTCATAAACGGAAATAAATTCACCAAATATTCTCCGTTTTTCGAAAAATTACCAAATTTGAACAGGGACTCATTTATATGATCCTTAATATCCCTGAAAATATTCAAAAGCTAACAACAAGTACATCACAACCTAATACTAAACAGCCCTTAAACGAGTGTTACGGGTTTACCTTGTCGGTTTTCGATGAGTTTTGCTAGCTTAAATGACTTTCCGGGTCTCGGGTTGCAAACTCAGTGTATCTAAATATCATATAACATCAAACCAAGCATAAATCATTCATTGAACAGCCTTGTTGACTAGGGTTTCGGTTTTGGTATCAAACCGAACTTTCAAACCGTAAAAACGTTGTATTCATGTTCTAATCCGTGTTTTTGACCAAAAATCAATATGTTTCTATTTTTTAGACATGTTTAACATCAAAACATGATTTTACTTGATTTTTATGGTTTTTGGATGGTTAAACATGTTTAATACTAATCAAGAACTAATTTTCTATGTTTAAATGTTACTAAACAAGCTTGAAATCTTCATGAATTTAACGTTTACCTTTAGGGTTTTGGAAGGGATGATGCAGAACTCAGCTGATCTTGATCTTAATTTGGTTAATGTGCAAAATATCAAGTAACAAGCTTGTATAACAAGCCTTATACAAGGGGTCCCACCCCATTTTTTGTGGTCGGCCCATAAAGGGGCCCATTGGGCCTCCTTCTGGCCCATTAATGCCTCGGTTTCCGTTCCATGCGTAAATATCGGTCCAAAATTTAATTCGGATTCGGTTTTTCGCAAGAAAACTAGTTCGAGTGCGAAAAACAGCGCGAAAACGAGTGTTTTTCAGCATATTTTTGTAAAATAAGAAAAACCAACTGACTCGTTGTAAAAATCCAAAATATTTTCACGGATTGCCTAGAACATGTCATATAAGTGTTTTATAAATCTTTTTCGGCTTAACTGATGCTACAATGCTCGTTTTGATGTTAACGATTGCGTTTAAACTTATAGCGTATCAATAAACGAAACCTTTTTCGTTTAAAGAGTTTTAAATGTACTGGGGCCTAAATATAAATATGTTAGCCACTATAATATATATATAACTCATGTATGACCCCTCAGTATATATACAGGTCATAATTAGTATCGGTTGGTTACTCGTTTAAGCACTACGAATTAACCGATTTATCGTTTACTTGTTACGTAGTGATTTTGTCACGAATGTCACATTCTCCCCCCGTTAAGAAATTTCGTCCTCGAAATTTAATGTGTCATCGGTTTTCTTTTTAGGGAACAGGTGTGGGTATTTCTTTCGGAATTCGTCCTTTCGTTCCCTAGTATATTCTGGTCCTTGATTTGAATTCCACCGAACTTTTACTAGAGATATTTTGTTGTTTCGTAACTGTTTGGTTTTCCCGTCCACAATTTCTACCGGTTCCTCTACGAAGTTGAGCTTTTCATTGATCTGAACATCTTCTAGTGGTACTATTGCCGTTTCCTCAGTCAAACACTTTTTTAGATTCGATTCGTGAAACACATCGTGAATAGTGCTCAGTTCTAAGGGTAGTTTTAATCGGTAAGCTACGGGACCAATTTTTTGCAATAATCTCAAAAGAACCAATGTATCTCGGGGCTAATTTACCGGTCTTTCCAAACCTTATAACTCCTTTCCACGGCGATACTTTTAAAAACACCTTGTTACCTATTTCAAAAGATAACGGTTTTCTACAAATATCGGCATAACTCTTCTGTCGGTCCCGGGCGGCTTTCAACTTTCGTTTAATCTTATAAATTTTATCGGTTGTTTCTTGAATCAAATCAGATCTTGATATTTGAGTATCACCCACCTCTTTCCAACAAAGTGGTGATCTACATTTTCGCCCGTATAAGGCTTCATAAGGTGCTGCTCGTATACTGCTATGGTAACTATTATTGAAAGAGAATTCAATGAGCGGGAGGTGTTGATCCCAATTCCCTTTGAAGTCCAGTACACAAGCACGAAGTAAATCTTCTAAGGTTTGGATGGTTCGTTCGGATTAACCATCGGTTTGGGGATGGTAAGCCGTACTTAGGTCGATTCGGGTTCCCAAAGCTACTTGTACTGCTTGCCAGAAATGCGAAGTAAAGTGACTATCTCGATCGGAAATAATCGAAAGAGGTACTCCGTGTCGAGATACAATTTCATCGATGTAAATTTGTGCGAGTTTTTCGGTAGAGTAATTGTTACGGATTGGGATAAAGTGTGCGGATTTGGTTAATCGATCCACAATTACCCAAATTACATTATGTCCTCGGGAGGTTTTGGGTAGATGTGTTACAAAATCCATGGTTATTTGTTCCCATTTTCACTGTGGGATTTCGGGTTGTTGTAACATTCCCGAAGGTTTTTGATATTCCGCTTTCACCCTTGCACATGTTATCCTTTTTCATACCAGGCCACCAGTAAAATTCCTTAACATCTTTATACATCTTATCGGTACCTGGATGAATAGAATATTTGGATTTGTGTGCTTCATCAAGAATAAGCTCGCGGAGTTTATGAAGTGTAGGAATCCACACCCAGTTTTTATAATAGAATATTTCATCAATTTTCTTCTCAAAATTCTTTTCGTTCCCATGTAGTTCTTCCTTCTCTAACCGATCTGCGTTTAAGGCTTCGTCTTGTGCAACACGAACTTGTTCGATTAGGCTAGTTTGGACAATCACTCCAAGTGCTCGTACCCTCAACGGTTTAACTCTATCTTTTCGGCTTAAAGCATCAGCTACTATATTGGCCTTACCCGGATGGTATTTAATTTCACAATCATAATCATTTAAGAGTTCTACCCATCTTCTTTGTCTCATATTCAGCTCCTTCTGATCGAATATGTGTTGTAAGCTTTTGTGATCAGTATAGATGGTACATTTGGTGCCATACAAGTAATGTCTCCAAATCTTCAATGCAAAGATAACTGCTCCCAATTCCAAATCGTGGGTCGTATAATTCTTTTCATGTACTTTTAATTGTCGGGAAACATATGGTATTACTTTCTTTCTTTGCATCAGTACGCATCCTAAACCTTTACGAGATGCATCACAATAGACCACCAATTCATCAGTTCCATCTGGAAGACTTAATATTGGAGCTTCACACAACTTTTGTTTTAATGTTTGAAAGGCCATTTCTTGTTCTTCTCCCCATTCATACATTCGATCTTTTTGAGTTAGGAGGGTTAAAGGTTGAGCAATACTTGAAAAGTTTTCAATAAATCGTCGGTAGTACCCGGCTAATCCCATAAACTGGCGAATAACTTTCGGCGATTTAGGTACTTGCCAATTCTTAATTGCCTCAATTTTACCGGGGTCGACTTGGATTCCTTGTTGATTCACAATATGTCCTAAAAATTGAATTTCTTGTGGCCAGAATTCACATTTGGACAGTTTGGCGTATAACTTTTCTTGCCTCAATAATTCTAAGATTTCCTGCAAATGTTGTTCGTGTTCCTCCTTACTTCTCGAATATATCAAAATGCCATCGATAAACACTATCACGAACTTGTCAAGGTAGGGTTTGCAAACTCGGTTCATAAGATCCATAAACACTGCAGGTGCATTTGTCAATCCAAACGGCATAACAAAAAATTCATAGTGACCATACCGAGTTCGGAAGGCTATTTTTGGGATATCTTCTTCTTGAATTCTTACTTGATGGTAACCCTATCTGAGATCAATTTTCGAAAAATACTTCGCACCCTGGAGCTTATCAAACAAGTCATCAATTCGGGGTAAGGGGTATCTATTCTTTATAGTCACCTTATTCAATTCCTAAGAATCAATACACATCCGAAAACTTCCGTCTTTGTTTTTCACAAATAACACCGGTGCTCCCCATGGTGAATAAATTGGTCGGATAAAGCCCCTGTCTAATAATTCTTGCAATTGGTTAGATAGTTCTTGCATTTCACAAGGTGCAAGTCGGTAAGGTTCCTTAGCAATGGGAGCTGCTCCCGATATCAGATCAATACGGAATTCAACTTGTCGGATCGGTGGTAAACCAGGAAACTCGTCGGGAAATACATCTGAATACTCGTGTACCACTGGGATGTCTTCTATTCGCTTTTCATCGGGGTCTTTGACTGCTACGCTCGCTAAGTATAATGTGCAACCTTGGCGCAAATACTTTAAAGCCTTAAGAGTTGGGATACGAGAGGCAACATAGTACCAGATTTATCACCTTGAACAGTCATAGCCTCATCATTCGGAAGAGGTATCCTAACAGTCTTATCCTTACAGACAATTTCATCTTTATACTTAGATAGCCAGTCCATACCAACTATAACATCGAAACTTCCCAATTCCACTGGAAGTAAATCAATAAGGAACGGGTGGTCGTTTAGGATAAGGGAACAGTTTCGGACTATTCGGTTAACAAGTATAGACTTACCGTTAGCGAGTTCTATAGTATATGGTTTTGTTAGTTCACTAACCGGCATATTTTCTAAAGGTAAGAAGTTAACATATACGAAACTTCTATCGGCGCCCGTATCAAACAAAACTGAAACGTACTGTCTAGAAACTAAGAATGTACTTATCACCACATTCGGATCATGACGCGCTTCACCTGATCCTAATACAAACGCGTGTCCCCTAGCTGCGTTGGAGGTTGATGCTTGTGCTTGGTTCTGCCTTCTCACTGCACCCTGGTTCAGCTTGGGGCAGTATCTCCGAAAATGATCCGTACTACCACATTCGTAGCTAGTACGGAGGTTCATGGTGGGTGGGGTTTGTTGATTGAGTCGTGGTCGGGTTGGGTGAGGTCGTAGTTGGGTTGGTTGTTGTGGTCGGTTTACATTGTTGGTGGGGGTTCTGCAATTTGGGGCATAATGTCCCGTTCTTCCACACTTGTGACAAACTACTGATTTACAATCACCCGTATGATGAAGATTACATTTCCCACACTTTGGTAAAGTTCCCTTATAAGTCTCTTGTTTCACATTCGAACAGGTCATGACATAATTTCGGGTATTCGGACGGGATTGTTTATTTTGAGGGTTCTTTTGCATCCTTGTCCCATAGTCAGATCGTTTCAAACTCGATGTTTCCCCCGGCATTCTTATCACACCACTTCTCATAAGATCAAAAGTAACAACACCCGCTTGAGATACAGTACTTTCCAATGTTGGGTGGGCTACTGAATTAACTATACTCCTCACGGTAGTAGTCAATCCCCAGATGTAGCGTTCAATACGTTTAGCCTCTGGAGTAACCAACCACGGTACTTAGCGAGAGAGTTCATTAAAATGGTTTGTGTAACCCACGTGGTCAGTACCTTTCATTTCCAAATTCCACAATTCATGTTCCAGTCTTTGAATTTCACTTTTCGGGCAAAAATGTTCTAGCATAAGGGTTTTAAGTTCGGTCCATAACATACGGTTTATAGCATCTTGTCCCCTTATTTGGACCACTGTGTTCCACCACATCAAAGCATGATCCAGAAACATACACGTAGCGAATTTGACTATACGGTCTGGTGGACATTCACTAATATTTATCACGGACTCGGTCTTTTCAATCCATTTGACCAATCTGTTCCGTCTCTCAATACCTTTGAATTCAGTCGGTTTACACGATGTGAACTGTTTATACGCGTAATCCTGACGTTGGGTGTTATTATTAGCAGTTGTGTTGATAACCGATACGGGGTTTGGATTCGTGACATTATCGGTGTTCAAAACGGTCTCAGGGTTCCCAATGACATTAACAGTCGGGTGAGTATTATTATTAGTATTAATAACATTATCAGTAGTCAGCGGGGTAGTAACACCCGGGGCTACATTAGTGTCCGACAGAGGTATATTAGCAGTTGCCGTAGTGGTGCTCGTAGGTTCGTTAACAATACTGTTGGCACGTATGCCTGCAGTGACTTGTTCTACAATAGTCAGTATCACTGCTTGTAGGTGGCGAGAAATCATTTCGCCCACCTCCGCCTCAAATATAGTATTAGTTTTCTCCGGGACCATTCTATAACATAATCATAAACACACAACTATGCCAAAGAACACATTTGTATTACACATATCTGTTACTGTACGTATGTAATCCAAACCCAGCACATAGACTTAACCTGGTGTAGGCCAGCTCTTAAATAGATATACTAAAATTTGTCACTATATAGAGGCTTAACCCAGTAAGGGTCAGTGCTTGTAACAATAGTAGATTAATAACATCCTCCATGTCAGTGCAATATGCTACTACTAGTGCTGCATGGGGGTATCAAAAGATTACGTATAACAAACCATACTACTTTTATTTATATTTATCCATATGTATATAATACAATAACCAACACAAACAACCATTTAAGCGGCAATAATTGCTTGACAACCGCATGTCTTGGTTGTAACTCTGTATAAGAGCCATCAATAATGAGTATCGGATCAATGTGTGTTCATCACTACCTGTTGTATATCCAGCATGTAATCATATAGCTCACGTCTTCTATATATGTTGGTGATTATAGATACTAAGTGCTTTAGTATCTGATTAGTCAATATAGCTAACCAGGCTGGGTCGGCTAAATGGGAAGGTTCTGGATCAAGTACATGTATACTCCATGTAAGGAAAGGTATCTCGTTAACATAGATACTGAAGGTTCTTCCCCTATGATAAGTCAATATGGGTGAGGAAGGCATACTATCAGGTGATGGTACACACGTACGGTCAGTCTGACTAGCTCTATGAGTGGGTGTAGTCACCGGGGTATGGTGTGATAATGGTATGGTAGATCTTGGAGCTCTAGAAAGAGAGTGGTAAGTATTGGTGGCTCGTTCTCCTAAGTCATTTCTAGGGGATTCCCTCGGGGAATTAGTGTCACGACGATAGCCCGATAAATCAAGCTGGTCAGTAGGTACCTCGAGCAGGACCACAACATCCCCTAAGCGTTCACTCGTTTCCTCCTCTGATTTCTCTTCGGGGTCCTCTTCTGGGTCCTCTTAGTCATCATGCAATACCGATATTTTGTTAGACAGACGATATTGTAGTTCTTGACATACTTCTACACAAGGGTTAGTAATAATAATAACGATTCTTAATAATATTAATTATAATAATGTATAATATTAATTACGATTTAGTACATACATGTATTCGTACACATTAGCACAAATAATCCTTTATATATATATATTTATATAATAATATATTTTACACACATATGTTGTTGTTCTTACCTATCGGATTGTTTATCGATTTCTTCTCGAATTCCATCGTACAAACAAGTCCGTTATTACGTTCCGGACCATAATAACCCACTTGTCCATTCGAGCTCATCCCGAGAATCATCAGTATATATTATTTAATATTATTTTATTCCCAGAGCTAATCGAGCCTATGGTTATCTTAGGGTATCCTAAGGGACATCCTAATTCTTTATAACCAATGGCTCTGATACCAACTTCTGTCACACCCCGACTAGGTAGTTGCGGAAGCATAATACGGGAATGTAACAGATAACACTGGTATCAACCACATTGTTTATAAAGAAATTCAACAAACTAATTTACATCATATTATATTGGTAGGTACTAAGTTTACAAACTAGATGAAAATCACATAACCAGTTCACGGGCTTCTTATTCGTTACTACGTATTTCTATCTATTCACAGCTATTCAACTTTCCTTCTAACACCAAGCACGTAAGCAAATCATTCCAACTTCGGCTTACCTGAAAAGCATGTTAAAACGGGTCAACTACGTCTAGTTGGTGAGTTTCAAGTTTCACGAGTATCAACGAAATCAGTATACGAGTTCGTAAAGTTTACAGTGTGTATGTATACATGTATGTGTATGATGTATTATACTAAGCCACAAGTGAAACCGAAACGAGCTAAAACACATGGCCACCCCTGCCCATGCACTCCCGTTGGCATTTAACAGCCACTTTGCCCCAAGTATGTACTATGTCTAACACCACATAGCAGTATGTAATAAGTTTAAATGACAATGTGCAACTGGGTTAACATGTTCCGGCATACCCCACCGGCCCTGTCAGTTGGGTTTGTCAAACCGATAGTACTATCCACACGTCACCGGCACGAAGTTAATCACTTGTGTTTGTGGGGACTTTCAAGTGTTAGTACTTAGATAATTCACATCATCACACGTTTTCAAGTATATAAGTATATGCAAACATGCTTTCCACCCCAAAAGTTCGTAAAACAGTTTAGAAAGTGGGGTCGTAAAACTCACCTTATCGTAGTTTGAGCAGGTAATATACGTCAATAAGTGTTATGCCTCGATTATAACTCGTATCCTATAATCGATATCGTACTGTTAATACTAGTACAATGTTTAAACCAAATTGGGCTGTATAACTAGCCTGGTTATAGCTGTTAGGCCCAGAACATGACCATAGTCTTAGATTGTGACGTTGTATACTATGAAATGTTTAAAACCAGTTTTGGCTCAAATTCACCGTTTCCCAGCCCTAGCCAAGTTTATTGTTTACGCGTTTCGGGATTAGGTATGATCACATAAACTTAAGTAAACATATTGATTGATAAAATGATTTAACTTATGAAAGAATTTTGAAGTTTCGATATCTAGTTTGATCGCAGGGTTCGTTTCCGTTTTCACACGGATTTGATTATACAAAACGCGTACAATCCATCCGAATTGTTCGAAATTCTCGTAAAAAGTTCGTTTTTATCAAATTCATCTAAAACTATGATATTTGACCACTTTTGATATTTTGACGTACCAGTCAGTCCGTTAAACATCAAACTGCCGGTTTCGTTAAAACAATAATAATTTAAATATTTGATTAATCATAACTAAATATGTACTTATATATAAATTATGTAAATTTTTGTAAAAATACATTAAAATATGAAGAATTTTATAAAAATATTTTCAGAAATTTTATTATTAATTATTTAGTTATAAAAATTCAATTAATAGGTTATAATCGTGTAATAAATGGCTCGTTTATATCAAACGACCTCCAAAAAATCCGATAATTTTTAAAAATGGCCTTAATATTATTACATAGCCCCTGAAAAATCTCCAGAACCTAACTCTTTTGAAAAAATGTCTTTTTGTATGTTTTTCGGCTGTTAAAATTCTGTTAAATCATAATTGCACAAACCATACTTAAGCATTTACAATGATCCCCAAACTTTACCAGTGATCTTACCATCATATATTAATCTTCAAATCCAAATTTCATAATTTTTCAATATGTTTAGCTATTTTTCCCAAATAAACGCTCATAAACGGAAATAAATTCACCAAATATTCTCCGTTTATCGAAAAATTACAAAATTTGAACAGGGACTCATTTATATGATCCCTAATGTCCCTGAAAATTTTCACAAGGTAACAACATGCAATTCACAACCTAATACTAAACAGCCCTTAAACGAGTGTTACGGGTTTACCTTGTCGGTTTTCGATGAGTTTTGCTGGATTAAATGACTTTCCGGGTCTCAGGTTGCAAACTCAGTGTATCTACATATCATATAACATCAAACCAAGCATAAATCATCAATTTAACAGCCTTGTTGACTAGGGTTTCGGTTTTGGTATCAAACCGAACTTTCAAACTGTAAAAACGTTGTATTCATGTTCTAATCCGTGTTTTTGACCAAAAATCAATATGTTTCTGTTTTGTAGACATGTTTAACATCAAAACATGATTTTACTTGATTTTTATGGTTTTTGGATGGTTAAACATGTTTAATACTAATCAAGAACTAATTTTCTATGTTTAAATATTACTAAACAAGCTTGAAATCTTCATGAATTTAATGTTTACCTTTAGGGTTTTGGAAGGGATGATGCAGAACTCAGCTGATCTTGATCTTAAATTGGTTAATGTGCAAAATATCAAGTAACAAGCTTGAATAACAAGCCTTATACAAGGGGTCCCACCCCATTTTTTTGTGGTCGGCCCATAAAGGGGCCCATGGGCCTCTTTTGGCCCATTAATGCCTCGGTTTCCGTTCCATGCGTAAATATCGGTCCAAAATTTAATTTGGATTAGTTTTTTCGCAAGAAAACTAGTTCGAGTGTGAAAAACAGTGCGAAAACGAGTGTTTTTCAGCATATTTTTGTAAAATAAGAAAAATGTACTGACTCGTTGTAAAAATCCAAAATATTTTCATGGATTGCCTAGAACATGTCATATAAGTGTTTTATAAATCTTTTTGGGCTTAACGGATGCTACAATGCTCGTTTTGATGTTAACGATTGCGTTTAAACTTATAGCGTATCAGTAAACGAAACCTTTTTCGTTTAAAGAGTTTTAAACGTACTGGGGCCTAAATATCAATATGATAGCCACTATAATATATATATAACTCATATATGACCCCTCAGTATATATACGGGTCATAATTAGTATCGGTTGGTTACTCGTTTAAGCACTACGAATTAACCAATTTATTGTTTACTTGTTACGTAGTGAATATAGTATACCTCGTTTTGTCACAAATGTCACACTTATTCAACCTTTTTGAGGTAAAATGCAACTCATTTTGACTTAAACCACTTGTCAAATTATTCTTTTCATTAAAATTCATAGTTTAAGAGCAAAGGGTGCATTTTGAGATCAAATTTCAGTTATATTTCTCTTCAAAACACTTTCTTTCTTTTTCTGAAAAGATCTCAAGAATGGGATCATATTGACTAAGTAGCTTTTTCAATACTTCATTCTCAGCATTATTATGACAACATAGATAGGTTAACAGCAGGTCTAGACTTAGCATGAATTTCATCTCCTTGGTGATATGATTAAGGTTCAATTAAAGCATAATTCAGTAATGGTCAACACTGTGCTATGATACATCATATCTCTTCTCAAAGCTTATTTGGCTTTCCCCATATCACGCCAATTTGACTCCAACCACATGTATTTGGTCAAAATTTGTTTTTGTATGACAGAACTTATTGGATCTTTTTGTATTTTTGATATTCAAACATATATAGAGGTGGAACGTTGGACTTACAGTTTAAATAACGGGCTTTTCATTCAAGATGAGATAGATTTTGTTAACATCATTGTAGTTCTTATTGTAACCCTCTTGTTTGATAAAATATTTAAAACATTTATCAACTTTTGGTTGATTTATTCATTCTTCCCCTTGTTTTTGATATTTTCTCAAATTTTCTTAAGCATGTTCTTTGTCATATTTAAAGATGTTTCATTTTTGGGTTGACCAAATAACAACAGGCTTGTGTATGACTGGATAATCACTTTTCTGCCTATCATTTGGAGAGATTTATCTTGATTCATGCAAAGCCAACTATGTATCTCCACATAAATATTAGCATATTCATTATGTTTATATCACCTTTGATTTTACACATCATGGGAAAGCAACCATACACGTTAATGACTATACTAAGTGTTCTTTCAACCTAATAAATCCATATGATTGGCTAAGTAGTTAATGTACTATCATTTCCCATTAAAATTCAGTTTAATATTCAATCACCCCAATTTCTCTTAATTGGCAGGTAAATGGCTATCCTGTTTGATTACAAGTGGTCAGTAGGACCAAACATACATGTGAATATATATGTCCTTTTAAAGTCAGAGTTATTGACATAGTTTTAAGTGAAGGAATAGGAAACAAGTTATAATTGCCCCAAATGCTTTCAGTTTTCTGGTTAATGGCTATCCTTTAAATCTATAAAGATTATAGGACCAAACATACACAAGTGTATGTCCTTCCAACTGGGCAAATGACATAATTTTTAGCAAAAATAACTATTTGAGACTTTTCATTAAAAAAATCCTTCTTTTTAGCTTCTATAACGCTTGAACTGAATAGTCTTATCATATCTCTACACCATTAATCAACTTGCTCATGTTTTGGACCAAAATAAAGTGATTATGCAAAATTCATTAGAAAAGTCATTTTATCATTTAATTTTTGACATAAAACTTATTTTGACACAAATAGTTGTTACATAATCAAATCTTAATCAATTATAACATCATCAAGACAAGCAGGCATTACTAACATTCAAGGTCTAACTTATCCTAATAACATCAAATGTTCAGATAAGCAGTGTTGTTAGATAAGCTTACACTAACAAGTAATTCAAAACAAACATGCTCATCCTAACATCACATACACACATTAACTGATAAATATGCATAAACATCAATGATACCAAAACTTTGTACTCATAGTCAGTTAAAGTACATATCAATTAATTGAAGCACACATCAGTTAACATAACCAGTATCATACTCAATCATATTCACATAACATTCAATTTGTGAGACCTCTAACCGTATAGTCAATTAGCACATAGAGGCACACAACTTAGCACACATCATTAATCAGATTTCATAAGAGTTGATCATTCCCAGGGCTTTCAAAAGAAAGTTGAACCAGGTTCTATCAAGTGGTTTGGTGAATAGGTCTGCCAAATTATCACTTGTATCAACTCTTTGCATTTCAATCAAACCTTTTTCTCTACAATCTCTTATGAAGTGTTGTCTGATTTCAATGTGCTTAGTCTTAGAATGTTGAACTGGATTCTTAACAATAAAATATGAAGCAGTATTATCAATAAGAATAGGGGTATTCAGAAAATTCAAACCATAGTCCAGCATCTGGTTTTGAATCCATAGAACCTGTGCACAACAAGCAGATGCAACAATGTATTCAGCTTTTAAAGTTGAGATTGAGACTGTTGTCTGCTTCTTGCATTGCCATGACATTAGCCTGTCACCCAAAAATTGACATCCACCTGAGGTTGACTTTCTGCTCATGTTACAGCCATCATAATAACTGTCTGTGTTGGCAATCAGATCAACAGATTGATTCTTTGGATACCAAATTCCTAAGTATGGTCTTCCCTTCAAATATCTAAAAATTCTCTTCATAGCATTCATATTGGAGACATTTGGACTTGATTGGAATCTTGCACACACACATACAACAAACATAATATCTGGTCTTATTGCTGTAAGGTACATTAGGGATCCAATTTTGGCTCTATATTCATGTTCATCCACAGGCTCCCCCTTTTCATCAGCAATCATCTTTTCTTTTGTGTCCATTGGGGTTGAAGCTGTTTTGAACTCATGACAATTGAACTTATTCAAAATGTCTTGCACATATTTGGTTAGAAAATCCCTTCAGCTTTCTGTTGAACTTGCAGTCCAAAAAAGAAGTTCATTTCTCCCATAGAGCTCATGTTGTATTTGGATTTCATTACCCTTTCAAACTCCATACACATTTGTTAATTTGTTGAGCCAAAGATGATATCATCTACATAAACTTGTAACAGCAGCAAGTCTGATCCCTTTGTTTTGTAGAAGAATGTCTTGTCAATGGCTCCTCTTTGAAAACCATTTTCAAGAAGATGATTTGACAGCTCATCATACCAAGCTCTAGGAGCTTGATGCAATCCATATAGGGCTTTATTTAACTTATACACCCTGTTTGGATACAAAGGATCCTCAAAACCTGGAGGTTGAGCAACATACACCTCTTCATCAATCTTGCCATTTAGGAATGCAGACTTTACATCAAGCTGGAACACCATAATATTCTTTGAGGCAGCATATGCAAGAAAAATCTTGATAGCTTCAAGTCTTGCAACAGGTCCAAAGACTTCCTCAAAGTCTTTTCCTTCCTCTTGAAGACATCCCAGTGCCACAAGCCTAGATTTATTCTTAATCACCAAACCCCTCTCATCCCTTTTGTTTCTAAAAACCCATTTAGTGCCAATTGCAGATCTGTTCATTGGCCTATCAACAAGATCCCACACATGTAAATCTCGGAACTGTGCCAACTCCTCCTGCATTGCTTCCACCCAACTATTGTCTTTTAGTGCTTGAGAAATGGTATTTGGTTCTATTTGGGATAGAAAGCAAGAGTAAAAACAGATATATGCAATTTCAGAGTGGCTTCTTGTGACTCTTTCATGTATGTTTCCAATGATGTTTTTAGAGGGATGATTATTTTCAACATAAGGAGTTTGTAATATCATATCAGCAGACACTGTTGTGTCATGATTTGATTCATTGAGTTCTGGTTCTTCAATGATTAAATCAGTTTCTGTATCATGAAATTCTAGTGATTCTTCATTATTTTGTCTTGAAGTGGATGCACCATTGTTGTTCATATTCAATATTTCAAACAGATTTTGAAATCTTGCAGTTGTTACTCCTTCTTCATTTGTTTGGATGCTTGTGTTTCCCTCAGTCTGAACTTGATCAGGCTGCACATCATATTGTCTTGATTTATATCTACATGATCTTGTTCTAGACTGTGATTGTTCTCTTGATCATCTTCTTGAACTTGTTTAACAATATCACTTGAGGGAACATTTACAAATGTATACTCCTTTTCTTTACTAGCAACGTTCTTCCACAATCCTTCCAAGTCCAATGTTTTCTTCCTTTTCTCTTCAATTACACTGGTCTTGTAGAATGAGTCATCAAAGTCTTCAGGATAAATTTTGAAAGACCTTATGTATTTCTCATGATCAAATAGCCATGCTGCACCATCAACTGAGTTGGATTGATTCTCATTAAAGATGATGTCAGATGATTCAATAACACTCAAATAATCTTTCACATATACTCTGTATGCTTTTGAGTGTGTAGAATATCCAACAAAGAAATAGTCTAGGGATTTTGTCTGAAATTTGTTCAAGTTATCCCTAGTGTTTAGAAGAAAACATTTGTATCCAAAAGGTTTGAAAAACTTGATATAAGGCTTTCTGTGAAAGAAAATCTCATATGGTGTCTTGTTATGCCTTTTGTTGACAAGTACCCTGTTCTGAAAATAGCAGGCTGTATTTATGGCTTCAGCCCAATATGTAACTGGTAGATTAGCATCTGCTAACATGGTTCTTGCAGCTTCAATCAATGTTCTGTTTCTTCTTTTTGCAACACCATTTTATTCAGGAGTTCTAGGAGCTGTGAATTGTTGAATTATTCCCTTTCCTACACAAAATTCTTCCATAACTCCATTTTTGAACTCTGTACCATTGTCATTTCTCATCATTTTAACCTTCTTACTCAGTTTTTTCTCAATTATTGTTACACAACCCTTAATCAACTCTGTAGTCTCATCCTTTGTACTAAGGAAATAAACACAAGTATATCTTGAATAGTCATCAATGATCACAAGACAATATCTTTTCTTCCCTATACTTGGCACACTCACAGGAACAAAAAGATCCATGTGAAGTAATTCAAGTACTTGATCAATTGAGTTGATGAGCTTTGTCTAATGAGAGGATTTGTGTTGTTTGCCTTTCTGACATGAACTACAATGATCTTCCAATTTGAATTCTCTGTAGGTAAGCCAATTACATGCTCACCTTTGACAAGTCTATTCATGTTCTTCAAATTCACATAACACAATTTCCTATGCCACAATTTTGACTCATTTTCAGTGGCTTTGGAAACAAGACATGCACCTCCCCTTGAAACAGCTTCTTTCATATTCAAATCATATAAGTTGCCATTTCTTATGGCCATCATCATAATCATTTCTGGTGGGATAACAAATTCAGGTTTTAGAATGAAACAATGTGAGTCATCAAAATCAACTTTGTAACCCTTATCACACATTTGTGATATGCTCAGCAGATTATACTGTAGACCTTCAACATGAAACACATTATCAAATGAAACTTTCCATTAGTTAAAATTCCCTTCCCAACAATCTTTCCACCATTCTCATCACTTCCAAAGGCTACAGGACCTTCAAACTTTTCTTCATAATTGACAAGTGACCTTCTATCACAAGTTATGTGCCTAGAACAACCACTATCCATGTACCATATGTCATTCAGAGGAGTGAACTGTTCCTGCACAAAAGAAAGAATTTGATTAGTTGAGTGATGAAGTGCAAGCTACTTCTGCTTGCAACTCATCAATTTGAATTTCAGTGGCAACATGGGAAGTGAGTGTTGTTGGTACAGGATCTTCATGACTGACTTCAATATTGTCTGAATTATCTATTTCATAGCCACACACTCTTGGGGTTTTAACAAATGAGGTTTAGCTCTAGCCTTCTTCTGATGTAGTATCATACTCTTGTACCACATATTCCTTCTTTTCTGAGTAATCTCTCACATCAGCAATATTATTCACCTTAGCTTCAACCTTAGGTTTCCAAAGGAATCCTTCAGGTTCATAACCATGTTCATTAGAAACTTCTCATCACCAGTAAGTTCAGTTGGTTTCTTTCTAGGAAAGATACCTCTGATTCTTGTCTTCTAACTGTTTGGTGATCCTTGAGGGCTATCAGATTTAACTGATTGTGTATCATTTTTAGGAATGATTCTCAAGGGCTGAAAGTTCTTCTTGATAACCTTTTCATGCTTCATAGGAGATTTCTTTATCTTTACTGATGGTTTCAATTTAACATTATTCATTGCTTCATTTTCACACACCTTTCCCTTTCTCAGATATTCATCATACTTTTTCTTGTACAGAACAAAGTCTTGTCCATACTTTGTCTCATCGGAGACATGAAAGGGCTTAAAGTTGTGTCTCTCATTACAAGAATCTGTGTGATGACCATACTCATCACACTTCTTGCACCAAACTTTTCCCTTGTATTTTTCATGATCACTTCCTTTTCTTAACCTTTCACTCGTTCTTAGTTCTTTGACTCCAAGTGTCTTCTGAGATTTTAGACTATCAAAATCTATTGAGAAAGGAAAAAATTCCTTAATCTTGATGTCTTGTCTTCCAATCTTGCTTTTGACAAACACAATTTTCTTCATGTTTACTGGTTTTTCATCTTGAATTTATCTATGCCTTGATTGCCTCTTTTCATATTCTTCCATGGTTTCCACTTCCCCAACGTCAAACACCTCATGACTAGAGAAAACATGGTAAACTGGGATAAACTTCTCAATATTAACTTCTTAAGTTTCCCTTTTCTTTTTGTTTTTACTTATCCTCTCCAATACATCAATTCTAGGTGGCTTGACTGCATTGTAGTTTACCTTCTTTCTCTCACATATATCAAAGGACACATGTTCTCTTCTAAGTTTTTCATTCATTTTCTTCATCTTAGGTGTCACTGGTGGAAGTTGTGGCAGTTTCTCAATTGAATCAGGTTTCTTGTACCTTCTTCCTCTTTCAGCAGCTTTAATCTCTTCATCAGTAATTTGATCTCTCAAATCACTTAAAACATCTTTATTCAAATCAACAGAATCAAATTCATCTTCAGAGACTTGAACTCCAATTGATTTGTTTTCTTTCACAGCTTTCTTTACCACAAATTCTCCTTCTTCACTCACCTCAACTTTCTTATACAAATCCACAAACTTTTCTTTGTCTTGAAAGACATCTTTGAATTGCTGTAGATATGCATCTCTTTTCTCTTTATCAACTTTTGGCATAAAGTTGTTGTTGAATGGTGGTGGTACTGCCTTGTATTTTTCTTCTTCTTTTACTTGATTTAGAATACCACAGATGTTTCATGTGGAAACCAAGTTCTTTAAAAAATTCTCAACCTCCAGTTTTGTGTTCTGCACCTTATCTTCAACAATCATTTTCTTCAACCCTTCTATCTCAATTGTAAACCTTTTCTGAGCTCTATAACTTATTACATTGTTTTCTTCCAAACTTTTCATTCTTTCTTCACTTATCAGCTCACTTGCCTCATATCCATTGATAATACTTTGTTTCTTAAAACACTCACTTTCCAGTTTGCCTAGTTTTGCTTTTAAATCATTGATAATTTCATTTAAATAAACAGTAGGAGCAGAGTGTACCTGAGATGTTGATCCAAATTCTTTCTCAATCAAGGCCATAAATGCCACATTTGCTCTCCTGATATCATTAGCAATTTCTTCTTCATGATTGCTCCAATCAAAATTGCCCTCACGCTGTGTTGTTACAGCCACATTTACCTGATTTCTGAGTTGATTTTGATTGGTTGGGACTGAGTTATTTGGAATATTTTGAAGGTTTTGGTTGTTATTCCTTTGAAAACCTTGATTCTGTGGCACAACTTGATTGTGATTGTTCATGTGAGGTTGGAAGTTGTTGAAGTTGGGGTTATAATTATTGTTGTTGAAGTTGTTGTTATTGGGATTGTTGGTTCTCATCTGGTTCTATTGATATTGATGCTGCTGGATTCTTGGTTGATTTTGGAACTGGTTCATTTGATAGCAAATGGCTTTTGACTTATCAAAACCAATTCTTTCATTAGGCCATGATAGAAATGATCTACCAGTTCTATTGTATAACCTTTTGCTTCTAAGAGCCAACATGGCTGCTTTCCATTTCAAATCCATATATTCTAAATCATCAGCATCTATTTGCTCAAGGTCATCTTGTACCACACTTGTATGAATCAGATTCTTTGCAACAAAAACATTATATGACTCTGTAAACATTGAGAGCAAAGCTTGTGTTTCACTTCCTTGGCCATTTCCACCACCAGTGTAAGGTACATGCCCACTTGCCATGGAGGCAGAATCAGTATCATCTATCAACTGGGCATTGAACCTTTACTGGTTACTATGGTGACTTGTGCTACCACCAAAAAAAGACTTTGGTGTGTCAACACCATGCTCAACTGGTTCTTCAGTTATGGGAATCTGTTGTTGGTTTTTGGTTGACAAGTTGCTCATCGGTGCAATAAGAGCATTACTGATCTGGAAACATGGCTTCTCCTCTTTGATCATCTCATTTTCAATCATTTCTATATCTACAGCCTGAAGGAAGCACACTACATCATCCACTTTCAAATCATTGAAATTGAGCTTTTGAAGGATGAACTTGCAGGCAGTGTACCATTCCTTAGGCATTGAGTTGAGTAGCTTGGTATTCAAGTCATAATCAGTCATGACATAGTCAGTGGTTCTCAACTCATTCACAATTGCTTGAAATCTTTCTCGAATTGACTTCAATCTCTCTCCTTCCTTATACTTAAACCTTTCCAACTGTTGTTTGAGCCTTTGCTTTTTAATGTCCTTCAACTCTGTGTTTCCCTCAAACATTTCAAGAATTGCATCATACATAGCCTTTGTAGTGGCATGATATGCAACTTTGGTCAATATTTCCCATGACAGACCTAGCTTTATCACGGCTAAGGCCCTGTCATCCACGTTCCTTAGTCTTTCTTGCACAGATGCAATGGATTTGCACCCTCAGTGGCGTCTTGTGGACCATTCTTAATCGAGTTCCACATATCAACATCATTATAACAAACTGTAGCTTCAAACAAGACCTTCCATTTTGTGAAATTTTCCTGTCCATACAGTCTAGGAATCTTGTTAGTAGACACTTCTTGTTCTTCGTAAACAGACATTTTGAAAATCAAAATCAGTTAATTTGTCAAAACAGAGTTTTTAAAAATTATCAGATCTGAAAACCGGTTGTTCAGATCTGATGTATCTGGTGCGATTAGAAAAAGATTTAGGAATAAAAATTCATGATTTAATTGAAATAAGGAAGAGAAAACACCAAGAGAATGTAGATCTGGAAGAAAAATGAAGAACAGAGCAGCTAACGTCACTTTTCAATGGAACAGTGGTCTGCTTACGTCATCTTTCTTCAAATCTTCAATCAGCAACAAGAATCTTACTAAAATAGCAGCTACAAACTCTGATACCACTTGTCAGGTCCCCGATTTCAGGTAGATCTTACATAACTCAAGTCATAACTCACACGGATAAATGTGTTGACAAGAGAGTTAATGACGGGTTGCTATATTTAGAAAGATAACCGTTTGTTAAAGGCATAATCAATAACAAACAGGGTAGTTGCTAAACAATAAATCAAAGGTAATTAGCACACACAAGATTCACTCAAAAGATTTCCAATCATATAATATTCATCATACAAACGATAATCGATTTAATGTGTCTTGTTGGAAAGTTATATCCGTATGATTCCTAGGACGGCTGTCACACTCAGAAATATTCTTTCTTATCTTAAAAGTGTAAACGCCTGAATCCATCCTTAGGAGGCGTGCCCTAAATTATTTCTTTATATAGGCATGAAACCTCCTTTACAGCTGTCATTGCTTCTAGAAACCCTAAATGACAAAACATATTCAAATTACATATTCAAGATTATTCTAAGTGTAAAACAAGTCTTCCGGGTAGGCTTTATAGCATTATTGACTTTCTGAGTAGACTATGTGCTCTACCTTCCTTCAGCACTTGTTTCCGGGTAGACTTTACTTAAAGAGCATTTTACCAAGTAAAATACTCATCGGGTAGACTTCAAACTTCTTGACTTCATCAGACTTTGCCCGACAAATTCTTACGAGCGACATTTTTCTTCAATGGGCCATTCAACTCTTTACTAGAAAATAGCTTATTAGCAAAGTGTGCCCGGTAGCACTATTCCTTGCTTGAGTTGAACCTTGCCCGATGTTACTTAAGATTATTCATTAAACATCAAGCCTACTTGAACCATTGTATTATTAAAGAATACCTTGCCCGGTCTTCCAATCACTTGGCTTCATGAGCTTGGTTAGCCAAGAGCTTACTCGGGAGTAAACCTTACTCGGCTGAGAAGAACAACCTTGCTTGATAAAGTGACCCTTGCCCGGGTATGTACAAACTAGTTAACCTTGCCCGGTTAAACACAAATTTGTAAACCCTGCCCGGATATCAACTAAAGAAGAATTCTAGAAGATAACCTTGCCCGATAGACAAAATATCATGTCCGGCTAAGTAAAACCTTGCTCGGAAGTCTAAGGTGTGCCCGGTTCCATGCTTAGCGAATTCTGAGGAGGTTGAGAAGATTCCAATCTTCCATATATCTTTTTTAGGTAAAATCTTTGACTCAACAGTTTAAGTTTCAACGCTAAACGTTCATAAAAACATAAACTTTAATATGAAGAACATACCTTTATGTGTTCGTTAGGTCACGGTTAACTTGGTTATGAACTTCAAATCTTGTATATAGCTAGTATGTGCAAGATCTATTAAGACATAGGCTCGGTTTGGGTTTCGGGTTGCATCTTTGTTCGCGGCCGTGTATGGTGTAGGGAGTATGTGTGTGTTTTTGAGTGTGTAAAGAATATGGAAAGATGAAATGAGGATTTAGGGTTTTAGGGTGGTTTAAAGGTGTATTTATACTCCTTAAAGCCCATGATCCTAAGGCCCATCCCACCATCTTAATTCATTTAGTTATCCAAATCCATACTTCTTTCAATATTTAATATTAATTAAATATTAACACACGATTCGAATCATAAACTTTATTTTTATTTTTATTTATAAATTTTGGGATGTTACATGTGTTAACCTAGTTGCAGACATGCAGGCTGCAACTAAAATGATAAAACAGAAACTTGAATTTCTGTTTTCAGTAGTAACCCGTAGAACAAAGAGAACTAAACAAAATGATCATACAACATACATGAATGAAGCAATGCATTGCAAAGAGACATGTTTGACTTTTGACGATCAAATCAAGCTATCTAAGATTAGCATATTTTTGTATAGCAAAGAATAACCATATTTCATTATAGCAAAGCACTTTTGTGTAGCCTAAAGTAACCGAACTACAGCCCATTTATCTGGCGCAACCCAGTATGTGAACCAACTGGCCGTCCACAGTGAAGAAAGAACCATTTGGTCCCAACACAATCCAGATTGGTTCCATCCCATGAGCAACCCCACTAATCTAAAGTTTAGTTTTGAATCAGGGATTTGAAGTCACAATAATCCGATATCACTCTCAATAAGTGTGTAATCATATTTGTAATTGGTTTTTATTCTATTCAAGGGACTACAAGTATGTAGTATTCATTTCAAAGAACTTCATTCGTTCATATAGAAATAGAATACCTCAACTCCATCTCGGAAATAAAAATTGTTTCAAATGAATTAGTACTAACAACTTCAATAATAGGTTTTCTCTAATTAGTTAATATACCAAGCCCTAATTTCGTAAAGATAACATTATCTAATTCTGGTTTAAATTTAGTCCCACTAAAGACCACACACCTGGGAAGCATATATATATATTATGAATTGTCAATAAGCATTTGGCGGGAAGCCTCGGCTTGAGCTTCTCCTTTCTGAGTAAGGATCGAGAAACCAGAGCTCCCCTTGGATTCTACCTCCTGCATTCCAAGTGCTCTGTTTGTGCCTCACCAATAAATTACCGACCATTGACGGATTAAAGGACGCTGATCATCATCGATACCGCAAAATACTCTGAACCAACGATGTAACAAAGCTACAATCCTAATATTAAATTGCACATTTAACATTGTTAAAATTCAATTCATAAGTCTTGAACAAAATTAACCAGCTTTATGACGAGCAACCAACTCAACGTGATATCTAGGTAACGTTTACTCTAATAAAACTTCAAATCCACAAGAAACAAATGAATATTAGACATAAATCGGTACCCAGATGCGTAAACATTTAATAATCTGTAAAATTCAAATTAGGCCTCGTACAGTAAATGACGAATCGAAAATTAGGGCATACTTGGAGATGGTTTAGTTTCATTCAGACCTGCAAGACATCGATCTCTTTCTCTCTCAGCGGCATGGATTTAATGTGGACATCAGTTGAAGTGAGTCGATTGGGGTTGGATGACGGTGGCGCTTAGGATCTCTCTCTCCCTCTCATCTTACCACTTTCTCACTTTAATCTGTTATTGTCATGTGAGTTGCACATGAAATATAGCTTCAAATATATGTACGAATAGCTTAATAGTGTGTACATAGTTGCTACATTAACTTATGTGAGATACCATAAACTTGTCTTTTAATTATATATATAATGTGAGATAAAGAGAAGAAAGTATCATCATTGTTTATCACAAAATTGTTATAAACTTAATTTAACGAAAGTAGCACCCCCCCCCCCCCCACCGCCCATTGAATTGGTTAAATTGACGGAGGTAAATTAATTCCCCCTAAAAATTATAATATATAAAATCAGTAAAAAACCTACAATATAGGAAACATACCACCAAGAACATTCATAACTAAAACACTTTATCTGGAACATCATGACCAACATCAATGAATAAAAATACTATGTTCTTATTCAACCAATTTACATGTAACCAATATTCATGAACGAAAACACACTTACAAAAAAACACAGTAATAGAAACATACCAATAATAAACACCAACATATGTTCTTGAACGAATCCCACTCTACATGAAGATGAACATCATAACACAATTGTGAAAAAAATTATCAACTAAAAAAAACTACAAACAGAAACAATGATGCATAATCCATATGAATTAAAACACCCATGGACGATATCATGAACCCAATTCTTTATAATATCCCATATCTATAAACTCTTCTTCCATCATTGCATTAACATTCTTACCTTGAACCAAGACTAAATCAAATCTTCATTGAGTTTCCTATAAATTGGTTCTGCCTTGGAACAATCGAGTGGGAAGAACATGATTTGGCATCATTCAAAATTAGAGAAAAAGAGAAAAAAAGAAACAAGAATTGTGATTTGGTATGATAATGATAATTGTAAATATAAAATCATAGGTGGTATCACCTAATAATTAATCCGATTATATATCTAGTCATTGAATGGGTAAAAAATAATTATTATTAATTAGATGCACAAAAGTAGGAATTTCCATTAATTCAAAATTTAATTCTAAAATTATATAATTTTAATTTTGACAATCTTATTCTTAAGTGTTATATCTCATCCAATGGTCAAAATCACTTCTTACACTTTTTATGAATTATTGTCTTTTTATTATAACTTTACTCTACACACACTCACACACACACACATATATGTGTATATATATATATATGAAACTTTAAAAAGTGGGGAACTAGGGAACACGCTTAAGCCGGATAAACCCAATTCGTTCGACGGCACTGAGGGAGCCATAGGTTTCCCGCGTTGGGCCGAGAAGGCGGAGTCAGCCTTTGAGATGTGCAACTGTCCACCAGCCAGCATGGTCAAGTTTGCTGTCAGAACACTGCAAGATTCAGCCCTCACCTGGTGGAATTCAAATGTGCAGATTCTTGGTTTGAGATTGGCGAATGCTATGAATTGGGAGGAATTCAAGAATATAATGCGGGAAGAGTATTGTCCTAGAGAGGAGATCTCAAAGTTGGAGTCAGAATTTTGGGCTTTGAAGATGGTGGGTTATGAAATTGAAGCCTACACCACCCGTTCTCATGAACTGGTAGTGATGTGCTCGCGGATGGTAGACCCGCCAAGTAAGAGGATTGATATGTTTATTGATGGTTTGGTACCCCAGATTTAGGGTATGGTTACGTTTTCCAAACCGACCACTATTCAACAAGCGATCCGAATAGCCCACAAGCTTACGGATCAAGCAGTGGAACAAGGTGCGTTACCACCAAGAGGTTCCATCTCTAAAACCCTTGACAAATTGAGAAATGACAACAACAACAACTCTGGGAATGGAAACAGGAAGTTTGACAACCCAAGGTCCTCATCATCGAACCCCCCACAGTAACAACACCACCGTAAACCCGAACTCGCTCGGATGTTCAACAATCAGAGTTCCAACAACAACAACGGTGGCGGACAGGGTTCGAGTAACTATGCTGGAAAGTACCCAAAGTGTAACAAGTGCAACTATCACCATGTTGGCCCATGCGACTGTATCAAATTTCTGCGATGCGGTAAAGTGGGTCATCAGGCAAAGGAATTTAGAGGCGACCTAGCGGGTAAGGGCGCCCCTAACCAGCCTGCAACAACGAAAGGGTGCTTTGAGTGTGGTTAGGAGGGTCATTTCAGGAAGGACTGTCCTAAACTGAAACAAAATGAAGGCAATGGAGGCAATAGCAGCAACGAAGGCGGTAGTAAGGGTAGAGCCATTGTCATTGGATCTGGCCAGGCCCGCAACTATCCGAACGTGGTTACCGGTAAGTTTCCTGTAAACGACTGTTTTGCTTCTATTTTGTTTGGCACTGGAGCTGATAGGAGTTTTGTGTCGAAAGCCTTTAGTAAACTGTTAGACTTAACTCCGACACCGTTAGATGCTAAGTTTTCTGTTGAATTAGCTGACGGTATGTCTATAGAAACAACACATGTACTAGCCGGATGTAAGTTGAAACAATCGGGTCATACCTTCGATATCGACCTCATACCCTTTACATTTGGTAGTTTCGATGTTGTTGTCGGCATGGACTGGCTATCCGAGAATAGAGCCGAGATTATATGCCATGACAAGATAGTTCATATCACTACTCCTTCCGGCGAAGTCATCTCAATACAGGGCGAGAAGAGCGGCATGACTACTAGCATCATTACACTCATGAAGGCACAAAATTATTTACGAAAGGTTCATCCGGCGATTTTAGCTCATGTTAACGAGAAACCGGTTGAGGAGAAGTGGATCGTAGACATACCGATCGTGCGAGAGTTTCTGGAAGTCTTCCCGGAAGATTTGCCAAGACTCCCACCCATTCGAAAAGTCAAGTTCCAAATCGACTTAGCCCCCGGTGCTGCACCCATAGCACGAGCCCCGTATCCGCTCGCATTGGCGGAGCTTCAGGAGTTGTCCACTAAATTACAGGACTTGTTAGATAAGGGTTTCATCCGACCCAGCTCATCATCATGGGGAGCCCCTGTTCTATTTGTTTGAAAGAAAGACGGGACTTTCCGCATGTGCATCGACTACCGAGAGCTGAACAAGGTGACAATCAAGAACCGTTATTCCTACCCCGAATTGATCGTTTTTTCGACAAGCTTTAGGGATCGAGTTACTACTCGAAGATCGATCTGAGATCTGGTTACCATCAATTAAGAGTGCTTGAAGAAGAAATTTCAAAGAGAACATTCAGAACTCGGTACGGTCACTATGAGTTTCCGGTTATGCCTTTGGGCTTAACCAATACACCTGCCGTATTTGTGGACCTCATGAATAGAGTATGCAAGGCGTATCTAGACAAATTTGTTATTATTTTTATTGACGATATCCTCTTCTACTCCAAGACCAAGACCGATCATGAAGAACACCTAAGGCTAATCCTGGAATTACTAAAGAAGGAACAATTGTACGCTAAGCTCTCTAAATATGAATTTTGGCTTCGCGAGGTTCACTTCTTAGGACATGTGATCAATGAGAGTGGTATCCATGTCGATCCAGACAAGGTAGAGGCCATCAAAAACTGGAAAGCACCTAAGACTCCGACTGAGGTGCGACAATTCCTAGGACTGGCTGGCTACTACCGACGTTTCATCGAGAGATTTTCAAAGATTGCTCAACCTCTCACTGCACTGACACACAAGGGTACTAAGTACAATTGGGGTAACGTACAGGAGTCTGCCGTCCAAGTTTGAAAACAAAACTCTGTAGCGCGCCTATCCTAGCCCTCCCCGAGGGAATAAAAAATTTTTAAGTACATTGTGATGCATCGATACAGGGTCTCGGCTGCGTGCTAATGCAACTGGAGAAGGTTATAGCCTATGCCTCTCGAAAATTACGGATACACGAGAAGTACTACACGACCCAAGACTTAGAACTCGGAGCTGTGGTGTTTGCCCTTAAGATATGGAGACATGACTTGTACGGTACCAAATTCACCAATTACACCGACCACAGGATTCTCGAACATATCTACGATCAAAAGGAGTTGAACATGCGACAGCGTCGTTGGGTCGAGCTACTTAACGATTATGACTGTGCCATCAAGTACCACCCTGGCAAGGCCAATGTAGTGGCTGATGCTCTCAGTAGAAAGGAAACCGATAAGCCTAGACGGGTGCGTGCATTACAACTCACGATTCATGCCAACTTGCCGGATCAGATTTGTGATGCTCAACTCGAAGCTTTGAAAGACGATAACCACCCATTAGAACTCATGCGGGGCTTGGAGAAGCAGCTTGAAACCAAATCAGACGGGGTTCGATATTTCGAAAACCAGATTTGGGTCCCTCGATAAGGAGACTTGAGAAATCTGGTGATGGACGAGGCACACCAGTCCTGATATTCTATTAACCCTGGTTCAGATAATATGTACCTTGACCTAAAGTTACTTTACTGGTGGCGAAACATGAAAGCCAACATTGCCACCTACGTGAGCAAATGTTTGACTTATACAAGAGTCAAAGTGGAATATTAGAAACCATTTGGACTACTACAGCAACTGGAAATCCCAACGTGGAAATGGGAACTCATTTCGATGGATTTCATCGCAGGATTACCCAAAAAACCGACGAGATGCAATACCATTTGGGTGATCGTTGACCGGTTGACTAAGTCTGCGCATTTCTTGTCGATCAAGGAATCGGACAAAATGGAAAGACTGACTCGCATCTACATGAAAGAAGTAGTGTCTAGACACGGAGTGTCTGTCTCAATCATATCTGATCGAGATTCCCGTTTCACTTCACACTTTTGGAAGTCACTACATAACACACTAGGTACCCGCCTCGATATGAGCACAACATACCATCCTCAAATGGATGGGCAAAGTGAACGTGTCACACCCCGAAAACCTTAATATAATACAGCGGAAGACTTTGACTAAGTCATTCGGGTGGTGACAGACGCCGTTTAGCCAATCATAATAAGGCAATTATTTTCAACCCCAAAAGTTGGACTTTTACTCAACGATCAAAGTTTACATGTGTCAAAAGACACGATTTTATTATTACAAGTCCAAGTTATTATTTTACTCCTATTCAAACACACCACATCCACTTTCTCGCGCCCTCCATGAAGCTTCAATACTTTATTTACCTGAAAGACATATTACAATAAACGATCAACACGAAGGTTGGTGAATTTCTCTATATTTACAATAACATATATATATATATATATATATATAACTACATATACTATAATAGAATGAAAATAGGGCAAACGAAAAGTCCATATAATTCGTCTTGAAAAGACAATAAATCAAGTAACATAATAGCAATTCCATATATATATATATATATAAATCGAAAACATCCATATAATTATCTTTTGTCATTATAAACCAATATCACCTCGTGTGTAATCGTCATCACAACCTGAATGATATCAAAAACATCCCATGTATAATGTTTTAGCCCCGTTATAACACAAACCCGTGTGTAATGATCTACCGTCATTACATCACAAAAATAATAGGCATTTTACTTCTTAAACAAATCGTGCTGTTGTAGACGAGCAAAGAATACAAAATTACGTATGACTATCATCGTTGATAACCTGATACATACCAGACTCAAAAAACGCCTACTTTTAACCCAACGCGATGGAAGTAGGGGGCATCACCCCGATAGATCTACCCATATTTTTGGGCCCCTTTCTAGGGTTAACCGTTATTTAGCCAACTAGACTCATCCCGCGTTTGATACGTTTTGTAAATAAGATGCCTTTATAAAACTTCAATATAAATATCAATACAAAGAATATGTCATTCCCCCAAAACACAGTAAAAATCGATTCGAAAACGAGGGGTCGATAGTGAAACTCACATTTGCCTCAACACGAATAACACTCCCGATGTAATTCACAACCAGTTGACGTCAAAATCTTATGAACAGTTATCCAATGATAACTGGATTCCTTTGTTTAACACAAAATATATTAACACATATACACATATACCAGTAAGAACGTATCGTAATTTAGCTCGTTTATCCTCATTTGTCTTATTTATTATAATTATAACTTGGGCATTATTTAATAAAAGTATATATATATATAAATATATATATATTGTAAAATATAATAATCTTTTATAAATCGATATCCAAAATAAATATTTTTTCCAACTATCGTATATATATTTTTATATCATAAAAATACACAAAATCGTCCAAGTTTCGATTGTACCATTTTTAATAGTCGGTATTTACCAACAGTTATTTAAATATTAATTAACAATATTTCATTGTCCAAATTATTTCTGATAACAAATTTTTATTCGAATCTTTCGTTATCTAACTTTTTCAACACTTAACGATATAAAGGTAAACCTCCTCGCGTACGATTCGAATCTCGGAACCTGCTCAACACCCGCATGCAATACGATCTGGGTACATCAACGCCTTCGTTTTTGCGTCACGAACGTTTCTGCAGTCTCGGATCGTCCATACGACACCTCAAAACCTACACGCAACTCATTTTAGTAAACTGTTTTTCTCTTAGAATCTGACCAGAAACTTACGGGGCTTATAATTTACCATCCGGAATCTGATCATCAATTCCTTTTGTGGAATCATATATATATATGATATAAAGGTTCACCGAAATTTTCAGGTCGATCCGACGGCCGGATTTCCGGGAATAGTCCGTTCTTCACTGCTGTGTTCCTAGAAAAACACCCAGCGAACTGAACACGAAAACTAGTCTATATCCCAACTTAAAGAACTCCGATTCTCATCTCCACCGTTCAAAACGATCATATATGTGTTATGAAACCTCTTTATAAAAATCAAGACAATCGGACCGTTAGATTTTCTGTAATAGACTAATCTTTGCAGACATGCAAAGTGAATACAATCTGTCCAGATTTTAAACGAGTTTTTAACGAACTTAAGTTCAAATATAGGACGATCAGAGCTTAATATCACGTTCGGGACGTTGAAAAATGGTTTCGGGTAGAAGACGGACTTCGATCGCCACTCTCGGCCTCGCCGAACCACCGTCGGCCGCCGTCGGACCACCACCGGCTACCACTAGTTGCTGCCGGACCGCCATCGACCACCGCCGGAATTCCCAGCCTTCTCTCTACTCTCTCTCTCTCTCTCTCTCTCTCTAAAATGCAGATATTTTGTTCAAATAAGATAATGGTGGGGTAACCCACCTTATATAAGTGCCGGTTTCAAATAAGTTTTTCGATCGCGTTTTGGTTTCTCGCTCCAACGATCCTGTTACTTCGCGTGACGTTGTATTTTTCAAATACATTTCGTCAAAATACTTATTCTTCTTACGTTCTCGACTTAAATTTGTCTCGTTAACTTATTATATCCGTTAATAGGCTGTTATCGATCGTTTTTGAAAATAGTAATTTGCATTTTCCCGTTCCGTTATAACTCAGAATTGAGTCACGTTTTCGCCGACATTCTCACTTTTCAATCCTCTAAAATATTAAAATGGATTCACTCATAGACATTTTCTCGAATGTCAGGTTGAATATTCACACATTTAACCGAAAACGTTCGTTCCTTAATAAAATATCACCACAATTTCTTTATCCGTTCCGACTTCATATGTGTCTTAATATAAATATATTCCTTTCATTCTTAGTATAATATGATATATTTAACTTGATGGTCTTAATTCTTACTTAACACAGTCTAAATACGTCTTAATCTCATTTATGGAATATAATAATACGTCTTATTTTTCTGGGTATCACATTCTCCCTACCTTGTTTGAATCTCGTCCTTGAGATTCGACTGAGCCTAGAGGGTGTAACATTCTAATGCTTTTATTTATATTGCTAGCTTACCGGTAACTTACCGATTTTCAGATTCTTTGTCATCACAAGGTGAACGTTTCTGATTTGAATGAAATCTTCAGTCGGTATTAACATCAATGTCTCTCCTTGATTGCAAGGTAATATTGCTTGGAACGGTAGGGCGATCTACTTATTATGGTATGGGTTTTTCTATCAAGATCTTTAATTAACTCCAAATCATAAATTAAATAGCTATCTTTGAGTGAAATTGTGATGCGCATAAACACATACTTTACTTCATTATGTAAGCACAAGTCCAAACGCAAGATAAGTCTATCGAAGTAAACTATTAGATCTTGCCTCTAGTTTAAACTCTAGTTCTTTTTGCTTAATCTTATCTCCAACATGAGGAGGAATTTATTTTCTCGATACCTACATCCATATTTGTCATCCTTCGAAGCTAGTCTTTTCCGAAATGGTATTAGCCGATCTTTAGACAGCCTGCTACAATTCTGTGCATTTTCTATCTTGTAAAGAGATTTGTGTAAGCGCCTTCTTTTTATATTGCTTCTTTCTATGACATGCCGTAAAGAATATTGTCCTAATATTATCTCTTAGAATCTAACGGATCTATTATACTATAGGCACAATATTCCAATATTAATTCAGTATGACATAAATGCTAAATGTCCTGTTACATAAGGACATAAATGTTTAATATTACTTCCCCATGAAACATGTGTAAATAATGTACACTGGAATCAAATAGAATGGCAAGAATGAATCCACAACAGGATTAATAAATTTATAGACGAAGCTACAACGAAAATTAAAGAACTTAGAATATTGTGGTTGCAAACGTTGCACGATATTCGAAGAACGATGAAGTTGATAAATATGCGAGGATAACATCTTAACACTATCTTCAATTGACAAAGAGATGTTGTCTCATAAACGTTTTCCGGGAATGTAACACGAATTGGTTAAGTTAGAGCGTAAGCCTTACATAGTTCGGCGTCACTATATACAGTTTAGCGTGACTATATATAATTTGGCGTGACAATGTATAAGAAGATGGATCATATATATAGATATACGTGATATTCGGATCATGAACTTATGTATGAACTACTGTCATACTTTTTCATAACGTAAGTACTGGGTATAACGTACTATGAATTCACAATACAAGCATCCAACTAAGATTTAATACTTAGTGTTTAAAAGCTTTATATTATACTTATAACAAATTCGTGCCGAATTACTTAACGTTTCTCTAGCTAAGGAATGGATCAACCTAGCATAGAACGTCAATAAATCACACTTATTTTTGTGTTCGAGCATAAGTCTTACGAGACTATACTTGTCTTTAATTGTAAGGAAGCATAGACAAGATAATACATTAATCCGCTATTGTCAGCGGCAACCATCATTGTTTGTTGAACTGGTAACAATATTATGCTATATGAAGAAATGACAAGATTAGTGTATATACGCAATACATCTGAAATAGTAGATTGAATGGGGCCTAATAGTAACAAGGGTGGGTTCCCTTTACATTAGACCAACATATTCATTGAAGAAAAAGGTTAACGAAGGTTTCATTCTTTAAACCATAGAGTTAGTGTGTCACACAGATATGACTAAGCATTAGTAAGAATGCTCATGATGCATGTCATGTAACTAATGACTGAATTTGAAGTTAGGATGAATTTAAGATAAAAATTGTTCAATCTTACTGACAAACTCGAGTGCTACGAGCACCAAGGAGGTTCGGTTCGAATTAACAAAGAGTAGTGTTAATTATAATCCTATTTTACGAAATCTTGATACCAAGTAATGGTATTAGTACTAACTACGTGTTAGTCATCATTACTAACGGAAGAAAATAACGAGATCATAGGTGATGAATTCCAGATGAAAGATCATACATTTATTGTTCTGGGCAATTTATAAATCGACTGAAATTTCAACTTGCGATTAAAGTCTAAAAGTAGAGAGCGAACAAGAGTTTGAAATACATATTATTTTCAAAGATTTGGCAAATGACCAAGTGTCATTTTAGAGTCAAGTAGTAGACAACATAATATAACAATGGCCTTACAAGATTTTTATCGTAGGCTTTTACAATAAGCCTTATTCAAGTAACTAGGTTTCGTAAACCCAATAACTTTTTATTTAGACTTTATGGTATCAATGCATCGAAAATCCTTTTTGACATAAATCGAGTACGGATACACATTTTTTTTGACGACTTATCCTCACAAGATCATTATGTTACGTCGAATTAGGGTCAACGTTTTCATTATTAGAATTTGAGTTGTAAATTTTTGCTGGACGATGATCCATAATTTTGTTCTTAGGTTGGAGAGTTTGGAGTTTTAAGGGTATGATTGTATTCATCATCATTATCGGTAGTGAGAGAAATCACACTTTGCTTAATTCCGCCAAGAAAATTTAAAGTTGGTAATATACTGTTATTTTGTGAAAATAGCATCACCGTCATATAATCTTTATGGACAATTTATTAGTTGACGATAACTTATCTTTTGTCCATTAGATAAGAATTTTGAAACATGGGGGTTAACAAAATTTATACGTATACATGTAACTTTGGGGCTTAATGAACGACTATGAATATGCCATAAATGACTGTGTACTCAAAATTTCCAATGTGCCTCTAATCATAAAGGTGGTTTAGTGATTACTGAGGTAGTAGCGTAGTTCGATCTTCATCCAAGATTTGAGATCGCGTGTTTATAATGGGTGTATTAAAATTTTTTCAAGAGCTAAGATGACTACTTGTCTTTGTTTTAGTATTTACACAACATTTAAGTATCACACGCATAAAAAGATAACTTCACTTATTCTGGCGCATAAAGGAAGTGTCAGATTGGAATATTAAGCGGAGAAGTTATTGTGATTTCGCAAAGAACTAACTCATTCAAGCGTAGTGTCAATCTAGGGTATGACAAGTAGGAATATCCTACTTGTTGGTGCATAATGTCAGTAGTTCGTAGTCTAGTGTCTGTAATCGAGTCTGTAATGTTTAATTATGTTTTGTATGTTTAAGCGAAGTTACTGACAAGTTCGCTTAACAGGCGAACTTGTTAGTCAAGCGAAGTTATGGACAACTTCGCCTGAACATGCCAGGCGAAGTTGTCGTGTATAAATAGTCCTAGGTTATGGCTTGATTATAATCGTCGTTTAAGTTCGTGTCAGTGGTTCGAGTTCATTGTAACGTGAGGACGAGAGTCTGTAACGGTGATATTACATCACGTGTTTGAGTTATAATATAACGTGTGTTCGTGTTTCGTGTGTTCGTGTAATTCGTGTTCTATACTCGTAACGATCTACGCAGGGATTCCGCACCTGAGTAGACCGAGATATCTCGTGCGATCCGTCCAGGGAACCTACAATTGGTATCAGAGCATTTGCTCGATTGTGTGGTTCGGGATATTCACGCGGGTGTAGAATTCGTCCCGTTTCGACTATTCGCGGGACGTGTTTTCTGTGTTTTTGAGTCAATCTTACCTCCTACCATCGTGTTCAAGCCTTTGCACCGTCAAAAACCTCGTAAAATCCAGATTTCAGATCTGCAAAAACGTCCGTGTTCATCAGGCGAAGTTGTCGTCAGGATACGTAGGGTTTCGGCGAAGATATAAGGTTAAGCGAAGTTATCCACAACTTCGCCTACCTTCTCAAGTTTGCCTAATTCAGCGAAGTTCTCTACAACTCCGCCTAACTCATAAGTTCGCTTACCTTAAGCGAAGTTAATCATCAGCGAAGTTCTTCAGCGAAGTTAATCAGCGGCGAAGTTAAGGCTTAAGCGAAGTTATCCGTAACTTCGCCTACAGTACTTTTCAGAAATTTTTTTTTTGATTTTTTTCGGGTTTCTTACATTTCGGGAAAGATGTCGTCGATTAACATCTCTGAGTTAGTGAAGATGGAAGTTGAAGCAGGGTCAGCTACTAAGGCCCCAAGATTGCTGAAGGGAACCGATTTCGTTGCATGGAAGGATCGGTTCATACAATACGTCAAATACCAGGATGCGAAGATGTGGGTATGCATCCAGGATGGTTATATTCCACCAGTTATGGAGTATGAAGGTCGTGATCAAATCAAAAAGTATAGCAAAATGGAAGAAGAAGAGAAAAAGATGTATGAGGCCGAGAGCAAGGCTCATGCTGCTATTACTATGGCTCTTCCACAAGAGATCCTTCATACGTTTAGAAAGTACACGTCAGCAAGAGACCTTTGGGAAGCTCTTGAGAACAAATTTGAAGGGAATGTAGGAATCCGTGCTTCAAAGATAAAATTGCTCAAAACCCAGTTCTCAGTCTTCAAGTATTTGAAGAATGAATCTTTAGATGATATTATCACTCGATATTACCATCTGATGACTGAATTGAGCAACTATTCAATTTCCTACCGAGAAGAAGAAATAGTTGAGAAGCTTCTAGATGCTCTCCCACCAAAATGGGAGATGTACACTGTGCTGATGAGGGAAGACAAAGACTTTCCCACATATGATCTAGAAACGGCAGTCAACATGCTCAGAACCTTTGAGCTTAACATGGTCAGAAAGGAGACACCTATGGATCAGGTTCAAGATCCAGGTATGTATGGAGCTAAAGTCAACACTAGCTCAAGATCGAAGACTGAATCTGCTGCCTACTACTCGAAGGGAGAGTCGGGCGCAAACTCATCACATGAGGGTCATGTGTCAGTCAACACAAATGGTGATGTTTGCTATGTAGCAGGTGGATCGAGTGGTTCTCAACCCCAGGTAAGCAAGAGTAGTTGCTCTCCAAGTATTCCCAGCAACAACTACTCCAAGATGCCTATGAGTGTCAAGTCTGCTGAAGAGCAGTTTGGTCTCTATGCTTCTTTTATTGCTTCCTATGAGAACTACATTCAAGGGAAGGTTGTTGATCCAGCTATGTTGGATGAAGACTATGACCAGATTGATGCTGATGATCTGGAGGAAATGGATCTGCAATGGCAGATGGCCATGATTGTAAGAAGAGTGAAGCAGTTTATGAGGAAGACCGGGAGAAAGTTTGTCGGTGGAAAGCCAGGGTTTGACAAGACGAAGGTGAGATGCTACAATTGTCAGCAAAACGGTCACTTTGCTAAGGAATGCAGGAATGAGCGTGTGGAACGAAGTCAGGGCAGGTCTACACAGCAAAGTGGGGGTTCTAAAGATTATAGCGCAATGATGTCCAGAGAAGATGGTGAATACAACTGGAACCTGCTTTCTAAAGAAACTTTTGAGCAGGCAAATTTGGCGAAGGTTGAAACTGAAGAAAATGAGAAGGTTACCGGAGAAGAAAAAGCTCTTATGGCAGACGTTAATGACCAGCTCTCCGAGGTATGTTTTAAACCTACATGCTCTAAATGTGAAAACTTGTCTGAGCAATTAGCAACTATAACCGATCAGTATGTTAGGTTGGATGCTGAATTTAAAACCCTAAAAGAAGATCATCATTTTACAAAAGCAAGAGAAAATAGCTATAAAGTCAAAATAAAAGCTTGTGAAAAAGATGTTAAAAGTCTAAAAACAAAACTTGCTGAGAAAATTGAAGTGATTAATTTAAGCTATGAAGTTTTGGAGGAAAAAACCAAACTAATTGCTGATAGAGAAAAACAGATTGCCGATCACCAGGTAAAAGTGGTGGAACTGAATAGAAAACTAGAGCAATTCAGAAATTCCTCGGCTATTCTTGATCACCTTGTTAGTGATCAAGGTTCCTCTGCTAAGAGAGGAGGAATCGGTTATCATGAGGTTCCACCACCTTATAATCACAATTACACTTTTAACCCTAGTGTTCAGAAATCTGTTGACTTTGAGGTTGCTCAGACAGTACCAGTTAAAGTAACTTGTAAAGAACCAAATGTTAGTGGAGGCGAAACAAGTTCGCCTGTTTCAAGTGTTAAAATTTCTGATCCAAGTCCAGTCTCATCGGATTCGGATAAGTCATCCGAGTCTGGTAAGGCAAAAGAGGAGGTGGTATTACCCAATGGTGGAGAGAAAGATAAGACGAATAAAAAGAGTACTCCACTCAACCTGTACGTCCCACCATATGTGAGACGAACGGGCGGTAATAAAGCCTCGACATCTAAAACACCGGTTGATAAAAAAGTTGAGCATAGGTGTTGTTTTAGATGTAATCAATTAGGGCACCTAGTTGCAGATTGCCCTCTGAAGCAGCGATTCAGATGTGTAAGGCCTACTAAAACTGAGAATAAGCCTAATAGTAATTATCATGCTGCTAAAAATGAAAACCATTTAAAATTCAAAAATGTGACTAATTCAGGTTTTCATAGAAACAAATCTCAGTTTTACACTGCTAATAACCAAACCACAAGCTATAATTCTTTCAATTCACAAAGGTTTGGAAGGCCTCACAATTAATCATCAAGGAGGTATCCTAATAGGACTTACAGGAATTATCAAGATACTAACTTTGGAAAGCCAAAGTTTGGGATGTATAGATCCAAGACCAATTGGTCTTGGGTCCCTAAATTCTAATCTTTTGCTTTATTGTGCAGGAACAGTTGAACAAGGCTGCCAACAATCTTTGGGTTGTAGATAGCGGCTGTTCCTGGCACATGACGGGTAACAAATACTTGTTACACGATTTGAAACCTGTTCAAGGAGGGAGAGTGAGTTTTGCCGGTGAAAGTGGTGGCAAGATTACAGGAATGGGAACAGTATCGAACGGAAAGATGACATTGGAGAAAGTTAACTTTGTGGAAGAATTGAAGCACAATCTGCTGAGTGTGTCGCAGATCTGTGATAAGGAGTACACCGTTCATTTTACAAAGAATGAGGCGATTGTGTTGCAACCTGGTTTTCAGATACCAGAGTAGTGGATTGTGATGAAGGCTCCACGTGAAAGAAATACGTATATTATGGATATGAGGTCGACTGAAATGGCCACGGAAGAATCATGCCTTATGACAAAAGCGAGCGAATCGGAGTCCGAATTGTGGCATAGAAGAATGGGGCACATTCATCTTCGGAAGATGAACACCATTGTCAAGAATGGACTTGTGCTGGGCGTTCCCTTGAAGAATTTCAATTTTGAAGATAAATGTATAGCGTGCAAGAAGGGAAAGCAGCACAAGAAATCCCATCTCACCAAGAAAGTCAATTCAATTGCCAGTACTCTAGAATTGCTTCACATGGATCTCTTCGGTCCAGTGAATACAAAAAGTCTAGGAGGTACTTCTTACTGCTTGGTGATCACTGATGATTACTCACGATATTCATGGGTATATTTCCTGAAATCAAAAGATGAAACGGCTCAGATGGTAAAGAATTTGATTACCAAAGGTTAGAACGTTATGGATAAAAGGGTTAAGTTCATCAGGAGTGACAATGGAACGGAGTTCAAGAATTTTGAGATGGAGATCTTCTGCCTTCAGAAAGGGATTGAACACCAATACAGCGCTCCGTATACACCGCAACAGAATGGAGTGGCTGAAAGGAAGAACAGAACATTAATTGAAGGAGCCAGAACAATGCTGGCTGATTCGAAGCTTCCTGTGGTGTTTTGTGCTGAAGCTGTTGCTACAGCCTGTTATGTTCTGAATAGAGTCTTAACTGTTAAAAGACTTGGTAAAACGTGTTATGAGCTTATGCATGGGAGAAAGCCCAACTTGAGTGGTCTTGAACCATTCGGGTCCCCTTGTTCGATTTTAAAGACAAATTCTAAATTTGGTGAAGTAGCCGATGAAGGAATCTTAGTCGGTTATGTTGTTGGGACTCCCAACAGACGTGTCTTTAATACATCGACCAGCAAGGTTGAGGTCTGGTTGAGGTGGTGTGTAACACCGATATCACAAGTTACCAACCGCCAAAACCAAGCAACGGACCTGCTGAGTTTTTCGACTATGTTAAACTTTTTAAGTCTTTTAACATACCGTATTTGGATATTGCTGAAGAAGAAGAGAGAGTTGCTACGAAGATGATCCTTGATGAGGAAGAAAACCTATTGCAAAGACAGCTGATCGATAAATGTCAACCTTCCTCATCAAATGATGTCGATACCCCTGCTACCTCGACTGAAGAAGAATTTTTCAATCCATTTCACTCCCAGCATGAAACAACCATTGACGAGCTCTCTTCTAACTTGGAAGACAATTTGCATGTTGGTTCTGTTCCGACCACGAGAATTCATAAAGATCACCCTTTGGAGAATGTGATTGGTGATGTGTCCTCTGGTGTACAAACAAGACGTAGCTTGAATGAGCACACCTGTGTTTACACAAGCATCAAGGAGACAGGCATAATCAACGAATGCTTGTACACCTGGGGTTGTGGTACCCGAGAGGAGGAGACTTGGAGCTAGTCGCTTACACAGATTCTGATTATGGAGGGTGCAATCAGAGTCGGAAGTCAACAACTGGAGGATGTCAGTTTCTTGGTGGCAGATTGGTGTCGTGGCAATGCAAGAAGCAGACTTCAGTCGCAATTTCAACCTGTGAAGCAGAATACATGGCAGCATCCAACTGCTGCTCCCAGGTTCTTTGGATTCAACAACAGTTGCGCGACTATGGTCTGAATTTCTTACTTACTCCTATTTGCATTGATAACACAGCTGCTATCTCAGTAACTAACAATCCCGTGAAGCACAGTAAAACTAAACATATTGACATACGTCATCATTTTATACGGGATTGTGCTGAGAAGAAACTGATTGTGCTTGAAAAGGTGGATACGCTTGATAATTTCGCTGATCTTTATACTAAAGCGTTTGACAAAACAAGATTTCAAAACCTTATCGAGCTGAATGGGATGATCAATCCCGAGTAACCTTGCTTTTCATGTTTATTAAAAAAAAAAAACGTCACTATCGCTTAAAATTATGTCGGTTACCTCAGTTTGAAGGACATGTCTTAGGATATGTTTGGTCCTCATTTTCTACTTGTAGATTTTGAGGATAGCCATTAACCAGATGACTGAAAGTGACCGGGGCGGTTTATGATGAGTTTTCATTCTTTCGCTTAAAATTAGTCGATCATTCTTAGTTAGAAGGACACATACTAGTATGTGGTCGGTCCAGCTGATCCATTGGATCTTCGGGATAGCCGTTTACCTGAAGACTTTGTTTTGGTCGGGGCGATTAATGTTAAAGTTTTTTTTAAAGGGAAATGAAATTATTTTTCAAGTCTACTACTTCGTAAGAAGTTCGTTTGCTATGTTTAACAGAAAATCGATCCAACCTTGGAAAATGATAGATATACTGATTCTGTGTGCTTAACTAGTGAAGTTCTTAGGCTTAAAAGGCTTTAGGACAGTTATTGTATGTCATGGTAGCTTTTTATGGTGCGTAAAAGTAGATGTGATACAAACTAAATCTACTTGATTTTACGTGTAAACTCCTTACGAGTTTTGCATGTCTTCATATATATCTTTCCGAATGATAGGCAGAAAAGCGATTACCCAGTCATACACGAGCCCGTAAGTGTTCTGATTCCCGTGAAGATAGCGTTTCAAGAAACTGCAGTGATCCAGATTCGGGACTTGCAGTTGTTTACTACTCTGAAGTCTCTATGAATGTTTGAATAAAAAAAAAAAAAAAAAAAAAAAAAAAAAAAAAAAAAACTTATGAGTTATTGAAACATTCTAGAGTTCAAAATATCAAGACTTCTTAATCATGGAGTAAGAAAGAGAACGGGAAGCAGATGAAGAGTACTTACAAACTTAATCAGACACTATGGGTCGAAGTCAATTCCGGGTGACTTGGGGAAAGCCAAATACGCTTTGAGAATAGATAGGAGGCATCATAATCTCTGAGTTGTTGCCCACTTAATTTTTGAGCTTAATTGAACTTAACTCGTATCACAGAAACGATGAAAACCATCTTAAGTTATTTACCTGCTTACAACCTGTTTCTTTATGTCATAATACAGCTAAACACAGATCTATGTGACAGTCACGTAATTAGTATGATTCCTGTTCGGATCTTTTCTAAAACGTAGTAGTCCCTATCGAGACTGAAATTTGATCCCTTATACTTTATTTTTTAAAAGTTTCTTGTACTTAGGTAGATTTATAATTTTGTATCTGGTTACTTGGACTTGATCGTGTCTTTTAATTCTTAAAGGGAAGTTTTAAAAGTTAATTGAAAAATGTTCAAATTATAAGGTTTGATTTTGTAAATATAGGCGAAGTTGTTAAACAGGCGAACTTGTGAATAACTTCGCCTGTATAACTTTGCCCCTATATAAAGAATACTTAAAGTCATTCGTTCATTATTTTCATTATCAGCGAACTTATTCCGAAAATTCCAGCGAACTTATCCGATAAACAAGCGATCTTGTCTTTCGATTTCATCTTTGTTCTTTTTTCCAGATTCCGTTTCGATTTCAAGGTTCGTGGTGTCGGTACATCGTGTTGTCAATGCTTATCAAAGGTCGTTTCGACCTGTTTCGATACCTCGGACCGACGGATTTTGAACCGGATTTTAGAGCTTGTTTTTACGTGTTCATGAAAAACCTAATCGTCTAAATATCCTTAATATCTTGTGTTTGGGAGTTCTTAATCGTCAACATTGACCGAAACATCAGATTTTCCGACTTAGATTCTGCTTACTGTTGTCGTTTCAGATTCAGGCGAACTTAAGGTTTAGGCGAAGTTATCCGTAACTTCGCCTGAGGCTCAACTTCGCCTGAGGCGATGTTGTGGTGAGGCGAAGTTATCCGTAACTTCGCCTGGACCTTTTTAATTTTTTAATTATTAGACGAACTTAAAGATGAAGCGAAGTTGTTCCCAACTTCGCCCCAACTTTAACTTCGCCTATACAGATTTTATCACAACTTCGCACATGGTAACAAGCGAACTTGTGGTACGCCTTAACGTTTATCTAACTTGGTTCGTTTGTTGCAGATATGGCTGCAGTAGCAGGTGCTGGAGGTGCTGGAGGTGACGATGGAGATAATCAGAGGCAATTCTTCCCGGGTCATAACATGTTTATCACCTTAGACCCGGAAGCGAGCGGTGTTGAGGATTACCGCGAGATAATCACATTCCTCATTCGCTCGAGGATATTCCACGCAATCACTACGATCCTGCCGATTTCCTTACCCAATATCGAGGATTTCTGGCAGACTGTGGAATACGATTGCCGCGTTGAGCCCCCGGTTATGCGAGCAACCGTCAACAATCAAGAGGTTCAGTTCTCATCTGAACAAATACGGGTGGCTTTACGGTTCGGTGAGGAGACTAGGGATGACCCTACAGAGTTTGTGGCCCCGTTCCGTGATGGAGCGTTTCTCCGAATGGGCTATTCTGGTCCATTAGGTGATACTCAGAGGAGGAAGGGTTTCCTACTTGATCAGTGGCGCTTCCTCAAGCACGTAATGATTGTCTGCATGTCTGGGAGGAAGGCGGGCACTGATGGTATGGGTGCGACCATGCAGTCCGCAATGACTGCTCTGACTTATAACAAACGTTATAGCTTCAGTCAGATGGTCTTTTACGAGATCGATAGACAGAGGAGAGCGATGGCTCGTGAGAGGTTCATCATGTATCCAAGATTCATTCAGATGATCTTGAATCATGTTGCTCCCACGTTGCCTCAACGACGTCCAATACGATACGTGGAGAATGTGAGCAAACGTATCTTCGCTCAATGCCGCACATCCAGTGCGAGGAGCAAGCCTGAACTGCGTCCAAGGGATACTCCACTCTTTGGGTACTTAATAAACCCTGGGTATGTGCCAGCTCGTGGGGATGAGTTCAGAGACCCTCAACCACGACAGGTAGGAACACCTCGAGATGTACCTGCTGTGCCTGTTGTGTCGGCTGAGGAGGATGTAGACCTTGATGCTGCATTTGGCGGCCAAGGATTCTTCGATATGGACCGGTTTGATCCGCAAGAAGAGGTGCAGGTCTCTGCTGCACAGGTTCGGGAAGTGAATGTTACTAGAGCAGCTACGACGGTGGCTGACTCAGATCTTGATGATGTTATAGATGAGGCGAGAAGGATGTTGGTGACACGAGAAAGGACGTTAGGGAAGAGAAAGAGGACAGTTGATGATACTGAGTCAGAAGAAGAAGAGGATATTCACAAGTTGATTAGACGTTCAAGACGGGAAAGGACAGGTGCAGGTATGGGAGCTGGAGAGACTTCAAGAGTTGTACGTTTCGCTCCATCCGCACTGTCAGGTATGTCGATTGTTCCTACATCTGTACAGGTTACAAGTTTAAGCGCCGCGGAAGTTTCCGTGGTGGCTACATCAGCTGTCGGCATCCCATCCATCATACTATCCAGCTGACGACTCCGGAGATTGTGTCTTTACCACCTCCAACGCTTACTCCTTCAGAGGTGGAGGCACAATTTGTAGAGTCGACAGTCGTTGCAACTGCAGGGTTGTCGGTCACGATACCACCTGCGGTTACGTCCACAACTGCTTCTGATGTCCCGGTTATATTCGAGATCCCTGCTGAGTATACTCAAGACACATCTAACATAAGGTTTGATTTCGATGCAACCCTCTCAGACTCGGAGAGAATAGCTGCACTTGAACGGGTCGTGGCAGAGCAATCGAGGATAAACTTTATCCAGACCCAGGCTATTCAGCGCCTTGTAGCAGAGAATCAACTACAGTCGTCCCTCCTGGTTGAACATGGGCGAATTATAGATGCTATGAAGGAGTTCTTGGCATCTCAGGGGGAGACAGGCTGTAGAGGCGACGAGTTAAGGACAAAGAAGAGAAATGATAGAACGATGATCCCAATGCATCGAAAGGTGCAGGTGGTGAGTTGCCAAGAACTACTCAAGCTCTTGGGACTTCCACAGCTCAGGGGGAGTCTGCAAGTGCAATTGGTGGTGATGAGGTGGTGATGGTTGATGATGAAGATGATGTGATTGATGCTTTGAAAGAATTAGATGATGATATGCTAGATGATGATGTGATGTTTGATGATGATGTGCTGCCTATTGAGGAGATTGAGAAGATTGGCGCACAGATTGTGATTGAAGAAGATGTTGAAGAAGGTGAAATAGTAGAAGAAAATGTTGAACACGAGATCCCCGATATTGAGAAAGCCGATATGGGTAATGAGATGGAAAATGATGAGACTGAATGGGAGGAGCAGCCTAGGTGGAAGGAAGGCTATGCTCAGTGGTTCGTCAAAACGAAGAAACCAGCGGTCCCTACAATGTTTAAGAAGAGTTACAATATTAAAGGCTATGCTGAAGCGAAGAAAGGGATTATTTGCTGGATCTATGATGAGCAGTTGAAGCTCTTTGTGGTTAAACGGTATGACGGCGTTCAGTATTTTAAAAGAATGTTAAGGTCGTTGAATACACTGCCAGAATGTGAAGTGAAAGACTTAGCCAGATTGGGGTTAATCAATCGAAGTGACGATAATATAGCTAGAGTCATTGAGAAAATTGTATGGAGAGAGAGTATAAAAGAGAAGAAGTTTGAGCTGTTGAAACCGCAGAAGGGAAAACTTGTTGAAGACAAGGATAGAGGTTTGAGAGCTGATGGAAAACCTTGGATGGACATGAAGTATAAACCGATCCGGTGCCTTAAAGAAGTACCGATGAAGCTAATGCCCAAGGATGTGCTTAAAGACCTAAAGTGGTGGTATGTGGATTGTGAGACAGTAGAGGCGGTGATGGAAGACGAGGATGAACAAGAGCTCCTAAGAGTTTACAATCCGATGCATTTGGTAAACTTATCGCAAGCTGATCTGAAGGTGCTTAATGAGAAGAAAATCTTTTATATTCCTGCTTGGAAGGACGAAGCGAGGAAGTATCAAAGAGTTGTGTCAGTATGTGTTAGAGAAGGAGTGCATGCGTGAAGATACAAGATTGAAGATTACAAGACAAGTGCTTAAAGATTAAGATATGAAGCTACTGCCAAGGGGGAGTCTGTTGGTGCATAATGTCAGTAGTTCATAGTCTAGTGTCTGTAATCGAGTCTGTAATGTTTAATTATGTTTTGTATGTTTAAGCGAAGTTACTGACAAGTTCGCTTAACAGGCGAACTTGTTAGTCATGCGAAGTTATGGACAACTTCGCCTGAACATGCCAGGCGAAGTTGTCGTGTATAAATAGTCCTAGGTTACGGCTTGATTATAATCGTCGTTTAAGTTCGTGTCAGTGGTTCGAGTTCATTGTAACGTGAGGACGAGAGTCTGTTACGGTGATATTACATCACGTGTTTGAGTTATAATATAACGTGTGTTCGTGTTTCATGTGTTCGTGTAATTCGTAATCTATACTCGTAACGATCTACGCAGGGATTCCGCACCTGAGTAGACCGAGATATCTCGTGCGATCCGTCCAGGGAACCTACACTACTCATGTCTAAGTTCCAAAGGGGACGATTTCTCTAACAAAGATATGATATATGTACTTCATGTTCAAACTTATTTGATGCATCTACCATAGTCAACTGTAATATCCTAATTCCGTAAAGTAATTTGTACATATATTATCTTAATGACATGATCATTAAGATTTTAGATACGGAGCATAAATTGTTTAGGAATAAGAAGCAACACGTAAGTCATCAAGAGATCAGTATAGTCAAGACATATGTGAAATCATGGTGCAAGGATCACCGCATGATTCACATAAGTAAGCCCAAAAAATTTAGAATGATTTAAGTGCATGATATATTGTTTGTAGCTGATCGAATAGGCTAAGGGTAGATTATTTATTAAGCTATCATGTAATATGGCTCATCCGCTATGGATTGTATAGCAAATGGAGTCTATGCATTAGACTAGCCCGCGCATTCGTTAAGTTAGGAGCTCATACACTAAGGGTGTTTAGCAGAAGGGAGGCTATTCGCTATGGGAAGCCTAATTTGTAGGTATGTTTAACGAATAGGGAAGGTGACAATAAATAGGTCTTCCCTAGAGAATGTGCATAGAGATACGTGCCATTCATTAAACGTGTACCGTTACCATGCCGGATTCTCTCTAGAATGATAGGCCACTTCGAAGTGCACATAGAGGCGGGTGGAGCTTATCCGTTTGTATTCACGTATGAAGATAATTGTAAGCATTCGGCTATCAATAAATGAGTAATCATTCGACTCGATATTGTTCTATGTTACTTAACGTCTCGTTGATCATTGATGTATCCAATTGCGACTAGATCTTGGCTCATTTGAAGTTTCCACCGTTAATCACTAAGGAATCGAAAGAGAGAGTTCACTAAGATCTTAAACCAGATTATTGTCTCAATAAACTCCTGATTAGAGATTCCATTTTTATTTATTTATTTTATTTTATTTTTTATAATTTAATTTCATTTTTTTTTTATTTTATTTTCAGAATATTATACGAATGGATGGGTAACTTGATAATTACGATCGCGTCGTCAATAGTAATTTACTAGCATAGTATACTCGTAGGTCATCACAATAGAATTTCCTAAAATTCTCCCGTACCTGTAAATTCACAATTACGTGATATCAAGTGTAATTACCAATTTACCTTACAAGATCATTCTAGTATTCTCCTATTGTGGGTCATACTTGTAGGTAACACCAATTTGAACATTGGTACATGTATTAAATACTAATTGCATATTCCACTTATTCGTTTTTAGAGTCCATACAAGAACTTTAATTTCTGTAACCACGTACATTAAGTTGACCAAGTTTTCACGCCACACTTGGAATATTTATACTAAAAAATTAGGCATTCTTAATATCCAAGTCATAGTACCTATTTTACTTTTCTATAATAGTGTTAACGTGTTTAGAGTTAGTTAGGCTAATCCTTCAGGATGGGTTGATAATTCATATATTAAACTAGCAAAATTTGTCTTGTTTTCGGTGGCATATTGTCGTTTATGTTATTTTCGGATAACAAAGAAAAAAAAATATTCAATATTAATTATTAAATGCATGTGACTATATATACGAAATAATCACATTCACATAATAATCAATAACTCAGCCAAAGATCATCGTGACATTTTAGTTTGGAAAATTATGATGTTTGTTTAGAAGTTAATAAGATAACAACTATAATAGGTGTGAATACGTATCAGCACCAATCACAATTTTTTTTACTAAAATATCCAAGGCTTGCGATGTCTGTCTAGATCCACAAGAGAAAATAATTATAGGTCCAAGCACTCCATCCATAGTTATAACACCTGAACCGAAACAAAAATAGCGCTCACAACGGAGTTAGACAACCTCAATAATCACTAGAGGTGGGGTCACATTATCATCGTCAATCTACTTATTACTTGGGTTAGCCATAGGATAGCCAATAGTAGAAAATGTAAATTGACTTGTGTAGAAAAGGCGACGTGTAGCCTAAAGCTAGTAGGGGAGTAGGTTATGGAAGTGAGATCATGGTTGCCAGCATAACAGAGGTCGGTGGAAGCGGTCCCCCGACTTACTGTCAGTGCCAAGATAGTAGCGCATGAATCATGCGCCTGTGGCATCTAACATAATTAGTTCTTATTAATTGCAAATAAAGTAACCAAATAATATATATATATATACACACACACGCGCACACATATTAATAACTAAATCGTACTAAACAATTTTCACTTGTACCCTTTTACTTCGTGAAGCGGGGAAACATGTGTGTTTGAATATTTGGTTATAGTATAGAAATTTTTATTCAAAATTTCTAGTTCACTATAACGATTGGCTCTGATACCAACTTCTGTCACACCCTGAAAAACTTAATTTAATACAGCGGAAGACTTTGACTAAGTCATTCGGGTGGTGACTGTCGCACCCTCAAAATCCACTAACGGAGTTTTACCGTCAGAGGGTGTGAACTAACAGGATCTGAATCATTAGTTATAATTAAACACCATGTTTAAAGTTTTCAAACCAACAAGACATTAAGTCTTAAGTAAAATGCGGAAGCATAAATTGTAAACCAAAACGTTTGCGCCACACAGGACGACTTAAAAACCCAAGTTATCAAGCTAATAATTAAAAGAAGTTTCTAAAGCAATGGTGTTTAGCAAATGCATGTTCCTATACCGCGTGCCCGCCTCGGCTACCTGAGAATAACATACTAAAAGTGTCAACACAGGGTTGGTGAGTTCACAAGTTTATATAAATAAATTGTTTGCGTTTGCGTTTACGTTTTGCGTTACCAGATAGTGTTAAGTCAATTATATATCAATAGGTAGCTAACCTATCAAGCATGTATTACTAAGTGTTCGACACCGAAGCTGACTGTTTATCAATTGCCTTGCCACCATGTCAACCACGACCATGGTAATGTGTTAGCCAAGATTACACCCACTCGACCTACAGTCGAGCTTAGAGTTGGGTGGGGTTTGTCAAACCCAGTAGTACTACTCAACAATGACTCGCTATTATACAAATATTAACCGGTTCGATGTTACGAAGGACTTTGGTTGGTTTATTTGCCACTTAGCCTTACAAGTGATATATAAAAACTAAACAAAATCTACAGCGTTGGATTATGTTATCTCCCCCAAATAAAAGCGTTTAAAAAGAGTAAAAAGGGGACGTGAAACTCACTGTTTGCGAAGAAAATCAAAACGAATCCAAGAGAGGTGTGCGTCACAGAAAATCCTCACTAGTGCTCTAACAACAAAAATGAGATTTTCTAAGTATTTAAACTAATAGTGAGTCCCTAGACTTGACACATACAACTTATGCATGAGATGCGTTTCGTGTTCCATTTGTGAAATAAGTGCGACTCGATAAACACGTTGGTGATACATTACATGTGTGAAAAACTACTTAAGTGTCAAGTATTAACATTGTACATTACTAGCAAATATCCCCAAAAAGGGCAATTTGGTCAAAACATAGCAAACATCGATCAGTTATGCACTTTTCATGATAGTCAAGTAATTCAGCAGCTAAATTGTCCAGACAGATTTTCACTTGACAAGATTACTCTATTTAATAAATTCTAACATGTCAAATAAATCACCAAAAATCATCACAGAAGCAAACGTGAGTTAGGTTTATATAAAAATTTTTCTTATATTTTTATCATATACAGTTATATCACAATGATCAAAACATCACAGCAAACATAAAGCAATCATTATCATGCGCAACAGAATGGTATTTGTTATTCCCGTTAAATGACAAATCCAATTAATGCAAGATCAGTTGGGTTAGATTCCTAACTCAAAATATTAACTTCCAGAAGTAGAACCAACCCATTTAGTCTTGTCGTTTATGAGATATCGTAGTCGCAAAACAGCCTAACAGCAGGTCTCCCAAATCAGCCTTTCACAACAGTTTTGTAAAATAATAAAAACAAACTTTTACATGTCCAAAATTTACAAACTTAGACTTTTCAGAAACTAGACTGGACCTAGTATATAATAGAATCAACAATCACATCAAAACATGTAATTAACATCGATTTACAGTCATCCAAACACGAATTCAATAATCTTTCCAGCATCAGGCGTTAGGGGACGATCGTATGCAGGGGTTAGGGGTGTTAGGGTTTGTGTAATAATATATTTAAGTATTATCTTATGTTACACTTCACCCCCTAACCTTTTAGTTCACCCAGTTCTAACACGAATTAGTTTATACCATTCATAATTAATTTTATACACATAGACACCAAGTAACAAATAACTTAACACATAATTATCAAATACTTTTTTATAATATTTATTGTTTGTTCACCAATGGTTTGAGTCGACTCGTGTGTGTTTCGCTGAAATTCCGAAAGACTACTTGTGTAGTGATTGTCATGCGTCGTTTAAACCCTAATTTAAATTTAATGAAATATGTGTTATAGTTCGTGTGATCTTAAGTTTGAATTAACGGAGTTCGGATTAACGTAGTTAACCTGAAATTGAAGAGAGTCACATCATTCCCATGTTGAAAGAATTTTCGTCCCGAAAATTTGAGTCAAGTCGCAATGGGTGTCTGAAAAAGGCAAAAATTTTCAGTTTGTTATATCATCCCCTAGTAGAAAAAAATTTTGTCCCGAAATTTAATTCATACCTCCGGTGATTTCTGACGGTTTGTCGACTTTCGCGGTTTTCGGTGTTTGGTCAACCCTTCAAAAGGTGAGGATACTTTTTCATCATTTGATCCTCGCATTCCCACGTGAACTCTGGTCCACGTCTCGAGTTCCAACGAATTTTGACGATGAGAATCTTGTTGTGCTTGAGTGTTTTGATTTCCCAATCCAAAACTTCGACTGGTTCTTCGATGAAACGTAGCTGTTCATCAACTTGAAACTCGCCCAAAGGAACTGCTTGGGTTTCGTCATAAATGCATTTCTTCAAGTTGGATACATGGAAAACGTTATGTACGCCACTGAGTTCTGTTGGTAAATCCAATCGGTATGCTACCGGACCAACGCGTTCGGTTATCCGGTATGGGCCAATGTATCGTGGGTTGAGTTTGTTTCGCTTTCCAAAGCGAACTACACCTTTCCAAGGTGAGACTTTGAGTAAAACTTGGTCGTTCACTTGGAATTCCAGAGGTTTTCGGCGCTTGTTAACGTAACTCTTTTGGTGATCTCGTGCTGCTGCCATTCGGTTTCGGATTTGGACAATCTTTTCAGAGGTTTCAAGTACTAATTCTGGACCAGTGATTTGGCTATCACCCACTTCTGCCCAGCAAAGAGGTGATCGACACTTCCGTCCGTACAACGCTTCAAACGGCGCTGCTTTAATGCTTGCGTGGTAGCTATTATTATACGAAAACTCTACCAAAGGCAAGTGAGGTTCGCAACTTTTTCCGAAATCCAACACGCATGCACGCAACATGTCTTCCAAAGTCTGAATGGTGCGTTCACTTTTCCCATCCGTTTGAGGATGGTATGCTGTACTCATATCAAGGCGGGTGCTTAGGGCACTCTGTAGTGACTTCCAAAAGTGCGAAGAGAAACAGGAATCTCGATCAGATATGATTGAGACAGGCACTCCGTGTCTAGACACAACTTCTTTCATATAAATGCGAGTCAGTCTGTTCATTTTGTCCGATTCTTTGATTGCTAAGAAATGCACAGACTTGGTCAACCGGTCAACGATTACCCAGATGGTATCGCATCCCGTCGGCGTTTTGGGTAATCCCGTGATGAAATCCATGGAAATTTGTTCCCATTTCCACGTTGGAAGTTCCGGTTGCTGAAGTAGACCAGATGGTTTCTGATATTCCACTTAGACTCTTGCACAAGTCAAGCATTTGCTCACGTAGGTGGCAATTTCGGCTTTCATGTTTGGCCACCAGTAAAGTGCCTTTAGGTCATGGTACATTTTATCTGAGCCAGGGTGAATGGAATATCGGGACTTATGTTCTTCGTCCATCACTAGAGTTCTGATTTGGTTTTCAAAATATCGGACCCTGTCCGATTTGGTTTCAAGCTGCTTGTCCATGCCCCGCATGAGTTTTGATGGGAGGTTGTTGTTTTTCAACACTTCTAGTTGAGCATTACGAATCTGATCAGGTAAGTTGGCGTGAATCGTTAGTTGTAATGCTCGCACTCGTCTAGGCTTAACGGTTTCTTTTCTGCTGAGAGCATCGGCCACTACATTGGCCTTGCCTGGGTGGTACTTGATGGCACAGTCATCATCCTAATGTAGCTCGACCCAACGACGCTGTCGGATGTTCAATTCCTTTTGATCGTAGGTATGTTGGAGGCTCTTGTGGTCGGTGTAAATGGTAAACTTGGTACCGTACAAGTAATGCATCCATATCTTAAGAGCAAACACCATTGCTCCGAGTTCCAAGTCATGGGTCGTGTAGTTCTTCTCGTGGATCCGTAATTGTCGAGAGGCATAGGCTGTAACTTTCTCGAGTTGCATCAACACGCAACCGAGACCCTATATCGATGCATCACAATGCACCTCAAAATTTTCCGTTCCCTCGAGGAGGGCTAGGATAGGGGCGCTACAGAGTTTGGTTTTCAACAGTTGGAAGGCAGATTCCTGCGCAGTCCTAGGAATTGTCGCACCTCAGTCGGAGTCTTAGGTGCTTCCCAATTTTTGATGGCCTCTACCTTGCCGGGATCGACATGGATACCATTCTCATTGATCACATGTCCTAAGAAGTGAACCTCGCGAAGCCAAAATTCGTATTTCGAGAGTTTAGCATACAGTTGTTCCTTCTTTAGCAATTCCAGGATTAACCTCAGGTGTTCTTCATGGTCGGTCTTGTTCTTGGAGTAAACGAGGATATCATCAATGAAAACAATCACAAACTTGTCGAGGTACGCCTTGCATACTCTGTTCATGAGATCCATAAATACAGTTGGTGCGTTGGTTAAGCCAAAAGGCATAACCGAAAACTCATAGTGACCGTACCGAGTTCTGAAAGCCGTCGAAATGTCTTCTTCGCGCACTCTTAATTGATGGTAACCAGATCTCAGATCGATCTTCGAGTAGTAACTCGATCCTTATAGCTGGTCAAAAGATAATCAATTCGGGGTAGGGGATAACGGTTCTTGACCGTAGCCTTGTTTAGCTCCCGGTAATCGATGCACATGCGGAAAGTCCCATCTTTCTTTTGAACAAATACGACAGGGGCTCCCCATGGTCATGAGTTAGGTCGGGTGAAACCTTTATCCAACAAGTCTTGTAGTTAAGTGGACAACTCCTGAAGCTCCGCCGGTGCGAGCCTATACGGGGCTCATGCTATAGGTGCTGCACCGGGGGCTAATTCGATTTGGAACTCGACTTGTCGAATAGTTGGGAGTCCATGCAAATCTTCCGGGAAGACTTCTGGAGAATCTCGCACAATCGGTATGTCTTCGATTCGCTTCTCGTCCGCGGGTTTCTCGACAATATGAGCTAAAATCGCCGGATGGCCCTTTCGTAAATATTTATGCGCCTTCATGAGGGTGATGACGCTTGTAGTCATGCCGCTCTTCTCGCCCTGTATCGAGATGATTTCGCCGGAAGAGGTAGTGATATGGACTACCTTGTCGTGACATATAATCTCAGCTATATTCTCGGATAGCCAGTCCATGCCGACAACGACATCGAAACTACCAAGCGTAAAGGGTATGAGGTTGATATCGAAAGTATGACCCGACAGTTTCAACTTACATCCCGCTAGTACATGATTTGTTTCTATAGACTTACCATCAGCTAGCTCAACAGGAAACTTAGCATCTAACGGGGTTGGAGTTAAGTCTAAGAGTTTACTAAAGGCTTTCGATACAAAAAATCCTATCAGCTCCAGTGTCAAACAAAACAGAAGCAAAACAGTCGTTCACAGGGAACTTACCGGTAACCACATTCGGATCGCTGCGGGCCTGGCCCGACCCAATGATGAAAGCTCTACCTTTACCACTGCTCCCGCCACAGTTATTGCCTCCATTGTTCTCATTCTGCTTCAGTTTGGGGCAATCCTTCCTGAAGTGACCCTCTTGACCCCACTCAAAGCACCCTTTCGTCGCTATGGCTGTTTAGGAACACCCTTAGCCACTAGGTCTCCCCTACAGTCCTTGGCCTGATGACCCAATTTACCGCATCGCAAACACTTGATACTGTCGCATAGCCCAGCATGGTGATAGTTGCACTTGTTGCATTTTGGGTACTTTCCAGCATAGCCACTCGAACCCTGTCCGCCACCGTTGTTGTTATTGTTAGAACCCTGATTATTGAAGTTCCGAGCGAGTTCGGGTTTACGGTGGTGTTGTTGCTGTGGGGGGGTCGATAATGAGGACCTAGTGTTGTCAAATTTCCTCTTTCCATTACCAGAGTTGTTGTTGTTGTTGTCAGTGCTTGAGTTGTCACGGGTTTTAGAGGTGGAACCTCTAGGTGGTAACGCACCTTGTGCCGCTGCTTGGTCCGTCAGTTTGTGGGTTATTCGGATCGCCTGCTGAATTGTAGCCGGTTTGGAAGACGTCACCATACCCTGAATCTGGGGTACCAAACCATTGATATACATCTCGATTCTCTTACTTGACGGATCAACCATCCGCGGGCACATCAGTGCTAGCTCATGGGAACGGGTGGTGTAGGCTTCAATCTAAGAACCCACCATTTTCATCGCCCAAAATTCCGACTCCAACTTCGCGATTTCCTCTCAAAGACAATACTCTTCCCGCATCATAATCTTGAATTCCTCCCAGTTCATAGCATTTGCCAATTCCAACCCAAGAATTTGAACATTAGTGTTTCACCAGGTGAGGGAGGAATCTTGCAGTGTTCCAGCAGCAAACTTGACCCTGCTGGCTGGTGGACAGTTACACATCTCGAAAGCTGACTCTGCCTTCTCGGCCCAACGCAGGAAACCTATGACAATGCCTTCTTGGCCCAACGCAGGTGAGGGCGGAATCTTGCAGTGTTCTAGCAGCAAACTTGACCCTGCTGGCTGGTGGACAGTTACACATCTCAAAAGCTGACTAGGACAATACTCTTCCCGCATCATATTCTTGAATTCCTCACAGTTCATAGCGTTTACCAAATCCAACCCAAGAATTTGCACATTGGAGTTCCACCAGGTGAGGGCAGAATCTTGCAGTGTTCCAGCAGAAAATTTGACCCTGCAGGTGGGTGGACAGTTACACATCTTGAAAGCTGACTCTGCCTTCTCGGCCCAATGTAGGAAACCTATGGCTCCCTCAGTTCCGTCAAATGAATTAGGCTTGCAGTCTAAGTAATTCTTGAAAGTACAGACTCCGGCTGGACCTCCAGCTTGATTCTCAACATGTGCAGCTAGAGATGTCGCCGCATGGTCATTCAGTAGGGTTTGGAGTTCTGCTGGGGTTAGGTTACTGTTACCGCGACCACGACCAGCGTTTCTTCCAGACATCTCCTAGAATCACAGCATAAAATGTTATACATGAATTCTCGGTTTCATATGCAACACACCATACATGTAATAAAAGATAGGTAAGAAAGAAAAGAAAAGAAATAAAACCTCACATCACAACCATATAATAATCAAATAATAATTCATGATTAAAACCATTGTATCCGCTACAAAGTATTTAAAATCAATCCTTAAAATTATAGAAAAAAAATATAAGTTTGGATGGAGACAACCCCTCCATCTAGGTGTTATCATTCTTAGATGTCATCGTCTGAGGACACCTCTGAGTGTGCCTCCTCCTCAGCGGCTCTTCCTCCGGTTCCTCTTCGGGTTCCTCCTCGGGATCTTCCTCGGGTTCTTCCTCAGGTTCTGCTGCATTCTGGGCATTTTGTGCCTCTAAGATGTTACAACGAGCTAGGGTTGTCGCTGCCAGGGATCTCGCCTTAAGAAGTTGATCATGCAAATCTATCATCTCTGCTTGCATTTTTCTCATTATCTTCATTTGCTGAACGTGAGCATCCTGAACTTCCTTCATAGCTTCAGTCAGGTGAGAAATTTCCTCCCTAGCCTCAGTTCCATCCTTTTTCAACCCAGTAACATTCGCTCTCGTCGAGCGCATAAAGCCAACTTCACGCTCTAAATAGGAAGCGGGAGTTGCGAAAGCACGCTCCACTGGTTCGGTTATGGGCGGTAGGCTGTTGGAGGGTATAGGACAGCCCGGGTGAGGTAGTGGGGGAACTTTCTCACGGTAAACCATACGCTGGATCAAACTCGGGTACCAACTCCAGCTAACGTTATCTTCGTACATGTCTCCAGATAGGCGACACCTCTTCGGTGCAGGAGCTGCTAGTGCCGGGACTACTCGGGGTGGCGATGAGTTCGGTAGCTGCGGTTCCTTTCCAGGGGCATAAGACACCGGGTCGGATGATGATGATGATGGCGTCGACATCCATACAGGATAAGTTGTGTATGCGCGCGTATGAGTGAATGAGGTAAAGAGATAAAGAAAAACGAAGGACTAAATATAATATATATATATATATTTATATATGCAGTGCGTGTAATTATAACTAATGGGTCGTTGCGGTTATAGTCTAGTATGCATGCAATTCTAGTTCGCTATAACCAATGGCTCTGATACCAATCTGTCACACCCTCAAAATCCACTAAGGGAGTGTAACCGTCAGAGGGTGTGAACTAACAGGATCGGTATCATTAGTTATAATCAATCACCATGTTTAAAGTTTTCAAGCCTACAAGACATTAAGTCTTAAGTAAAATGTGGAAGCGTAAATTGTAAACCAAAAAGTTTGCGCCACACAGGACGACTTAAAAACCCAAGTTATTAAGATAATAATTAAAGGAAGTTTCTAATGCAATGGTGTTCAGCAAATACGTGTTCCTATACCGCGCGCCCGCCTCGGCTACCTGAGAATAACATACTAAAAGTGTCAACACAGGGTTGGTGAGTTCACAAGTTTATATAAATAAATTGTTTGTGTTTGCGTTTACGTTTTGCGTTACCAGATAGTGTTAAGTCAATTATATATCAATAGGTAGCTAACCTATCAAGCATGTATTACTAAGTGTTCGACACCGAAGCTGACTGTTTATCAATTGCCTTGCCACCATGTCAACCACGACCATGGTAATGTGTTAGCCAAGATTATACCCACTCAACCTACAGTCGAGCTTAGAGTTGGGTGGGGTTTGTCAAACCCAGTAGTATTACTCAACAGTGACTCGCTATTATACAAATATTAACTGGTTCGATGTTACGAAGGACTTAGGTTGGTTTATTTGCCACTTAGCCTTACAAGTGATATATAAAAACTAAACAAAATCTAGAGTGTTGGATTATGTTATCTCCCCCAAATAAAAGCGTTTAAAAAGAGTAAAAAGGGGACGTGAAACTCACTGTTTGCGAAGAAAATCAAAACCATTCCGAGAGAGGTGTGCGTCACAGAAAATCCTCACTAGTGCTCTAACAACAAAAATGAGATTTTCTAAGTATTTAAACTACTAGTGAGTCCCTTGACTCGACACATACAACTTATGCATGAGATGCGTTTAGTGTTCCATTTGTGAAATAAGTGCGAATCGACAAACACGTTGGTGATACATTACATGTGTGAACAATTACTAAAGTGTCAAGTATTAACATTGTACATTAGTAGCAAATATCCCTCACAAGGGCAATTTGGTCAAAACATAGCAAACATCGATCAGTTATGCACTTTTCATGATAGTTCAAGTAATTCAGCAGCTAAATTGTCCAGGCAGATTTTCACTCGACAAGATTACTCTATTTAGTAAATTCTAACATGTCAAATAAATCACCAAAAATCATAACAGAGACACACGTGAGTTAGGTTTCTAAAACTATTTTTCTTATATTTTTATCATATATAGTTATATCACAATGATCAAAACATCACAGCAAACACAAAGCAATCATTATCATGCGCAACAGAATGTTATTTGTTATTACCATTAAATGACAAATCCAATTAATGCAAGAACAATTAGGTTAGATTCCTAACTCAAATTATTAACTTCCAGAAGTGGAACCAACCCATTTGGTCTTGTAGTTTATGAGATATCTTAGTCGCAAAACAGCCTATCAGCAGGTCTCCCGAATCAGCCTTTCACAACAGTTTTGTAAAATAATAAAAACAAACTTTTACATGTCCAAAATTTACAAAATCGGACTTTTCAGAACCTAGACTCGACCTAGTATATTATAAAATCAACAATCACATCAAAATATGTAATTAACATCGAGTTACAGTCATCCAAACATAAATTCAATAATCTGTCCAGCATCAGTTTTCATCAAAACTCAACAAACTATCATCCTATGAACCATTAACCATGCAAGCAACCCTCTAGACTCATAATCTATCAAAAATCAATAGTTTTAACATCAAGGGTTTATGTTTATTATGCTTAATCATGCAATTAACTCAATGGAATAAACTAGAGAGGATGTAAATTACCTAGCTAGCACTTTAATTCTTGAAACAAGCTTGCAAGGAGATTGTATGTGTATGTGTGGGTGTTCACGGCTGCCAAGAGGAGAGAGGGGGGGGGGTGGGGAAGATCGTATGCAGGGGTTAGGGGGGTTAGGGTTTGTGTAATAATCTGTTTAAGTATTATCTTATGTTATACTTCACCCCCTAACCTTTTAGTTCACCCAATTCTAACACGAATTAGTTTATACCATTCATAATTAATTTTATACACATAAACACCAAGTAACACATAACTTAACACATAATTATCAGATACTTGTTTATAATATTTATTGTTTATTCACACACGGTTTGAGTCGACTCGTGTGTGTTTCGGTGAAACTCCGAAAGACTACTTGTGTAGTGATTGTCATGCGTCGTTTAAACCCTAATTTAAATGTAATGAGATATGCGTTACAGTTCGTGTGATCTTAAGTTTGAATTAACGGAGTTAACCTAAAATTGACGAGTGTCACATGACAGACGCCGTTTAGCCAATCATAATAAGGCAATTATATTCAACCCCAAATGTTGGACTTTTACTCAACGATCAGAGTTTACATGTGTTAAAAGACAAGATTTTATTATTACAAGTCCAAGTTATTATTTTATTCTTATTCAAACACACCACATCCGCTTTCCCGCGCCCCCCATGAAGCGTCAATACTTTATTTACCTGAAAGACATATTAAAATAAACGGTCAACACGAAGGTTGGTGAATTTCTCTTTATTGAAAATAACATATACATATAATGAACTTTTGTCATCATAAATCGAAAACAACATCCATATAATGAACTTTTTTCATTATAAACCAATATCACCTTGTGTGTAATCGTCACCACACCCCGAATGACATCAAAAACATCGCGTGTATAATGGTTTACCCTTATTATAACACAAACCCGTGTGTAATGATCTACCGTCATTACATCACAAAAATAATAGGCATTTTACTTCTTAAACAAATCGTGCTGTTGTAGACGAGCAAAGAATACAACATTACGTATGACTATCATCATTGATAACCTGATACATACCAGACTCAAAATACACCTACTTTTAACCCAACGAGATGGAAGTAGGGGGGCGTCACCCTGATAGATCTACCCATATTTATGTGCCCCTTTCTAGGGTTAACCGTTATTTAGCCAACTAGACTCATCATGCGTTTGACATGTTTTGTAAAATAAGATGCCTTTATAAAACTTCAATATAAATATCAATATAAAGAATATGCCTTTCCCCCAAAACACAATAAAAATCGATTCGAAAACGAGGGGTCGATAGAGAAACTCACCTTTGCCTCAACACGAATAACACTCCCGATGTAATTCACAACCAGTTGACGTCAAAGTCTTATTAACAGTTATCCAATGATACCTGGATTCCTATGTTTAATACAAAATGTATTAACACATATACACATATACAAGTAAAAACGTATCCTATTTTAGCTCGTTTACCCTCACGTGTCTTATTCATTATAATTATAACTTGGGCATTATTTAATTAAAGTATATATATATATTGTAAAATATAATAATCTTTTATAAATCGATATCCAAAATAAATATTTTTGTCCAACTATCGTATATATATTTGTATATCATAAATATACACAAAATCATCCAAGTTTCGATTGTACCCTTTTTAACAGTCGATATTAACCAACAATTATTTAAATATTTATTAACAATATTTCATTGTCCAAATTATTTCTGATAACAAATTTTAATTCGAATCTCGGAACCTGCTCAACACCCGCATGCAATACGATCTGGGTACATCAACGCGTTCGTTTTTTCGTCTTGAACGTTTCTCCAGTCTCGGATCATCCATGCGACACCTCAAAACCTACACGCAACTCATTTTAGTAAACTGTTTTTGTTTTAGAATCTGAACAGAAACTTACGGGGCTTATAACTCACCATCCGGACATCTGATCATCTGTTCCTTGTGTGGAATCATAGATCTATATGATATTAAGGTACACCGAAATTTACAGGTCAATCCGAAGGCCGGATCTCCGGGAATAGTCCGTTCTTCACTACTGTGTTCCTAGAAAAACACCTAGAAACTGAACACGAAAATGAGTCTATATCCCAATTTAAACAACTCTAATTCTCATCTCTGCCGTTCAATACTATCATCTATGTCTTATGAACCCTTTGTAATTAAGACAATCGGACCGTTAGATCTTCTGTAATAGACTAATCTTTGCAGACATGCAAAGTGAATACAATTTGTCCAGATTTTAAAACGAGTTTTAACGAACTTAAACTCAAAATTAGGACGATCAGAGCTTACTATAACGTTCTGTACGTCGAAAAATGGTTCCGAGTAGAAGACGGGCTTCGATCGCCGCTCTCGGCCTAGCCGGACCACCGCCGGCCGCCGCTGGACCGCCACCTGCCACACTGGCTGCTGCCGGACAGCCATCGACCACCGTCGGAATTCCCAGCCTTCTCTCTACTCTCTCTCTCTCTCTCTAAAATGCAGATATTTTGTTATAATGAGAGAATGGTGGGGTAACTCACCTTATATAGGTGTCGGTTTTAAACGAGTTTTTCGATCGCGTTTTGGTTTCTCGCTCTAACGATCCTGCTACTTCGCGTGACGTTGTATTTTTCAAATAAATTTCGTCAAAATACTTATTCTTATTATGTTATCGACTTATATTTGCCTCATTAACTTATTATTTCCGTTAATAAGCTATTATCGATCGTTTTTGAAAATAGTAATTTGCATTTTCCCGCTCCGTTATAACTCAGAATTGAGTCACGTTTTTGCCTACGTTCTCACTTTTCAATCCTCTAAAATATTAAAATGGATTCACCCATAGACATTTTCTCGAATGTCGGGTTGAATATTCACACGTTTAACCGAAAACGTTCGTTCCTTAATAAAATATCACCACAATTCTTTACACGTTCCGACTTCTTATGTGTTTTAATATAAATATATTCCTTTCATTCTTAGCATAAAATGATATATTTAACTTAATGCTCTTAATTCTTACTTAACACAGACTAAATACGTCTTAATCTCGTTTATGGAATATAATAATACTTCTTATTTTTTCGGGTATCACCGAACGCACCATTCAAACCTTGAAAGACACGTTGCGTGCATGAGTATTGAATTTTGGAAAGAGTTGGGAACCCCACTTGCCGTTGGTAGAGTTTTCGTATAATAACTGCTACCACGCCAGTATTAAAGCAGCGCCGTTTAAAGAGTTGTACGGATGAAAGTGTCGATCGCCTCTTTGCTGGGAAGAAATAGGTGAAAGCCAAATCACTGGTCCCGAAATAGTGCTGGAAACCTCAGAAAAGATTGTACAAAGCCAATTTCGCATGGCAGCAGCACGAGATTGTCAAAAGAGCTACGCAAACAAGCGCCAAAAACCTCTGAAATTCCATGTGGATGACAAGGTTTTGCTGAAAGTCTCTCATTGGAAGGGTGTGGTTCGCTTTGGAAAGCCAAACAAACTCAATCCATGATACGTTGGTCCATTTCGAATAACCGAACGTATTGGTCCGGTAGCGCACCGATTGGATTTACCAGCAGAACTCAGGCGTACACAATGTTTTTTTCATGTATCCAACTTGAAGAAATGCCTTTCTGACGAAACACTAGCAGTTCCTTTGGGCGAATTGCAAGTTGACGAACAGTTACGCTTCATCGAAGAACCAGTCGAAGTCTTGGATTGGGAAACCAAAACACTCAAACACAGCAAAGATTCCCATAGTTAAAGTTCGTTGGAACTCAAGACGTGGACCAGAGTTCACGTGGGAACGCGAGAATCAAATGATGAAAAAGTATCCTCACCTTTTCGAAGGGTTGACCAAGCACCGAAAACCGAGAAATCCAACAAACCGTCAGAAAACACCGGAGGTATGAATTAAATTTTGGGACAAAATTTCTTTCTACAGGAGGATGATGTGAATAACTGAAATTTTTTTTTTCTCAGAAAGCCATCGCGACATGACACAAATTTTCGGGATGAAAATTCTTTCAACATGGGAATGATGTGATACTCGTCAATTTCAGGTTAACTCCGTTAATCCGAACTACGTTAATTCAAACACAAGATCACCCGAACTATGTCATTCCAGTTAACGCATTTCAAATTGCATTAATTAGAGTTTAATGAAACATGACAATCATTACACAAGTAGTGTTTCGGAGTTTCACCGAAACACACACGAGCCGACTCAAACCTTTGGTGAACAAAAAATAAATATTATAAACAAGTACTTGATACAATTATATGTTACATTTTTGTGTAATTTGGTGCTTACATGTATAACCTCATATCATGAAGAAAATAAACTAGTTATGCTAGAATTGTACAAAATAGAAGTTGAGGGTGGTAGTTGTAACTTGTAATTTATTTAATTAATATATAAACAAGATTAAACATAACCCTAACTCTCCCTCTCCCTCTCCCTTACGACGGCAGCCCTACCCCCTCCACTCTCCCTTGATCGGCAACAATACACACACGCACACATACAAGATTGTTACAAGTTTTTTGGAAGATCCAAGGTTACTAACTAGGTAATTAAACACTCCCTTAATCCATTCCATAGAGTTGTTTGCATTATTAAACATGATGATCATAAACCCTAAGTGTTAAATATGTTTATTATTGATGAGCTAGGGTTGTATGCTTGATTATTAGTTCATAGATTAGTAGTTTGTTGAGTTCTTTGGTGCAAACTGATGCTGAACAGAATCATAATTGCACGTTAAAATGATAGTAACTTGATGTTAATTATATGTTTCAAAGTGATTATTGATTCTATGACGTAATAGGTCGAGTCTAGTTTCAAAAGAGTCTTAGTTTGTAATTTTTGGATATGTGGAAGTCACTTTTTATTAATTTACAAATCTGTTGTGCAAGTCTGATTCGAGAAGCCTTCTTGTAGGCTGTTTCGTAAATAGTATATATCACAAACGACAAGACCAATTGAGTTAATATTGGAAGTTAATAATTTGAGTGTGGAATCTAACCCAATTGGCCTTGCATTAATTGGATTAACCATGTAACGGGAATAGTAAATAACGTTTTGTTGCGCATGATAATGACTGCTATGTGCTTACTGTGTTGTTTTGACACTTGTGAGAAAACCGTACGTAATAAAAATATTTTTAGAAACCTAACTCACGTGTGCTTCTGTGATAATTTTAGGTTATTTTATTTACATGTTATGATTAGTTAAATAGAGTAATCTTGATGTGTTAAAATCTGTCTTGGTAACTTAGCTGCTGAATTCCTTGAGTTAACATGAAAAATGATTATTTTATCGATGTTTGCTATGTGTTTGACATGTTTGCCCTTGTGGGAGATATTTTACTGGTGGTGTACCATAGTAACATTTAACACTATACTTGTTCACACATGTAACTTATCACCAATGTGTTTATCGAGTCGCACTTGTTTCACAAACGTAACACGAACACATCTCATGCATAACTTTTATGTGTCGAGTCTAGAGATTCACTCGTAGTTCAAACACTTAAAAATCTCATTATTGTTTTTAGAGCACTAGTGAGGATTTCTGTCGCACTCTTTTCTCGGATTTTTGATAACTTCACAAACAGTGAGTTTCACGACCCCTTTTACTCATTAACGCTTTTATTAGGGGGAGATAACATACTCCAACGCTTTAGATTTTATTACTCTTTATATATCACTTGTATGGCTAAGTGGCCACAAACCAACTAAGTCCTTCTGAACATCGAACCAGTTAATATTGGATAATAGCGAGTCACCTTTGAGTAGTACTACTGGGTTTGACAAACCCCGCCCAACTCTAAACTCGACTGTAGATCGAGTGGGTGTAATTTTGGCTAACCCATTACCATGGTCGTGGTTGATATGGTGGCAAGGCCATCGTATAAACAGTAAGTTTCGGTGTCTAACACTTAGTAAAACATGATTGATAGGTTAGCTACCTATTGATATATAATTGACATAACACTATCTGGTAACGCTAAAATGCAACGCTTAATTTACTTAAACCTGTGAACTCACCAACCCTGTGTTGACAATTTTAGTATGTTTATCTCAGGTAGCCGAGGTGGGCGAGCGGTATAGGACATGCATTCACTGAACTCTTATGCTTTAAACTCTTTAAAATTTTGTCATGATAGCTGTTGCTTTAAGTCGTCCTGTGTGACGCAACTATTTACTTTACAGTTTACGATTCCACATCTTTACTTAAGACTTGATGTCTTGGTTGTTTTTAAAACTTTACATTATGGTGTTTGATATAACTAATGATTCCGATCCTGTTAGTTCACACCCTCTTACGGTAAAACTCTGTTAGTGGAATTTGAGGGTTTGACACCCTACTACCGTGCTTGCTACCATTATGGAGACCTTAACCATCTCCGCAACACGTGTTTATTGCTTGCACATGCACAACAAGCCCATGTGAGGCCTGCACCAAACTATATCACCCATGCACCCAAGCCCAAGTATACCCCGCACATTACTACACTTCCCAAGCCTATCAAGTGCAAACCTATCAACCCCAAGTTCCCCAGTTTATGCACCGCAGGCCAATGCTCCTCAAGTGCCTCAACTCATGGTTCCTCCGTCTACATTAACTCAAGCCCCTGGTATTCAAGCTCCTCCATTGAATCAAGTTGCTCAAACTACTCAAAGTTCCAATGGCCGTGATTTTATGATGAATGTGAATCAAGCTCAAAGCTCTAGCGACGTGGTGAAAGGTACGTTTCTTATTGATAATTATTTTGCTTCGATGTTATTTGATACGGGTGCCGATAAGAATTTACTGCTTTGTATTTTGCGTATATCATTGATAAGCCTCAGGATAAGTTATCTAGGCCATTTTTCGTAGAAGTAGCCAATGGGAATTCTTTTATTATTGATTCGGTATATCGAGATTGAGTTATAACTATTAATAAAGTAAAATTCCGTGTCGGCCTCATTCCTATGGAAGTGGGTAGTTGCGAAGTTATTGTTCGGATGGATTAGCTCACTCTTAATCGTGCTGAAGTCGTATTTTTCGAGAAATTTCTTCGTACACCTCTAAAAAATGGTCGTGTCCTTAATCTTTACGTTGATACGCTTACATCTAAGCTTAAACTCCTGTCATGTTTTCAAGCTCAACGTTATTTGCATAAGAAGTATGTTTCGTTCATAGCTCTAGTGGTGGAGAAAGAGCATAAAGAAAAGAAGATATGGGATATCCCAATTGTGCGTGATTTTCCTGAAGTCTTTCCCGATGACGTCTCCGGACTCCCTCCTATTCGCCAAGTCGAATTCCGTATTTATCTTATACCTGGAGCTAACTGCGTTGCTAAAGCACCCTACCATCTTACACAATCCGAAATGTAAGAACTTTCAGGCCAACTACAAGAACTCTCAGACAAGGGTTTTATTAGCCCGAGTTCTTCTCCATGGGGCCCACCTATTTTGTTTGTCAAGAAGAAATATGGTTCATTCTGCATGTGTATCGATTACCGTGAACTCAACAAACTTACTTTCAAGACCCGTTATCCGCTTCCTCGCATCGATGATTTTTTTGATCAACTTCAAAGAGCCGCATGCTTCTCGAAGATCGATCTCTGTTTGGGTTGTCATCAACATCGCGTTAATGAAGATGACATCCCCAAGACTGCTTTCCATACTCGATATGGACATTATGAATTTCGTGTTATGCCTTTTGGGCTAAACAATGCACTCGAGGTTTTCATGGATCTTATGAACCGTGTGTGTAAACCCTACTTGGATAAATTCGTAATTGTATTCATCTATGATATCTTGATCTATTCGAAATCCGAGAATGATCATAAAGAAAACCTTCATGCCATTCTTGACCTCCTTCGGGATGAACAAATGTAAGTCAAGTTTTCTAAGTGTGAGTTTTGGCTTAAAGAAGTTTAGTTCTTGGGACATATTGTCAATGAAAAAGAAATTCATGTCGATCCCCCAAAGATTGAAGCCGTCAAAAATTGGAAACCACTGACTTCTCCAAAAATCCGATCCTTTCTTTGTTTGGCTGGATATTACCGTCGTTTCATTCGAAACTTTTCAAAGATTGCATTGCCCCTCACCGCTTTGACACACAAAGGTAAACCCTATGTGTGGGGGTCAAATCAACAAGAAGACATTCAAACCCTTAAGGATATGCTTTAAAATGCTCCTATTCTTGCTCTTTCCGAAGGTAATGAAGATTTTATCGTTAATAGTGACGCCTCTAACCAATGTCTCAGTTGTGTCCTCATACAACTAAGCAAGGTTATTGCATACGCTTTGAGACAACTCAAGGCACATCAAAAATTATACGACACATGATCTCGAGCTTGGAACTGTCTTATTTGACTTGAAAATATGGAGACAATATCTCTATGGTATGAAATGTGTGGTGTTTACCGATCATAAGAGTCTCTAACACATCTTTGATCAAAAGAAACTCAATATGAGTTCTCGACTCCTGACACGAATCCTTCCCGAAGGCAATATGTATGACGAGATGTCGTGTGGTGTTGAAACTCAATTGAAAACCAAACCCAATGGTCTTCTCTACTTTCATAACCGTTTATGGACTCCTGATCGTGACATTCTTTGCACATTTATAATGGACGAAGCTCATAAGTCACGATATTCCATTCATCCTGGAGCGGATAGGATGTACGCAGATCTTCGTTCAATATATTGGTGGCCCAAAATGAAGAAACACATTGCTCTTTATGTCTCAAAATGTCTCACGTGCTCTAACGTGAAAGCGGAACATCATCGACCATTTGGTTTACTCGAGCAACCTCCCGTTCCCGAGTGGAAGTGGAAAGGTATTCCTATTGATTTTATTACTAAGCTTCATCTGACTCGTAAGCAACATGATATATTTGGGTGATCGTAGATCTCTTGACTAGATATGCTCATTTCATACCCATCAAAAATACGTATTCTGTTGATCAATTGGCACGATCCTATGTGGAGAAGATTGTTTGTCATCATAGAACTCTGTTAACCATTATTTCCGATAGAGATGGTCGTTTTACTTATAGTTTTTGGGAATCTCTTCAATACACTTTGGGAACTCGTTTGGATCTCGGTACTGTCTATCATCTACAATCTGATGGTCAGTCCGAGCGTACGATTCAAACTCTAAAATATATTGTGACATTTGCCAATTTCGGGTCCTATTTGTATTCGTTTGTGTATTCGTTTATCACGTAAACCGACCCGATTTACATCTTGAACATTTAAAATATGTAAAATATTGGATTTTATGTTACCAAATCATTCTCAATTGTTAAATTTGAATAACACCTTTTACGGATTCAAAAACGCATTTAAAACGAGCAAAATACATCAAAAACGAACTTCCTGACGCGAAACGAACCACGGAAGATGAGCTGACCAACCCAACCCCCCTAGCAGGCCGCGCTGCATGGCCAGGGAGGCTAGGCTTGTCGCGCAGCGCGACCTTAGACCTGCAAATTCGTTTTTTTTTTTTTTTTTGCTTTTTGTGCTTTGCTTTTTTGTTTAACCAATCTGTTTTCATGCAAACATAAAAGAGAACCTTGCAAAGAAGCTTTGACCCTTACGCTATATATACACACCCATCTCCTTCATATTTACACTTGCAACATCTCCTAAAACTCTCTCAAACATCAAAGATCCAAGGTTGTTTATTTATGTGTTCTTGAAAGTTTTATTTCCAAAAGTCAAACCAAGTTTAATCTTTCATTCTAATTAGCTTATATAATCTTATTAATACTTGAATATGGTGGTACAACATATATATAATACACAACCCTTGTTACCTTTGGTAGTTACTTCTCCGACTCCGGTTGATTAAGTTTCGGACCTCGTAAGGCAAGGCTTCATGTAGGACTTTCGTGGTCTTTGAAATATATAGACTTATATAAATTTTTTGCACATATTAATATTGCTTAACTTCTGCTCATTTTAGTTTTTTTTTTTATATTTACAAGGTCCATGGTTATGAGTTCTAAGATTCTATGCTTCGGTCTATCAGTAAATAGCTCTAGACTGTAAACCGAACTTTTGTTTAAAGACTTTGTTGTTAACTTTCTAGTTGTAAAACTTAAGTATTTTCATTTTGTAACATCCTGAATATTATAATGATAAATAAAGAAAGTTACGTTTAGTGATTTCGCGTTATTAAGTAAGTAATACCGAGTAAAGAACTGATCATGGACTTGGATTAATTAAGATGGATTAAGGGTAATGGGCCTTAGGTCCATGGGCTTTAAGGGATATAAATATCCCCTTAAACCATCCTAAAACCCTAACTATCATTTCCATCTTCCATAAATCTCTACACACTCAAAAACACACACATACACTGCACCTCATACGGCCGAGAGAGAGAGAGCGAATTCGAGTCCAAAAATCAAGCCGACCATTATTAGATCTTCAATATACGAGATAACCAAGCAAACCGCGACCACACCGAACGTATAAAAGTTATGTTTTGATCCTAAAGATTTCGTTTTTATAAACGTTTAGTCTTGAAACTTAGAACGAGAGTAGATCGGGTATAAACGAAACATAAAGTTGTAAACTTGATGATAAAAACGAGTGTAATGAACCCGAAAACGGAAACGGCTCGATTAATGAACCCTTAACATTAGTATTGAACGTTTTTACCATAAAGGTCCAAACTTTACGTCATTCCGGGCTAAGTTATACCCAAAAAGGCCATGGGAATGATCGCGGGACTTGTTAACGCCATACCCATGGATTTCTCGGTAAAACGATGATTATTTTGGGGATTAAGGATGAACAGTGGCGGCTGCTGCACAACTTCGCCTACAAGCGAACTTCGCCTGCAAGCAAGTTCGCTTGCAAGCAAGTTCGCCTAACTGGTAACTTCGCCTAAGACCAAGTTCGCCTAACTGATAACTTCGCCTGGTGACAAGTTCGCCTAACTGGTAACTTCGCCTAACTGATAACTTCGCCTGGTGACAAGTTCGCCTAACTGATAACTTCGCCTGGTGACAAGTTCGCCTAAATAATAACTTCGCCTGGCATATGTTCGCCTAGGGTTAACTTCGCCGAACACTAATTTCGCCTATGCTTAAGTTCGCTTAATGTTAAAGTTGCTTATTGTTAAGTTCGCTTAATGTTAAGTTCGCCTGGAGTTAGCAAATGAGAAAATAAATTAAAAACCTAATGAAAAATGTGATAAGTTCGACCCCATCCAGGGGCTCTGCCCCTTGGACCCTGCTAGGGGCTGCCGCCCCTAGACCCCGCTGCCAGGGGAGATGCCCTCGGACCCCCGTTCGTTGTGGGTTATATAAAGATAGAAATACAACATGAGTAGTAGTAGTAGTTAATTGATACATGTAAATATTATACAGTTAGCCGTGCACAACTCAAGAAAGGAATAACGATTAACGGAGAGCGTAACAGGATTCAGGTGAGTTTCTAGCCCCACTTCTGTGTTATGTTTTCGGGGCTGTGTGCATACTCTATATGTTTGTTAATACACTTATCCTATGCGATAAGTGTGTGCCTTATATGAATGATGTGAAATGTATGAATGATTGCTTGTTAGTATGTGAACGATCTTCGGATATTGCACGTACTGTCAGGTTGTAGTGTTACGTATAAGGTAAGTATAATGTATTTGCTTATATGTATGAATGCGATAAGGTTAACAAATGAAGGAAAGGCATGGTTGTATGGTAACGAAAAAGGACCAGACCCTAATAATATCTGTGATGTTAGGGACCAGACCCTAATAATATATATGATGTTAGGGACTAGACCCATATAATATCTGTGAAGTTAGGGACCAGACCCTTATAATATCTGTGATGTCAGGGACCAGACCCTTAGAATATCTGTGAGGTTATAGGGCAAAAGGCTCTTTAAAACGTATGATAATGTATGTAAAGAAAGTATGAAGGTAAGAATGAAAGTGTATGCACTTATGTGTGTATGAAAGAAAGTTAAGAGGTTAAGTATGAAATGTAAGAAGGTATGGTATGAGTATGTGATTAACTAGAACTCACTCAGCGTAGCTGACTTTTAGTATGCACGCAGGTGAGTAGAATGAGGCAGGTAGCTTTAGAAGGACACATGGCAGAGTTGGACGAAGCTGGCATCTGAAGATTTTGCTATGATGTTTTATTTTAAAAGACTATGTTTTGTTTTTAAATGACTATGAATGCTCGATAAGACAAGAATAATGGTTATGGAATGTAATGGTTTGAATGTTTTTAATGTTCCGCGAATGTTTTAATTAACTATGATATTTAGAACTGCGTTTATGAATAAATCCAACACGAAAGTAGGGCTACCGGTAACTGGGCCTTACACATTTGTACATTATTATACAAGTTCTTGGTTATTTGGGCATGTGGAGACAATCAAGGAACGTATTCTGAGATGGAAACCGAACCAATCCGATTTTTACTCGCTTAATACACACAAGTGTGTTTTTGGCTATCAAGACTTGTATATTTCTTTAAAAATAGTTTTCAAACTGATATTAATTTTTTTATTAAGTACAAGGAAATGTTGGATTCAACTTGATCTCATAACATAGTTTGGAATGACAAAACCGAACACTCGCTTAACTTGCGTTGTTTATTCTAAAGCAATAGAACTACATACTTGGTTAAGTCTTACTAAGTTTTATTGAGTTACCTCATAACATTCATTATTTTGGAAAGTTGAATTTGGGTTTGACCAATTATCAAGACCCGAACCAACAACCCGAAACACTCATTAAAGACCCATTTTAGTATCTATATCCCAAAGGAATTTTCATCTTTGCATTTTTCCACTTTTATTATTTAACATATGTTAAGTAAATATTAAGGTTAGATACTTTAACCCGGTTTCGAGCAAACTTACATTTTAAAGGGGTTATTTTTATAAATTCTTAAATAGTTACATTTTAAACCTTGAACTTTAATTGTATAATTTCCGCAACAATTGTTTTATTTAAAGATTTTCAAGACAACCTTTCTAATCCAAGTCTTTCTTTTATTTAGGCTTCATACCTTAAAGTCGTCGTTCCGACAAATCTCCAAATTATCATCTTTCAAATTTATTACTTGAATGTGAGTAATTTCATACCCTATTTTCTATTTTTTTTTTTTTTGGGTGACATTTCATCTTATCTAAACTAAATGTTTTATACTGGGTCTTAAACCACAAACGTTATTTGTATATCTTACTTAATTAAATGCTCGATTTAGTGTTCTATGATTATATGCCTATGTGTTTATCGCTTTTGGTTGGTTGATCTATAAATCCTAGACTACTTGGCATACCCTTATAGCAAGGTGTCGTTAACATAATGCAATTAATGATAACTATAAATACCTAGACTATTTGGCATCCCCTCATAGCAAGGTGTCGCTAACGTAAATCTATTAGCGATTTTGTATATTTATCCAAGTTATTGCTTTTATTTATTGTTTCGTATACAAGTTTTTGGATTTTTATCACTATATACTTATATGCTCAAACTTATGAATTGCTCACCAACCTTTGTGTTGACAAACTTTATTTTATGAAATATTACATGTTTGACTTTTGCTGACTTGAGGACTTGACGAAAAACTTTACCAAGATTATTAGGATATTCGTAAATGAACAATATAATTGTTAGTTGTATTCAATTTGTTTGTATGAACGAGATGTGTTGTTTATTGATTTATGAAATAAAATGAGTTGATTAAATATTTTCAATTTAAATAGTGTCTTGTGTATTTGCCCAATCAGGTTGCATCCCAACATGTTCCACCGACAAACACACTCACGAATACTTTGAAAATATAAAAACCAAAGTTTACTCAACCCAAACTAGTCAAGATCAAATTATCCAACCCATCAACTTAACCCGAGCTCAAATAAGCAAAACCTCACCTACTAGCCAAACCACTACTCACACAAATCATCTAAGCCCAACCCACTCAAACGACCTAAACTCAACAAACCTTATCAATCCAACCCAAGAAAACCCAACTACGCAAGCCAACCGAAATACATTCACCATTCTAAGCCTAAAACCCCTTACAACTAGTGTATTTATAACAACCTCATGTGTTCAAATAATCACTTTTAAATTATAAACTCTTTCTAAAATAATGATTTACGTATTATGCTCACATTTTATAAATCATTTTTGAAAAATAAAATATTGTCATAACAACGAAATTCTATTACGGGGATTTATTTTCAAGAGTTATTAAACGATTATATGTATGATTTCAAGATTTTAAATATTGTCACCTAAGGTGATAAATCTCTTACCGATTTACGCGGGATTTTGAACGTTGAATGCGTGATTTATTTAGTAATAAATTACAACTTTCCTTATTTTGCATAAACGCAATGATCATGACTTCATAAATCTTTTTGGGACGCATTTATAAATACCCTATATACTAGACTTTGTGTCATGAGTTTTGTTCAATAACGATTTATGCGCACTATTACCTCTTATTATCTCAAGCATCATTTCTACATAAATTATTTTCATCATAACGGCTTTATGTATACAAATTCTTTTAACAACTCAGCTCATAAGATTTACATTTGATAATGATCAAAATGTTTCTCTAGCTACGCGTTACCGCGATGCTTGTTATTATATACATTTTCTTGGAAACGATGGAATGGCTTTATTTAAGACTTCATTTTCAATTTCATTTTATTATTTTCAAAAGAGTATATAATTAGTTACTTACATATTTCATTGTTTTTTCGAGTCTCAGTGATTTTTCTTTTCCGATTTCTTTTCATTTGATGAGATGTTTCGATGACAATATTATGCACATGAGATTTCATTTTGTGTTTTGAATTATTCATGATCGAATTCAAGTTATTAAATAACAATTTTTGTAATACTATCAAAACCTCAATTTCGCAAAAAAAAAAAAAAAATTCGTTTATATTTTAAACGATATTTTCATGACTATGTTATTCATATTTGAGCATTTATGTTTTTCAAGCAAAACATGATTCTATGCAGTATTCTACCACGTTTCATTTTTGGCGCTATTGGAAACCATTACCATAATGACGATTATATAAATGGTTTCACAATAGTGGCCGTATACACGTTTTATCACATTTCATCGATTATTTTGGTTGTTAACCAAATACTATATTATTTTTGTTAATACACGTATGCCTCACCCCAAGAAACTCACCTCATTTCTCCTGTTGTTACCTTTTCTTTGAGTATATTTTTAATTTCGGGATGAAATTTTCAAAAAGTTGGGGATACTATGACATTCGTCAATTTCGGGTCGTATTTGTATTCGTTTGTGTATTCATTTATCACATAAACCGACCCGATTTATATCCCGAACTTTTCAAATATATAAAATATTGTATTTTATGTTACCAAATCATTCCTATTTGTTAAATTTGAAAAACCCCTTTTACGGATTCAAAAACGCATTTAAAACGAGCAAAATACATCAAAAACGAACTTCTGGACGCGAAACGAACCATGCAAGACGAGCTGACCAACCCAACCCCCCTAGCAAGCCGAGCTGCGTGGCCAGGGAAGCTAAGCTGGTCGCGCGGCGCGGCCTCAGACTTGCAGATTAAGTTTTTTGGCTTTTTGTGCTTTACTTGTTTGTTTAACCAATCTATTTTCATGCAAACATAAAAGAGAACCTTGCAAAGAAGCTTTGACCCTTACCCTATACATACACACTCATCTCCTCCATTTTTACACTGGCTACATCTCCAAAAACTCTCTCAAACATCAAAGATCCAAGGTTGTTTATTTATGTGTTCTTGAATGTTTGACTTCCAAAAGTCAAATCGAGTTTAATCTTTCATTCTATTATCTTATATAATCTTATTAATACTTGAATATGATGGTACAAAATATATATAATACATACCCTTGTTACCATTAGTAGCTACTTCTCCGACTCCGGTTGGTTAAGTTTCGGACCTTGTAAGGCAAGACTTCATGTAGGACTTTCGTGGTCCTTGATATATATACACTTATATAAGTTGTTTGCACATATTAATCTTGCTTAACTTCTGCTCATTTTAGTTTATTTGATATATTTACATGTTCCATGGTTATGAGTTCTAAGAGTCTATGCTTCGGTTTATCCGTAAATATCTCTAGACTGTAAACCGAACTTTTGTTTAAAGACTTTGTTGTTAACTTTATAGTTGTAAAACTTAAATATTTCATTTGTACATTATTCTTGGTTATATGGGCATGTGGAGACCATCAAGGAACGTATTGAGTTCCATGGTTATGAGTTCTAAGAGTCTATGCTTCGGTTTACCCGTAAATAGCTCTAGGCTGTAAACCGAACATTTGTTTTAAGACTTTGTTGTTAACTTTTTAGTTGCAAAACTTAAGTATTTTCATTTATACATTATTATTCAAGTTCTTGGTTATTTGGAGAACATCAAGGAACGTATTGTGAGATGGAAACCGAACCAATCTGATTTTTACTCGCTTAAGACACACAAGTGTGTTTTTAGCTATCAAGACTTGTATATTTCTTTAAAAATAGTTTACAAACTGATTATAATTATTTTCTTAAGTACTTGGAAATGTTGGATCCAACTTGATCTCATAACATAGTTTGGACCGACAAAACTAAACACTCTCTTAACGTGCGTTGTTAGTTCTAAAACAATAGAACTACATACTTGGTTAAGTATTAATATGTTTTATTGAGTTACCTCAAAATATTCATTATTTTATAAAGTTGGCTTTGGGTTTGACCAATTATCAAGACCCGAACCAACAACCTGAAACACTCGTTAAAGACCCGTTTTAGTACCTTTATCCAAAAGGAACTTGCATCTTTGTATTTTTCCCACCTTATTACTTAACATAGGTTAAGTAAATATTAAGGTTAGATACTTTAACCCGGTTTTGAGCAAACTTACATTTTAAAGAGGTTATTATTATAAATTCTTAAATAGTTACATTTTAAACCTTGAACTTTAATTGTTTAATTTTCGCAACAATTGTTTTATTTAAAGATCTTCAAGACAACCTTTCTAAATCCAAGACTTTCTTTTATTTAGGCTTCATACGTTAAAGTCGTCGTTCTGGCAAATCTCCAAATTATCATCTTTCAAGTTTATTACTTGAATGTGAGTAACTTCATACCCTATTTTCTATTTTTTTTTGTTTTGGGGGTGACATTTCATCTTATCTAAACTAAATGTTTTATACCTGGGTCTTAAACCACAAACGTTATTTGTATACCTTACTTACATAAATGCTCGATTTGGTGTTCTATGATTATATGCCTACGTGTTTATCGCTTTTGGTTGGTTGATCTATAAATCCTAAACTATTTGACATCCCCTTATTTGAAGGTGTCATTAACGTAATGCAATTAAAGATAACTATAAAATCCTAAACTATTTGGCATCCCCTCATAGCAAGGTGTCGCTAACGTAAATCTATTAGCGATTTTATCTATTTATCCAAGTTATTGCTTTTATTTATTGTTTCGTATACAAGTTTTGTGGCTTTTTATCACTATATACTTATATGCTCAAACTTATGAATTGCTCACCAACCTTTGTGTTGACAAACTTTATTTTATGAAATGTTACAGGTTTGACTTTTGTTGACTCGAGGACTTGACGAAAAATGTTACCAAGACTATTAGGATATTAGTAAAACGAACAATATAATTGTTACATGTTTCAATTTGTTTGTATGAACGAGATGTGTTGTTTATTAATTTAAGAAATAAAATGAGTTGATTATATATTGTCACTTTAAATAGAGTCTTGTGTATTTGTCCAATCACGTTGCATCCCGGCATATTCTGCCGCCTTTGGTCGGGGTGTGACATATATGCTCCGCTCTTGTGTCCTCGACTTTGGGGGCAATTGGGATACTCATTGACGGCTCATCGAGTTCTCATATAACAACAGTTTTCATTCTATCATTGTTATGGCGCCTTTTCAAGCCCTCTATGGTCGTAAATGTCATTTTTCGATTTGGTGGAACGAAGTTGGAGAATCCAAATCACCGGTCCGGAATTAGTGCAACAAACAACCGATCATACTGCACAAATTCGTCAAAACCTTCTCGCCACTCGTAGCTGTCTAAAGAGTTACGCGGATAAGAGAAGGAAACCTCTTGATCAATGTTGGTGATCATGTTCTACTCTAAGCATCTCTGTGGTGGTTAGATTTGGAAAGAAAGGAAAGCTAGATCCTTGGTTTGTTGGTCCTTTTGAAATTCCCGGTAGAGTTGGTCCTGTTTCTTTTAGATCAAATTTCCTCTCGAACTCTCAAATATTCACCCGGTGCTTAATGTATCGAATCTCAAGAAATGTCTTGCTGAGGTAAATCTCCATACACCCCTTGATGAAGTTCGTTGATGAGACCATGCACTTTGATGAAAAACTCGTTGAAATCATGGACCACAAGGACAAATTAACCAAACGAAGCTGGATACCCTTGATCAAAGTCTGTTAGAATTATAAACTAGGTGCAGAGTTTACTTGGGAGCGTGAAGAACAGATGAAACTGAAGTATCCTCATGTCATTGTTATCGGTAATTGTCCAATTTCGGGATGAAATTCTCAAAAGTAGGGGGATACTATAACAATCCGGATTATTCGTTTAATGTTTTCTTAATCGTTACCCGACCCGTTTCTACGCTCGGGTAATTTAATTAATAAAACATAGCATTTATGGAGAATAAGTTTAATTATCTAAAACAACTTTGAGTTTTGTACAAAATACAACTTTGAGTTTTGTACAAAATACAACCTAAATTTAGGGACTAAATTGCAAATCGGTCCATATATTATATTATTCCCAAACCCATAACCCATATCCGTGACCTGGATTTGTTCCAAACCTTAACCCATTAAATTTCTTGTGCCTTAATCTTCGTTTTAAAGATGGAATTGATCATTTTAAATCGTTTATTATGCCTAAAGACGCTTCACCTACGATCTAATTGTAGAATAAGATCAAAAACGATTTCATTTACAATAACAAACAAACCGTCATTGCTAATTTGGTATTATACCATATAGAAGTTATAATTTTTCAATTAAACTCGTTTATGCATTCCTATATACCTCTCGAACAGAAGCCCCAGAGTTAATTGTATCATACCAGTGTCCTATTAGCGTTCTAGTTCAAGTTTTTAGCCATCCCATCTTGTTCTAATTGACCCTCAATTGATAATCGTTTATGTTAATCAAAGTGTGCTTCTTATTCATCATTGCTTCAGTAATATTAACCCCATGATCAATCGGCTAAACAATAAACATTTTGACCGATTGTGATTTTCAGGGTTCATATATGAATTGGGAATTGATCTATTATGTATATAAATAACTGTTTTCGTCTAACACCTGAGTTAGTCACCAGCCCAGTGGTTGGTGCATATTGGTTAAGTCACATGGACGGCTGAGGGGCGTGGGTTTGAGTCCCCTAGTCTGTTTTTTGGGAATTTTATTATTTTGTTATTTTAATTATATTTAATCAATTAAATACATTATAAATGATATAAAAAGGATAATTAATGTTTTTATGAAACCGGCTCTTTAAAATTATCGTTTTCAGTTTATTTTCGTTAAAACTATATATATGTACATATGTTTAACAATATATGTATGTGTGTGTGTATATATATATATATATATGTATTTATATACTATGTTATAAAATAATAAACATTTTAAGAAAGAAAATAATACAAAAAATATTAGATGTGTTTTTATTTAAAAAAAATATTATTTTCTAAATTGTCTAATTATGATTTTTGATTTAAAGTATTTAAATTATAAATATATTTTATGTAGATATAAATTATATTATTTAGTTTTATCTTTTGGTAAATAATTGTCTTATAATAATAACAAATTAAATAATTTATGTTTTCAGATACACCTGATCATCACCAAATCCCGAATCCTTATGGGATTCATCTTTAATTTGTGTTTCCTCTATCATTTTTATCTAGGGTCGTGTATTGGTAATTCTCGAAGTGCGAGATGTCATATGTTATTTCTTATCATATCGTTTCTCATTTGCTTATTCGATAAGGTGAGTAATTCATTCCCCCCTATTTTTCTTATTTTCAATGCTTTTGGGGACACATGCGTACCATATTTTATTTACATATTATTTAGTATTCTCATTAGCAAACTGTTAATCTTGTGTGTATACTCATTAATTGCCTAAGTTGCTACATGTCTAATTGTTTATTTGATCGCATTCGGATAGGTCCATCATAATCACATTAATAGCCAAAGCCCACTTCGCAAGGCAATGGTTTTACCGGCACTCACTATTTACTCATTGGCTTTATTGTTTATCTCACAAAGGACAGTATTTAAATTACTAATGTTTTACTCCCTCAACCTTGTGTTGACAAATCTACTTTATTTTATACAGATATGCACGCTTTTGTTTGAATTGATTGCCAAGATAAAGAACTTAGTAACACTTTTAATTTAGAAGAAATTTATCAAGACTTACATGAAATTTTGAATTTGAATTTATTTTGTTTTTATTTGAAGGATTATGTATTTGGATGATTTGGATTATTTAATTTAAATTAATAGATATAGTCACATTTAGTATTGCATGATAGTACTTTGTGAGCTGTGAACAATCAGTTCGTGCCTCAACATTTTCGCCTTACGTTGAGGTGTGACACCAAGCAGTTGTATTATGTTGGAAAACCAAACCGAAAACACATTGTATAACTTAACAGCTAATTTGATCACTGGCTCACTTTATCATCTACATTGCGTGTATTGATGACCACCTAAGGAGAGAACCCATGACAGGTGAGGAAACCCACAATAGGTGCGATAACCCCCTTACGCAACCTAGAACACTTTATTTTTTTTTTGTTACATAAGGCTTAAACCCAAAACCTTCCTTTTTATTAATTGAAATTTCTGAATGCCTCACCTTAACCACTTGCGCTGATCATCGGCTATATTTCTAATTCTATAATTGCAAAAAAGTAAAGAGTGCGAAACTTTATTTAAATGACATAAATCAATTGAGTAAATGGCCACTTATAGTTACAATATATTTTTCCAACATAATTCAACTACTTATGTCATGTATATACACGTGGTCTTATTTGAGAATGGTTAGTGGCTCCACTTGTTAATAATATTAATGAAGTTAGTATAATTTGAATTATTATACAATTATAGTGTGTTTTTGTGTATATATATATATATATATATATATTCATTAGTTAAATGTTCAAAATACACATAAAAACTATTATAGATATATTTAGCACCAAAACATAAGATATAAGGTTTTCAAGAAACCAAAGAGCTAGTTAAATTACAAAAAAATAGCTTATTTTATTTATATTATCAAAACTACTACAAACTTTGAACTTTTAAACCAGCAAGATGTCAAATTGAAGAAAAAATGTTCGAGCAACACGATTAAGATAGTTTCTTGGGGTGGAGTGTCTCTACTTAGGATCCTACAAAATTTACTCTTGAAAGTCGAAGCAATATCATCGAATCCATGAGTTGTGTTAGGTGTTCAATTCATGAGGAAGTTGGCGATCAATTCTGATTTCTTTCGCCTTTATGAAGGCTTAGAGTGAGGTCACATTAGGAGAGAGTGTGGTATCCTGGCTTTCTAGGAAATTCGAAGAGGTATATTTTTGTTCTCAGGGTTATCACACATTAGTCAAATACAAGAAGAAGTTATTTAGCTAGTGTTATTCATCGTTTATATATGATTGATAATGTTCATGCATATGATGTATTTCTCTCGCTTCTACACCATATAACGATCCGTTTATTGTTTGATATAGAAATATCATGATCCTTACAATCAGAACCATGGATGTAACACCCCGCAACCGCAGCGGAAACTTAAATGGGATGCGACAGACACCTCTGATATCAACCACATTGTTTATAAAGAAAACTGAATGCATTAATATACTTCAAAATTACATTATCTCGTACTTCAATATCGTCTAGGTGATACACACATCATACCATACGATACATAACTCTATTTGTTATAATGTATCCTAACATCCTGCATGCAAATCTTACACACATCAAGCACTTAGCACGTAAGCAATTACTTCATCTTAATTGTACCTAAAAAGCATGTGAGAAAACGGGTCAACTACGAATAGTTGGTGAGTTTCACAATTCGAGTAAACCATGATATATCAATATCAAAATATAATATTATCGATTTAATTATGCTGAGCCCACAAGTGAAACCTCTGTTAACCCAGAACACTTCCAATAACCTCTGGGGACACTGTTAACCCAGAAACCCATTTAATAACCTTTGGGGACACTGTTAACCCAGAACACTTCCAATAACCTCTGGGGACACTGTTAACCCAGAACACTTCCAATGACATCTGGGGACACTGTTAACCCAGAACACTGTTGCGGGACCTTACAATATTAACAACTCAGACAATTACCATCTTAGTACATTTCCGTACGATTCCCGTACAATAAACAATATATATAGATCCACGCAAATCCATGCGTTCAGTAAAATTCACGCAAATCCATGCGTTCAGTATGTACTTAAACATTTTAATAGAAACATGCTTCCGCCCCGGGAAAATATTTGAAAACAATTCAGAAAAAGGGGCTCGCGAAACTCACCTTAGCACATGCAAGCAGGTAACAACAATCAATATCAGTTAACCCGTCCAATCTGTAATATGATCCCTACGATCATTACTATACACTCAATATTAATATAACTTTAATCATATCAACCAGTATATCTGGGGACACTGTTAGCCCAGCATTGTACCCGTTCTGGGGGCAAGGTTAACCCAGAAACACTTTTCCGGACTCAGATTGTGATGTCGTTTAGAGTTCCATGGTCACAACTACTATTAGTCGTTTTTCTCGTTTTGCGTGCCTAGCACGGTTATCTTTTTTTATGTTTCAAAAATGAGTTTGGTCACACACGACCCGAAAATAGTGGTTGACTGATAATTTAATTAAAGATGTGAAATTATAGCTCGGTTTATACGTCCCGTTAGGCCGCGGGACCCGTTTCCGTCTTTGGCGTACCGGAAACGGTTAAAATAGGTTAAAATTACTCAAATCATCCGAATTATTTTCGGATGATTTATTTTTGCTTGTTTCACTCATTTATATGAAAATAGTTCTTTTTTAGGGTTTTTATACACCAGTCAGCTCGCTTAAGCGAACTTCACCGGTTTACGCGTTTTAACTATAAAAGTTTGATAATTAGCACGATTAATTATCCGTTTACTCTCGGATCTTGAAATTTTGCACAAATCACTTTTTAATAGTGGGGAATTTTATAAAAATATTTCCAGAATTAATTTCTATATTTAAAATTTATTTATCTATTTTTAAACACCATTTAAACACTAAATATGTCGTAAATACCAAACGATCTTAGAAAAATCCCAAATTTTTCCTGGATGTCCCCTGCCATCCACATAGTCCCCTGTAATTTTTCCAGAGCCAAAATCTTCTTTTACATGCCCTTTTTACTAAAACCGAGCTAGAAATCCCTAGAACTCGTTTAACCGAAAAGCCTACTTAGACTTCTCCAAAAGACCTCAAATTTTGTATGTGACTTATACATGATATGAAAAGCTTATCTGCAATTTTCCAGAATTTTTCATGATATTTAACTATTTTTCACCATTTTTGGCCAAAACCAAGCATTAAATTCACCGAATATTCATCATTTATCCAAAAATTACCAAAAATTCACAGAACTCATATTTTCATGTGTTTAACACCTCTGTAAAATTTCATGACCTAACTCTAAACGACCAACAATCTGTCCAAAAACACATACACCGACATAACCGAATATACCTTTCGTTTTCCGCCACTACAAGCTACAAACTCGTCTTTCCGCCTTATCTACCACTAAACACAGAGCCTACAAACAACATGCCACAATACCAAGCAAGTTACACTCACGATCAAGCCATTTCTTTCATGGTTTCGGTTATGATTCAAAAACAAAGATTTAAACCGTAAAAATTCGTTTTTGATTCGTTTAACTCCTTGACCAAGATCCTTTGTATAACCCGTATACATCACTTGATCATGCAAGAATCGGTTTTCATCTTTGAAACCTCATTTTCTTGCAAACGAACTCAAGAAACAAAGATGGAAATGTGATTAACTCGGTTTTTACCTCGGTTTTCTTGCTCCAAATATCGGTTTTGAGTTTATGATCATGAGAGAGTTGAAGATTGTGGAGAATTTGATGAGAAAAAAAGAAAATGGAATGGGGAATGACCCCCCTTGGGTCCGATCGGCACACTTAAGGGGTGGGGTGGGACCCACCTCTTCATTTTATGCCACATGTTTGGATTCTCGTAATCCGGATAATGTTTTGGATAATCTGGTTCAGTTCGTTTTTCGGTTAAACGTTTAATTCGGCTTAAAACAAGGCTAAAACGGTCTTTTTCGTCTTAAAAATGAAATTATATAAAAAAACCGCTTTAAAAACTTAAACCATGACATTTATTAACTTAAAACGTCATATTATTAGTTATTACGCATCTTTTTCGGCTTGATCGATCGTCTCTTGCTCGGTTTGGTATTAAAGGTTTCGTTTAACGTACCGACGTACATTAAATCGAAATTCTTTTTCTGTGCCGTACTTTACTTATCCCGAAGCATTAATGCTTCGTAAAATCACTACATATCATATATCTCGTCTATAATTGAACCCTAGATTCGTTCGGGTTTCAATAACTATCGATCGATTGATCGCATATTCAATACGATGAATTACATATTCACGTACTATCAATACAGTGAACCATGTATTCTCGTATAATTACTATGGTAATTCATGTACCCGGCATTAAATATGACGTAACTATCGTCTACCGGTTAGGGTATCCCTGGTTTCGTCGGAATCGTTACATTCTCCCCCCGTTAAGAAATTTCGTCCTCGAAATTTTACACGCCCACTATCCCCTTTCGAGAGAAAGGTGGGGGGGGGGGGGGGTTACCTTCAGAATTCACCCTAGCGTTACCAGGTATAATCTGGTCCTCACTGTGAATTCCACTTAATCTTAATCAATAAAGCTTGGTATGTCCAAACTGTTTAGTTTTCCCGTCTACTATCTCTACGGAAATAGATATGATATCAAGCATGTCTTCTATGAGTACCTCTATTACTAGTACTTTTGTTGCCTCATCGCTTAGGCACTTTTCAATCCGTATACATGGCAAAACATTATGTATAGTACTTAGCCCCTGGAGTACTTTAATCGATAAACTACATGACCAATCTTGGAGATAGTCTCATGAGGTCCTGTATATTAAGGAGCTATTTTCGGTTTTGCCAAACCTCATATCACCTCTCTAAGGTGATGCCATAAAAATACCTTGTCACCTCTTTCCGGCGACAATGGTTTCCTTTGAATGTTGGCATAAATCCTTTGCCAATCTCGCGCTGCTTTCAACTTATCTTAAATATTATAAATCTGATTGGTTGATTCTCGAATCAATTCAAATCTTATGGCTTGATTGACTCCCATTTTCAATTTAACAAATTGGTGATAAATACTTCACCCATAGAAAGCTTCAAGCTCTCGATGCTTCCTTCCCCGCTATCCAATATTGGAAGTAGGATGACTATTTCAATCTGAGATAATTGAAAATGGTACTCCACGACGAGATACCATTTCACCAACATGAATTTGGGCGAGAATTCATTGTGGTAATCGACATGGATTGGGATGAAATGCAAGGATTGGTTAATCGATCCGCGATTACCCAATTTACCTCATGCCTTTGATATATCTTGGGAATTTGCGTCCCGAAATCCATTGTAGTTTATTCCCACTATCATTGGCGAATTTTCTGTCGTTGTGGCGTTCCCAAGGGTTTTCGGTATGCAGCCTTATCTCTTGCATAACTTAAATATTCACTAACATACGTAACCATATCCTTCTTCAAACTCGGCCATTAATAAAATCCTTTCAGATATTCGTATCATCAATAGTCTAATTCGATCCCGGATGTATGGAATATTTCGATCTATGCGCTTCGTCCATGATTAATTCACGAAGGTCATGGAGGGTCGGGATCCGAACCCGATTTTTTAAGTTGAGAATTTCGTCCACGCGCTGTTCGACATTCTTCTCATTGCCGTAAAGCTCCTCCCTTTCCAATTGTTCCTCTTTCAACGTCTCACGTTGAGCGACTCGAATCAGGTCCGAAAGCTTCGACTGGACTATCATCCCTAGCGCCTTCACTCGCAATGGCTTAACCCGATCTTTCCTACTCAAAGCATCGGCTACGACGTTAGCCTTGCCGGGGTGATAACGGATGTCACAGTCATAATCGCTTAACAACTCGACCCATCTTCGTTGCCTCATATTCAGTTCTTTCTGATCGAATATGTGCTGCAAACTTTTATGATCGGTGAAGATGGTGCACTTCGTACCGTAGAGATAATGTCTCCAGATTTTAAGTGCGAAGATAACCGCTCCCAGTTCTAAGTCGTGAGTAGTGTAATTTTTCTCGTGTACTTTTAACTGTCGGGAAGCATAGGCTATAACCTTATTATACTTCGTCAACACGCATCCTAACCCTTTACGCGATGCGTCACAATACGCGACAAAACCATCGTCTCCATCGGGGAGACTTAAAATCGGCGCTTGGCACAATTTTAACGGTTTCTATCTTATTTGGATCTTTGCGAAATCCTTGTTGCTTTACAACATGACCAAGGGATTATGCCTTCTTTATTCAAAATCACATTTTGAAAACTTCGCGTATAGCTCATCTTGCTTTAACACTTCCACAATTTTCCTTAACCGTCGTTCGTGCTCTTCTTTACGTTGCGAATATATCAAAATATCATCAATGAATGCTATGACAAATTTGTCAAAGTAAGGTTTACAGACTCAATTCATGAGTTCCATGAATACTGCCTGCGCATTTGTTAACCCGAACGGCATGAATAAGAATTCATAATGGCCGTAGCGAGTCCGAAACGCTGTTGCTACAACGTCCTCCTCTTGGATTTTTCATTTGGTGATAACTATATATAAGATCAATTTTCTAAAGATAAATCGCCCCTTGCAGTTGGTTAAATAGATCATTTACTTCAAAGAAGTGAATACCTATCCTTGATCGTCATTTTACTCAATTCTCTCTAATCAATACATATCCTAACACTTCCGTCCTTCATTTCCCAATTAAAACTGGTGCACCCCATGGTGACTAACTAGGTCGTATAGAACCTTATCCAACAATTCTTGTAACTGATTGGATAATTCTTGCATCTAGGACGGTGCAAGTCGGTAGGGTGCTTTAGCAACAGGGCCAGTTTGAGGCATTAAATCGATTCTGAATTCGACCTGTCGGGTTGGCGGTAACCCAGGAAATTCTTCTAGGAAAACTTCTGGATATTTACGTATCACCGAAACATCTTCTATATGTTTTCTTTTAAATACTTTGGCAATCGCGTTTGTTAAATACACCACGTTTTCTTGTCATAAATATTATAGCATCTCAAGATGAGACTAGAGTGGTAACATAATACCGTACACTTTTCTCTGTATCTAATAGCTTCATCGTCCGAAGGAGAGCTTCTAATCATCTTTTTTTCATATTTGATTTCAGCTTCATGTTGAGTTAGCCAATCCATGTTAACTATTACGTCAAAACTTCTTAACTTTACTGGTCGTAGGTCAATAAGGAAAGGATTAATCGTTCCGAATAATATGGCAATTCCGAACAATTTAGTTAACTATTAGGGATTCACCGTTAGCGATTCTACAGTATAGGGTTCTATAGTTTCACTAATCGGTATCTTTCCAAATGATAGGAGGTTAACAGGAACTAACTTCTATCGGCGACCGTAAAAATATCACTGAAGCCTATTGATTTAAAACTACAACGTACATAATACCACCTTTGGATCATGACGTGCTTTATTCGAATTACTCACAAAAGCACGGCTCCTTGCTTGATCCGAGGTTGATGCTTGTCTTGAGGTTCGTCTTCCAACGACACCTTGGTTCAACTTTGGGCAATTTCTCTTTAAACGTTCTGTACTGCCACATTCATAGCAAGTACAACTGTTTGGCATAATTTGATTTCTTTGGATGGATTGTTATTGAGGTTGTTGGGTTCGGAGTGGTTGTACACGAATGGGTTGGGGTTGCCGGTTCACATGGCTTCAATTGGTTCTACAATTGGGCATTACGTCCATCTTTACCACACCTGTGGCCTACTATCACTCTACATTCTTCTTCCTGCCGATAACCATACTTTCCACATTTAGGGAAGGACCCTTCATGCGATTCATGTCTTCACACCAGAACTAGTCCTAGTATAATTCTGGGTTGTAGGACATACCTACTTATTCAAAAGCCTATCTTGCACTATACCTTTATCATTTCTCTTCTTTAACACTCGACGTCTCACCTAACGTCCTTCCAGTCCGTTTCCCATAGAGTCAAATATATCAATGCTGGCTTGTGACACAACCCTTCCAAAGGTTGTATATTTTACAGGGTTGACTATACTCCTTATCGATGGAGTTAGTCCCCAATATAGCGCTCACTTCGCTTAGTTTCAGGGGTAATTAGCCATGTTACCAGACATGACAATTCCTTCAAACGATTAGCGTGTTCTAAGTGATCAGGACACAACATTTCTATCTTCCATAGTTCAGTTTCCAATCTCTGAACTTAATTACTCGAATAAAAGTGCTCTAGCACAAGAATTTTAAATTCTGACCACATCATCTGAGTAAAAATTTTCTAACTATAATTTTATACCATCGTGTTCCATCACGATACAACATAATCTACCAACATATCTGTAGTATATTTCACTACACAATGTTCTAGACTCTTACCAATATCCTTAACCACTTCGATCTTTTCTATCCACTCGCTAATCTATTCCTCCCTTTACCCTCAGTAAACTATTAATAATTTCCTTAACACAACCAATAAACATATCCTTCATACCGGATCTAATTCATTACGACTACTATTCATGTTTAGTTTATAACTAATACTTGTAGTCATAATAGTATTCGGTGGAACATTATCACTCTTAGTAATAACACTAAGAATTGAAATATTCACAATCATGTGATTGCTCGATCTATAATTCTGCGATCACATTTGCATCAACACTAGCAGTGATCTGTGATACAACATTCGGTATCATCATCTGCTATCTTTGAGCAATCAACTGAATCATATCAATCTCCATCATTGGAGTTACTCTTTTTATGTCATTCTGCCGTACTCATCCCGTACGCAGTAATCAATACTAATCTCACCGTATAACTCGTTACCAGCTCAATCATAACAACAGGTACACATACACACCAAATATTATCATACATATTACATATACCAGTATCTAGTATATATGTCTCACAAATATAATAACATATGGACTTAACCTGATGTCGGTTAACGTTTAAATATGTTTCATAACCTTTGTCACCAACTGACATATAGATCTTTCTCAGCAAAGATTAATGTTTAATATGCTTGATTTCAATATCCTTCTGCATGACGGCATAACCGATACATGCTCACCGTGAGCACCAAACGATTACGTACCACGGAGTTATAATATCCGTGTCTATTTGTATATCCGGCATACACGGTATACCACCTACGAACGAACAACCAACTATGCTATAATGATTCCAACACCTCTTTGTGTACGGGTAATCATTCTATTCGAGTATACATGGGTATAGGCATCTAACGGATGTGAGGATAACATAGGGAGCTGCAAGGTTCAAGGTAATCGCGAAACATGGGTTGCCTTCAAATATTATTAATTACTATTTTGGGAAACTCTATCGCTTGCTCAGTCAATGTCCTCCGGCGTTCTAGGTTCGCTAAAATCGGTAATTCCCGATCTGGAGGTGGTATGACTCATATGTTTGAGAGTGAGAAATACATATATATGTTTCTATATATTATTTTTATCTGCTCATTTATTATAATTTTTTTTTTAACGGAATAAGAATGGGTTCACGTACAGGTCCGTCCGTACGTGAGGGTCGGCGGTTCTGGTGATCATAGGGGGTTATTAGAATATACGATACCGGTGTTGATAGGGTAAGGGATTTGTCAATTTTGGTTGGGAGTGACGGTTACTAGATATTTCTGGTTAATATCAAACGGGAGATCTAACTTGGTAATATCATATCTATGGCCCGATAAGTCAGACTCATTATCAACCGATGCTCTAGGAATTTCAGCATCATCGGTACTTTTATTATTTCACCCCCCCGGTTCCTTATCCGGGTCCTATTTCTCAATACATGTACCCACAAGATACGTTCATATATATATACACACATTAGCACGTATAAATAATATTATATACTTTACACATATGTTGCCATTTTTACCTATTAATGTACCCCGTGACTTCCCCTGAATTCCCTCGTGCGGACAAGTCTGTTATTATGTTCCGGACCATAATAACTCACTTGTCCATCCAAGTTCATCCAGACCTCGTCACTATAAATTATTAGTTGATATTCAGATCCTATAATACTTGAGCTACTGGTTATATTTTAGTTATCTTTTAAAGACATCCTAATTCTTCTATAACCAATGGCTCTGATACCAAGTTCTGTAACACCCCGCAACCGCAGCGGAAACGTAAACGGGATGCGACAGACACCTCTGATATCAACCACATTGTTTATAAAGAAAACTGAATGCATTAATATACTTCAAAATTACATTATCTCGTATTTCATTATCGTCTAGGTGATACACACATCATACCATACGATACATAACTCTATTTGTTATAATGTATCCTAACATCCTGCACGCAAATCTTACACACATCAAGCACTTAGCACGTAAGCAATTACTTCATCTTAATTGTACCTGAAAAGCATGTGAGAAAACGGGTCAACTACGAATAGTTGGTGAGTTTCACAATTCGAGTAAACCATGATATATCAATATCAAAATATAATATTATCGATGTAATTATGCTGAGCCCACAAGTGAAACCTTTGTTAACCCAGAACACTTCCAATAACCTCTGGGGACATTGTTAACCCAGAAACCCATTTAATAACCTCTGGGGACACTGTTAACCCAGAACACTTCCAATAACCTCTGGGGACACTGTTAACCCAGAACACTTCCAATGACATCTGGGGACACTGTTAACCCAGAACACTGTTGCGGGACCTTACAATATTAACAACTCAGACAATTACCATCTTAGTACATTTCCGTACGATTCCCGTACAATAAACAATATATATAGATCCACGCAAATCCATGCGTTCAGTAAAATCCACGCAAATCCATGCGTTCAGTATGTACTTAAACATTTTAATAGAAACATGCTTCCGCCCCGGGAAAATATTTGAAAACAATTCAGAAAAAGGGGCTCGTGAAACTCACCTTAGCACATGCAAGCAGGTAACAACAATCAATATCAGTTAACCCGTCTAATCTGTAATATGATCCCTACGATCATTACTATACACTCAATATTAATATAACTTTAATCGTATCAACCGGTACATCTGGGGACACTGTTAACCCAGCATTGTACCCGTTCTGGGGGCAAGGTTAACCCAGAAAAACTTTTCCGAACTCAGATTGTGATGTCGTTTAGAGTTCCATGGTCACAACTACTATTAGTCGTTTTTCTCGTTTTGCGTGCCTAGCACGGTTATCCGTTTTTATGTTTCAAAAATGAGTTTGGTCACACACGACCCGAAAATAGTGGTTGACTGATAATTTAATTAAAGATGTGAAATTATAGCTCGGTTTAGACGTCCCGTTTGGCAGCGGGACCCGTTTCCGTCTTTGGCGTACCGGAAACTGTTAAAATAGGTTAAAATTACTCAAATCATCCGAATTATTTTCGGATGATTTATTTTTGCTTGTTTCACTCATTTATATGAAAATAGTTCGTTTTTAGGGTTTTTATACACCAGTCAGCTCGCTTAAGCAAACTTCACCGGTTTACGCGTTTTAACTTTAAAAGTTTGATAATTAGCACGATTAATTATCCGTTTACTCTCGGATCTTGAAATTTTGCACAAATCACTTTTTAACAGTGGGGAATTTTATAAAAATATTTCCAGAATTAATTTCTATATTTAAAATTTATTTATCTATTTTTAAACACCATTTAAACACTAAATATGTCGTAAATACCAAACGATCTTAGAAAAATTCCAAATTTTTCCTGGATGTCCCCTGCCATCCACATAGTCCCCTGTAATTTTTCCAGAACCAAAATCTCCTTTTACATGCCCTTTTTACTAAAAACCGAGCTAGAAATCCATAGAACTCGTTTAACCGAAAAGTCTACATAGACTTCTCCAACGGACCTCAAATTTTTTGTGTGACTTATACATGATATGAAAAGCTTATCTGCAATTTTCCAGAATTTTTCATGATATTTAACTATTTTTCACCATTTTTGGCCAAAACCGAGCATTAAATTCACCGAATATTCATCCTTTATCCAAAAATTACCAAAATTTCACAGAACTCATATTTTCATGTGTTTAACACCTCTATAAAATTTCATGACCTAACTCTAAACGACCAACAATTTGTCCAAAAACACATACACCGACATAACCGAATATACCTTTCGTTTTCCGCCTTATCTACCACTAAACACAGAGCCTACAAACAACATGCCACAATACCAAGCAATTTACACTCACGATCAAGCCATTTCTTTCATGGTTTCGGTTATGATTCAAAAACAAAGATTTAAACCGTAAAAATTCGTTTTTGATTCGTTTAACTCCTTTCTTGGACCAAGATCCTTTGTATAACCCGTATACATCACTTGATCATGCAAGAATCAGTTTTCATCTTTGAAACCTCATTTTCTTGCAAACGAACTCAAGAAACAAAGATGGAAACGTGATTAACTCGGTTTTTACCTCGGTTTTCTTGCTCCAAATATCGGTTTTGAGTTTATGATCTTGAGAGAGTTGAAGATTGTGGAGAATTTGATGAGAAAAAAAGAAAATGGAATGGGAAATGACCCCCCTTGGGTCCGATCGGCACACTTAGGGGGTGGGGTGGGACCCACTTCTTCATTTTAGGCCACATGTTTGGATTCTCGTAATCCGGATAATGTTTTGGATAATCTGGTTCAGTTCGTTTTTCGGTTAAACGTTTAATTCGGCTTAAAACGAGGCTAAAACGTTCTTTTTCGTCTTAAAAATGAAATTTATATAAAACCGATTTAAAAACTTAAACCATGACATTTATTAACTTAAAACGTCATATTATTAGTTATTACGCATCTTTTTCGGCTTGATCGATCGTCTCTTGCTCGGTTTGGTATTAAATGTTTCGTTTAACGTACCGACGTACATTAAATCGAAATTCTTTTTCTGTGCCGTACTTTACTTATCCCGAAGCATTAATGCTTCGTAAAATCACTACATATCATATATCTCGTCTATAATTGAACCCTAGATTCGTTCGGGTTTCAATAACTATCGATCGATTGATCGCATATTCAATACGATAAATTACATATTCACGTACTATCAATACAGTGAACCATGTATTCTCGTATAATTACTATGGTAATTCATGTACCCGGCATTAAATATGACGTAACTATCGTCTACCGGTTAGGGTATCCCTGGTTTCGTCAGAATCGTTACAATGGAGCTCGATTTAGAGTGTTACGGGTCAGATTAGTGATTGTTTCTATCTTTTTAGTGTATTTGTTATTTCTGTTTGTTTAGTTTTGATATAAAGAGGTGTGGGATGAGGCTTCAGTACAACTAGTTTTTTATAAAAGTTCAATTTGATCAGATTCGATAAAATAGTGATCTTTGTAGGTTGCAGTTTGATTTCTATTTGATTCAGTGGACGATTTGACTGATTTCTTTGGTGAATTAGCTAGGTTTATGCTTAATTTCGCAAGTCCGATTGATTCAGATTATGAGAAATATTTATTGAAGTTGTTCTCACAATTTTGTGTGGTGGCAGTAAGAGAAAACAAAAACTTTTTGTCATTTGCAAAAACTTCTAGTTTTCACTTATCAGCTATTATCTCATGAATTTTTGCTTGATTAGTAGTCTATAATCCTAGTTATGGCTTTTGACGATAGTTTTCACATATAAAGTTTTACTATAGTTTTCGGTTAAGACCTAAGCGAAAACTTTATCACTTTGTATATAGAAAAGCGAAAACTCTGTTAGTGATCCAGATAGTTTTCGAATTTCATTTTGCGTAAAGTTGTTGGTGTTTCAAGAAAAGCAAAAACTTGTTGGGTGTTAGTGTTTTCCAAACCGTGTGTGAAAGCTATCTTGTTAAGCGAAAACTTCTGGATATCATTTGATAAATTTGATATGGCTATTCAATAAAACATGAAGAATCTCAATGCATACTTCATCCTGAATCCTGAGATTGGAATTGGTAGTAAACATCCAAGACTGGCTAATGTGAACTATCATGAAAATCGTTCTTACCGTTATAATGTGTCAAATCTAAATATTGCAAATCAAAGTCAAAAATAAAATTACTAAACCGTGGCCTCGAACACATGTAACAAACCATTAGCCCCCTATGTCTCCACTATTTAGAAAAAAGAAAATATTTTCGGGGATTAGTCAATTATCATTTTCATCAATCAAGGAACACTCACACCCAATCCTAGCTTGATTACAACCAATAACTTGGGTAGCGTTTCCTTATTAATGCTTTGTATTTAGTATAAATTGTAGCAACGTGTTTTCTTGTAACACACACAAAAATATTAATCCAATTCTCAATATTCAACTCCCTGATTTCCAACATGGGACAGAGCAGTGTTGAATGATTCTGAGATCAAACAACACAATTTGTTCATCATCTATCTCATAAAAGCCTTTTAAACCCTACGACGTGATGTAGATGTCGCATTCCAATAAAAAATAAGTATATAGAAAACTTAAATACCTATAACTGTATGGGTAATTAAGGTTGTATCCACGAGGAATCATTGGAAAGTGCTATTCATGTCGATTGTTTACTAATTAATTAACCTAAGGCGGACAAAAATAGTTAAATTGTTTTGTTGTTAAATAGTATGGGAAAATAGTGACATGCTTCATGTTCAAGCAATGTAATAAACTGAAAAATTTTAACTTGTATCAATTGGATAATCACATAGACATGATTCTTCAGCTTAAAGTGATATATGTAATTACTAGACATAGTAGTATGATTGTGATGATTCACAAAACCTAATCCGACGAATTGACACAATTGAAAATTTGAACTTTGCCTACCTAATTACTGGTTCGTTAATATAAGACTCCATACAAAGTAATGATTATAGGAAAATGATTCAATGATTATAAAAATTTAATCCAAAATGTTGATGAACCCAGACCAGTTGATTGATAAGAAAACGGAACCCAGAAAAACAACTGTTTAATCAATTTTAATAAACGTAAAGGTTTAATTAAACGGAAGATTAATCAAAAATCAATCCAAAAATAAAAGAGAAGTCACAAAAATCATTGGTCATACAAAACCCAACACCTGAAGTGCTCACAGAAGGTTTAGCCTTGTCTTTGCATCTTGAGTAACACGATTAGCAGTTGGAATGACGAAATCATGGAAGGATTATTGATTAGAAAGTGTTAAGATAATGAATCCTTGCTCGCAAAATCGTCCTTTTTGTTTCTTACATTCGGCCTTACGGCTCCAACTTACGCCAGCCAGGGCATTCGATTGCTCTATATTTTGTTTTCTTGCTGCTCGTGCATGAACTTTTGCAACACCCAGGTTGCTTCCTTTTATTTATAAGTCAATTATTCAAAATTATCCATGCTCTGTAATATATCCTTTAAGCTACAAAAACCTTCACGTATAAAACCAATAAAAGTAATAGTGTTCGATATAGATAACTAATTAAAATACACAACATTAAACACTAAAAACACATTCTATTAACCAAACATCACCATGTCTGAAGACGACAACAATAATACCACAACCATGTAGAATATAATTACAACTCAATTAGCCAGAAACAACCTCCAACCCCAAAACCAGAACCCTAAGCAGGGTGCGACTGCGTGGTCGATGATTATTGAGCCAAAGTTAGCTGCCACCAGTGATAAAGAAACTGTCACCATGGGCAACAGATACACCGGCGGGAACAGCGACGATCAAAACAGATAAATGAGAAAGGGAGAAGAAGGGGGCTGTACCTGCTTTATAAAAAAATATCTAGAAATTAAACCAAATATGATGAGCGAAGATTTTCACACCCATAACGGCGCCAACATGAACAACGTACACACCGCCAACGGTGATCATGCGACAAGGACCGATTTGTTTTCCAGTGGCATTGCATAGAAGAAGGCGTAGATAATGATCATGAGGTTTCATTCTCAAACTCCTCTATTGTAAACCCTAAATTCTCTAGCCCTTATGTTCTTGAAAAATTACTTAATGCCCCCCCCCCCCCCCCCCACTTTTGAAGAAGCTTGAATAGTCCAAAACATTCTCATTCAAAAAAAAAAATAATAATAATGGGTGAATCTTGTATTATTCTGCAACTGACACAATGACCTTTGACTCATCCAACATGGTTTCGTTCGGTGATCCCGAAAGGTCCCACATTCATATCATTGATGGAGAGATTATACCTGTAAAAACAGAAGGTACAATTGAAACATTTCCCACACTATAATTGTTCAACTGTCTTTATGTACCATGTTTATAACATAAGCTCTTACCTATATGTCATGTGACAAAAAATCTAAATTGTATTGTTTTAATTCACCCCATATTCTATATTTTATAAGATATCTAGACCGGGGTGATGATGGGACATGGCACTAAATGCCAAGGATTTTACTATGTGGATGTGGTGACCCAACATCATTGTGTAATGTTTGCTCATGGGACAATGAATAAGGAAGCATGGCTTTGAAATAGAAGATTAGGACACCCTTTCTCTATGTATCTACACCTTTTATTCCATAAACTCTTTCCTTCCAACAGTATGTTAGATTATAAAACTTTTGCCTGTCCAAAAGCCTCAGACAAACATTTGAATCAAGTTCCAAATCGACTTAGCCCCCGGAGCTACACCCATAGCACGAGCCCCGTATCGGCTCGCATCGGCGAAGCTTCAGGAGTTGTCCACTCAGTTACAGGACTTTTTGGATAAAGGTTTCATCCGACCCAGCTCATCATCATGGGGAGCCCCTGTTCTATTTGTTCGAAAGAAAGACGGGACTTTCCGCATGTGCATCGACTACCGACAGCTGAACAAGGTGACGATCAAGAGCCGTTATCCCCTACCCCGAATTGATGATTTTTTTCGACAAGCTTCACGGATCGAGTTACTACTCGAAGATCGATCTAAGATCTGGTTACCATCAGTTAAGAATGCTCGAAGTAGACATTTCAAAGATGACATTCAGAACTCGGTACGGTCATTATGAGTTTCCGGTTATGCCTTTTGGCTTAACCAATACATCAGCCGTATTTACGGACCTCATGAATAGAGTACGCAAGGCGTATCTCGACAAATTTGTTATTTTTTTATTGACGATATCCTCATCTACTCCAAGAACAAGACCGATCATGAAGAACACCTAAGGGTAATCCTGGAATTACTAAAGAAGGAACAATTGTACGCTAAGCTCTCTAAATGTGAATTTTGGTATCGCGAGGTTCACTTCTTAAGACATGTGATCAATGAGAGTGGTATCCATGTCGATCCAGGCAAGGTAGAGGCCATAAAAAATTGGCAAGCGCCTAAGACTCCGAATGAGGTGCGACAATTCCTAGGATTGGCTGGCTACTACCGACGTTTCATCGAGAGATTTTCAAAGATTGCTCAACCCCTCACTGCACTGACACACAAGGGTACTAAGTACAATTGGGGTGACGCACAAGAGTCTGCCTTCCAACTTTGAAAACAAAACTCTATAGCGTGCCTATCCTAGCCCTCCCCGAGGGTATAAAAAATTTTGAAGTACATTGTGATGCTTCGATACAGGGTCTCGGCTGCGTGCTAATGCAACTGGAGAAGGTTATAGCCTATGCCTCTCGACAATTACGGATACACGAGAAGAACTACACGACCCAAGACTTAGAACTCGGAGCTGTGGTGTTTGCCCTTAAGATATGGAGACATGACTTGTACGGTACCAAATTCACCAATTACACCGACCACAGGATTCTCGAACATATCTACAATCAAAAGGAGTTGAACATGCGACAGCGTCGTTGGGTCGAGCTACTTAAGGATTATGATTGTGCCATCAAGTACCACCCTAGCAAGGCCAATGTATTGGCCGATGCTCTTAGTAGAAAGGAAACCGTTAAGCCTAGACGGGTGCGTGCATTACAACTCACGATTCATGCCAACTTGCCGGATCAGATTCATGATGCTCAACTCGAAGCTTTGAAAGACGATAACCACCCATTAGAACTCATGCGGGTCATGGAGAAGCAGCTTGAAACCAAATCGGACAAGGTCCGATATTTCGAAAACCAGATTTGGGTCCCTCGATACGGAGACTTGAGAAATCTGGCGATGGACGAGGCACACCAGTCCCGATATTCTATTCACCCTGGCTCAGATAAAATGTACCATGACCTAAAGGTACTTTACTGGTGGCGAAACATGAAAGCCAACATTGCCACCTACGTGAGCAAATGTTTGACTTATGCAAAAGTCAAAGTGGAATATCAGAAACCATTTGGACTACTACAGAAACTGGAAACCCCAACGTGGAAATAGGAACACATTTCGATTGATTTCATCACATGATTAATCAAAAAACCGAATGGATGTGATACCATTTGGGTGATCGTTGACCGGTTGACTAAGTCTGCGCATTTCTTGGCGATCAAGGAATCGGACAAAATGGAAAGACTAACTCGCATCTACATGAAAGAAGTAGTGTCTAGACACGGAGTGTCTGCCTCAATCATATCTAATCGAGATTCCCGTTTCACTTCGCACTTTTGGAAGTCACTACAGAACGCGTTAGGCACCCGCCTCGATATGAGCACAGCATACCATCCTCAAACGGATGGGCAAAGTGAACGTGTCACACCCCAAAAACCTTAATTTAATACAGCGGAAGACTTTGACTAAGTCATTGGGTGGTGACAGACGCCGTTTAGCCAATCATAATAAGGCAATTATTTTCAACCCCAAAAGTTGGACTTTTACTCAACGATCAGTGTTTACATGTGTCAAAAGACACGATTTTATTATTAAAATTCCAAGTTATTATTTTACTCCTATTCAAACTCACCACATCCACTTTCCCGCGCCCTCCATGAAGCTTCAATGCTTTATTTACCTGAAAGACATATTAAAATAAACGGTCAACACGAAGGTTGGTGAATTTCACTTTATTGAAAATAACATATACATATATATATATATATATATATATATATATATATATATATATATATATATATATATATATATATATAAGTACATATACTATAAGAGAATGAAAATAGTGCAAACGAAACGTCCATATAATATATATATATATATATATTTATAAATCTAAAACAACATCCATATAATGATTTTTTGTCATTATAAACCAATATCACCTTGTGTGTGATCGTCATCACAACCCGAATGATATAAAAAACATCCCATATATAATGGTTTAGCCCCATTATAACACAAACCCGTGTGTAATGATCTACCGTCATTACATCACAAAATTAATAGGCATTTTACTTCTTAAACAAATGGTGCTGTTGTAGACGAGCAAAGAATACAACATTACGTATGACTATCATAGTTGATAACCTGATACATACCAGACTCAAAATACGCCTACTTTTAACGCAACGCGATGGAAGTAGGGGGCGTCACCCCGATAGATCTACACATATTTATGTGCCCCTTTCTAGGGTTAACCGTTATTTAGCCAACTAGACTCATCCCGTGTTTAACACGTTTTGTAAAATAAGATGCCTTTTTAAAACTTCAATATAAATATCAATATAAAAAATATGTCTTTCCCCCAAAATACAATAAAAATCGATTCGATAACGAGGGGTGGATAGGGAAACTCACATTTGCCTCAACATGAACAACACTCCCGATGTAATTTACAACCAGTTGACGTCAAAGTCTTATTAACAGTTATCCAATGTTAACTGGATTCCTATGTTTAACACAAAATATATTAACACATATACACATATACAAGTAAGAACGTATCGTAATTTAGCTCGTTATCCTCACGTGTCTTATTTATTATAATTATAACTCGTGCATTATTTAATAAAAGTATATATATATATATATAGGGGATGGATCTTGCGAGAAGTGATATTACAGCAAGAAGTGCGAGAAGTGAAGGTATAACTCCATTAATCCCTTATTTCACTCCCTTCCATATGATGTTACATACATATATGTAGGTTGGTTGTATTTATGTCTTGATTACACATTCAAACCTACCTTCAAACATATAAATGTACCGAGCCACATTCAAACCTATGTACCTACACACATACAAACATACTTAAATATATACAAACATACGTACACATATACAAATATTCGTACCTACACACATACATATACACCTACACAACGCACCTACACATAAGAAAGGGAGTGAAATTAGGGATTAATGGAGTTACACCTACACTTCTCGCACTTCTCACTGTAAAAAAAAACTTCTTAAATGATCCAATACCTATATATATATATATATGTGTGTGTGTGTGTGTGTGTGTGTGTGTGTTTAAGTTGAAGAAGGAAATCAAATTATTGGAAGAAATGAGATAAATGAATATGAGCCACTAGTTTTATTTTAAGTTTTAAATATTTAAAAATAAATAAAAAAAGATGTAAATGTAACAATAAATGCACTCTCTCTCTACAATTAATACAACTAATATAACCATACTGAATCTCTCTCTAATTAATATATCTAACTAATTTAACTATAATAATTAAAAAGATAAAAACACTACTTTAGTTTTATTTTCTATTTACACATTCTTTATTTTATTCAAAATAAATACAATTCATTCATACAATACTATTATTTATATTAAAAAATAATTTTCACTCAACTTATTAGCATGTTTTTTAACACCAAATATCAAAACATAATATATATTTTTTTTTCAATTGGTATGCCTATAAAAATTATTGTCATAAATAATAATAAAAAATATCATACAAATGTGTCCGTTAAATGTAACAATAAATATACAACCTACACAAAGTTATATAACCTATTTTTGTTTTGAGCAATAAAAATGTATAACTTACATATGGAATTCGACATCAACAATTATATAAACTACACAAAGATACACATATTGTGATATTCGTCATTTTTGAAACCTGAAAACCTCACCCATTTTAAAATTTCGACACCTTTTCGATCTTTATTTATTAATAAAATGGTGAATTATTTTTGTATTTATGTTCATGATGTTTATGTTGTTTTGTTATTTATGATGTTACAAATTTAATCCTAAGTATCATATCATTTTTCTTTCATAAATTGATTCAAAGACATTTATTTGGTCATAAATGACATTCAACTAGTCAAGACCATGCTTCAAGCCTTATGACTAGCCATAAAATTAACTCACTTGACCTTGTTATTAACGATTTTGGAGCCTATATAAAGCTCACTCATTCTCTACATTCTTTGCACAACCAATTTACACTCAAATCATCCAAACTTGTCATTTTCTCTCAACTCTCAAGTTTAAACTTCAAAAGTCAATTGTTCAAGAATGATTATTTTCTTTTCTTTTGTGATTCAATCCTCGGGTTGATTGTTCATCGAAGAACTAGTCGAAGTCTTGGATTGGGAAACCAAAACACTCAAACAAATCAAAGATTCCCATAGTTAAAGTTCATTGGAACTCAAGACGTGGACCAGAGTTCACGTGGGAACGCGAGGATCAAATGATGAAAAAGTATCCTCACCTTTTCGAAGGGTTGACCAAGCACCGAAAACCGAGAAAGCCGACAAACCGTCAGAAAACACCGGAGGTATGAATTAAATTTTGGGAAATAATTTCTTTCTACAGGAGGATGATGTGATAAACTAAATATTTTTTTTCTCAGACAGTCATCGCGAAATGACACAAATTTTCGGGACAAAAATTCTTTGAACATGGGAATGATGTGATACTCGTCAATTTCAGGTTAACTCCGTTAATCCGAACTATATTAATTCAAATGCAAGATCACACGAACTATGTCATTCTAGTTAACGCATTTTCAAATTGCATTCATTAGAGTTAAATGACACATGACAATCATTACACAAATAGTCTTTCGTAGTTTCACCGAAACATACACGAGTCGACTCAAACCGTTGGTGAACAAACAATAAATATTATAAACAAGTACTTGATACAATTATATGTTACATTTGTGTGTAATTTGGTGCTTACATGTATAACCTCATATCATGAAGAAAATAAACAAGTTATGCTAGAATTGTACAAAATAGAAGTTGAGGGTGCTAGTTGTAACTTGTAATTTATTTAATTAATAAATAAACAAGATTAACCGTAACCTTAACTCTCCCTTATGACGCAGCCCTACCCCCTCCCCTCTCCCTTGATCGGCCGACAATACACACACACACATACATACAAGATTGTTACAAGTTGTTTGGAAGATCCAAGGTTACTAACTAGGTAATTAAACACTCCCATAATCCATTCCATTGACTTGTTTGCATTATTAAACATGATGATCATAAAACCTAAGTGTTAAATATGTTTATTATTGATGAGCTAGGGTTGTATGCTTGATTATTAGTTCATAGATTAGTATTTTGTTAAGTTCTTTGGTGAAAACTGATGCTAAACAAAATCATAATTGCATGTTAAAACGACTGTAACTTGATGTTAATAATATGTTTCGAAGTGATTATTGATTCTATGACGTAATAGCTCGAGTCTAGTTTCTAAAGAGTCTCAGTTTGTAATTTTTGGATGTGTGGAAGTCACTTTTTATTAATTTACAAATCTGTTGTGCAAGTCTGATTCGAGAAGCCTTCTTATAGGCTGTTTTGTAAATAGTATATATCACAAATGACAAGAACAATTGAGTTTTTTTTGGAAGTTAATAATTTGAATGTGGAATCTAACCCAATTGGCCTTGCATTAATTGGATTAACCATGTAACGGGAATAGTAAATAACGTTTTGTTGCGCATGATAATGACTGCTGTGTGCTTACTGTGTTGTTTTGACTATTGTGAGAAAACCGTACGTAATAAAAATATAATAAAAATATTTTTAGAAACCTAACTCACGTGTGCTTCTTTGATGATTTTTGGTGATTTTATTTCCGTGTTATGATTTGGTAAATAGAGTAATCTTGATGTGTTAAAATCTGTCTCGGTAACTTAGCTGCTGAATTCCTTGAGTTAACATGAAAAGTTATTATTTGATCGATGTTTGCTATGTGTTTGACATGTTTTCCCTTGTGGGAGATATTTTACTGATGGTGATGATGATGATGGCGTCGACATCCTTACAGGATAAGTCACGTATGGGTTACGCGCGTATGAGTGAATGAGGTAAAGAGATAAAGAAAATGAATAACTAAATATATAATACATATTTATATATGCAGTGCGTAACATTATAACTAATGGGTCGTTGCGGTTATAGTCTAGTATGAATGTATTTCTAGTTCGCTATAACCAATGGTTCTGATACCAATCTGTCACACCCTCAAAATCCACTAACGGAGTTTTACCGTCAGAGGGTGTGAACTAACAGGATTTGAATCATTAGTTATAATCAAACACCATGTTTAGAGTTTTGAAACCAACAAGACATTAAGTCTTAAATGAAATGCGGAAGCATAAATTGTAAACCAAAAATTTTGCGCCACACAGGACGACTTAAAAACCCATGTTATTAAGATAAAATTAAAAGAAGTTTTCAAAGCGATGGTGTTTAGCGAATGCATGTTCCTATACCGCGCGCCCCGCCTCGGCTACCTGAGAATAACATACTAAAAGTGTCAACACAGGGTTGGTGAGTTCACAGGTTTATATAAATAAAGTGTTTGCGTTTGCGTTTGCGTTTGCGTTACCAGATAGTGTTAAGTCAATTATATATCAATAGGTAGCTAACCTATCAAGCATGTATTACTAAGTGTTCGACACTGAAGCTGACTGTTTATCAATTGCCTTGCCACCATGTCAACCACGACCATGGTAATGTGTTAGCCAAGATTACATCCACTCGGCCTACAGTCGAGTTTAGAGTTGTGTGGGGTTTGTCAAACCCAGTAGTACTACTCAACAGTGACTCGCTATTATCCAAATATTAACCGGTTCGATGTTATGAAGGACTTTAGTTGGTTTGTTTGCCACTTAGCCTTACAAGTGATATATAAAAACTAACAAAATCTACAGCGTTGGAGTATGTTATCTCCCCCAAATAAAAGCGTTTATTTAAGTATTTAAACTACGAGTGAGTCCCTAGACTCGACACATACAACTTATGCATAAGATGCGTTTCGTGTTTCGTTTTTGAAATAAGTGTGATTCGACAAACACGTTGGTGATACGTTACATTTGTGAAGAACTACTTAAGTGTCAAGTATTAACATTGTACATTACTATAAATTATCCCCCACAAGGGTAATTTGGTCAAAACATAGCAAACATCGATCGGTTATGCACTTTTCATGACAATTCAAGTAATACAGCAGCTAAATTATCCAGGCAGATTTTCACTCGACAAGATTACTCTTATTAATAAATTCTAACATGTCAAATAAATCACCAAAAATCATCACAGAAGAACACGTGAGTTAGGTTTCTAAAACTATTTTTGTTATATTTTTATCACGTATGGTTTTATCACAATGATCAAAACATCACAGCAAACACACAGCAATCATTATCATGCGCAACAGAATGTTATTTGTTATTCTCGTTAAATGAGAAATCCAATTAATGCAATACCAATTGAGTTAGGTTCCTAACTCAATTTATTTTCTTCCAGAAGTAGAACCAACCCATTTGGTCTTGTAGTTTATGAGATATCTTAGTCGCAAAACAGCCTAACAGCAGGTCTCCCAAATCAGCCTTGCACAACAGTTTTGTAAAATAATAAAAACAAACTTTTATACGTCCAAAAATTACAAACTTGGACTTTTCGGAAACTAGACTCTAACTAATATATCATAGAATCAACAACCACATCAAAACATGTAACTAACATCGAGTTACAGTCATCTAAACAAGAATTTAAGAATCTGTCCAGCATCAGTTTTCATCAAAACTCAACATACAATTAACCTATGAACTAACAATCATGCATGTAACCCTAATTCATCAACAAATAACATATTTAGCACTTAGGATTTATGATTACAGGTTTAATCATGCAGTTAATTGATAGAATGGATTAGATAAGGTGTTTATTTTACCTAGTTAGCTTCTTAATCATTCGATCAAGCTTGAAATCGACTTGTATGCGCGTGTGTGTGCTTGTGGTCTTGGTCGAACAAGAGGAGAGGGGGTATGGGTGCTGCCGTGAGAGGGAGGGGGAAAGGGATTAGGGTTGGGTGAATGATTTGTTTAAATAATAATCATGTTACAACTTGCACCCTTAATTTCTATTTAGTTTAATCCTAGCACAAACTACTCTTTTTCATTCATAATATAATTTTTATACATGCAAACATGAATCACATATGAACATAACACGTAATTACGTCAAGTACTTGTTTATAATGTTTATTGTTTGTTCACCAACGGTTTGAGTCAACTCGTGTGTGTTTCGGTGAAATTCCGAAAGACTACTTGTGTAGTGATTGTCATGCGTCAATTAAACCCTAGTTTAAATGTAATGAGATATGCATTATAGTTCGTGTGATCTTAAGTTTGAATTAATGGAGTTCGGATAAACGGAGTTAACCTGAAATTGACGAGTGTCACAATAAATTTTATGTGTCGAGTCTAGAGATTCACTCGTAGTTCAAACACTTAAAAATCTCATTATTTTTTTAGAGCACTAGTGAGGATTTCTGTCGCACTCTTTTCTCGGATTTTTGATAACTTAGCAAACAGTGAGTTTTACGGCCCCTTTTACTCATTAACGCTTTTATTAGGGGGAGATAACATACTCCAACGCTTTAAATTTTGTTACTCTTTATATATCACTTGTAAGGCTAAGTGGCCACAAACCAACTAAGTCCTTCTGAACATCGAACCAGTTAATATTGGATAATAGCGAGTCACCTTTGAGTAGTACTAATGGGTTTGACAAACCCCGCCCAACTCTAAATTCGACTGTAGATCGAGTGGGTGTAATTTTGGCTAACACATTACCATGGTCGTGGTTGATATGGTATCAAGGCAATCGTATAAACAGTTGTTAGTGCACGGAATTGTTGTCCGTAGCATTCGAATAAGTTATACATAGTCTAGATTGAGTATTTATTGTAAATGGCCAATTCGCTGTGGTTTGTATAGCGAATGAGGTCCATTCGTTAGTGATCTAGGCTAGTTCATTAAGCTTATAAGCCCATTCGTTATGAAAGCATAACGAATGAGGGCTGGTTCGTTAAGTTAACACCATTCGTCATGGAATGTTGACGAATGGAGTCTAATACGTTATGGAGGCATAACAAATTACGCTTAATTTAACGAATTGAGCATGTGGCCTATAAATAGGTGGTTCCATGCTCATAATTTAGCGAGTTCACACACATGAGCGATGTGAGGTTCTCCACAAGTTATATTCTCTCTAATTATGTATTTATCCATTATCTATCAATAAACTATATTTAACGTTTTCATGTTCGTATCATATAATCGATGTATCATAGCGGCTAGATCCGTGATGGGTTTCAATAACAGTAAGCTTCGGTGTCGAATACTTAGTAAAACTTGATTGATAGGTTAGCTACCTATTGATATACAATTGACATAATACTATCTGGTAACGCTAAAACGCAACGCTTAATTAACTTAAACCTGTGAACTCACCAACCCTGTGTTGACACTTTTATTATGTTTATCTCAGGTAGCCGAGGCGGGCGAGCGGTATAGGACATGCATTCACTAAACTCCTATGCTTTAAACTTCTTTTAAATTTTGTCATGATAACTGTTGCTTTAAGTCGTCCTGTGTGACACAACTATTTACTTTACAGTTTACGCTTCCGCATCTTTACTTAAGACTTGATGTCTTGGTTGTTTTTAAAACTTTAAATTATGGTGTTTGATATAACTAATGATTCCGATCCTGTTAGTTGAAGCCCATGTGAGGCCTGCACCAAACTATATCACCCATGTACCCAAGCCCAAGTATACCCCGCACATTACTACACTTCCCAAGCCTATCAAGTGCAAACCTATCAACCCCAAGTACCCCTAGTTTATGCACCGCAAGCCTATGATCCTCAAGTGCCTCAACTCATGGTTCCTCCGTCTACATCACTCAAGCCCCTGTTATTCAAGCTCCTCTATTGAATCAAGTTGCTCAAACTACTCAAAGTTCCAATGGCCGTGATTTTATGATGAATGGGAATCAAGTTCAAAGCTCTAGCGACGTGATGAAAGGTACGTTTCTTATTGATAATCATTTTTCTTCGATGTTATTTGATATGGGTGCCGATAAGAATTTATTTCTTTGTATTTTGCGTATATTATTGATAAGCTTTAGGATAAGTTATCTAGGCCGTTTTTCGTAGAAGTAGCCAATGGGAATTCTTTTATTATTGATTCGGTATTTTGGGATTGAGTTACAACTCTTAATAAAGTCAAATTCCGTGTCGGCCTCATTCCTATGGAAGTGGCTAGTTTCGAAGTTATTGTTCAGATGGATTAGCTCTCTCTTAATCGTGCTTAATTCGTTTTTTTCGAGAAATTTCTTCGTATACCTCCTAAAAATGGTCGTGTCCTTAATCTTTACGCTGATACGCTTACATCTAAGCTTAACCTCATGTCATGTTTTCAAGCTCAACGTTATTTGCATAAGAAGTATGTTTTGTTCATAGCTCTAGCGGTGGAGAAAGAGCATAAAGAAAAGAAGATATGGGATATCCCAATTGTGCGTGATTTTCCTGAAGTCTTTCCCGATGACGTCTCCGGACTCCCTCCTATTCGCCAAGTCGAATTCCGTATTTATCTTATACCTGGAGGTAACTGCGTTGCTAAAGCACCCTACCATCTTACACAATCCGAAATGTAAGAACTTTCAGGCCAACTGCAAGAACTCTCAGACAAGGGTTTTATTAGCCCGAGTTCTTCTCCATGGGGCCCACCTCGTTTGTTTGTCAAGAAGAAATATGGTTCGTTCTGCATGTGCATCAATTACCATGAACTCAACAAAATTACTTTCAAGTCCCGTTATCCGCTTCCTCGCATCGATGATCTTTTTGATCAACTTCAAGGAGCCGCATGCTACTCGAAGATCGATCTCTGTTCGGGTTGTCATCAACTTCGCGTTAATGAAGATGACATCCCCAAGACCGCTTTTCGTACTCGATATGGACATTATGAATTTCGTGTTATGCCTTTTGGGCTAAACAATGCACTCGAGGTTTTCATGGTTCTTATGAACCGTGTGTGTAAACCCTACTTGGGATAAATTCGTAATTGTATTCATCGATGATATCTTGATCTATTCGAAATCTTAGAATGATCATAAAGAAAACCTTCATGCCATTCTTGACCTCCTTCGGAAGAAACAAATGTAAGTCAAGTTTCTTAAGTGTGAGTTTTGACTTAAAGAAGTTTAGTTCTTGGGCCATATTGTCAATGACAAAGGAATTCATGTCGATCCCGCAAAGATTGAAGCCGTCAAAAATTGGAAACCACCGACTTCTCCAAAAGTCCGATCCTTTCTTGGTTTGGCGGGATATTACCGTCGTTTCATTCGGAACTTTTCAAAGATTGGATTGCCCCTCACCGCTTTGACACACAAGGGTAAACCCTATGTGTGGGGGTCAAATCAAGAAGAAGCCATTCAAACACTTATGGACATGCTTTGAAATGCTCCTATTCTTGCTCTTCCTGAAGGTAATGAAGATTTTATCGTTTATAGTGACGCCTCTAACCAAAGTCTCGGTTGTGTCTTCATACAACTAAACAAGGTTATTGCATACGCTTTGAGAAAACTCAAGGCGCACGAAAATTTATACGACACATGATATCGAGCTTGGAGCTGTCTTATTTTACTTGAAAATATGGAGACACTATCTCTATGGTATGAAATGTGTGGTGTTTACCAATCATAAGAGTCTCCAACACATCTTTGAACAAAAGGAACTCAATATGAGACAACGTCGATGGGCCGAGTTTCTTAGCGACTAAGAATGCGAGATTCGTTATCATCCTGGAAAAGCGAAACTCGTGGTCGACGCTCTCAGTCGTAAGAAGCAAATCAAATCCGTTCTTCTTACTTGCGTTCTCATATAAAGTGATCTTGAAAAGCGTATTCTCGACGCCTAACACGAATCCTTCCCGAAGGCAATATGTATGAGTATGACGAGATGTCGTGTGGTGTTGAAACTCAATTGGAAACCAAACCCAATGGTCTGCTCTACTTTCAGAGCCGTTTATGGACTCCTGATCGTGACATTCTATGCACATTTATAATGGACGAAGCTCATAAGTCACGATATTGCATTCATCCTAGTGCATATAAGATGTACGCAGATCTTCGTTCAATATATTGGTGGCCCGAAATGAAGAAAGACATTGCTCTTTATGTCTCAAAATGTCTCACGTGCTCTATCGTGAAAGCGGAACATCATCAACCCTTTGGTTTACTCGAGCAACCTCCCGTTCTTGAGTGGAAGTGGAAAGGTATTCATATTGATTTTATTACTAAGCTTCCTCTGACTAGTAAGCAACATGATATATTTGTGTAAAGATTCCGATGGAACCCGGTATACCCTAACCGGTAGACAATAGTTACGTCATATTTAATGTCGGGTACATGAGTTACCATAGTAATTATACGAGAATACATGGTTCATTGTATTGATCGTACGTGAATATATAATTCATCGTATTGAATATGCGATTAATCGATCGATAGTTATTGAAACCTGAACGAATCGAGGGTTCAATTATAGACGAGATATATGATATTTAGTGATGTTTACGAAGTATTAAAGCTTCGGGATAAGTGAATTAAAGCAAAGAAAAAGAATTTCGATTTAATGGTACGTCGGTACATTAAACGAAACCTTTAATACCAAACCGAGCAAGAGATGATCGATCAAGCCGAAAAAGATGCGCGATAATTAATAACATGGTATTTTAAGTTAATGGAAGTCATGGTTTAAGTTTTTTAAAGTGGTTTTATATAAATTTCATTTTTAGCCAAAAAACGACCGTTTTAGACTCGTTTTAAGCCGAATTAGACATTTAACCGAAAAACGAACTGAACCAGATTATCCAAAACATTATCCGGATTACGGGAATCCAATTGTGTGGCTAGGAATGGAGAAGTGGGTCCCACCCCACGCCCATGAGTTCCGATCGGACCTTCCCATTAACCCCATTCTTTTTTCTTTTTTTTACACAACAATTCAACAAGTTCTTCAATTCTCTCAACTTCATGATCCAAAACCGAGATTTTTAGCAAGAAAACCGAGGTAAAAATCGAGTTATGTACGTGTTCATCTTCGTTTCTTGAGTTTGTTTGCAAGAAAATGAGGTTTCAAAGATGAAAACCGATTCTTGCATGATCAAGTGATGTATACGGGTTATACAAGGGATCTTGGTCCAAGAAAGGAGTTAAACGAACCAAGAACGAATTTTTACGGTTTAAATCTTTGTTTTTGAATCATAACCGAAACTATAGTGTAAGAGGCTTGATAGTGAGTGTAACTTGCTTGGTATTGTGGTATGTTGGTTGTAGGTTCTGTGTTTAGTGGTAGATAAGGCGGAAAGACGAGTTTGTAGCTTGTCGTGGCGGAAAACGAAAGGTATATTCGGTTATGTTCGGTTTTGGAGTTTTTAGACAGATCGTGGTAGGTTTACAGTTAGGTCATGAAATTTGACAGAGGTGTTAAACACATGAAAATAAGAGTTCTGTGAAGTTTTGGTAATTTTTCGACAAAGGATGAATATTTGATGAATTTAATGCTCGGTTTTGGCCAAAAATGGTGAAAAATAGTTAAATATCATGAAAAATTCTGGAAAATTTCAGATGAGCTTTTTATATCATGTATATGTCACACACAAAATTTTAGGTCAGTTGGAGAAGTCTAAGTAGGCTTTTCGGTTAAACGAGTTCTAGGGCTTTCTAGCTCGGTTTTAGTGAAAATGGCATGTAAAAAGAGATTTTGGTTCTGGAAAAATTACAGGGGACTATGTGGATGGCAGGGGACATCCAGGAAAAAATTGGGATTTTTCTAAGGTCTTTTGGTATTTATGACATATTTAGTGTTTAAATGGTGTTTAAAAATAGATAAATAAATTTTAAATATAAAAATTAATCCTGGAAATATTTTTATAAAATTCCCCACTGTCAAAAAGTTATTTGGGTAAAATTTCAAGATCCGAGACAAAACGGATAATTATTTGTGCAAAAACAAACTTTTAAATTTTAAAACGCGTAAACCGGTAAAGTTCGTCTAAACGAACTGACTGGTGTATAAAAACCCTAAAAATGAACTATTTTAATATAATTGAGTTAAACAAGTAAAAATGAATCATCCGAAAATAATTCGGATGATTTGGGTATTTTTAACCGATTTAACAGTTTCCGGTACGCTAAAGACGGAAACGGGTCCCGCGGCCAATCGGGGCGTCTAAACCGAGCTATAATTTCACATCTTTAATTAAATTATCAGTCAACCACAACTTTCGGGTCGTGTGTGACCAAACTCATTTTTGAAACGTAAAAACGGATAACCGTGCTAGGCACGCAAAACGAGAAAAACGACTAATAGTAATTGTGACCATGGAACTCTAAACGATATCACAATCTGAGTCCGGGGAAGTGTTTCTGGGTTAACATTGCCCCCGGAATGGGTACAGTACTGGGTTAACAGTGTCCCCAGATGTACCGGTTAACACGGTTAAAGATTATATAAACAATAATTGTATAATAACGATCGTAGGGATCATATTACAAGATTTGGACGTGTTAGTTGATAATGATTGTTGTTACCTGCTTGCATGTGCTAAGGTGAGTTTCACGAGCCCATTTTTCTTAATTGTTTCAAATATTTTCCCGGGGCGGAAGCATGTTACTATTGAAATGTTTAAGTACATACTGAACGCATGCATTTGTGTGTGTTTATAATTATATGATTGTACAGGAATCGTACGGAATGGGTACAGTACTGGGTTAACAGTGCCCCCAGATGTCCTTAAAAGTGTTTATCGGTTAACGTTGCCCCCGGAATGGGTACAGTACTGGGTTAACAGTGTCCCCAGATGTCCAAAGAGGTGTTTCTGGGTTAACATTGCCCCCGGAAAGGGTACAGTACTGGGTTAACAGTGTCCCCAGATAATATTATATTATGATATTGATTTTATCAAGGTTTACTTAAATTGTGAAACTCACCAACTATTCGTAGTTGACCCGTTTTCTCACATGCTTTTCAGGTACAATTAAGATGAAGTGATTGCTTACGTGCTAAGTGCTTGATGTGTGTAAGATTTGCGTGCGGGATGTTAGGATATATTATAATAAATAGAATTATGTATCGTATGGTATGATGTGTGTATCACCTAGACGGTAATGAAATACGAGATAATGTAATTTGAAGTATATTAATGCATTCGGTTTTCTTTATAAACAATGTGGTTGATATCAGAGGCGTCTGTTGCGTCCCGTTTACGTTTCCGCTGCGGTTTCGGGGTGTTACAGAACTTGGTATCAGAGCCATTGTTTATAAAGAATTAGGATGTCTTTAAAAGATACCTAAAATATAACCAGTAGCTCAAGTATTATAGGATCTGAATATCAACTAATAATTTATAGTGACGAGATCTGGATGAACTTGGATGGACAAGTGAGTTATTATGGTCCGGAACATAATAACAGACTTGTCCGCACGAGGGAATTCAGGGAAGTCACGGGGTACATTAATAGGTAAAAATGGCAACGTATGTGTAAAATATATAATATTATTTATGCGTGCTAATGTGTATATATATATGTGCATATCTTGTGGGTACATGTATTGAGAAATAGGACCCGGATAAGGAACCGGGGGATGAAATAATAAAAGTGCCGAGGATGCTAAAATTTCTAGAGCATCGGTTGATGATAAGTCTGACTTATCGGGCCATAGTTATGATAGTACCAAATTAGATCTCCCGTTTGACATTAACCAGAAAATATCTAGTAACCGTCACTCCCAACCAAAACTGATAAATCCCTTACCCTACCAACACCGGTACCGTATATCCTAATAACCCCCTATGTTCACCCGAACCATCGACCCTAACGTACGGACGGACCCGTACCTGAACCCGTTCTTATTCCATTAAGGTAAATAAATAAATAAATAAATAAAATAAAATAATAATAATAATAAATTTGATAATAAATCAGCAGATAAAAATAATATATAGAAATATATATATGTATTTCTCACTCCCAAACATAGGAGACATACCATCTCCAGATCGAGAATTACCGATTTTAGCGAACCTAGAACGCCTGAGGACATTGACTGAGCAAGTGATAGAGTTTCCCATAATAGTAATTGATAATATTTGAAGGCAACCCATGTTGCGCGATTACCTTGAACCTTGCAACTCCCTATGTTATCCTTACATCCGTTAGATGCCCATACCCATGTATACTCGAATAGAATGATTACCCATACACAAAGAAGTGTTGGAATCATTATAGCCTAGTTGGTTGTTCGTTCGTAGGTGGTATACCGTGTATGCCGGTTATACAAATAGACACGGATATTATAACTCCGTGGTACGTAATCGTTTAGAGCTCACGGTGAGCATGTATCGGTTATGCTGACATGCAGAAGGATATTGAAATCAAGCATATTAAACATTGATTTTTGTTGAGAAAGATCTATATGTCAGTTGGTGACAAGGGTTATGAAACATATTTAAACGTTAACCGACATCAGGTTAAGTCCGTATGTTATTATATTATGGGACATATATATATACTAGATACTAGTATGTGTAATATGTATGATAATATTTGGTGTGTATGTGTACCTGCTGTTATGATTGAACTGGTAACGAGTTATACGGTGAGATTAGTATTGATTACTGCGTACAGGATGAGTACGGCAGAATGACATAAAAAAAGAGTAACTCCAATGATGGAGATTGATATGATTCAATGAATTGCTCAAAGATAGCAGATGATGATACTGAATGTCGTATCACAGATCACTGCTAGTGTTGATGCAAATGTGTTCGCAGAATTATAGATCGAGCAATCACATGAATATGAATATTTCAATTCTTAGTGGTATTACTAAGAGTGATAATGTCCCACCGAATGCTATTATGACTACAAGTATTAGTTATAAACTAAACATGAATAATAGTCGTAATGAATTAGATCCGGTATGAAGGATATGTTTGTTGGTTGTGTTAAGGAAATTATTAATAGTTTACTGATTGTAAAGGGAGGAATAGATTAGCAGGTGGATAGAAAAGATCGAAATGGTTAAGGATATTGGTAAGAGTCTAGAACATTGTGTAGTGAAATATGCTACAGATATGTTGGTAGATTATGTTGTATCGTGATGGAACACGATGGTACAAAATTATAGTTAGAAAATTATTACTCAGAGTACATGGTCGGAATTTAAAATTCTTGTGCTAGAGCACTTTTATTCGAGTAATTAAGTTCAGAGATTGGAAACTGAGCTGTGGAAGATAGAAATGTTGTGTGCTGATCACTTAGAACACGCTAATAGTTTGAAGGAATTGTCATGTCTGGTAACATGGCTTATTACTTCTGAAACTAAGCGAAGTGAGCGCTATATTGGGGACTAACTCCATCGATAAGGAGTATAGTCAATCCTGTAAAATATACAACCTTTGGAAGGATTGTGTCACAAGACAACATTGATATATTTGACTCTATGGGAAGCGGAATGGAAGGACGTTAGGTGAGACGTCGAGTGTTAAAGAAGAGAAATGATAAAGGTATAGTTCAAGATAGACTTGTGAATAAGTAGGTATGTCCTAAAACCCAGAATTATACTAAGACTAGTTCTGGTGTGAAAACATGAACCGCATGAAGGGTCCTTCCCTAAATGTGGAATATGTGGTTATCGGCAGGAAGAAGAATGTCGAGTGATAGTAGGCCACGGGTGTGGTAAAGATGGACGTAATGCCCTAATTGTAGAACCAATTGAAGCCAGGTGAACCGACAACCCCAACCCATTCGTGTACAACCACTCCGAACCCAACAACTTCAATAACAATCCATCCAAAGAAATCAAATTATGCCAAACATTTGTACTTGCTATGAATGTGGCAGTACAGAATGTTTCAAGAGAAATTGCCCAAAGTTGAACCAAGGTGTCGTTGGAAGATGAACCTCATGACAAGCATCAACCTCTGATCAAGCAAGGAGCCGTGCTTTTGTGAGTAATTCAAATAAAGCACGTCATGATCCAAAGGTGGTATTAAGTACGTTGTAGTTTTAAATCAATAGACTTCAGCGATATTTTTACGGTCGTCGATAGAAGTTAGTTCCTGTTAACCTCCTATCATTTGGAAAGATACCGATTAGTGAAACTATAGAACCCTATACTGTAGAATCGCTAACGGTAAACCCCTAATGGTTAACTAAATTGTTCGGAATTGTCCTATTATTCTGAACGATTAATCTTTCCTTATTGACCTACGACCAGTAAAGTTAAGAAGTTTTGACGTGATAGTTAGCATGAATTGGCTAACTCAACATGAAGCTGAAATCAAATATGAAAAGAAGATGATTAGAAGCTCTCCTTCGGACGATGAAGCGATTAGATACAGAGAAAAGTGTACGGTATTATGTTACCACTCTAATCTCATCTTGAGATGTTATAATATTTACGACAAGAAGATGTGGTGTATTTAACAAACGTGATTGCCACAGATTTAAAAGAAAACATATAGAAGATATCCCGGTGGTACGCGAATTTCCACAAGTTCTCCCAGAAGAACTTCCTGGATTACCGCCAACCCGACATGTCGAATTCAGAATCGATTTAATACCTCAAGCTGGCCCTGTTGCTAAAGCACCTTACCGAGTTGCACCAACTGAAATGCAAGAATTAATGGATAAGGTTTTATGCGACCTAGTTAGTCACCATGGGGTGCACCAGTGTTATTTGGGAAATGAAGGACGGAAGTGTTAGGATATGTATTGATTAGGGAAAATTGAATAAAGTGACAATCAAGAATAGGTATTCACTTCTTCGAAGTAAATGATCTGTTTAACCAACTGCAAGGGGCGATTTATTTTTAGAAAATTGATCTTAAATATAGTTATCACCAAATGAAAAATCCAACAGGAGGACGTTGCAACAACATCGTTTCGGACTCGCTACGGCCATTATGAATTCTTAGTTATGCCTTTCGGGCTAACGAATGCGCCGGCAGCATTCATGGATATCATGAATCGAGTCTGTAAACCCTATCTCAACAAATTCGTCATCGTGTTTATTGACGATATTTTGATATATTCGCAACGTAAAGAAGAGCACGAACGACGGTTAAGGAAAATTGTGGAAGTGTTAAAGCAAGAGGAGTTGTACGCGAAGTTTTCGAAATATGATTTTGAATAAAGAAGGCATAATCCCTTGGTCATGTTGTAAAGCAACAAGGATTTCACATAGACCCAAATAAGGTAGAAACCATTAAAATTGTGCCGAGCGCCGATTTTAAGTCTCCCCGATGGAGACGATGGTTTTGTTGCGTATTGTGACGCATCGCGTAGAGGGTTAGGATGCGTGTTAATGCAGAATAATAAGGTTATAGCCCATGCTTCCCGACAGTTAAAAGTACACAAGAAAAAAAAATTACACTACTCATGACTTAGAACTGGGAGCGGTTATCTTCGCACTTAAAATCTGGAGACATTATCTCTACGGTACGAAGTGCACCATCTTCCCCGATCATAAAAGTTTGCAGCACATATTTGATCCGAAAGAACTGCATATGAAGCAACGAAGATGGGTCGAGTTGTTAAGCGATTATGACTGTGACAGCCGTTATCACCCGGGCAAGGCTAACGTCGTAGCCGATGCCTTGAGTAGGAAAGACCGGGTTAAGCCATTGCGAGTGCGAGCGCTGGGGATGATAGTCCAGTCGAACCTTTCGGATCAAATTCGAGTCGCTCAACGTGAGGCGTTGAAAGAGGAACAATTGGAAAAGGAGGGACTTTACGGCAATGAGAAGAATTTCGAACAACGCGTGGACGAAATGCTCTATTTCAGAAATTGGGTTTGGATCTCGACTCTCCATGACCTTCGTGAATTAATCATGGACGAAGCGCATAGATCGAAATATTCCATACATCCGGGATCGGATTAGACTATTGATGATGCGAATATCTGAAAGGATTTTATTAATGGCTGAGTTTGGAGAAAGATATGGATACGTATGTTGGAGGATATTTGAGTTATGCAAGAGATAAGGCTGCACACCGAAAACCCTGGGGAACGCCACACGATAGAAAATTCGCCAATGATAGTGGGAATAAATTACAATGGATTTCGGGACGCAAATTCCCATGATATATCAAAGGCATGAGGTAAATTGGGTAATCGCGGATCGATTAACCAATCCTCGCATTTCATCCCAATCCATGATGACTACCACAATGAATTCTCGCTCAAATTCATGATGTTGAAATGGTATCTCGTCGTGGGGTACCATTTTCAATTATCTCAGATCGAAATGGTCATCCTACTTTCATTATTGGAAGGCGGGGAAGGAAGCATCGAGAGCTTGAAGCTTTCTATGGGTGAAGTAATTATCACCAATTTGTTAAATTGAAAATTGGCGTCAATCAAGCCATAAGATTTGAATTGATTCGGGAAACTACCAATCGGATTTATAATATTTAAGATGAGTTGAAAGCAGCGCGTGATTGGCAAAGGATTTATGCCAACATTCAAAGGAAACCATTGTCACTGGAAAGAGGTGACAAGGCATTTTAAGGAATCACCTTAGAGAGGTGATATGAGGTTTGGCAAAACCGAAAATAGCTCCTTAATATATTGGACCTCATGAGACTATCTCCATGATTGGTCATTTGGTTATCGATTAAAGTACTCCTGGGGCTAAGTACTATACATGATGTTTTGCCATGTATACGGATTGAAAAGTACCTAGGCGATGAGGCAACGAAAGTACCGGTAATGGAGGTACTCATAGAAGACGTGCTTGATATCATAAATAATTCCGTAAAGTTAGTAGACGGGAAAACTAAACAGTTTGGACACACCAAGCTTTATTGATTAAGATTAAGTGGAATTCACAGCGAGGACCAGATTATACCTGGTAACGAGAGGGTAAATCCTAAAGGAAAAACCCCCACCTTTCTCTCGGAAGGGGATAGTGGGCGTGTAAAATTTCGAGGACGAAATTTCTTAACGGGGGGAGAATGTAACGATTCCGACGAAACCCGGTATACCCTAACCGGTAGACAATAGTTACGTCATATTTAATGTCGGGTACATGAGTTACCATAGTAATTATACGAGAATACATGGTTCACTGTATTGATCGTACGTGAATATATAATTCATCGTATTGAATATGCGATTAATCGATCGATAGTTATTGAAACCCGAACAAATCGAGGGTTCAATTATAGACGAGATATATGATATTTAGTGATGTTTACGAAGTATTAAAGCTTCGGGATAAGTGAATTAAAGCACAGAAAAAGAATTTCGATTTAATGGTACGTCGGTACATTAAACGAAACCTTTAATACCAAACCGAGCAAGAGATGATCGATCAAGCCGAAAAAGATGCGCGATAAATAATAACATGGTATTTTAAGTTAATGGAAGTCATGGTTTAAGTTTTTTAAAGTGGTTTTATATAAATTTCATTTTTAGCCGAAAAACGACCGTTTTAGCCTCGTTTTAAGCCGAATTAGACATTTAACCGAAAAACGAACTGAACCAGATTATCCAAAACATTATCCGGATTACGGGAATCCAATTGTGTGGCTAGGAATGGAGAAGTGGGTCCCACCCCACCCCCCACGAGTTCCGACCGGACCTTCCCATTAACCCCATTCCTTTTTTTTTTTTTTTACACAACAATTCAACAAGTTCTTCAATCCTCTCAACTTCATGATCCTAAACCGATATTTTTAGCAAGAAAACCGAGGTAAAAATCGAGTTATGTACGTGTTCATCTTCGTTTCTTGAGTTTGTTTGCAAGAAAATGAGGTTTCAAAGATGAAAACCGATTCTTGCATGATCAAGTGATGTTTACGGGATATACAAGGGATCTTGGTCCAAGAAAGGAGTTAAACGAACCAAGAACGAATTTTTACGGTTTAAATCTTTGTTTTTGAATCACAACCGAAACTATAGTGTAAGAGGCTTGATCGTGAGTGTAACTTGCTTGGTATTGTGGTATGTTGGTTGTAGGTTCTGTGTTTAGTGGTAGATAAGGCGGAAAGACAAATTTGTAGCTTGTAGTGGCGGAAAACGAAAGGTATATTCGGTTATGTTCGGTTTTGGAGTTTTTGGACAGATCATGGTAAGTTTAGAGTTAGGTCATGAAATTTGACAGAGGTGTTAAACACATGAAAATAAGAGTTCTGTGAATATTTGGTAATTTTTGGACAAAGGATGAATATTTGGTGAATTTAATGCTCGGTTTTGGCCAAAAATGGTGAAAAATAGTTAAATATCATGAAAAATTCTGGAAAATTGCAGATGAGCTTTTTATATCATGTATATATCACACACAATATTTTAGGTCAGTTGGAGTAGTCTAAGTAGGCTTTTCGGTTAAACGAGTTCTAGGGCTTTCTAGCTTGGTTTTAGTGAAAATGGCATGTAAAAAGAGATTTTGGTTCTGGAAAAATTACAGGGGACTATGTGGATGGCAGGGAACATCCAGGAAAAAATTGGGATTTTTTCCTGGATGTTTGGTATTTACGACATATTTAGTGTTTAAATGGTGTTTAAAAATAGATAAATAAATTTTAAATATAAAAATTAATCCTGGAAATATTTATATAAAATTCCCCACTGTCAAAAAGTGATTTGGGCAAAATTTCAAGATCCGAGACAAAACGGATAATTATTTGTGCAAAAACAAACTTTTATAGTTTAAAACGCGTAAACCGGTAATGTTCGTCTAAACGAACTGACTGGTGTATAAAAACCCTAAAAATGAACTATTTTCATATAACTGAGTTAAACAAGTAAAAATGAATCATCCGAAAATAATTCGGATGATTTGGGTATTTTTAACCGATTTAACAGTTTCCGGTACGCTAAAGACGGAAACGCGTCCCGCGGCCAATCGGGGCGTCTAAACCGAGCTATAATTTCACATCTTTAATTAAATTATTAGTCAACCACTACTTTCGGGTCGTGTGTGACCAAACTCATTTTTGAAACATAAAAACGGATAACCGTGCTAGACACGTAAAACGAGAAAAACGACTAATAGTAATTGTGACCATGGAACTCTAAACGATATCATAATCTGAGTCCGGGGAAGTGTTTCTGGGTTAACATTGCTCCCGGAATGGGTACAGTACTGGGTTAACAGTGTCCCCAGATGTACCGGTTAACACGGTTAAAGATTATATAAACAATAATTGTATAATAACGATCGTAAGGATCATATTACAAGATTTGGACGTGTTAGTTGATAATGATTGTTGTTACCTGCTTGCATGTTCTAAGGTGAGTTTCACGAGCCCCTTTTTCTGAATTATTTCAAATATTTTCCCGAGGCGGAAGCATGTTACTATTGAAATGTTTAAGTACATACTGAACGCATGGATTTGCGTGTGTTTATAATTATATGATTGTACAGGAATCGTACGGAATGGGTACAGTACTGGGTTAACAGTGCCCCCAGATGTCCTTAAAAGTGTTTCTGGGTTAACGTTGCCCCCGGAATGGGTACAGTACTGGGTTAACAGTGTCCCCAGATGTCCAATGAGGTGTTTCTGGGTTAACATTGCCCCCGGAAAGGGTACAGTACTGGGTTAACAGTGTCCCCAGATAATATTATATTATGATATTGATTTTATCAAGGTTTACTCAAATTGTGAAACTCACCAACTATTCGTAGTTGACCCGTTTTCTCACATGCTTTTCAGGTACAATTAAGATGAAGTGATTGCTTACGTGCTAAGTGCTTGATGTGTGTAAGATTTGCGTGCGGGATGCTAGGATATATTATAATAAATAGAATTATGTATCGTATGGTATGATGTGTGTGTCACCTAGACGGTAATGAAATACGAGATAATGTAATTTGAAGTATATTAATGCATTCAGTTTTCTTTATAAACAATGTGGTTGATATCAGAGGCGTCTGTTGCATCCCGTTTACGTTTCCGCTGCGGTTTCGGGGTGTTACAATTTGGGTGATCGTAGATCTCTTGACTAGATATGCTCATTTCATACCCATCAAAAATACGTATTCTGTTGATCAATTGGCACGAATCTATGTGGAGAAGATTGTTTGTCATCATAGAACTCCGTTAACCATTATTTCCGATAGAGATGGTCGTTTTACTTATAGCTTTTGGGAATCTCTTCAATACTCTTTGGGAACTTGTTTTGATCTTGGTATTGTCTATCATCTGCAATCCGATGGTCAGTCCGAGCGTACGATTCAAACTCTAGAATATATTGTGACATTTGCCAATTTCCGGTCCTATGTGTATTTGTTTGTGTATTCGTTTATCATGTAAACCGACCCGATTTATATCCTGAACATTTAAAATATATAAAATATTGGATTTTATGTTACCAAATCATTCTCAATTGTTAAATTTGAAAAACCACTTTTACGGATTCGAAAACGCATTTAAAACAAGCAAAATACATCAAAAACAAACCTCCTGATGCGAAACGAACCATGGAAGATGAGCTGACCAACCCAACCCCCCTAGCACGCCGCGCTGCACGGCCAGGGAGTCTAGGCTTGTCGCGGCCTCAGACCTGCACATTAGTTTTTTTGTTTTGTTTTCTTTTTTTTTTGTGCTTTGCTTGTTTGTTTAACCAATCTATTTTCATGCAAACATAAAGGAGAACCTTGCAAAGAAGCTTTGACCCTTACCCTATATATACACACCCATCTCCTTCATATTTACACTTGCTACATCTCCAAATACTCTCTCAAACATCAAAGATCCAAGGTTGTTTATTTATGTGTTCTTGAAAGTTTGACTTCCAAAAGTCAAACCAAGTTTAATCTTTCATTCTAATTAGCTTATATAATCTTATTAATAATTGAATATGGTGGTACAACATATATATAATACACACCCCTTGTTACCTTTGATAGTTACTTCTCCGACACCGGTTGGTTATGTTTCGGACCTCGTAAGGCAAGGTTTAATGTAGGACTTTCGTGGTCTTTGATATATATTGACTTATATAACTTGTTTGAAAATATTAATATTGCTTAACTTATGCTCATTTTAGTTTATTTTTTATATTTACAAGGTCCATGGTTATGAGTTCTAAGAGTTTATGCTTCGGTTTATCCGTAAATAGCTCTAGACTGTAAACGGAACTTTTGTTTAAACACTATGTTGTTAACTTTTTAGTTGTAAAACTGAAGTATTTTCATTTGTACATTATTATACAAGTTCTTGGTTATTTGGGCATGTGGAGACCATCAAGGAACGTATTGTGAGATGGAAACCGAACCAATCAGATTTTTACTCGCTTAAGACACACAAGTGTGTTTTTAGCTATTAAGACTTGTATATTTCTTTAAAAATAGTTTTCAAACTGATATTAATTTTTTTTATTAAGTACTTGGAAATGTTGGATTCAACTTGATCTCATAAAATAGTTTGGAACGACAAAACCGAACACTCGCTTAACTTGCGTTGTTAGTTCTAAAACAATAGAACTACATACTTGGTTAAGTCTTACTAAGTTTTATTGAGTTACCTCATAACATTCATTATCTTGGAAAGTTTACTTTGGGTTTGACCAATTATCAAGACCCGAACCAACAACCCAAAACACTCGTTAAAAACCCGTTTTAGTATCTTTATCCCAAAAGAACTTGCATCTTTGCAGTTTTCCACTTTTATTATTTAACATATGTTAAGTAAATATTAAGGTTAGATACTTTAACCCGAATTCGAGCAAACTTACATTTTAAAGGGGTTATTTTTATGAATTCTTAAATAGTTACATTTTAAACCTTGAACTTTAATTGTTTAATTTTCGCAACAATTGTTTTATTTAAAGATATTCAAGACAACCTTTCTAAATCCAAGACTTTCTTTTATTTAGGCTTCATACGTTAAAGTCGTCGTACCGGCAAATCTCCAAATTATCATCTTTCAAATTTATTACTTGAATGTGTGTAACTTCATACCCTATTTTCTATTTTTTTTTTGTTTTGGGGGTGACATTTCATCTTTATCTAAACTAAATGTTTTATACTTGGGTCTTAAACCACAAACGTTATTTGTATATCTTACTTATATAAATGCTCGATTTGGTGTTCTATGATTACATGCCTATGTGTTTATCGCTTTTGGTTGGTTGATCTATAAATCCTAGACTATTTGGCATCCCCTTATAGCAAGGTTTTGTTAACGTAATGCAATTAAAGATAACTATAAAAACCTAGACTATTTGGCATCCCCTCATAGCAAGGTGTCGCTAACGTAAATCTATTATAGATTTTATCTATTTATCCAAGTTATTGCTTTTATTTATTGTTTCGTATACAAGTTTTGTGGATTTTTATCATTATATAGTTATATGCTCAAACTTATGAATTGCTCACCAAATTTTGTGTTGACAAACTTTATTTTATGAAATATTACAGGTTTGACTTTTGCTGACTCGAGGACTTGACGAAAAACTTTACCAAGACTATTAGTATATTCGTAAAGCGAACAATATAATTGTTACTTGTATTCAATTTGTTTATATGAACGAGATGTGTTGTTTATTTATTTATGAAATAAAATGAGTTGTTTAAATATTTCCACTTTAAATTGTGTCTTGTGTATTTGCCCAATCACGTTGCATCCCGGCATGTTCCTTCGCCTTTGGTCAGTGTGTGACAGATTGGTATTAGAGCTACAAGACTATTAGATAGGTGGTTAGACGTAACGACCTAGTATAGTTTTTACTATAAGGTCCTTATACGTGTTTACCCTACTTGATTGTTCAATACACTTGTTTATTTACATACTTATTTATTTCATCAAATTGTATATATACACAAATACTCGAAACATACTAAGGTATCCTTACCTTCCTTTGTTAAATTTTATATATACACATACATGCATTTTCATAATAATCTAAGGTATCCTTATTTTGCTTTTGTATATTTTTATATATACACATACATGCACTTTCATAATAATGTAAGGTATCCTTATCTTATCGTGAAAACATTAGTTTTAATTATGTTTTATGGATCACGAGCTTAACTTGGGTCCCGTTGTTTCAAATATCCTTAAAGATGGTCTTATATGAGATGACCACTTTAAGTAGTCGAATGTGAGCGTTCCGGTCGCCATCCTAATTTTCGGTGTTAAAACAATAGAACCATAGTGGTTCTTGGACTAGTGTTTTGACATGACGTTGTATTCCAATTTATTATATTTGTTACAATCGTTATTTGGTTCATGCACAATTTTTCCGCCTTTAAATCTTAAGACATTATTTACAATTTTCAAAAATTTAAACAATTTTTCCTTTTTACTTTGTCATATAAATTCTCATAAAACAATTCTCATTTATAAAATTCTACTTGACTGTTATGACTCATTCTAATATGTTTTGATTTCACATGGTAAAGTTTTTATACGAATTTTCACATATTAATTTCACGCCACGATTTTATTACAATTTCGTTTATTGTCTGTAGAGTCCCTTGATTTCAACTGGATCTTACTTAATCATGTCAAAACTCACACAGATTGATGTGTTGACAAGGGAGTTAATGACGGGTTGCTATATTTAGAAAGATATCCGTTTGTTAAAGGCGAAATCAATAACAAACATACGGTTGCTTAATAAGTATTCAATGATAACCAACACAAACAAGATTCACTCAAAAGATTTCCATTTATATAACATTCATCATACAAATAGGATTATCGATTTAGGGTTTCTTGAAGGAGGGTTTATCCGTACAAAGAAGGCCGTCACACACAATATTCTATCAAATGTGTCTGTCTGCCTTTGTCCGTGTGTTGTCTCTGTGCCCTTGGCGGGGTGCCCTAAAACATTCTATTTTGTAGGCCTGCCAACCTAGGACAGCTGTCATTCCTTCTAGAAACCCCAAACGTAAATACATATTCAAATTACATAATCAGAAATATTCTAAGTGTAAAACAAGTCTTCCGGGTAGGCTCTGGATAAGTAAACTTCTCCAAGTAGACTGTGTGCTCTGCCTGCCTTAGACTTGGTAACATAGAATTGTTCTCGGGATCAGTTTCCGGGTAGACTTTACTTGAAGAGTATTTTACCAAGTAAAATACTCACCGGGTAGACTTCAGTCTTTTTGACTCTGCCAGACTTTGCCCGACAAACCCTTACGAGCAACCTTGTTCTTCGATGGTCCATTTCAACTCTTAGCTAAAATATAACTTATTAGCAAAGTGTACTCGGGAGTACTGTTCCTTGCTTGAGTTGAACCTTGCCCGATGTTACTTAGAGATATTCCATTTATACATCAAGCTTGCTCGGACCATAATTATTAAAGAATACCTTGCCCGGTCTTCCAATCACTTGGCTTCATGGACTTGGTTAGCCAAAAGCTTACTCGGGAGTGAACTCTACTTGGCTATGAAGAACAGACTTGCTTGACAAAGGGAACCTTGCCCGGATCTATATATACTAGTGAACCTTGCCCGGCAATGCACTAATTTGCAAACCCTGCTTGGATATCCACTAAAGAAGACTACTTGAAGTAAACCTTGCTCGATAGACAAAATATCGTACCCGGCTAAGTAAAAGATTGCTCGGAAGTCTAAGGTGTGTCCGGATCCATACTTAGCGAATTCTGAGGAGGTTGAGAAGATTCCAATCTTCCATGTACTTCATTTTTGTCAAATCTTTAACTCAATAATCTCCCCCTAGATTGGAAACCCTCAGCTGACCCAAAACATTTCTACGGTTACATACACTTAGTTAAAAATACACATCAAAATTCAAAGTCAAATTACATAATCAAATAACATAAACAGATTACATAATCAAAAGCTGTCCGAAGACAATACAAAACAAAGCCTAAGCTAAAAATTTTGTCTTTTCCATTCATTGTAGGCAGCTAGTCTTCGCATTGCTATTACAGATGCAGCTCTTTCCCTAAAGATATTGAGAATTTGGTAGTTAATGTGCCCTTCAGGAATCACCAAATCTCTTATATCCATCAAGTCTTCATTATGCAAGTAGGTCAAATCTGCATCTTTCTTGATTATAGCCAGAACTTTTCCATCAGAATTTTTCAGTACATAGTGACCTGCATTTTCTTTGTATTCTAGTTCAGCAATAATACCATTCCTTTGCACTGTGTAGTTGGGCCGTGTCATTCTTCTTTCAAGACTTATGCATGTGTTCATATTTGATAGGGGATTCCTATCTTTGACGTTCATCACAAAGTCTCTTTCAGCAATGTCCATTCTCTTCAATTTTTCTGTCCTCTTTGACTTGTGAAGCTGGATCATCCTCCAGCTTCTCTTTTCTTTTAAGACTGGGAACCCCTTCTCAGCTTCATCCAGTAAAAATTTTGATAGATTATTCATCTGCTTTCCAGCCATCCTACTTCTTTTTCGGTAATCATACAAGTTGAGTCTGGCCATTCTTTCTAGATGTTCCTGAGTGTATTCATAGAGATCACTTCTCACAACTATGTCTCTTAACAATCGGCTTTCCATAATCACTTTCAAAGACTCAGTAACAGAATCAAAGTACAGTTCTCTAGGAAGATCCGCATCAGATTGTGGTCTTGTTCTTTGTTGTGCAGAACTTCTTGATTCACCTCTTCCTCCTTGACCTCTTCCACCTTGTGGAAATCTTCTTGAAATTGGAGGCCTGAAAGGAATAGACCTCTTTGGTTTCCAAGGCCATAAGTTGAAAAACTTTATGTAGATGGTCTCTACCATTTCAGTTGGAAGATTGGCAAGTTCAACAACATCTACTCCATGTTCTTTGAGTTCTAGTAACATTTTTGTCATTCCAGGAGTTTTTGCCAACCCAGTAGGCCCAAATCTTCCATCTGCATAGTATCTTGGGTTCTCACCTTCTATTAAAGCTTTTTCCCATTCAGTCTTTTGAAGACAGAAGAGGTTTTTCAGATCCTCCTTTTCCAAGACATTAAAGTCTTCTTCAGTCATTCCTCATTGATTGATCATTATGTTCCTCAGAATGTTGATCATCTCTTCATTCTCCCAAGGAACAAATGGTCCATCCTCAAGTTCAGGCTTTACTTCTTGAGGAGTAGGGGTTTCAACTGATCTGACTTGTTCTTTTGTCTTCTCCCTCGAAGTTTGAATTCTTCTTTTCTTAGCTTGAGGTTCATCAGTTTCTTCAGCATGTTTGGTAGATCTTTCAGTTTGAGCTCTTTTCAGCTTTTCTTTTCTCTTCAATTTATTATACTGATCTACCACTGATTCTCTTGACAGATGCTCAACAATTTCAGGCTTCATACCTCTCTCCAGCAGGTATCCACACATTCCTCCAAACTTTTTCTTCAAAGCTTCTGTCTTTTCAAGTTTCTCATTCTCTTTTACACATTTTTCAATGACCTTTTCTCTCTCACTGTTGTATAAATCTTGAAGTTGGTCAAAGTTAAAGTGCGACAGGTCTTTTTCAGAATAGTTGTGCCTTCTGAGATAATCCCTGAATTTTTTACTCTCTCTGTTTTTCTCATCCATCTTTTTCTTCAGGGCATCTCTCTCTTTATCAAGTCTAATCTGCAACTGATCATCATCAAGATCATCCAATGAGTCAAAACTTATTCCATATCTTCTCAATTTTACAACCAAAGGATGACTCTTTAGCTTCTCTCATACTCAACTCAATGTTTGCCCTCTGTTCATCAGTCATTACAACTTGTGGGGACACAACATTGGTAGCTTTGACAGTTTTCCTTGATCATTCTCAGGGTCATTATCATTATCATCTGAATCCTCAGACTCATCCTCTCCTTCAGTTAAATCATTCATTGCATCAATCTTTGGTTCATCAGAAGGTGGATGATCTGGTTCACTTCTGTTTGGCACATCAGGGACACCTGAACGCTTTCACCTGGTTGCAAGGTTTGTAGTTGGACAACCCTTATAGGACTTGCTTCATCTTCTGGTGTTTCAACAAAATACTTGTTTTTATCATCCCACTTGCCCCTCTTATCAGCTCTTCATGTTCAGACTGTTCATATGTCCTCTTTCTCCTCATGTAGGTCTTGGCAAACCTATTGACTTTTTCAGCAAATTCGTCATGAAGTTTAGAAAGTCTTTCTCTTTTCTGTTTAAGTGTTTCATGAGGCTCAGGCACACTTACCCTTTCTGACCAGCTGTCAGTAGGATTCTTTTTCAGATCTTCTTTTACTTGCTCAGTCCATTTCTTGGCAGCCATTGAAGAAATGGACTCACCAATTTCTTCTTCAATAATCAGACCAGTATTCAGATTGGTTGGTTCAGCAGTTTCTGATTGTTGACTTTCAGGTTGAAACTTGCTAACCACCATAGCCAATGATTTTTCAGCCTCCTCTTGCTCTCTCAGCTTAATCAAGGCTTCAATTACTTCTTGATCAGCCACATCATCAGAAATTTCTTTTGCATGTTTGGCTTGTTTGATCAAGATCTCCTGTTTTGCAATTTCTTCAGGAGTCATGGATTGGGCTAGAATTTCCCTACCCCTTGTTTCTCTTAAGATGTTCTCTTGTTCTCTCAGGGCAATAGCATCAGCAGTATCATCATCTGTAAACAACACATCCTTTTCTGAATATGCCTTAACAGGCTCTTCTACACTGACTTTTGCCTTGCCTTTCTCATCCTCTGACTGTACATAGTCATCAATCTCCTTTTCTAATGCTTCAAACTCAGGATCATACTCTGCCCTCTTGGAGCTTTCTGGTTGTTCAGTTTGAGTGATGGGCTCCTCAACAACATCATCTCCTTCATTTAATACTTTAGTTGTCTCAACTCCAATATGCATGTCAGTTAAGACATCAGTAGCCATATCAGTTGCAGCTACATTCTCTACACCCTTCTCAACATTTGTCATTTCAGTCTCATTTTCTCTCTCAACATTCTCCTCATCAATTCTTTCTTCATTGTAATCATAATCTTGTTCACCAACATCTGATCTGTCACCATCATATTCATCATCATCAATCCTCCTCTCTTCACAACTTTCCTCTCCATCATCATAATCAATCATAATCAACTTCAAACTATTAGCAGTCTCCACAACTGTTGCAGTATCTTTAATATTCACAACTGAGACAGTTGACATAGATTCATTCTCCCCCTGTTTTGGGGCAGCTGAGGTCTTCTTAACCTCCTGCACCAGGGCTTGAATTCTCAAGTCTGCCTGTACCAACTTCTCTAACAGCATCACATTTTCATTTGTCACCTCCTCATTTCTTTTTCTCAATTCAGCACTCTCTCACATTAAGTCCAAATTTTTCTGGAACAGGTCTGTGTTAGTGAGTGGTGTTGTGGGTGGTGATGTAGAAAAAGGTTCAAACTCAGGTTGTTCTGTGGTGTGAGTTTGGAAAATGGATTGTGGTGTTTGTTGTGTTGGGGATGTATGTGTTGATACTTCTTGTTGGCTTATGGTTCGGGTTTGAGGTGGTGTGTGAGTGATTTGGTGTGGTGGAGTTTGTGATGGTGATGGAACAATGGGTTGGTCAATGTGTGGAGGGGACTGTGGTGGTGTTGGAATAGGTTGTTCTGTATGCTCAAGTTGCTCCCCCTGATCAGGTACAACAATGTCTATATCTACTCCAGCTCCTCCATCATCTCCATCAACATTATTATCTCCATCATCAGAGTCATCATCATCACTCTCAACATCATCAACTTCTTCCTCCTCTGAGCTTAACTCAGGCACTGGCATTATCTCCAAGTCATGGTTTAACAACCATGGAAGAATCACAAAAGGAACTTCAGCATTGAATCGATTGGCCACACCCGGATTCTTAATCCTCTTGTAAGTGTCAGGGTTCTAGAGTAGGTGGGTTATGCCAATAGTGGGTAGATCTTGCAATTTTCTGTTGAAAATTATCTGTTGAAACCATGGATACTGCAAAAATCTATCTACCTCAACCTTCTTTAAATTTCCCACCATGCCTTCAAATATCATCTTTGAAAAGTTAAAGGCAGATCATATACAATACCAATAGTGGCATTAGCTAGATCACGACTCATCAGAGTCCATGACCCCTTCCGTGGAGCAAATCCTTGTATCACATGGTGTATCAAAAATCTGTACAACATAGGGAACATTACCTTTTGAAATTGCCCCTCATGTACTGTCCCTTGATATCCCATCGTCTGTTCAAAAATTTTCATCAGGTGATCAGTATTAAAGTTTATATGGTTATGATCATCATCGCGTAACTGCAAGCAACGTCTAATCATTCTTTTAGTGACTTGTATCTCTTGTCTTGCAACTGTTGCTTCAATTCTCCGACCATTAACATCATCAACCAGTCTTGCAGATCTCCAGAAATCCAATGAATGATTTTTGTAGATAACAGGATTTTCAGTGAAAGCAAAGCTGACATTTGATCGATCCATCCAGGTTATCATTGGTTCCACTGGCTCGTTGTCAGGTGTGACTTGTAAAAGTGCACACATATTGTGTTTCTTCTCAAAAGCATACTTAGGTTGAACTTCTTCTTCTTCTGCCATATCTGAACAACACAGTCAAACATATTCAAAATGAAATTAGTCATAAAGTTCAGTACTTTAAGTAATTTCAAGGTATAAGATGAAGAAGAAAGAGAAAGAAAAATCATCAAGAACCTGTTCTTCGACAAGTTTATAACCTAAATACATAAACAGAGTATTAGTAATCGGATACATAATCAAAGCCCATTATAGTCTAATCGTGGTCGGAAAACACATTAATGTTGCTTACCGAGTCGGAATTAGAGGGCTAATTCAAGTTAGGGTTTGGATTGAAGTAAAATGCGATTAGTCGGTTAGGTTTCTTTGAGAGTAAGTAGTTTGCAGTGGAAGAAGAGAGAGGGAAAAATAATGTTGAAAATTTTGCCTAACTCCCTCTTATATACCTTTTGAAAGTGGGTATTAAATTTTTTTTTATCGTTTAGTGAGTTATTAGCTGTCACACAGTAACATTATCCACTTGATATATTAAAACATTTCTTTACCATTTTAGTAAACCTTACTCGGAAAATTTTAACATATAACCAAAGTCTACTCGGTATATTTCCACTTACACGAAGCTTACCCGGTCAAACCTTTCTTAAAAAAATTTTCATTTTGAATATACAAAGTTTGCCCGAATCCTTCTATTTATAAACCTTGCTCGATCAAGCTAATTTATTTAAAGTTAAGACATATTAAAGAAAGCTTACCCGAAATACTAGATTTCTTGAGAACTTAATCACAAGACAAATAATCAAGTATAAACATCAAATAAACATCCTTACTAGGAATCAATCAAGACACCCATATAGATTTCTCAAATTCAAATTAAAAACTTAATCTAGCACAAACCCTATCAGAATAAGAAACATATTCAATCAAGCATATAAAAAAACATATTTAATCAAGTATACTTGGAACCATAGTGTACTCGAGCAACCTTTCAAGAGAATAGTGTTGGAATTACGTATGCCCGAGACACATACTTATACTAATGTGGCTAACTGTGTTTGATCCAAGTCGGGTCATACCCAATAACAAGCTAGACGACACCAAATGTATTCTTTTAATGAGTTGGTCATTTAAATGAATACCGAACACTACGTGTTTAGAAAATTGGTTTTCTAAACAAACACAGTTGAGGATTTAAATAAATTATCTGGGTAATTTGTTTATATAAATTAATTATTTAATTGGTTAAATAATTATGTAAATGCATGTACATTTTATAAAATAAGTTTTATAAAATAATTAGGAGATGTTTTAAATGGTTAAAACAAAAACACAAAAAAAAAAAAAAAAAAAAAAAAAAAAAAAGGTAAAACCGGCCACCCATGTGGGTGGTAGTTTTGTCCAAACATATTTTGTCCTTTTGTGTTGACAACCTCCATATAGACCTCCAATCAAAAGACATGCAAATTAATCCTCTTTTTGTTATTTTTGAATTCAAGTGAGTTGAAAGAAAAATAACAAAAACTCTCTCTTCCTCCTCCAAAAACTCACGGCCAAAGAGGGGATTTTGGGAGAGCTTGGTGAGCTTGTTTAAGTGTTCTTAAATCCTAGCAATCACTTGGTGTTGTCACAAAAGCTTGGGGTATCACTATCTTGAGGTCTTCTTCTTTGGAGGCTTGCCATTCATCCAACATCATCTTCAACATCTTACTTATTCTTCTAAAGGTAGAAGAAGGTACAATTTACATTTTGTGAGCATATTGTTCTTGTAATTTTGATCCTTGTTCATTGGGTTTTAGTATTAACATATTGGTATGTCCATAACAAGATTTAAAATCTTAGCTTCCGTTGCGTTTTTCTAGTTAAATATGGTTAACTTGACTTTGATAAACTTGTATAAAACCCAACAAATAGTGTGCCCGAACAACTTTCTAATGCAAAGTATACCCGAATAACCTTCATATAGTACAAAGTGTGCCCGGAAATGGATTTCTAGCAGACAGTGTACTCGGAAAGTTACGTTTTGAAATTACCAAGTATATTGAGGGAACAAAAGTGTACCCGAAATATAAAGTGTGCCCAGAAAACAAAGTTTGCCCGAAAACACATGTAATTTCAAAAGAAATCATAAACACACATATCACAGAGCATGCTAGAAATGAAATTAAAACACATAAACATATAAGTGTGCTATAGTCTAAAATTTCAAAGAGCTTGCCCGAAAATCCTATGTTAGCACTAAGCTTGCTAGGATAAACACATTCAATCATTAGGTATGCCCTTACTCGAGGGAATTTCAACATGCCAAACCATACCCGAAAATGACAAACTTAAATAATACTATCTAAGTGTGCCTAGAAAGATTAACAAACCTTTCCTAACAACATATTCACATAAATCACAAAGCTTACTCAGTGTACGTTAAGTTCACAAAGTTTGCTTGAACTCATAATCAGCATATAAAATGCAAAGCTTGCCCGAAACAAGAATGTCTTGATAAAAGCTAGCTATACCACATAATCATCTCAAGACTTCAAGCTTGCTCGGGAAATAAGTACAACAGTGTACTCTACCCGGAAAGTGTAAATACTTCAAAGCATGCTCGAAAATCATAAACTTAGTCAAAAATGACTAAGCTTGCCCGGAAAGGTCAGAAATCATCAAAGCTTACCCGAAGTAACATATTCAAACATATTCAACTGTTTTGTGCCCGGAAAGGTTATAAAACATCAAACCTTACCCGAACATACATATTCAGCCGATTAAAGGCAAAATGCAACACTTTTTGACTTAAACCACTTGTCAAAATATATTTTTCATTAAAGATCATAGTTTAAGAGCAAATGGTGCATTTAGAGATCAAATTTCAGTTATATTTCTCTTCAAAACAGTTTCTTCCATTTTCTGAAAAGATCTCAAGAATGGGATCATATTGACTAAGTAGTTTTCTCAATACTTCATTCTCAGCATTATTATGACAACATAGATAGGTTAACAGCAGGTATAAACATAACATGAATTTCATTTCTTTGGTGATATGATTAAGATTCAATTTAAGCATAATGCATTAATGGTCAACACTGTGCTATGATGCCTCATATCTCTTCTCAAAGCTTATTTGACTTTCCCCATATCACCCCAATTTTACTCCAATCTCCTGTATTTGGTCAAAAATTGTTTTTGTATGACGAAACTTATTGTATTTTTGTATTTTTTGAGATTCAAACATATATAGAGGTTGAACGTTGGACTTACTGTTAATAACATGCCTTTCATTCAAGATGAGACAGATTATGTTGTTTGTAGTTCTTTGTTGTTACCCTCTTGTTTGATAAAATATTTAAAACACTTATCAACTTTTGGTTGATTTATTCATACTTCCCCTTGTTTTTGATATTTTCTTAAACTTTGTTCTTTGTCAAATTTAAAGATGCTTCATTTTTTTGGTTGACCAAATAACAACAGGCTCGTGTATGACTGGGTAATCACTTTTCTGCCTATCATTCGGAGAGATTTAACTTGAGACATGCAAAGATAACTATGTATCTCCACATAAAGATTAGTATATTCATTATGTTTATATCACCTTAGATTTTATATCATCATGGGAAAGCAACCATACATGTTAATGACTATACTATGGTCTTTTTAGCCTATTAAATCCATATGAGTGGCTAAGTAGTCAATGTACTATCATTTCCCATATATAACCGCATTTAATATTCAATCACCCCAATTTCTCATTGGAAGGTAAATGTCCTTCCAACTGGGCATATGACATAATATTCAGAAAAAACAACTTCTTGAGACTTTTCTTTAAAAATCCTCCTTTTAAGCTTCTTTTAAAGCTTGAACTGAATAATCTTATCATATCTCAACACCATTAACAACTTGCTCATGGTTTGATCAAAATAAATTATTTATGAATAATTCATTAGAAAATTTCATTTTTATCACTTAATTTTGATATAAAACATATTTTGACATAAACAGTTGCAGCACATAATCAAATCTTAATCAAACATGATATCATCAAGACAAGTAGACAGTACTAACAATCAAATTCTAACCTATCTTAATAACATCAGAAGATCAGATAAAGCACATATTCAAGCAATTAAGCAATGATGTCAGAAAAGTTTGTTCAAACAAGTAGATCATATCAAGAACACTTATCCGAACATCACAAATGCACATCAACTAATAAACATGCAAAAATAACAACTAAACAGTTATATTAAAACTTTGCACACTTGATCAGTTAAGGCACATAACAGTTCATAATCAAAATCATACTCAAGCATATTCACATAACATTCAATTTGTGAAACCTCTAAATAAAGTAATGAGTTAGCACATTGAGGTACACAAACAAGCACACATCCTTAATCAGATTTCATCAGAGTTGATCATTCCCAGGGCTTTCAAAAGAGAGTTAAACCTGGATCTATCAAGTGGTTTGGTGAATAGGTCATCCAAATTGTCACTTGTATCAACTCTTTGCATTTCAGTCAAACCTTTTTCACTGCAGTCTCTGATGAAGTAATGTCTGATTTCAATGTGCTTAGTTTTAGACTGTTGCACTGGCTTCTTAACTGTAAAATATGCAGCAGTATTGTCAATAAGAATAAGGGTGTTCAGAAAATTCAAACCATAGTCCAGCATCTGATTATGAATCCATAGAACTTGTGCGCAGCAGGCAGATTCAGCAACATATTTAGCTTCAGCAGTAGAGTGAGACTGTTGTCTGCTTTTTGCATTGCCATGACACTAGCCTTTCCCCCAAAAATTGGCATCCTCCTGAGGTTGACTTTCTGCTCATGTTGCAGCCATCATAATGACTGTCTGTATATGCAATCAGATCAAAAGCTTGGTTCTTTGGATACCAAATCCCTAAGTCTGGTCTTCCCTTCAAATATCTGAATATTCTTTTAACAGCATTCATATAGGAGACTTTTGGACTTGATTGGAATCTTGCACACACATATACAGCAAACATGATATCTGGTCTTGTTGCAGTCAGATACATCAGAGATCCAATTTTGGCTCTATATTCATGTTCATCTATAGGCTCCCCCTTTTCATCTGCAATCATCTTTTCTTTGGTGTCCATTGGAGTTGAAGCAGTCTTGTACTCATGACAGTTGAACTTGTTCAAGATGTCCTTCACATATTTGTTTTGGTGAATGAAGATCCCTTCAGCTTTCTGTTGAACTTGCAATCCAAGAAAGAAGTTCATTTCTCCCATAGAGCTCATGCTGTATTTGGACTTCATTACCCCTTCAAACTCCATGCACATTTGTTCATTTGTAGATCCAAAGATGATGTCATCCACATACACTTGTAACAGAAGCAGGTCTGATCCCTTTCTTTTGTAGAAGAGTGTCTTGTCAATGGCTCCTCTTTTGAACCCATTTTCGAGAAGATGATTTGACAGCTCATCATACCATGATCTAGGAGCCTGATGCAATCCATAATGGGCTTTGTTTAGCTTATACACCATGTTTGGATATATTGGATCCTCAAAACCTGGAGGTTGAGCTACATACACCTCTTCATCAATCTTTCCATTTAGAAATACAGACTTAACATCAAGCTGGAACACTTTAATGTTCTTTGAGGCAGCATATGCAAGAAAAATCCTGATAGCTACAAGTCTTGCAACAGGAGCAAAGACTTTCTCAAAGTCTATTCCTTCTTCTTGAAGACATCCCAGTGCTACAAGTCTAGATTTGTTTTATTCACCAAACCCCTTTCATCCTTTTTGTTTCTAAAAACCCATTTGGTGCCTATTGCATATCTTTCAGTGCTTGAGCAATGTTCTTTGGCACTATTTGGGATAGAAAGCATGAGTAAAGACAGATATTTGCAATTTCAGAATGACTTCTTGTAACTCTTTCATGCAAATCACCAATGATGTTTTCAGAAGGATGATTCTTTTCCACATAAGGAGTTTGTATAATCATATTTGTAGACAAATTTGTGTCAAGATTTGTTTCATTGAGATATGGTTCATCAATGATCAAATCAGTTTATGCATCATGAAATTCTAGTGCTTCATCATTATGCTGTCCTGAAGTAGATGCACCATTATTTTCTAAGTTCAATCTTTGAAATAGTTCTTGAAATCTTGCTGTGGATGCAGCTTCTTCTCCACTTGCTTGGTTGCTTGTGTCACCTTCATTCTAAACTTGATCATTCTGTACATCCTGATTGTCTTGATTGTTCTCATTATGAGCATGTTCAACATTGTGATTGTTTTCTTGATCAGGTTCACCAATATCACATGAGGAATTCTTCACAAAAGTATACTCCTTTTCTTTTCTAGCAACCTTCTTCCATAATTCTTCCAAGTCCAATGATTTCTTCTTTTTCTCTTCAATTTCACTGGTCTTGTAGAAAGATTCATCAAAGTCTTCAGGATAAATTTTGAAAGACCTTATTAACTTTTCATGATCAAACAACCATGCTGTACCATCAACTGTATTGAACTGATTCTCATTAAAGATGATGTCAGATGATTCTATAACACACAAATGGTCTTTCACATATACTCTGTAAGCTTTTGAGTGTGTAGAATATCCAACAAAGAAACAATCCAGGGACTTTGTTTGAAACTTGTTCAAATAGTCTCTTGTGTTCAGTAGAAAACATTTGCATCCAAGGGGCAAGAAAAACTTAATGTAAGGCTTCCTGTTGTGAAACATTTCATATGGAGTTTTATTATGCCTTTTGTTTACAAGTACCCTGTTCTGAACATAGCAGGCTGTATTTATGGCTTCAGCCCAGAAAGTGACAGGCAGATTAGCATATGCTAACATGGTTCTTGCAGCTTCAATTAAGGTTCTATTTCTTCTTTCTGCTACACCATTTTGTTCAGGAGTTCTATGAGCTGAGAATTGTTGTTGTATTCCTTTTGCTTCACAGAATTCTTGCATAACTCCATTCTTGAACTCAGTCCCATTGTCACTTCTCATCATCTTGACTTTCTTATTCAACTAGTTCTCAATCATTGTTATACAACCTTTAATCAACTCTGCAGTCTCATCCTTGGTATTTAGGAAATAAACCCAAGTGTATCTTGAATAGTCATCAATGATCACAAGACAATATCTTTTATTCCCTATACTTGGCACATTCACAGGACCAAAAAGATCCATGTGAAGTAATTCAAGTGCTTGATCAATTGAGTTGATGAGTTTTGGCTTATGAGTCGATTTGTGTTGTTTTCCCTTTTGGCATGAACTACAGTGATCTTCCAATTTGAATTCTCTTGTGGGTAAGCCTATGACATGCTCACTTTTAACAAGTCTGTTCATGTTCTTCAAGTTCACATGACACAATTTCCTATGTCACAATTTTGACTCATTTTCAGTGGCTTTGGAAACAAAACATGCACCTCCTCTTGAAACAGCTTCTTTCATATTCAATTCATACAGATTGCCATTTCTTGGTGCCATCATCATAATCATTTCAGGTGGAATCACAAACTCAGGTTTTAGAATGAAACAGTGTGAATCATCAAAAATGACTTTGTATCCCTTATCACACATTTGTGATATACTCAGCAGATTGTACTGAAGACCTTCAACATGAAATACATTATCAAATGAGACTTTCCCATTTGTTAAGATTCCTTTTCCAACAATCTTTCCACCATTCTCATCACTTCCAAAAGCTACTGGACCTTCATACTTTTCTTCATAATTGACAAGAGATCTCTTGTCACAAGTCATGTGCCTAGAACATCCACTATCCATGTACCATATGTCATTCAGAGGAGTGGATTGTTCCTGCACCTATAAAGAAAGTATGATTAGTTGAGTGATGAAGTGCAAGCCTTATCAACTTGCAGCTCATCAGATTCAGTTCCAGACACAGCTTGGGAAGTGAGTGTAGTTGGTTCAGGATCTTCATGAGTGACTTCTAGATTATCTGAATTGTCTGTTTCATAACCACAATCTCTTGGGGTTTTAACTAGTGATGTTGAGTTCTGGTACTCAGCTGACTCAGTGTCACACTCTTTTATCACATAGTTCTTCTTTTCAGAGTAGTCTCTCACATCAGCTACTATTTCAACCTTAATCTCAGGCTTAGGTTTCCAAAGAAAACCTTGTGGTTCATATCCATGCTTTAACAGAAAATTCTCATCACCAGTGACATCTGTTGGTTTCTTTCTAGATACCACATGTCTTTTTGTATTCTCACTGCTTGATGATCTTTGAGAACTATCATATTTGACAGACTGATTATCCCTCTTTGGGACTGTTCTCAATGATTGAGAGTCCTTTTTAACAGTTTTCACATGCTTCACTGGAGATTTAACCTTGTTAACAGGTTTGATCACATGTTTCTTAACTTTTAGTGAATGCCTTTGGCTCTCTTTTTCCAGAACTTCTTCTGCACAATCCTTTCCCATACCCAAATATTTTTCATACTTCATTTTATAGGCCACAAAGTCTTGTCCATACTTTGTTTCATCTGGGACATGAAAAGGCTTGAATTTAAGTCTTTCATTACAGGAGTCTGTATGATGCCCATACTCATCACACTTCTTACACCAAACATTTCCTTTGAATATTTCATGCTCCTTAGGTTTCTTGAACCTTTCACTTGGTCTTGGCTTATTGACTCCATGGTCTTCTTGTTCTTTAGACTGTCAAAATTGATTGAGAAAGGAACAAATTCCTCAATTTTAATGTCTTTTCTTTTAGTCTTGCTTTTTACAAACACAATTTTTAGCATATTTAGTGGTTCTTCATCCTGATTTTCTCTGTCTTGATTGTCTTTTCTCATATTCTTCCATAGTTTCCATTTCTCCAATATCAAGAACTTCATGATTAGAGAAAATAGGATAAACAGGGATAAAGTTCTCAACATTCACATCTTCTTGCACCCTTTTCTTGTTGTTCTGCTTTATCTTTTCCAATACTTCTTGGCTTGGAGGCCTTACAGCATTGTAATTTACCCTCTTTCTTTCACATATGTCAAAGGACACATGTTCTCTTTTCATTCTCTCATTCTTTTTCTTCATTCTTGATGTGACTGGAGGGTACTTTGGAAATTTGTCAACTGATTCTGGTTTCTTGTATCTCCTTCCTCTTTCAGCAGCTTTGATCTCTTCATCAGTGATTTGATCACTTTGATCACTCAAGTCATCTTGATCCAATTCAACAGGATCAAAGTCATCCTCAGAGACTTGAACTTCAATTGACTTATCCTCTTTTACTTCTTCCTTAACCACAAACTCACCTTCTTCATTCACTTCTACTTTCTTGTACAAATCAACAAATTCTTCTTTGTCTTGAAAAACATCTCTGAATTGTTGCAAGTATGCATCTCTTTTCTCTTTGTCAACCTTTGGCATGAAGTTGTTGTTGAATGGGGGTGGAACTGCTTTGTATTTGTCTTGATCCTTTACTTGGTTCAGAATACCACATATGTTTCATATTGAAACCAAATTCTTCAAAAATTCAGTTTCTACATTCAGTTTTGTGTTCCGCACCTTTTCTTCAACTAACATCTTTTTCAATCCATCTATCTCAGTGATGTATCTGGATTGAGCTCTATAACTGATCATCCAGTCATCTTCCAAACTTTTGATCTTTTCTTCACTGATCAGCTCACTTGCCTCATACCCATTGATGATACTTTGTTTCCTGAAAAACTCACTTTCCAGCTTGCCTACTTTTGTTTTCAAGTCATTGATAAGTTCATTTAAATCAATAGTAGGAGCAGAGTATACCTGAGATAATGATCCAGTCTCTTTTTCAATTATAGCCATAAATGCCACATTTGCTCTTTTGATATCATCAGCAATGTCCTCTTCATGATTGCTCCAATCAAAATTACCTTCATGTTGTGTAGTTACTGCCACATTTCCTTGGTTTCTCAGTTGATTTTGGTTGGCTGGAACTGTGTTGTTTGGAACATTTTGAACTGCTTGAAGGTTTTGATTGTTGTTCATTTGAAAACCTTGATTCTGTTGCATACTTTGATTATGATTATTCATTTGAGGCTTAAAGTTTTTGAAGTTGGGATTGTAGTTGTTGTTGGGATTGAAGTTGTTGTTGTTTGGTCTCTGCTGATACTGAGGTTGCTGATTTCTTGGTTGTTGATTATGAAATTGATTCATCTGATAGTTCTTTGGCAGGTTGCATTCTCCTGCAAAATGTCCTGGCTGTTGGCAATTGTAGCAGATTGCCTTTGACTTGTCAAAACCAATCCTTTCATTTGGACCATAAACCAGAGATCTACCAGTTCTATTATACAACCTCTTACTTCTCAAAGCTAACATGGCAGCTTGCCACTTCAAATCCGTGTCCTCCAGATCATCAGCATCTATCTGTTCAAGATCATCTTGCACTACACTTGTGTGAATTAAATTCTTTGCAAGAAATGCATTATATGACTCAGTGAACATTGAAAGCAAAGCATGTGTATCATTTCTTTGACCATGTCCACCACCAGTGTGAGGAACATTCCCACTTGTCATAGAGGCAGAATCAGTGTCATCAATCAGCTGCGCATTGAATCTTTGCTGATTTACTTGATTACTTGTGCTAACACCAACAAATAATTTTGGAGTATCAGAATTGAGTTCAACAGGTTCTTCAATGATAGGAATCTGCTGCTGATTCTTGGTAGTCAGATTACTCGTAGGTGCAATCAATGCATTTGATACACTAAAGCAGGGTCTTTCCTCCTTTATCATCTCATTCTCCATCATCTCTATCTCAGCAGCTTGAAAAAAACACACTACATCATCTACTTTTAGCTCATTGAAGTTGTGCTTTGTAAGAATGAACTTGCAGGCAGTATACCATTCCTTTGGCATAGAGTTCAGCAGCTTGGTGTTGAGATCAAAATCAGTCATGACATAGTCTGTGGTTCTGAGCTCATTCACAATTCCCAGAAACCTCTCCAGAATTGATTTCAACCTTTCTCCTTCTTTATACTTGAATCTTTCTAACTGCTTCTTCAATCTCTGCTTCTTGATGTTCTTGAGTTCAACATTTCCTTCAAACATCTCAAGTATTGCATCATACATTGCCTTGTCATTGGGATGATGTGCAACTTTGGTGAGTATTTCCCAAGACAGACTTAGCTTCAACATTGCTAAAGCCTTGTCATCAACCTTTCTCATCCTTTCTCTCACACCAGCAGTTGCTCCCGGATTTGCACCTTCCTCAACAGTAGCTTGTGGACCATTCTTGATGGAGTTCCACATATCAACATCATTGTAGCAAACGGCTGCTTCAAACAAGACCTTCCATTTAGTGAAATTTTCCTGTCCATGCAATATAGGAATCTTGTTAGTTGACACCTCTTGTTCTTCATAACCAGACATTTTGTGAAAACAAAAGTAATTTATTTGTCAAAAACAGAGTTTAAAAAATATTCAGATCTGAAAACCAATAGTTCAGATCTGAGGTGTTTGATTCGATAAGAACAAGATTTAAATATAAAGATTAAAACTTTAAATAAAACATAGGAAAGAAAAAACCAAATGATTGTAGATCCAAAAAAAATGAAGAACAGAGCTGCTGATGTCACAAATCAATGGAACAGTGGTCTGCTTATGTCATTCTTCTTCAAATCTTGAATCAGCAACAATCTTTCTAAAATAGCAGTAATCAGCTCTAATACCACTTGTCGGGTCCCTTGATTTCAGCTGGATCTTACTTAATCATATCATAACTCACACAGATTGATGTGTTGACAAGGGAGTTAATGACGGGTTGTTATATTTAGAAGGATATCCGTTTGTTAAAGGCGGATCAATAACAAACATACGGTTGCTTAATAAGTATTCAATTATAACCAACACAAACAAGATTCACTCAAAAGATTTCCATTTATATAACATTTATCAAACAAATAGGATTATCGATTTAGGGTTTCTTGAAGGAGGGTTTATCCGTACAAAGTGAACCTTGCCCGGATCTACATAAACTAGTGAACCTTTGTCTGTGTGTTGTCTCTGTGCCCTTATCGGAGTGCCCTAAAACATTCTATTTATAGGCCTGCCAACCTAGGACAGCTGTCATTCCTTCTAGAAACCCCAAACGTAAATACATATTCAAATTACATAATCAGAAAATATTCTAAGTGTAAAACATGTCTTCCGGGTAGGCTCTGGATAAGTAAACTTCTCCGAGTAGACTGTGTGCTCTACCTGCCTTAGACTTGGTAACATAGAATTGTGCTCGGGATCAGTTTCCGGGTAGACTTTACTTGAAGAGTATTTTACCAAGTAAAATACTCACCGGGTAGACTTCAGTCTTTTTGACTCTGCCAAACTTTGCCCGACAAACCCTTACGGGCAACCTTGTTCTTCGATGGTCCATTTCAACTCTTTACTAAAATATAACTTATTAGCAAAGTGTACTCGGGAGTACTGTTCCTTGCTTGAGTTGAACGTTGCCCGATGTTAGTTAGAGATATTCCATTTATACATCAAGCTTGCTCGGACCATAATTATTAAAGAATACCTTGCCCGGTCTTCCAATCACTTGGCTTCATGGACTTGGTTAGCCAAAAGCTTACTCGGGAGTGAACTCTACTTGCCTATGAAGAACAGACTTGCTTGACAAAGTGAACCTTGCCCGGATCTACATAAACTAGTGAACCTTTCTCGAAAATGCACTAATTTGCAAACCCTGCTCGGATATCCACTAAAGAAGACTACTTGAAGTAAACCTTTCCCGATAGATAAAATATCGTACCCGACTAAGTAAAATCTTGCTCGGAAGTCTAAGGTGTGCCCGGATCCATACTTAGCGAATTCTGAGGAGGTTGAGAAGATTCCAATCTTCCATGTACTACATTTGATAATGATCAAAATTTCAAATAAGCAAAACCTCACCTATTAGCCCAACCACTACTCACACAAATCATCTAAGCCCAACCCACTCAAAAGACCTAAACTCAACAAACCTTATCAATCCAACCCAAGAAAACCAAACTACGCAAGCCAACCGAAACACACTTATTCTTCACCAAATTTCCAAACCATTCATCATTCGAAGCCTAAAACCCCTCCATACACACGCGAGCTTCATTTTTCCTTAAATTTTTTTATGTATGTATATACAACTAGTGTATTTATAACAACCTCATGTGTTCAAATAATCACTTTTAAATTTTAAACTCTTTCTAGAATAATGATTTACGTATCATGCTTACATTTTATAAATCATTTTTGAAAAATAAAATATTGTCATAACAACGAAATTCTATTACGGGGATTTATTTTCAAGGGTTATTAAACGATTATATGTATGATTTCAAAATTTAAATATTGTCACCTAAGGTGATAAATCTCTTAACGATTTACGCGGGATTTTGAATGTTGACTCGGGATTTATTTAGTAATAAATTACAACTTTCCTTATTTTGCATAAACGCAATGATCATGACTTCATAAATCTTTTTGGGACGCATTTATAAATACCCTATATACTAGACTTTGTGTCATGAGTTTTGTTCAATAACGAATTACGCGCACTATTACTTCTTATTATCTCAAGCATCATTTCTTCATAAATTATTTTCACATAACGGCTTTATGTATACAAATTCAAATTCTTTTAACAACTCGGCTTATAAGATTTACATTTGATAATGATCAAAATGTTTCTCTAGCTACGCGTTACCGCGATGCTTGTTATTATATACATTTTCTTGGAAACGATTGAATGGCTTTATTTAATACTTCATTTTCAATTTCATTTTATTATTTTCAAAAAAGTATATAATTAGTGACTTACATATTTCATCGTTTATTCGAGTGTAAGTGATTTTTTTTCCGATTTCTTTTCATTTGATGAGATGTTTCGATGACAATATTATGCACATGAGATTTCATTTTGTGTTTTGAATTATTCACGATCGAATTCAAGTTATTAAATAACAATATTTGTAATACTATCAAAACCACAAGTTATATTTTAAACGATATTTTCATGACTATGTTATTCATATTTGAGCATTTATGTTTTTCACGCAAAACACGATTCTATGCATTATTCTACCTCGTTTCATTTGAGCTATTAAGCGACCGATGTATGGATGTCCGCAAGTTTTGGCGCTATTGGAAACCGTTACCATAATGACGATTATATAAATGGTTTCATAATAGTGGCCGTATTCACGTTTTATCACATTTCATCGATTATTTTGGTTGTTTTTCAAATACTATATTATTTATGTTGATACACGTATGCCTCACCCCAAGAAACTCACCTCATTTCTCCTGTTGTTACATTTCACGCAATCGTATTCTCAATTACTTATAATCTCAAGTTTGTACACGTATGAAACTCATCGTGCGCTATTAATAAATTGTAACATTGTTTACCCCGACCTCATGTACTCACTTATTGGGCTTCTCATTTACACCTATCGGATTTTTCATTTGCACTCTTTGGATTCTCGTTTTCATTTATTGGATTTCTCACTTCCTTTTATTGGGGTTCTCATAATTAAAATTTCACTCGTCGGATTTTATACTAATTTAGTGACCCGACTTGCAACCATTGATTTTAATGATTTACTTATTCTTTCACACTGAGGACATTTGACTTCAAATCTCATTTCATAATTGTGTACCCTGGATTTTATTTATTCGATCGTCTTTACTTATTTAAACAAAAAATGATATGTTCACCTTGTTTATATTTTAAGATTTAATTGATTTAATTATTTATTCCATTTTCCTACTTATTTAAAAAGTCAATCCCCAAAATTTTCAACGAGTGGTATTGTTTTATCAATATGTGTAAATTTTAACAGCTTTATGCACGTTTCTAATGTTTAAGATTTCAAAATAAATATGTATCTTAAACCACACAATGGAATGAACCATGTGGACCATACGACGATCGAAATAATTAGGGGTTCACACTTAATTATCGGAATCCCCGTATGGAAGCCGTAGTAAGTGCGGTTGTATGCGATAACTCAAACACGGAAATGATGGCGTTTCTCATTTGTATATATAAGTGCCTTTATTATGTTTCTCATTTATAGCGTTTTTCAAATCATGCTACTATTTGACGTTATTCTTTGCTTAAATTTATTCAAACAATTGTTTTACCAAAAAATACATTCGTTAGTAATTACCTTTTCTTTGAGTATATTTATAATTTCGGGACGAAATTTCCAAAAAGTTGGGGATACTATGACATTCGTCAATTTCGGGTCCTATTTGTATTTGTTTGTGTATTCATTTATCACGTAAACCGACCCGATTTATATCCCGAACATTTCAAATATATAAAATATTGTATTTTATGTTACCAAATCATTCCTATTTGTTAAATTTGAAAAACCCCTTTTACGGATTCGAAAACGCATTTAAAATGAGCAAAATACATCAAAAACGAACTTCCGGACGCGAAACGAACCATGCAAGACGAGCTGACCAACCCAACCTCCCTAGCAAGCCACGCTGTAAGGCCAGGGAGGCTAAGCTAGTCGTGCGACGCCGCCTCAGACTTGCATATTAATTTTTTTTTTGGCTTTTTGTGTTTTGCTTGTTTGTTTAACCAATCTATTTTCATGCAAACATAAAATAGAACCTTGCAAAGAAGCTTTGACCCTTACCCTATATATACACACTCATCTCCTTCATTTTTACACTTGCTACATCTCCAAAAACTCTCTCAAACAGCAAAGTTCCAAGGTTGTTTATTTATGTGTTCTTGAATGTTTGACTTCCAAAAGTCAAATCGAGTTTAATCTTTCATTCTAATTATCTTATATAATCTTATTAATACTTGAATATGATGGTACAAAATATATATAATACATACCCCTTGTTACTGTAGGTTCCCAGCCGGATCTACACAGGAGTATCTCGTAACACGAGGGTGAGGAATCCCCACGTATACGATACGAGTGTTGAGACAATTAATACGTTGAATATAAGTAAACACACAGAGAATATAAGATGATACTTGATATATTGCAAGAACAAACACGTGATTCAAAGAATCAAAAAAACCAATCGTTCAAAAGTCACACTAAAACAGCCGAAGTTATGGGTTTATAACAGTCGACAACTTCGCCTAACATACTAGGCGAAGTTGTCTTAACTTCGCTGACATCAAGTTCACCTAAAACAAGAGCGAACATACAATAACACATTTAACACAAAACAAACAGTTTAAACGATTATAGACACTAATAAAACGTGAGATACTGAACTACTGGCATTATGCACCAACAGTTACCTTTAGTAGTTACTTCTCCGACTCCGGTTGGTTAAGTTTCGGACCTTGTAAGGCAAGACTTCATGTAGGACTTTCGTGGTCCTTGATATATATACACTTATATAAGTTGTTTGCACATATTAATCTTGCTTAAGTTATGCTCATTTTAGTTTATTTGATATATTTACAAGTTCCATGGTTATGAGTTCAAAGAGTCTATGCTTCGGTTTATCCGTAAATATCTCTAGACTGTAAACCGAACTTTTGTTTAAAGATTTTGTTGTTAACTTTTTAGTTGTAAAACTTAAATATTTCATTTGTACATTATTATACAAGTTCTTGGTTATTTGGGCATGTGGAGACCATCAAGGAACGTATTGAGTTCCATGGTTATGAGTTCTATGAGTCTATGCTTCGGTTTATCCGTAAATAGCTCTAGACTGTAAACCGAACATTTGTTTAAATACTTTGTTGTTAACATTTTAGTTATTTGGGCACGTGTTTTTAGCTATCAAGACTTGTATATTTCTTTAAAAATAGTTTACAAACTGATTTTAATTATTTTTTATGTACTTGGAAATGTTGGATCCAACTTGATCTCATAACATAGTTTGGAACGGCAAAACTAAACACTCTCTTAACGCGCGTTGTTAGTTCTAAAACAATAGAACTACCTACTTGGTTAAGTCTTAATATGTTTTATTGAGTTACCTCAAAATATTCATTATTTGGGAAAGTTGACTTTGGGTTTGACCAATTATCATGACCCGAACCAACAACCCGTAACACTCATTAAAGACCCGTTTTAGTATCTTTATCCAAAAGGAACTTGCATCTTTGCATTTTTTCCTCCTTATTACTTAACATAGGTTAAGTAAATATTAAGGTTAGATACTTTAACCCGGTTTCGAGCAAACTTACATTTTAAAGAGGTTATTATTATAAATTCTTAAATAGTTACATTTTAAACCTTGAACTTTAATTGTTTAATTTTCGCAACAATTGTTTTATTTAAAAATCTTCAAGACAACCTTTCTAAATCCAAAACTTTCTTTTATTTAGGCTTCATACGCTAAAGTCGTCATTCCGGCAAGTCTCCAAATTATCATCTTTCAAGTTTATTACTTGAATGTGAGTAACTTCATACCCTATTTTCTATTTTTTTTTTGTTTTGGGTGTGACATTTCATCTTATCTAAACTAAATATTTTATACCTGGGTCTTAAACCACAAACGTTATTTGTATACCTTACTTAAAATAAATGCTCGATTTGGTGTTCTATGATTATATGCCTATGTGTTTATCGCTTTTGGTTGGTTGATCTATAAATCCTATACTATTTGACATCCCCTTATTTCAAGGTGTTGTTAACGTAATGCAATTAACGATAACTATTAAATCCTAGACTGTTTGGCATCCCCTCATAGCAAGGTGTCGCTAACGTAAATCTATTAGCGATTTTATCTATTTATCCAAGTTATTGCTTTTATTTATTGTTTCGTATACAAGTTTTGTGGCTTTTTATCACTATATACTTATATTCTCAAACTTATGAATTACTCACCAACCTTTGTGTTGACAAACTTTTTTTTATGAAATGTTACAGGTTTGACTTTTGTTGACTCGAGGACTTGCAAAAAACGTTATCAAGACTATTAGGATATTAGTAAAACGAACAATATAATTGTTACTTGTATTCAATTTGTTTGTATGAACGAGATGTGTTGTTTATTAATTTATGAAATAAAATAAGTTGATTAAATATTGTCACTTTAAATAGTGTCTTATGTATTTGTCCAATCACGTTGCATCCCGGCATGTTCCGCCGCCTTTGGTCGGGTGTGACATATATGCTCCGCTCTTGTGTCCTCGACTTTGGGGGCAATTGGGATACTCATTTACTGCTCATCGAGTTCTCATATAACAACAGTTTTCATTCCAACATTGTTATGGCGCCTTTTCAAGCCCTCTATGGTCATAAATGTCATTCTTCGATTTGTTGGAACGAAGTTGGAGAATCCAAATCATCGGTCCGGAATTAGTGCAACAAACAACCTATCATACTGCACAAATTCGTCAAAACCTTCTCGCCACTCGTAGCCGTCTAAAGAGTTAAGCGGATAAGAGAAGGAAACCCCTTGATCAATGTTGGTGATCAAGTTCTGCTCTAAGCAACTCCGTGGTGGTTAGATTTGGAAAGAAAGGAAAGCTAGCTCCTTGGTTTGTTGGTCCTTTTAAAATTCTTGGTAGAGTTGGTCCTGTTTCATATAAATCAAATTTCCTCTCGAACTCTCAAATGTTCACCCGGTGCTTAGTGTATCGAATCTCAAGAAATTTCTTGCTGAGGTTAATCTCCATACACCCCTTGATGAAGTTCGTTGATGAGACCATGCACTTTGATGAAAAACCCGTTGAAATCATGGACCACAAGGACAAATTAACCAAACGAAGCTGCATACCCTTGGTCAAAGTCTGTTAGAATTATAAACTAGGCGTAGAGTTTACTTGGGAGCATGAAGACCAGATGAAACTGAAGTATCCTCATGTCATTGTTATCGGTAATTGTCCAATTTCGGGACAAAATTCTCAAAAGTAGGGGGACACTGTAACAATCCGGATTATTCGTTTAATGTTTTCTTAGTCGTTACCCGACCCGTTTCTACCCTCGGGTAATTTAATTAATAAAACATAGCATTTATGGAGAATAAGTTTAATTATCTAAAACAACTTTGAGTTTTGTACAAAATACACCCTAAACATACGTTCTAACTCATTATGTATCCACACTTGAACTTTAGGGACTAAATTGCAAATCTGTCCATATATTATATTATTCCCAAACCCATAACCCATAACCGTGACCTGGATTTGTACCAAACCTTAACCCATTAAATTTCTTGTGCCTTAATCTTCGTTTTAAAGATGGAATTGATCATTTTAAATCGTTTATTATGCCTAATGATGCTTCACCTACGATCTAATTGTAGAATAAGATTAAAAACGATTTCATTTACAATAACAAACAAACCGTCATTGCTAATTTGGTATTATACCATATAGAAATTATAATTTTTCAATTAAACTCGTTTATACATTCCTATATACCTCTTGAACAGAAGCCCCAGAGTTAATTGTATCATACCAGTCTCCTATTAGAGTTCTAGTTCAAGTTTTTAGCTAGCCCCATCTTGTTCTAATTGACCCTCAATTGATAATCGTTTAAGTTAATCAAAGTGTGCTTCTTATTCGTCATTGCTTCAGTACTATTAACCTCATGATCAATCGGCTAAACAATAAACGTTTTGACCGATTGTGATTTCTAGGGTTCATATATGAATTGGGAATTGATCTATTGTGTATATAAATAACTGTTTTCGTCTAACACCTAAGTTAATCACCAGCCCAGTGGCTGGTGCATATTGGTTAAGTCACATGGATGGCTGAGGGGCGTGGGTTCGAGTCCCCATAGTCTATTTTTTGGGAATTTTATTATTTTGTTATTTTAATTATTTTTATGAAACCGGATCTTTAAAATTATCGTTTTCAGTTTATTTTCGTTAAAACTATATATATGTATATAGGTTTAACAATATATGTATATGTGTATATATATATATGTATATGTATTTATATACTATGTTATAAAATAATAAACATTTTAAGAAAGAAAATAATACCAAAATATTAGATGTGTTTTTAATTAAAACAAGTATTATTATCTAAATTATCTAATTATGATTTTTGGTTTAAAGTATTTAAATTATAAATATATTTTATGTAGATATAAATTATATTATTTAGTTTTATCTTTTGGTAAATAATTGTCTTATAATAATAACAAATTAAATAATTTATGTTTTCAGATACACCCGATCATCTCCAAATCCCGAATCCTTATAGGATTCATCTTTAATTCGTGTTTCCTCTATCATTTTTAACTATGGTCGTGTATTGGTAATTCTCGAAGTGCGAGATGTCATATGTTATTTCTTATCATATCGTTTCTCATTTGCTTATTCGATAAGGTGAGTAATTCATTCCCCCCTATTTTGCTTATTTTCAATGCTTTTGGGGACGCATGCGTACCATATTTTATTTACATATTATTTCGTATTCTCATTAGCAAACTGTTAATCTTGTGTGTATACTCATTAATTGCCTAAGTTGCTACATGACTAATTGTTTATTTGATCGCATTCGGATAGGTCCATCATAATCACATTAATAATATGATCATACGATTGTCGTAGGAGCCAAAGCCCACTTCGCAAGGCAACGGTTTTACCGACACTCACTATTTACTCATTGGCTTTATTGTTTATCCACAAAGGACAGTATTTAAATTAATAATGTTTTACTCCCTCAACCTTGTGTTGACAAATCTACTTTATTTTATACAGATATGCATGTTTTTGTTTGAATTGATTCCCAAGATAAAGAACTTAGTGACGCTTTTAATTTAGAAGAAATTTCTCAAGACTTACATGAAATTTTGAATTTGAATTTTTTTTTATTTGAAGGATTATGTATTTGGATGATATGGATTATTTAATTTAAATTAATAGATATAGTTACCTTTAGTATTGCATGATAGTACTTTGTGAGCTGTGAACAATCAGTTTGTGCCTCGAAATTTTCGTCTTACGTTGAGGTGTGACAACAAGCAGTTGAATTATGTTGGAAAACAAAACCGAAAACAGATTGTATAACCTAACAGCTAATTTGATCACTGGCTCACTTTATCATTTACATTGCGTGTATTGATGACCACCTACGGAGAGAACCAATGACAGGTGAGGAAACCCACAATAGGTGAGAAAACCCCCATACGCAACCTAGAACACTTTATTTTTCTGTTACATAAGGCTTAAACCCAAATCCTTCCCTTTTATTAATTGAAATTTCTGAATGCCTCACCTTAATCACTTGAGCTGGATATCATCGGCTATATTTCTAATTCTATAATTGCAAAAAAGAAAAGAGTGCGAAACTTTATTTAAAGGACATAAATCAATCGTGTAAATGGCCACTAATATTTACAATATATTTTTCCAACATAATTCAACTACTTATGTCATGTATATACACGTGGTCTCATTTGAGAATGGTTAGTGGCTCCACTTGTTAATAATATTAGTTAAGTTAGTATAATTTGAATTATTATACAATTATAGTGTGTTTGTGTGTGTATATATATATTCATTAGTTAAATGTTCAAAACACACATAAAAACTATTATAGATATATTTAGCACCAAAACATAAGATATAAGGTTTTCAAGAAACCAAAGAGCTTGTTAAATTACAAAAAAAATAGCTTATTTTATTTATATTATCAAAACTACTACAAACTTGAACTTTTAAACCAGCAAGATGTCAAATTGAAGAAAAAATGTTCGAGCAACACGATTATATACACACTAAAAACAAATGGTTATCGATACAGATAGTTTCTTGGGTTGGAGTGTCTCTACTTAGGATCCTACAAAATTTACTCTTGCAAGTCGATGCAATATCATCGAATCCATGAGTTGTGTTAGGTGTTCAATTCATGAGGAAGTCGGAGATCAATTTTAATTTCTTTCGCCTTTACGAAGGCTTAGTGTGAGGTCACATTAGGAGATAGTGTGGTATCCTGGCTTTCTAGGAAATTCGAAGAGGTAGATTATTGTTCTCAGGGTTATCACACATTAGTCAAATACAAGTAGAAGTTATTTAGCTATGTTATTCATCGTTTATATATGATTGATAATGTTCATGCATATGATGTATTTCTCTGGCTTCTACACCATATAACGATCCGTTTATTGTTTGATATATAAATATCATGATCTTTACAATCAGAACCATGGAGCTCGATTTGGAGTGTTACGGGGATTAGTGATTGTTTCGATCTTTTTAGTGTATTTGTTATTTCTTTTTTATTGGTTGTGATATAAAGAGGTGTGGGATGAGGCTTCAGTACAACTAGTTTTTTATTAAAGTTCAATTTGATCAGATTCGATTAAATAGTCATCTTTGTAGGTTCAAGTTTGATTTCTATTTGATTCAGTGGCCGATTTGACTGATTTCTTTGGTGAATTAGCTAGGTTTATGCTTAATTTCATATGTCCGATTGATTCAGATTATGAAATATTTATTGAAGTTTTCTCACGATTTTGTGTGGTGGCACTAAGAGAAAACAAAAACTTTTTGTCATTTGCAAAAACTTCTAGTTTTCACTTATCAGCTATTATCTCATGAATTTTTGCTTGATTTGTAGTCTATAATCCTAGTTATGGCTTTCTACGATAGTTTTCACATAAAGTTTTACTATAGTTTTCGGTTAAGACCTAAGCGAAAACTTTATCACTTTGTATATAGAAAAGAGAAAACTCAGTTAGTGATCCAGATAGTTTTAGAATTTCATTTTGCGTAAAGTTGTTGGTGTTTCTAGAAAAGCAAAAACTTGTTGGGTGTTAGGGTTTTCCAAACCATGTGTGAAAGCTGTCTTGTTAAGCGAAAACTTCGGGACATAATTTGATAAATTTGATAAGGCTATTCCATAAAACATGAAGAATCTCAATGCATACTTCATTTTGAATCCTGAGATTGGAATCGGTAGTAAACATCCAAGACTGGCTAATGTGAACGATCATGAAAATCGTTCTTACCGTTTTAATGTGTCAAATCTAAATATTGCAAATCAAAGTCAAAAATAAAATTACTAAACCGTGGCCTTGAACACATGTAACAAACTATGTTGGCGTAGAAAATCTATTTTTAGCACATTTGAGAACAATTCAAAATTCTCATTGGCTGTTTTTTTTGTTTTCTGATTTTTGTCTTTAATGTCCAGTGAGAAACCTCTGAAACTTGCAACTCACATCCAACAAAAAATGCCCACCCGTGCATCAAACCATTAGCCCCCTATGTCTCCACTATTTAGAAAAAAGAAAATATTTTCGGGGATTAGTCAATTATCATTTTCGTCAATCAAGGAACACTCACACCCAATCCTAGCTTGATTACAACTAATAACTTGGGTAATGTTTCCTTATTAATGGTTTGTATTTAGTATAAATTGTAGCAACGTGTTTTTTTGTAACACACACAAAAATATTAATCCAATTCTCAATATTCAACTCCCTGATTTCCAACATGGGACAGAGCAGTGTTGAATGATACAGAGATCAAACAACACAATTTTCTCATCATCTATCTCATAAAAGCCTTTTAAACCCTACGACATGATGTAGATGTCGCATTCCAATAAAAAAATAAGTATATAGAAGACTTAAATACCTATAACTGTATGGGTAAGTAAGGTTGTATCCACGAAGAATCATTGGAAAGTGCTATTCATATCGATTGTTTACTAATTAATTAACCTAAGGCGGACAAAAGATGTCAAACAGTTATATTGTTTTGTTAAATAGTATGGGAAAATAGTGACATGCTTCATGTTCAAGCAGTGTAATAAAATGAAAAATTTTAACTTCTATCAATTGGATAATCACATAGATATGATTCTTCAGCTTAAAGTGATATGTAATTACTAGATATAGTAGTATGATTGTGATGATTCACAAAACCTAATCCGACGAATTGACACAATTGAAAATTTGAATTTTGTCTACCTAATTGCCGGTTCGTTAATATAAGACCAGTTGATTGATAAGAAAATGGAACCCAGAAAAATAACTGTTTAATTAATTTTAATAAACGTAAAGGTTTAATTAAACGAAAGATTAATCAAAACTCAATCCAAACATAAAAGAGAAGTCACAAAAATCATCAGTCATACAAAACCCAACACCTGAAATGGTCACAGAAGGTTTAGCCTTGCCTTTGCATCTTGAGTAACACGATTATCAGTTGGAATGACGAAATCATGGAAGGATTATTCATTAGAAAGTGTTAAGATAATGAATCCTTGCTCGCAAAATCGTCATTTGTGGATGAGGTATGAAGAAGATAAGACCTAGGGTGAATTCTTCCTTTAAATTTCATTTTTGGTTCTTACATTCTGCCTTACGGCTCCAACTTACGCCAGCCAGGGCATTCGATTGCTCTATATTTTGTTTTCTTGCTGCTCGTGCGTGAACTTTTGCAACTCCCAGGTTGCGTCCTTTCATTTATAAGTTGATTATTCAACATTTTCCATTCTTTGTAATATATCCTTTAAGCTACAAAAACCTTTACGCATAAAACCAGTAAAAGTAATAGTGTTCGATATAGATAACTAATTAAAATACACAACATTAAACACTAAAAACACATTCAATTAACCAAGCATCACCATGTCTGAAGACGACAACAATAATACCACAACCATGTAGAATATAATTACAACTCAATTAGCCAGAAACCACCTCCAACCCCAAAACCAGAACCCAATAAAGGGAAACCAATAAAGGGGTGATATGTACTCTCCCAATGTAAAAAAATCCGGTAGGGTGTAGATGGTTGTTTTTGGTTAAGCACAAACTAGATGAGACCATCGAAAGAAAAAAGCTCGGATAGTAGCTAAAGGCTACACTCAAACATATGGGACTGACAATTCTAAAAAATTCTCTCCAGTTGCCAAGATGAATATGATTAGGGTTCTCTTTTCCATCACTGCTAATAAAAAATGGTCTCTCCACCAATTCGATGTAGAAAACGATTTGCTACATGGAGAACTTAAAGAAGTATACATGGAACCACTACTAGATTTATAGAAGATCTCAAAAAAGTATGTATATGACACAAATACCTCTACAGATTAAAGCACTCACACCAAGCTTGATTTCGCAAATTAACCCTTGCAATGAAGAAATATGGTTTTGAATACATCAATTCAAATCATACTTGGTACCTCAAACGAAGAAATGGCCTGATTACGTGTCTAATCATATATGTCGATGGCATGATTTTTATCGATGATGGCAAGGAATAAAAGGAACTACTAAAGAGCAACTTATTTAAAGAGTTTGAGATGAAAGACCTAGGAAGGTTAAGTTACTTCCTTGGAATTGAGGATTTAATATTTAAACAAGGAATCTTAATTTGCCAAAGGAAGTATGCCCTTGATCTTCTAGGAGAGACGGGTATGGTAGTTGTAAACCGGTAGAAACCCCAATGATGATAAACCATAAACTTCATATGGAGCCTGAAGCTGAATTGGCAAATAAAGAAAGATATCAATGATCAAAGGGAAAACAAATATATCTCTCATATACTCATCCTGATACTGCCTACGCAGTTGGGGTGGTAAGTCAATTCATGCACCAGCCTCATATGACCCACATGGAAGCAATCTTAAGAATCATTGAGTACCTCAAAGGAACAACTAGTCATGGGGTTCTATTTTAGTCAAAAGGGCATTTGGGAATCCAAGTATATACCGATGCTGATTGGGCAGGAGATACAGGGAACTAAGGTCATCATCAGGTTACTTCACTTTGGTTGGAGGTAACCTCGTGACTTGGAGGAGTAAAAAGAAAAAGTGGTTGCCCTGTCAAGTGGAAAAGCAAAATTCAGAGAAATAACATGGGGAGTTTAAGAGGTTTTATGGACACGAAAGCTCTTAACTGAAATTGACTTTCCCCCGAGGGAAACCAACATGATTATGTGTGACAACAAAGCTTCAATTCAGATCTCATAGAACCTAATACAACATGATCAAAAAATACATATAGAGGTTGACAAGAACCTCATCAAAGAGAAACTTGAAACCGAGATAATTGAGCCTCCTTTTTTTGATCAGAAGATCAATTAGCAGACATACTAACGAAGGCTGTTAGTGTGAGATTCTTCAAATGTTATCTTGGCAAATTGAGTATCAGTGACCCTACTACTCAACTTGAGAATGAGTGTTAAAAATAAAAAAAAAATTATTTTAGGGGATCAGTCAACCATTATTTTCCACAATCAAGGAGCAATCACAACCAATACCAGCCCGATTACAACAAATAATTTTTTTAGTGTTTCCTTATAATGCTTTGTAATTTAGTAATACACACAAAATTGTAGCATCTTGTTGTCTTGTAATACAAACAAAATTATTAATCCAATTCTCAATATTCAACTCTCTGATTTCAAACATCCACCACCATAATATTTCTAACCACCGCATCTTTCTTGCAATCACCTTTTTGGTTGTCATCGTTTATCTATGGCCAGTCATTTTAGATGTGGTTAATTGTATTAAGATTGTGGAGATATGATGAAGGAGGTTTCACTTCTGTGACGATGTCGAAGTCGTGTATTATAAAGAGAGAGATAAATCAAGTGCGATATAACAAGGGAGAGTGGTTGGATGGCAATGGTAGTGGTGGTCGATGTGGAGGTTGTGCTAGTGATGGGTGGTGGTGATTTTAAGGTTATGAAGAAGAACGGAGGAAAAAGAAAAGTTAGTGCATGGCTCATAATTTTTTATCGTAGTATTAATACAAATTTTCTGTTGTTTTTTCATTTATTTCCTTTTTAGAAGTAAATAGCATATTAATCATTTGGGCACATTTTAATAGCATTGTTTTAATGTTAATTATTTTAAATAGTAATGTACAAGTTATTAAAATATATCATGTGGACACTTTTTTTTTAAATTAATTTTCATTTATTTTCTCTTTTTCTCCTAATTATTTAGTTTTAATTTATTTTGGTGCTTTTCTTTTATCTTTCTAATGTTCCCCTCTGAATTCTTACGTCACCTGCATTGCACGCGGATTTCCTACGAATTGAAGTAACAAATGTTGTAAAAGTTGAATTTTCATCATAGAGTTAATGCGATATAGTCTATTTTCGTTTCCTCAACCATTTAATCTCTTGATTGTTGTCAAAATGCATCCTTTTTCTTGACGCAAATGTTACTTGTGCTCTAATTAAGACCAGTGAATATAAAGTTTTATTCTTACCTCAGAACCTCCCATTTAATGAACATATGTCTCTCACTACCACAAAAACGTCTATTAACACCGATCATAACAATATTTTACAACGGTATGAAGTAAACCGCTGAATAAGATGTAATCCGCCATTTTAAAAAGAATAATTTTCTAAACCTGTTGTAAACAACTAGAAACTAGCTTTGTTTATTGAAATTAATGAAACGTAGTGTTGTTTATTGTTAACTATAGTTGTGTAAAAGGTTGAGGTTTCCTCCACAAATGAATACCGTTGTCACAAAAAGAAACTTACCGTTGTTTATTGAACTTACTGAAAAGTACCGTTTCTTATTGAAAACTGCATTGGTTAAAGTTTCAAGGTTGCCTCGCACCGTTGTCGATAAGAGGAAACTAGCGTTGTTTATTGAACTTATTGTAAAGTAGCGTTGTTTATTGAAATCTAGCGTTGTTTAAAGTTTTGAGGTTACTCCCCAATTGAATAACGTTGTAAATAAGAAGAAAACCAGTGTTGTTTATTAAACTTATTAAAAAGTGGCGTTGTTTTGTGAAAACTATCGTTGTTTAAAGATTTTAGATTCCCTCCCACAATTATATACCGTTGTAAATAAGAGAGAACTAACATTGTTTATTGAACTTACTGTAGATAGCGTTGTTTACTAAAAACTAGAGTTGTTTAAGATTGAGGTTCCCTCCCATCAATGCATAGTGCTTTCATTTCCCTCATTTGAAAAATTTCATAAACTCTATCTTCACTCTTTAATCTAAATATGGCTCTCCCAAATAATCGCTCTCTTTCTCTCACTCAATTCACTCTTCAAGTTGCATTTGCGTTTATCGGAATTTGTTTTAAAAGAGGTATACTTCGTTGTGTTTACAACTTTAGTTAGGGTTTAGGATGCTTGATTATGTTATGTTTAAGCTATAGATCTCAGTTTCTTTATGTAGTTTCAGGAAGGATTTGTTTATTTTGTGCCTATGTTTACCGATTAGAATATTGCATTTGTCTAGGTTCATCGTTATGGTGAGCTTGTTGATTGTTTGATGTCTCCAATTTAGTTACGAAGTTACATATGCATTCCGTGATTTCCTTCATTCGCTGAACATAATTTTGCTGATTAAAGGAAATATGTTTTTCTGCAATAATTCACTATATGTATATATCTCGTTCTTTCACTTGCTGATGTTCTATTCGTTTGGTTAATTAACAAATAAAAAAGAGAGTGATATGTTTTTTAAGGAGTTACTTGATAATGAAAGAAGCACAAAATTAAAAGAAAACATAACACACACCAAGTGTTTGATAGATAGCTAAAATAAAGATTATATATTGTTACACAATATAAAGGAAATGATATGATCAAAAATGTCAGTTTTGAACAACTTTAAAACTGTTTTTTTTTCTAATACAATATAATATGACTTATTGAGCCACACAAAGTATCTTTCACATAACAAATTATTGTTATAGACAAATCAAATATATTATTTGTTGTAACCTTCATATATTATGTTCCTTTACAATGTACCTTAAAACTAACTTTTTGTTTCATATAAAACTTATAATGCACACTAATTGGTTGATAGAATGTTTGAACCAAAACCTACTTTAAAAAAGTTGTAGTCTCATATAACCGACTAAGTGATCTATTTTCACATATTTGATAGAGTTGGTTTTCTTATTTTGATAGATATTCTAATAACGTTTTGTGAAATTGATTTGTGTTGTTTTTATCTTTAGTTGGGTCAAAGATGGACATAGTGTTACTAGAAGAAGGGAAGGAGATGGGTTTCTTGTATAAACTGTTGAAGAATATACATATGCGATTTTGAAGATTTAAAGGATGTTATCTGCAATACATTTTGCACAAATGCAGGGAAGTAGAATTAACATTGTATATACATTTGTTTAGATTTATTTATAGATTAAACCAAGTTTGTATAAAAGTAAGATGGTTTATGTATAAATTGAATTTTGGGATTTTGGTTACTACAATGTGTTTGTTTATGAAAATATAAAATTAATTTTAAAGTAAAACAAATCTGTAGAAGCGTTGTTTATGATATAATTAAAGAAGGGTTGTTTATTAATACCATTTAAAATGGTTGTTGTAATATTTTTTTACTACAAAGAAGCGTTGTTTTTTTGGTGTTGAAATGTTATTTGTAAATACCATATTACAACGGTTTTTGAAGCGTTGTTTTTGTGTACCATTTTACAACAGTTTTTGAAGCATTTTTTTTGTGTACCATTTTATACTGGTTTTTGAGACGTAACTTTTAGATACCATTTTAAATACACTTTGCAAAGCGAAGTTTAAAACGGTTTTGAAATCGGTATGTAACCCGCATTTAGCCGTATCTACACAACGGGCTAGCTCATATATACAACAAAGCTACTTCTCCTTCCACAAAAACCATCGGTCGCCAAAATCCTCTTTGCAAAAAAAAAAAAAAAAATTAAAAAACCTACTATAAATTGTCAGTTTAATTCTACCACAATTGAAGTTTGGTGGGTTGCACCAAATAGTTCTTTTTGGCCCAATTTTGAATCTACCATAAACCAATGATTTGTAGGCTAGAATTTAATCATCAATCTATCAATATTACCAACGAAAAGTCCCACAAGTAACAAAATTATTAGTGTTTGAGAAGGGAGGGATGTTGCCAAACCGTTCTATTCATAAAATAGAGAGGTTGCTTCTAAATAGAACCTCAACTCAAAATGCATATAATTGAGCGACAATATATAAATAAAACATAGAGTCCAACTCATGGACTCTACCTAGGAAGGAAATAAATAAATAATTAATAATAATAAATCTTAAAATATAAAAATTATGGTAGATAAACATACGGGTAATATAATACAGAACGCCAATAAAAATAGTGTAAAAAAAGTTTGAGAATTATCAGAGAAACTTTAGAGAGACTCTAGACCAATTTAAGATGAAGTTAATCCCTAAGGACTATTCTATCAAAAGTATTACCCCCATCCGCCACACTTAGATGACCATGAAATGAAATTATCTCCAAGATAGTCACAATAACTGTTAGTGCACGGTTTTGTCATCTCGAGTCTTTGTAACTTAACGTTTGTAATTTATTATTATTATTATTATTATTATGATAATGTTAAGGGTATTTATGGAAAAATAGTTAGTTCGTTAGGTATCGGCTAATTTGTTAAGGATGTTTAATGAATTAGCCAGTTCGTTATATGTAAAGTCCATTCGTTAAGGATGTCTAACGAATGGACTGTAATTCGTTATGTATGTTCCCATTCTTCATGGAATGTTGACGAATGGGGGTATAACAAATCAATTGAATTGTTATGCTTTCCTTTATTGGTTTGTAGGTTAACGAACTGGAGCCAATTCGTTACGGGATGTGTAACTAATTGGTCTCCATCTTCTATTTAAGGGCTTTTCATGCCCTCATAATTTAATTTTTAAGTTATTATTATTGAACCTCTACTCAAGTGCTCTCTTGCTCAATTCTTCACTAACATATTATTACTATAACTAATACATATAGAACATACACACAAGTATATCATAAACTAGATCCGTCATATAACTCGATCTAATATGATTATGTATTGATTAGATCTGAGAGATATAAGGTATTTACAATTGGTATCAGAGCAGACGGTTGCTCTCGTTGCATCAATTAAGGTATTCAATCTGACTTCATTGATGTTTTCGTGTTCTTTGTGTTCATCGGATTTTGGTCAGATTTGGTTTAAATTAGAGTGTAATAGATGGAATTGAGGGTAAATTCATGTTTATTGATGGAAGACGAAGCTTCCTGTGCAATCTGATGGTTAATTATGGTGAATTGAGTGATTCACCAAGTAAGAGCAAGGTACTGTTTGATCAGATTCAGATCAAATTAGTGAGTTTTAATGTTATTTGAAGGCTGATTAGTGTTTCTAGATGGAAACCGAATCTTCTTAAGGTAATTTGACGGATCAATGTGTGTTTATGAAGAATCCACCATTGATGGCCATGGATCAAACTTGAAGAACTAATTTATTTAATGGATGTTGAGTCAATATATTTTTGATGTAATTGATACTGAAATCATATTCTAAATGCATTTTCGAAGCTTCATTGAAGATTTGGAAGGCTAAATTAATGATCTGATAGGGATTTGCAGTTTCCGGCGATGATAACTGAATTTTCCGGTGATATTATTGTTTTATCCAGCGAAATGCGGTTTTCCAGTGACAGTTTAGATCCAACAAATGAAGATGGTAAGTTATAACGAATGAAGTACATTCGCTAAGCGTGTAACGAATGAGTGACTGGTTGACAAATGGTGATTAAGTTAATGAATGTACTTAACGAATGGAGAGGCCATTCGTTAACAAAAAAATATTTTTTCCTGAATACTCCTCATCAGAGAGAATTCATTCTTGAAAATCTTGGCGAAAATATTTTTTTTCTGATAATTTTCGGTGATTTTTAGGCTGGAAAATCGGGAAATTTTTTCTTAAACGAAATTTTTCTGGAATATTCCTAATGTATTGGGTATTCTTCTCTCAAATTTTGGTGGCATATTTTCCGGCCAACTTTTTACTATTTCGGCTGATCGAGGGGGAGATCACGAGTAATTTAAGGAGGATTTTATTAGTGACATGTGAATAATGTTCAAGACCTTGCTGAATTTTTCAAGAAAAGGGGGTGATAAAACTTTCATTTGAGTTTATATGGCTTTTATCTTCCTAATTTTCAAGGGTTTCTTGAAAAATTACTGCAATTCGGGTGGTAATTCATGATTGCTAAGCTACGTTTGACTGAGTTCAAGACTGCAATTGTTCTTCGATTGATGATTGATTTGTTCAAGATTGAAACCTGACCATATGGGATACGAGTGTTTGTTTGTTTACTTATTTATGAGGGACTTTGAACTTGACTATGTTGGCCACAAGTATTCGATGGATTACTTCTGTTGAAGGTGACAATTTTCGAACGGGTTGATCTTACTGAGGAACATACAAGTCTTGTCATTAGATTGAAGAATTTGATCATTCTAGAATGATTAGTGGAGGTTGGAACTCTGAATCATATGCCCAAAACATTAGTGCATCTTTGCGAATGGGATGTAGAAGAGCTTCAAAGAGCTAATTTGGGATAAATGTTATCAAGAGAAGGAAAACCGAAGTGAAAGATGTTGAATGATCGAGATGTTTATGAAGATGTCTGACAAGGTTAAAACGTAATGATATGTTTTCTTTACCTTGCTCGATATAAGATACCTTGCTTGAATAAGTATTAGGCTTGCTCGAGATGCCTAGTTTGCTCGTATTCCTTACTTAGCATATTTCTTGAGGCGGTTATGAAGATTCCAATTTTCCTTGGTCATTTTGATCACAACATCTTCCACCTCTTTGGCTTTCAAAGCTTTGTTCAGACTCACAATCTCTTCAAAAGAGCATTTATTAAGATGTTCTTGAGAGTAGTTACATCTTTTCTGATAATCAATGTGAACCTTAGTGTTTTCTTTTCTTATTTTTCTTTCGCCTTCTCTCTTTATACTTAGTAGATATTCAAGGTATTAATCTCTTAATTTCCTGATTATATCAAATTCCATTTAAAAATTTAATAATGCAATGATCCTGGGATCTGGCCTCATCAATTCTTTTAGTCTTGCATCAATATTTTTAATGTGAATATTAGACAAATTATTTTAGGCGAATCATGTTCAACTTCTTGTTCTTTCTCAGTTTCACACTCTTCATTGTTTTCCTGGTCATTTTCCAATGCCTCAATTTGAAGTTCATTGAAGTCTACACTGTCAGTAATTATTTAAAGTGGGATGACATGAATTGGTTCTTCATTTTTCTTTTCCTTTCCTTTTTCTTTATTCACTCTCTGCTTTTTGTTTGACTTGTTAAACTCTAGGATTCTGGCCATATCGTTTCCTTTTTCTAGCCAATTTCAAGTGTTTGACTTGTTACACTCCACAAGCCCTTTTCTTTAAGTAGTTTTTATTCTTTCTAGCAGGCTGAATATCACTTTCTCAGTTACATTCTTTGCTCGAGGTTAAAACTTGCTCGTAGAAGTCCTTATGTCGGTCCCGTATATCTCACTTAATCGCTCACTTACTCACTTTCGTAACCCACACAAACGTGTCGACAAGAAGGTTACGACATACTGCTTTTATGAAAAACCAATAAATATTAAAGGAGAAATCAATAATACTCTTAGTATTGCTTAACGAATAGAAAAGTAACAAACACATAAATTAACTCAAAAGATTTCCATTAATATTATAAAAGATACAATGAAAATCAATTAGGGTTTTTAGGTGGTATGTTTGTATTCTTGGCAGCTTTTCTGTACAAGATGAAGACAACATTCAAATCACAATATTCGCTCAGTGTTCGTTGTTGTCATAGGAGTGCCATAAAGTTTCCTTTTACACGCCTGCCCTGACACCTGCCATTCCTTTTAGAAACCCTAAGGATTGATACTAAACATATTACAAAATTTATTAAATGTAAAACAGGTCTTCGAGTAAGCTTTGTAGCTTTTGTGTTGAGTCATGATTTGACTTGAAATGACTTAAGGAAGTGTAAGGAAGATTGGAATCTTCTCAACCTCCTCAGAATTCGCTAAGTATGGAAAACCGAGCACACTTTGACATCCGATCAGGGTTTTACTTGTCCTAGCAAGGTATTTTGCTTATCAGGCATGGTTATCATCTTGAATTCTTCTTTAGTGTTAATCCGAGTAGGGTTCACTTCATCTATCAAAGGTGTTCTTCAAGCCGAGCATAGTTTGCTAACTAGCAAACTCTTGGCTAAACCAAGCTTCTAAAGCCAAGTATTTGGAAGATCTAGCAAGGTTTGACTAATAAACAGCAGCCCGAGCATGCTTGTTGAAAGTGATCAAGAAATATCCTAAGTACTTTCTATAGCAAGGTTCAACCCCGAGTAAGCAATAGTGCTACCAACAGAGCTCACATTGTTACCAGCATACTAAGGTTTTCTTAATAAGTTATCTTCTAACAAAGGGTTCAGGGAATCGTGAAGAACAGTTTGCTTGTAGGACCATATCGAGCAAACTTTGCTATAGTCAAGAAGATTGAAGTTTGCTAGGTAAGTATTTTCTAATGCACTCTACGTAAAGTTTACCCGGAGGACTGTTCTCCAGCACACTTCAAGGTTACCAGGTCTACTCGTAATGGACAAAAGGCACGAAGCCTACTCGGAGAAGACAAATGTTATAAAGTCTACCCGGAAGACCTGTTTTTACGCTTAGTATAGTTTTGAATATGTAATTTGATTATGTACCAATCATTAGGGTTTCTAGAAGGAATGAAAGCTGTCAGGAGGTGGAAGTCCTATAAATAGAATAATTTATGGCACGCCTTCACAGACAAGAGAAACGGATTTTGACAGCAGACATTACACTTTTCAGACCTTAAGGAATATTTCCTGATTAATTGTGACGACTGTCATAGGATTGTATGGATAAACTTTCCAAATAAGAAACCCTATCTGATTAACATTTGTATGAATCATTTATATAAATGGAAATCTTTTGAGTGATTGTTTGTGTCTGTTACATTTTTAATCCTAAAGCAACAACTCTGTTTGTTTCTGATTCCGCCGTTAACAAACAGTTTTCTTTCCCAAATTAGCAACTGTCATTAACCTTCTTGTCAACCCATTTTTGTGTGGGTTATGACTTTATTGTGAGTGTGAGCGATCAATATTCGGCACCGACAAGTGGTATCAGAGCTTGTTTGTTGCTGTGTAGGTGAAGAAATTATTGCTGATTGCAGATCTGAAGAAGAAAGATGACGTAAGCAGAACACTGTTTCATTGAAGAATGACGTCAACTGCTCTGTTCTTCATTTCTTTCTAGATCTATAAATTATCGGTGTTTTCTTTTACTTATTTTGTTTAAAGTTTGCATCTTTATTGCTTAATCTTGAAGATTTGATTCTCATATATGATTATATTCAAATTCGATTTTTACTCTGTTTTTACTGATTCACTCTTTCTGCTTTTCAAAATACCAAAATGTCTGGTTAAGAAGAGCAAAAAGTTTCTATTAATAAGATTCCCAGACTGTATGGACAGTAGAATTTCACCAAATGGAATGTCTTATTCGAGACTGATGTGTGCTATAATGATGTAGACATGTGGAACTCAATCAGAAATGGTCCACAAGTAGCTGATGGTGCAAGTTCTACTGCTACTGTGCGTGATAGGATGAGAAAAGTGGATGACAGGGCCTTAGCCATGATCAAGATAGGACTGTCTTGGGAAATCCTAACCAAGGTTGCACATCACACTACAGCTAAGGCTATGTATTGTGACAAACCCAAAATTTTCCTTTTCTATCCCTTTCATGTCCCAGTCTAGTGGTGACATCACATTAATTTTCGGGACGAAAATTCTTTCAACAAGCGGATGATGTGACATCCGGCATTTTTAGGTTAACTCTGTTAACTAAACCCAGTTAAATCCTGTTGACTGTGTCAGTAAACTTCGTTAGTTCTGTCAACTAAGTTAAGGAACTCTTATATATGTAGTGTCATGTATGCATACATTGAGTTAGTCGTGTCGTTGATGACCTAAGTAAGAGTAACTAGTTATTTGTAATTAGAATAATAAACTCGTCACACATGTTATAATAAACATGATATGCTACATGTACCTTATATAGTAAGTCTAATGTGTTACATGATTTATATGTTACATGACTAGTTGTTATATGCTTGTGCGATATTGTAAGAAAGTTGGGTAATTAAGGTGACACAATATATGGTGTGTTACATGGTAATTTGCTAGATGAACTATTAAACTTTAGACTAAAGAGTTAATTAGAAAATGTTTTAAAAATTGTAACATGTCACAAATTAAATAAAATAAAGTTATCTAAAGTTAAATAAAATTTATTATGCCTTAATGAGTGTGTAGATGATGAGTAAATAACAATGAATGTTATATTTTTCTTTTCCTCTTCTCTTTGGCCGTAGATCACACACACACACACATACTCTCATATTTTTCATACAAACAATCTCTCTCAAGTATTATCTTCATAACAAAAGACTTGGTGATTTTTGGTAAACAAGGGATTAAGCCTTTGGATCAAACAAGTGAGTAGATGGTTATGTTTATATTTTTCTTTTAATTCATATGAACCTTGTATCCAAATGATTGGATCATGAAAGGGGATGATCAAAGTTTGACAAATAAAAAGGATTTTTGTATGAGTCTTGATTAATATTTTGAGTCCTTTATAAATACTTGTGTTCTTATTATGAAATCAAATGGATAAAAATAAGACATGCAATTTGATTTGGTAAGAATGTTTCTTGATGATTGTTGAATCAAAGGATAGAAAAGTTGTGATTTATAGTTGATTGTGGTTAAAACTGTTTATTGGCAGATTAGATGTTACGGATTTGGATTGTTGAAAACTTGATGATATGTTTGTGTTTTTGATCGATTTTTGATTCTATGAACATGTACTTTGAATCTAGTTTTCAGAAAGTACAAAATCGTAATTTTTGGACACTGTTTGAATACGTTTTATTAATTTACAAAATCAGGATGCAAATCTAAATTAGAGAAAATAATTCTGAGTTGAGATGTAAATTTCATAACTTGATGATAAAAATAGATATGGATATAATTCTACTTCTAGGATGTTGTAAATTGAATTAGGAATCTAGTCCAATTGGTCTTGCATCAATTGGACAAATATGGAATTTTTGACAAATTTTTGATTACGGTTGTGTTGTTGTAGAAATATAAATCATGTTGTTGTAGTATATGAATATTCTGGACGAATTGGTAAATCCAAAAATTGTGAGAAAAATATATGTTGAACCTAATACTGATTTGTACATGTGTGATTTATTTGGTAATTTAATTGTGAGTTTTGATTGATGAGAAAAATCGGTTTAGGTGGTATAAATTGTTAATGGTGATAAAGGCGTTGGTTGAAATGAGATAATTGCAAATTGTGATATGTTAGTTGTGGTAAATTAGAACTTTGACTTTTTAAGTCAACTTAGAACTAGTTGACTAAATAGTAGTCTTGCTTGTGATGTTGTGAAAGTGTATTGATCATAGAATTGCAAGGAATATGGCTAAGTGTGTATACTTGATGATTGATTAAGTGTGACTAGAATTATAAGGTAAACATTCTAAGTCCAACCTTTTAGTCAAAGGTCAATACTTTAGTTAAAGGTCAAAACTTTAGTCAAAATCAACTTTAGTCAAAGTCAACAAAAGTCAAACTTTGGTCAAAAGTCCTTTTAAAAACAATGGGAGATTGTTGGATACTAGTGGTTCTAGGAACCATCCCACAAGTTACTTACGTACTTGCATTTTTAGGATCTTAGCACGTGACGCATTTACTTCGGTCGGATTTGTTTAATACCCGAAGCACCAACAAGGTGAGTTTACGGCCCCACTTTTATACCTTTCCTTTGGGGGAGGAAATATGCAAAACTGTTTTACTTTACTTGCTCTAAATCTTTACACAACCGTTTGGTTGCTTATAACGTAGTGTTTCTTTGCCATGGAAAGTCCTCACGAACATCGGACCGTTAACTAAGGTTAACTGGCGTGGTAAATTTAAATAGTACTATTGGGTTTGACAAACCCCACCCTGCATTATTCTCGACTGGAGGTCGAACGGGGTGTAACTTTGACCAAACATTGTTAAGTTTTGGCAATACTTGACTTGAGGCAATAACTAGTTAGCTTCGGTCGTGATGGAAACTTAACACTATGCGGCAACGAGTTAACTAAGTGTAGTTAACCATGTGCCACTTTTATTTATAAATGTTTATGAACTGATAGAGCATAACTTACTTTGAAAACCTGTGAACTCACCAACCATATGTGTTGACTCTTTTTAGCATGTTTTCCTCAGGTCACTAGCAAGCACTTGGATTAGGATAACATTGCATGCATGGACTCGCATTGGTTTAAGTTTGAAAACATTTATTTGATATTGGTTTTGCGCTTGTAGCGCCATGAATTATTTAAACTTGTTTTGGGAGATGGCTCACGCACTTTGTTTAGCTTCCGCACTAGCACTTAAGTACTCTGAACATTTTATTTTGTTTTGTTAAAACTTTTAATACCATGTAGATGTCGTTTGGTGTGATTAATGTGTTCGGATCCTGGTTTGTCACCCGCCTTACGGTAAAACTCCGTTAGTGGAAATTTGGGGGTATGACAGATTGGTATCAGAGCCATTGGTTATAGCGAACCAGGTTGCATACCATTTCATATAGGTTATAGTCCGTTCAATAGCTTTTCATGATGCATTAGTTACACTGCACATATATACATGAGATACCACTCACTCATCCCAACCCCAACCCTTGTGTCACAGTATGTCTTCGTTGTCAGCTGATCATGCCCGTGAGAAAGTACCTATCATCGCTGAGGAGAGCACACCACCTGCGTCCCCGAGACTGAAGAGGCAGCGGACCATCCCTGATGCTGGCACATCTACTGCTGAGGAGTCTTCACCTGAGCACACGTTCTTGCCTAAGCCTCAGTGCGACTGGGAATGGTACCCAGAGGTGGTGACCATGATGATTGAGAAGGAGGAGGTTCCACCTCTAGCTGTTGTAGGTCCTTCTTGCCCTACTCTACCCCCCTGCCATGCCCTCCTGAGCGGGTGTTAGCTGCACTTGTTTCTGGCCTGGATAAGGCGCAGTGTGGGAAACATGGTATGAAGTCGGACATTGCTAAGCTAGCGCATAAGCAGAGTGGAGCCAAGCATAAGATGGATTTCTTGAGGGAGCTCTGCGATCGGAGGTCAGAGATGCACTACAAGTTAACCTTTGAAGTTGAGAGGCTAGGTGAGAAGATGCAGATGCTTGCAGACAGGGTGATAGATCCGACTAACGAACTGAACATTGCTCGTAACCGTATTCGGGATTTGGAGGACCGGTTGGCACCTCCAGAGGACCCAGTGGAGGACTCTGAAGAAGACCCAGAGGAGGACCCCGAGGAGGATCCGGAGGAAGACCCCGAGGAGGAGCCCGAGGTGAGCGGGTCATCGGGAGTATCTGACGAGTGATATAGTCAGTTGATATTCGTTTGGATTTCTTTCTTTTATGAACCTAGGTGGAGGGTTGTTCCCATCCAACAGAGGATATTTTTGAACTATGATGTTTGGATTGAATGATTGTAATCGGATTACAAGTTATCTTTTCAAATATTGTTTTCTTAAATTGTGCTGTGATGTTCATAAATTAGTTGTTTGATTGTTATTGATGTACTAGAATTAAGGCATTAATCCGGTCAATGTTCATGACTGCGTAGGATTATGTCAGGACGTGGACGTGGCCATGGCAGGGGCAGCATCAACCTCACTCCAGCAGAACTGGCGGCACTCATCAACGAGCATGTGACCGCAGCGATTGCAGCCGCCCAGATTCCGGGGCAAGCGGCAGGGGGTAAGTATACACTTTGCTGTCATTATGACCTATCGAAACTCAGGCACTAACACTTACTTTGTGAACCAAAAATCTAGGAGCCGCAGGGTGCACCTTTAAGAACTACATGGATTGTAAACCCCATGCGTTTAAAGGCACCGAGGGGGCTGTCGGTTTGCTGCGCTGGATAGAGAAGGCAGAATCAGTGTTTGGTATGTGTAATTGCCCGGCTGCGAGCCAGGTGAAGTTTGCTATAAGGACTCTCTAGGAGTCAGCACTTACTTGGTGAAATACCCAAGTTCAGTTGTTGGGTCTAAATGCGGCCAATGCTATGTCATGGGAGGAATTCAAAAATCTGATCAAGACCGAGTATAGCCCGCGTGGTGAAGTGCAGAAGTTAGAGCATGAGTTTTGGAATTTGCGGATGGAGGGTTCCGACATTGAGGCTTATACGACACGATCCCATGAGTTAGCGATACTGTGCCCTCAAATGGTCGATCCTGCTTATAAGAGGGTCGAAATGTATATTGACGGTTTACCTCCGCAGATCCAGAGTATAGTCACGTCGGCAAATCCCGCCAACATTCACGATGCCGTCCGGTTAGCTCATAAGTTAACTGATCAAGCCATCAAACAAGGCACTCTCCCGTCCAAGAAGTCTGCTACTGGCACATCCGATAATAAACGCAAGTGGGAGATTAGTGGCAACAACAACTCCAACAACAAGAGCACCTCTTCAGGCCACAATCAACAGAGACGGTTTGAGTCTCCTCGCAGGAACAACTACCCGAGCCAGAACCAATAACAGGGAGGATATCAGGGGAAACTCCCAAAGTGTAACAAGTGTAACTTCCATCATGCGGGGAAATGTGATAAGTACCGTTGCAACAAGTGTGGCAGACATGGCCACGAAACCAAGTTTTACCGAGCAGACAACCCCCAGAAACAAGCCCCACCTCAAGAGGCCCCGAAAGGGTGTTTTGAGTGTGGACAGGAGGGTCATTTTAAGAGAAACTGCCCCAAACTGAAGAATGCTTGTAACGGAGGGGCAAATGGCAACGGGAAGAATGGTAACAATGGGAATGGTAACAACGGAGGTGAAGGCAGGGGAAGAGCCTTCGTTATTGGTAGTGGTTCAGGTGAGACTTCTAACGACTCCGTAAATATTACCGGTAAATATAAAATGAATGGTTGTTATGCGCTAACTTCATTTGATACCGGGGCCGATTGAAGTTTCGTGTCAACTAAATTTTGTGAAATGGTTAATAGCACCCCATCTGCCCTAGAGTCTAAGTACACTATCGAGTTAGCAGATGGTAAAACCATCCAAGTGTCCCATATTTTGAAGGGTTGTACCGTAGAATTGTCTAGTCATTTGTTTCCCATAAATCTTATGCCGATTGAACTTGGTAGCTTCGACTTAGTTATTGGGATGGATTGGTTGTCCGAGCACCGAGCCGAGGTTGTCTGTCACGAGAAGATCGTCCGTGTACCTCTCTCTGGGGGAGAAACTCTCATTTTTCATGGTGAGAAAGAGAGTGCGACAGTTGGGATCATTTCCCTTATGAAGGCACAGAAGTTACTGCGTAAAGGCCATACTGCGATCTTTGCCCTAATCACCGACAAAGGTACTGACGAGGCTGTGGAGGAGGAGGTCTCAATCGACCAGATCCCTATTGTTAGAGACTTTCCTGAGGTTTTCCCCGAAGACCTACTTGGCCTTCCGCCTCACAGACAAGTGGAGTTCCAAATCGACCTGACACAAGGAGCTGTTCCTGTAGCTCGTGCACCGTATCGCCTTGCTCCGAAGGAGTTAGAGGAACTGTCTAAGCAGTTGCAAGAACTGCTAGATAAGGGTTTCATACGCCCCAGTTCATCCCCGTGGGGAGCCCCAGTCCTATTCGTGAAGAAGAATAAGGATGGAACTCTACGCATGTGTATCGACTATCGGGAACTTAATAAGGTGACGACCAAGAACCGGTATCCCTTGCCACGTATTGATGATCTGTTCGATCAGCTACAAGGATCCAGTTACTACTCGAAAGTCGACCTTAGGTCGAGTTATCACCAACTCCGAGTTCGGGAAGAAGACATTGCGAAAACAGCGTTTCGCACTCGTTATGGACACTATGAGTTCGCCGTTATGCCATTTGGGTTAACAAACGCCCCAGCCGTATTCATGGACCTCATGAATCGTGTTTGTTAGCCTTATTTGGATAAATTCGTCATTGTGTTCATAGACGGCATCTTGATATATTCGAAGACAAGGGAGGAACATGAAGAGCACTTGCGATTAATGATGGAGCTACTCATGAAGGAACAACTGTATGCCAAATTATCGAAGTGCGAGTTCTGGATGCGTGAAGTAAAATTTTTGGGCCACGTGGTAAGTGGGGAGGGAATCCAAGTGGACCAGTCCATGATTGAAGCAATCAAGGATTGGCCAAACCCGAAAACTCCCACCGAGATCCGTCAATTTCTGGGATTAGCTGGTTATTATCGCAGATTTATAGGAGGATTTTCCAAGATTGCTCAACCACTCACATCCTTAACCCGCAAGGGCATTGCGTATAAGTGGACCAAGGCACATGACACAGCATTTCAAACTCTGAAAGACAAGCTGTGTAGTGCGCCTATCACTGCCCGAAGGAGTAGAAGATTTTGTTGTTTACTGCGATGCTTCACTGCTAGGAATTGGATGTGTGCTTATGCAACGGGAAAAGGTCATCGCATATGCGTCTCGACAACTGAAGACCGCTGAAAAGAACTACACGATCCATGACTTAGAACTTGGAGCCGTCATCTTTGCACTAAAAATCTAGAGGCATTACCTCTATGGAACCCAGTGTACGATCTACACAGACCATAAGAGCCTCCAGCACATATTCGAGCAGAAAGAACTGAACATGAGGCAGAGACGATGGGTCGAGTTACTTAACGATTATGAATGTGCTATTAAGTATCATCCGGGTAAAGCCAACGTGGTGGCTGACGCCTTGAGCCGAAAAGAAACTTTGAAGCCCAGGAGGGTTAGGGCTTTACAACTAACGATTCACTCTGGTCTACCCGAAAAGATCAGGGATGCCCAGTTAGAAGCTCTGAAAGTCGAGAATTTCGATACCGAATCTTTGCGTGGTGTAGACGGGAACTCAGAGGTTAAGTCGGATGGCATTCGGTATTACCATGATCGAATTTGGGTACCGCGTTATGGGGATCTAAGAACACTGGTCATGGACGAAGCACACAAATCCCGATACTCAGTACATCCGGGATCAGATAAGATGTACCATGACTTAAAAGAGCTATACTGGTGGCCGAGTATGAAAGAGGAAATTGCTGGGTACGTGGCTAAGTGTCTGACATGTGCCAGAGTGAAAGCAGAACATAGGAAACCGCCGGGATTACTTCAACAACCCGAAATTCCTATAGGGAAATAGGAACAGATATCCATGGATTTCATATCCAAACTACCCAAGACACCTAGCGGTTGCGACATGATTTGGGTCATAGTGGATCGATTGACCAAATCCGCACATTTTCTAGCCATCCGGGAAGCAGACAAGACGGATAGGCTGGCTCACATTTACATTAAAGAAATCGTTTCCCGTCATGGTGTGCCGATATCGATTATTTCGGACCGTGATGCTAGGTTTACCTCAAACTTTTGGAAATCGTTGCAAAAGTTGGGTACACGACTGGATATGAGCACGGCTTATCATCCACAAACAGACGGTCAGAGCGAGCGAACAATACAAACATTGGAGGATATGTTAAGGGCGTGCATCATCGATTTTGGGAGCAGTTGGGAGACGCACTTGCCTTTGGTTGAGTTCTCTTACAATAACAGTTACCATACGAGCATACAAGCAGCCCCTTTTGAAGCTCTGTATGGGCGTAAATGCCGATCACCACTCTGCTGGGCGGAAGTGGGTGAGAGCCAACTAACTGGCCCTGAAATAGTTCATGAAACGACGGAGAGGATAGTTCAGATCCGAAACCGTATGACAGCAGCACGTGATCGTCAGAAAAGTTATGCTGATAAGCGTAGAAGGCCTTTGGAATTTGAAGTCGGGGAAAAGTTTTTTTAAAAGTGGCACCGTGGAAGGGTGTCATTCGTTTCGGAAAACGGGGAAAGTTGAGCACGCGTTACGTAGGGCCATTCAAAATCGTGGAACGAATCGGTCCAGTGGCTTATAGGTTGGACTTACCGGAACAACTCCGCGGGGTACATAACGTCTTCCACGTGTCGAATCTTAAAAAGTGTTTGGCTGACGAAAACTTGATAGTTCCTTTGGAGGAACTAGAAGTGGACGAACAGTTACGTTTTATCGAAGAGCCGGTGGAAATCATGGATCAGGACGTAAAGACCCGTAGGCACAATAAAACTCCTATCGTTCGCGTTCGTTGGAACTCTAAGCGTGGACTAGAGTTCACATGGGAGCGCAAAGACCAGATGAAAGAAAAGTATCCACACCTATTCAAACCTGAAGCCAAACCATAGGTACGATTAAAATTTTCGGCACGAAAAATCTTTTAACAAGGGGATGATGTGACAAACCTAAAATTTTTCTTTTCTATCCCTTTCATGTCCCAGTCTAGTGGTGACATCACATTAATTTTCGGGACGAAAATTCTTTCAACAAGGGGATGATGTGACATCCGGCATTTTTTGGTTAACTCTGTTAACTAAACCCAGTTAAATCCTGTTGACTGTGTCAGTAAACTCCGTTAGTTCTGTCAACTAAGTTAAGGAACTCTTATATATGTAGTGTCATGTATGCATACATTGAGTCAGTCGTGTCGTTGATGACCTAAGTAAGAGTAACTAGTTATTTGTAATTAGAATAATAAACTCGTCACACATGTTATAATAAACATGATATGCTACATGTACCTTATATAATAAGTCTAATGTGTTACATGATTTATATGTTACATGGCTGGTTGTTATATGCTTGTGCGATATTGTAAGAAAGTTGGGTAATTAAGGTGACACAATATATGGTGTGTTACATGTTAATTTGCTAGATGAACTATTAAACTTTAGTCTAAAGAGTTAAATAGAAAATGTTTTAAAAATTGTAACATGTCACAAATTAAATAAAATAAAGTTATCTAAAGTTAAATAAAATTTATTATGCCTTAATGAGTGTGTAAATGATAACTAAATAACAATGAATGTTATATTTTTCTTTTCCTCTTCTCTTTGGCCGTAGATCACAAACACACACATACTCTCGTATTTTCATACAAACAATCTCTCTCAAGTATTATCTTCATAACAAAAGAGTTGGTGATTTTTGGTAAACAAGGGATTAAGCCTTTGGATCAAACAAGTGAGTAGATGGTTATGTTTATATTTTTCTTTTAATTCATATGAACCTTGTATCCAAATGATTGGATCATGAAAGGGGATGATCAAAGTTTGACAAATAAAAAGGATTTTTTTATGAGTCTTGATTAATATTTCGAGTCCTTTATAAATACTTGTGTTCTTATTATGAAATCAAATGGATAAAAATAAGACATGCAATTTGATTTGGTAAGAATGTTTCTTGATGATTGTTGAATCAAAGGATAGAAAAGTTGTGATTTGTAGTTGATTGTGGTTAAAACTGTTTATTGGCAGATTAGATGTTACGGATTTGGATTGTTGAAAACTTGATGATATGTTTGAGTTTTTTTTTTGAATTTTGATTCTATAAACATGTACTTTGAATCTAGTTTTCAGAAAGTCCGAAATCTTAATTTTTGGACACAGTTTCAATACTTTTTATTAATTTACAAAATCAGGATGCAAATCTAAATTAGAGAAAATAATTCTGAGTTGAGATGTAAATTTCATAACTTGATGATAAAAATAGATATGGATATAATTCTACTTCTAGGATGTTGTAAATTGAATTAGGAACCTAGTCCAATTAGTCTTGAATCAATTGGACAAATATGGAATTTTTGACAAATTTTTGATTACTGCTGTGTTGTTGTAGAAATATAAATCATGTTGTTGTAGTATATGAATATTCTGGACGAATTGGTAAATCCAAAAATTGTGAGAAAAATATATGTTGAACCTAATACTGATGTGTACATGTGTGATTTATTTGGTAATTTAATTGTGAGTTTTGATTGATGAGAAAAATCGGTTTATGTGGTATAAATTGTTAAAGGTGATAAAGGCGTTGGTTGAATTGAGATAATTGCAAATTGTGATATGTTAGTTGTGGTAAATTAGAATTTTGACTTTTTAAGTCAACTTAGAACTAGTTGACTAAATAGTAGTCTTGCTTGTGATGTTGTGAAAGTGTATTGATCATAGAATTGCAAGGAATATGGTTAAGTGTGTATACTTGATGATTGATTAAGTGCGACTACAATTATAAGGTAAACATTCTAAGTCCAACCTTTTAGTCAAAGGTTAATATTTTAGTCAAAGGTTAATATTTTAGTCAAAGGTCAAAACTTTAGTCAAAATCAACTTTAGTCAAAGTCAACAAAAGTCAAACTTTGGTCAAAAGTCTTTTTAAAAACAATGGGAGATTGTTGGATACTAGTGGTTCTAGGAACCATCCCACAAGTTACTTACGTACTTGCATTTTTAGGGTCTTAGCACGTGACGCATTTACTTCGGTCGGATTTGTGTAATACCCGAAGCACCAACAAGGTGAGTTTACGGCCCCACTTTTATACCTTTCCTTTGGGGGAGGAAACATGCAAAACTGTTTTACTTTACTTGCTCTAAATCTTTACACAACCGTTTGGTTGCTTATAACGTAGTGTTTCTTTGCCATAGAGGGTCCTCACGAACATCGGACCGTTAACTATGGTTAACTGGCGTGGTAAATTTAAATAGTACTATTGGGTTTGACAAACCCCACCCTGCATTATTCTCGACTGGAGGTCGAACGGGGTGTAACTTTGACCAAACATTGTTAAGTTTTAGCAATACTTGACTTGAGGCAATAACTAGTCAGCTTCGGTCGTGATGGAAACATAACACTATGCGGCAACGAGTTAACTAAGTGTAGTTAACCATGGGCCACTTTTATTTATAAATGTTTTTGAACTGATAGATCATAACTTACTTTGAAAACCTGTGAACTCACCAACCATATGTGTTGACTCTTTTTAGCATGTTTTCCTCAGGTCACTAGCAAGCACTTGGATTAGGATAACATTGCATGCATGGTCTCGCATTGGTTTAAGTTTGAAAACATTTATTTGATATTGGTTTTGCGTTTGTAGCGCCATGAATTATTTAAACTTGTTTTGGGAGATGGCTCCCGCACTTTGTTTAGCTTCCGCGCTAGCACTTAAGTACTCTGAACATTTTATTTTGATTTGTTAAAACTTTTAAGACCATGTAGATGTCGTTTGGTGTGATTAATGTGTTCGGATCCTGGTTTGTCACCCGCCTTACGGTAAAACTCCGTTAGTGGAAATTTGGGGGTGTGACATGTATGAAGCAATCCTTGAGATGTTCGAGGGGAACACTGAGCTAAAGAACATCAGAAACAAAGTCTCAAGCAATAGCTTGAGAGATTCAAATACAAGGATGGAGAAAGATTGATGACAATCCTTGATAGATTTCTGGCTATAGTGAATGACATAAGAACAGCTGACTATGTGATGACCGATTTTGAGTTGAACACCAAGTTGCTCAATTCAATGCCGAAGGAGTGGTACACTGCCTGCAAGTTCATCCTTCAAAACCCAAAACTTTGATCAACTGAAGTTAGATGATGTAATTTGCTTCCTTAAGGCTGCTAAAAAAGAGATGATCAAGAACGAAATGATAAAAGAAGAGAATCCATGTTCTCAGGTGTCCAATGGTCTTATTGCACCTATGGGAAGCTTGTCTACCAAAAATCAATAACTGATTCCCATCATAGAGGAACCAACCGAACATGGTGTTGATACACCTAAAGCATTTGTTGGTGGTTGCTCAAGTCACCAAGGAAACAAGTCAAGGTTCAATGTCCAACTTAAAGATGACAATGACTCTGCCTCAATGGCAAGTGGACATGCACTGTACTCTGGTGGCAACAACGGTCAAGGGAATGAAACTCAAATATTGTTCTCTATGTTCACTGAGTCCTACAATGCATTTGTGACCAAAAACTTAATCCACACAAGTGTCATACAAGATGATTTGGAATAAATAGATGCTGATGACCTTGAGGATATGGATTTGAAGTGGCAAGCTGCAATGCTGGAACTCAGAAGAAAAAGGCTGTTTAATAGGACTGGGAGATCACTAGTTTCTGGTCCAAATGAGAGAATTGGATTTGATAAATCCAAGGAAATCTGTTAAAATTGCCAACAGCCTGGACACTTTGCAAGAGAATGAATCAGTATCAGAATCAATAGCGAAGGAATCAGCTGCAATATCAACATAACCAGCCAAGAAACAACAACTTCAACAACAACAATCCCAACTTCTACAACTGTCAACAGCCCCAAATGAATAATCAACAAGTTGTGCCTCATAATCAAAACTACCAAAGAAACCAATACCCTCATAATTCTCCAAATAACCCCAACAGAATCAATCAAAATCAACCAAGAAATCAAGGGAATGTAGCTGTTGCTACACAACTTGAAGGAACTTTTGATTGGAGTGACCATGCAGATGACATTACAAAGGCTAATGTTGCTTTTATGGAAAAGATTGAGAATGAGGCTGGAACATCACCTTCTCAGGTACACTCAACCCCTATAACTGATTTACATGGAACAATTAATGCTTTAACTATATAAGTAGGCAAGCTAGAGGGTGAGTGTTTCATAAAACAAAGCATCATTAATGGGTATGAAACAAGTGATATTGTCAATGAAAAGAAATCAGAAGTTTGGAAGATGATTGTGTGAGTAGCTATAGAGCTCAGCAGAGATACAACATTGAGATAGATGGCTTAAAGAAAATGTTGGTTGAAGAGAAGGTGAAGAATACCAAGTTACAAGTTGAGAATGAATTTCTAAAGAACTTGGTTTCCACAGGAAACATTTTTGGTATCTTGAATCAACTAAAAGAGGAAGATAAATACAAATCAATTCCACCACCATTCAACAACAACTTTTTTCCCAAAGTTGACAAAGTAAAGAGGGATGGATATCTTCAACAATTTAGAGATGTCTTCCAAGACAAAGAAGAATTTGTTGATGTTTACAAGAAAGTTGAAGTGAGTGAAGAAGGAGAGTTTGTAGTAAGGGAAGATGTAAGAGAGGACAAGTCAATAGGAGTGCAAGTCTCTGAGGATGACTTTGATTTTGATGATCTAAATATGGATGACTTAAGTGACTTAAGTGATTTGATCACTAACGAAGAGATTCAAGCTGCTGAAAGGGGCATAAGTCAGAAGAAAGCTGAATCAATTGACAAACTGCCTCAACTACCCAAATTAACCCCAAAGATGATCAAGAACAATGAAAGAATCAAAAGAGAACATGCATCTTTTGACATATGTGAAAGGACAAAGGTGAGCTATAATGCAGTTAGGCCACCAAACAAGGCTGCTTTACAAAGACTTAGTGACAACAACAAGAAAAAGGTCACAGAAACAATTTTTGGTGACAACTTATTTCCAATTTACCCAGTTTTCTGAAGCCATGAAGTGTTTAATATTGGGGAAGTTGAAACTATGGAAGAATATGAGAAGAGGCAGTCAAGGCATAAGGGAAGCCTAGATGAAGTGCCTATGAGTATGAAGAAAATCATCTTTGATAAAAGCAAGATTGAAAGACAAGATATTAAGATTGAAGAGTTTGTTCCTTTTTCAATTGACTTTCATGGTTTGAAGACTCAAAAATCACTTGGTGTCAAACCACGTAGATCAAGTGAGAGATTCAAAAAGGCAAGTGATCATGAAAGATTTAAGGGAAAGGTATAGTGCAAGAAATGTGATGAATTTGGTTACCACACTGATTCTTGTAATGAAAGGTGCAATTTTAAGCCTTTTCATATTCCCAATGAGACAAAGTTTGGTCAAGACTTTGTACTTTATAAACAAAAGTATGATGAATACTTGGGAAAAGGAAAGGTACGTGGAAAGGAGAATATGAGTGAAACTGATGAGAAAGCTGCAGAAACGGTCAAAAAAGAAATGAAAGTTGATATGAAACCAAAGAAACCTGCGGCTGAACAAGTTAGAAGAAGCAAATTACACTAGAAATCTGAAACTTTTGTCAAGAAAAACTTTCAACCCTTGAGAATTATTCCCAAATGAGACACAAAATCTGTTAAGTCTGATGATTCTCAAGGATCACCAGGCAATGAAAAGCTAAGAAACAAAGGTGTCTTTCCTAGAAAGAAACCCACTGAACTAACTGGTGATGAAAAGTTTCTTTTGAAGCATGGTTTTGAACCTCAAGGATATCTTTGGAAACCTAAGGTTGAAGCTAAGGAGGAGAAAAATGTTGATGTGAGAGATTATTCAAGTAAGAAGGATTATGTTGTTCAAGAATGTGACAGTGCAGTTGTTGATTGTCAAAGCACAACTTCATTTGTGAAAACTCCAAGGGAATGTGGATATGAAACAGATAACTCAGATAACATTGAAGTTACCCATGGAGATCCTGAACCCATAACACTCACGTCCAATGCTACTACTAAAAATAAATATGATGATTTGCAAGTTGAGATAGCTTGCACTTCATCATCTAACTAATCATTGTCTTTGTCATGTGCAGGAATAGTCCACTCCACTGAATGAAGTATGGTATATGGATAGTTGATGTTCTAGGCACATGACTTGTGACGAAAGGTCACTTGTTAACTATGAAGACAAATTTGAGGGTCCAGTGGCATTTAGCAGTGATGAGAATGGAGGAAAAATTGTTGGTAAGGGTATCTTGACAAATAGTAAATTCACATTTGACAATGTCTTATATGTGGAAGGTCTACAGTATAATATTTTGAGCATATCACAGGTGTGTGATAAGGGTTATAAAGTTGGTTTTGATGACTCATATTGTTTCATCTTTAGACCTGAATATGTTATTCCACCTGATATGATCTTGATGATGGCCCCGAGGAATGGCAATTTATATGAACTTAACATGAAGGATGTTGTTTCAAGGGGTGGTACATGTTTTGTTTCTAAAGTCACTGAAAATGAGTAAAAATTGTGGCATAGAAAACTGTGTCATGTCAATCTCAAGAATATGAACAAATTAGTCATGGGTGAGCATGTCTTTGGCTTACTTACTAGAGAGTTTAGGCTGGATGAAAATTGAGTCTCATGTTAAAAGGGTAAGCAGCACAACTCTTCTCACAAGACTAAGCTCATCAACTCAATTGATCAAGTTCATGAAATGCTTCACATGGATCTCTTTCTTCTTGTGAGTGCACCAAGCATTGGGAAGAAAAGATATTGTCTGGTGATCATTGATGATTACTGAAGATATACTTGGGTTTATTTCCTAAGTACAAAGGATGAGACTACTGAGTTGGTTAGGAACTGTGTAAACAAGATTGAGAATCAACTGGATAAAAGGGTTAAAGTGATGAGAAGTGAAAATGGTACTGAGTTCAAAATTGGAGTCATTGAAGAATTTTGTAACAACAAAGGAATACTTCAACAATTCTCGGCTCCTAGAACTCTCGAACAAAATGATGTTGCAGAAAGAAGAAACAGAACACTCATTGAAGCTGCAAGAACCATGCTAGCAGATGCTAATCTGCCTGTTACTTTCTGGGCAGAAGCTATGAATACAGCCTGCTATGTTCAGAACAGGGTACTACTTAACAAAAGTCACAACAAGACTCCTTATGAAATCTTCTTTAACAGAAAGCCCAATATCAAGTTTCTCAAACTTTTGGATTGAAATGTTCACTTTTGAACACCAAGGATTACTTGAACAAGTTTCAAGCAAAATCCTTAGACTGTTTCTTTGTCGGCTACTCCACACACTCAAATGCCAACAGGGTATATGTTAAAGATCATTTGAGTGTGATTGAGTCATCTGATGTAGTCTTCAATTAAAATAAATTCAACACAGATGATGGTGCAGCATGGCTGTTTGACTTAGAGAAATTGATCAAGTCCTTTAAGATCTACCCTGAAGACTATATTGATTCATTTTACAAAGCTAGTGTGTTTGAAGAGTCAAAACAGAAGACATTGGATTTGGAAAAGTTGTGGAAAAAGATTGCAAGTAAAGAAAGTGAATATACATTCATAAAGGATCTCTCAAGTGCAAATGTTGAGCAAGTTCAAGAAAATGATCAAGAGAACAATCAAAGTCCAAAACAAGATCAAGCAGATAATAATCAAGACAATCAAGAAGTGCAAGATGATCAAGTTCAAGATGGGGAAGATCCAAGCAACCAATCTTGTGAAGAAGAAACTGCCACAGGAGAAAAGTTTCAAGATTTATTTGACAATGGTGCATCCACTTCAGGACAGAACAAAGAGGAAGCACTTGAAGTTAATATGCAACAACCGATTTGGTCATTGAAGATTCAGATCGCAATGAATCAAATCTTGACACACTGTGTCTACAGATATGATAGTTCAAACCCCTTATGTTTAAAAGAATCATCCTTCTGAAAACATCATTGGAAATGTTTATGAAAGAGTTACAAGAAGTCATTCTGAATATGCAAAGATTTGTTTGTATTCCTGCTTTCTATCCCAAATAGAACCAAAGAACATTGTTCAAGATCTAAGGGACAACAGTTGGGTAGAAGCAATGAAAGAAGAGTTGGCTCAATTCAGAGATCTACAAGTTTGGGAACTAGTAGACAGGCCAAGAAACAGATATGCAATTGGAACCGAATAGGTTTTCAGGAATAAAAGGGATGAAAGGGGAATTTTGATTAAGAACAAAGCTAGACTTGTAGCTTTGGGATGCCAACAAGAAGAAGGGATTGACTTTGAGTAAGTCTTTGAACCAGTTTCAAGACTTGAAGCAATAAGAATATTCTTAGCTTATGCTGCCTTTCCAACTTGATGACAAATCTGCATTCCTAAATGGAAAGATATAAGAGGAGGTGTATGTTTCTCAATCACCAGGTTTTGAGGACCCTATTTATCCTAACAGGGTGTATAAGCTAAACAAAGCCATGTATGGACTTCTTCAGGCTCCTAGAGCTTGGTATGATCAGTTATCTAACCACCTACTTGAAAATGCTTTCCAAAGGGGAGCTATTGACAAGACTCTCTTTTACAAGAAGAAAGGAAAAGATTTACTATTGTTGCAAGTCTTTGTGGATGACATTATTTTTGGGTCAACCAATGAACAGATGTGTATGGAGTTTGAAGAGGTAATGAAGTCCAAGTATAGTATGAGCTCAATGGGAGAAATGAACTTCTTCCCTGGATTGCAAGTTCAGTAGAAGGCTGATGGGATTTTCATCAACCAATCTAAGTATGTGCAGGATATATTAGACAAATTCAAGTTTAATGATCTTAAGACAACTTCAACTCCTATGGATTCAAAAGAAAAGATGATAGCTGATGAAAAGGGGGAGCTAGTGGATGAGCATGAATACAGAGTAAAAATTGGATCACTGATGTATCTTACTGCTTCATGGCCTGATATCATGTTTGCTGTGTGTGTCTAGGAAAGGTTCCAGTCAAGTCCTAAGGTCTCTCACATGAATGCAGTTAAGAGGATCTTTAGATATTTGAAGGGAAGACCTGATCTGGGTATTTGGTATCCAAAGAACCAGTCATTTGATCTCATTGCCTACACAGATATTGACTATAATGGCTGCAATATGAGCAAAAAGTCAGGTTGTCAATTTTTGGTTGACAGACTGGTGTTATGGCAATGCAAGAAGTAGACCACAGTGTCAATCTCGACTGCTAAAGTTGTTACATTGCTGCATTTGCCTTCTGTGCACAAGTCCTCTGGATCCAAAACCAGATGTTGGACTATGGTCTGAATATCTTAAACACCCTTATTTGCAATGATAATACTGCTACATCTTTTATTGTTAAGAATCCTGTGCAACATTCCAAGACTAAGAAGATTGAAATCAGACATCACTTCATAAGAGATTGTAGTGACAAAGGTTTAATTGAAGTGAAAAGAGTTGATACAAGTGATAATTTGGCTGACCTATTCACAAAACCACTTGATAGAACAAGGTCATCCTTCTACTGAAAGCCCTGGGAATGATCAACTCTAATGAAGTCTGATTCATGATGTGTGGTTGTTGAGCAAACTGACTATCTTTTCAAGATTATTAGTGAATGCTGTGTGAATGTGTTTGAATATGACACTTTTGATGTTGACTGATATGTGCTTAATTGATTATCTGTGAAAATTTAGGTGTCCTTGATGCTTATAATTGTTTATCAGTTGACAAGTAGGATGTCATGATAAGTATTTTGATTTGAATTACTTGATTATTTGCTTATCTGATGTCATGTTTGAATGTTTGAATATGTGAATAATTTGATATGCTGATGTTGTTAGAATGAATTAGACTATACATGAAGAAGTCTGCTTATTTTCGTGATGTCATTGATGACTAAGATTTGAAAATGTTACAACTGTTTGTGTCAAAATGTGTCACTATGTCAAAATTAAAGGTTCAAATGAATTTTCAATTGAATTTTGCAGAACCACAAAATTTTGATCAAAACATGAGCAAGTTGTGAATGGTGCAGAGATATGATAATACTATTCAGTTCAAGCTTTATAGAAGTTTAAAAGAAGGATTTTCAATGAAAAGTCTCAAAAGAATTACTTTTTCTGAAAATTATGTCATTTGCCCAAGTCTGAGAAGCATATACTTGTATAAGTTTGGTCATGTGATCTACTTGTAGATTCAAAGGATAGCCATTAATCCAAAGACTGAAAGCATTTAAGGCAATAGTAATTTATTCTTTCACTTAAAATTATGCCATTGACTCTAAGCCAAAAGGACATGTATTTATTTATGTGTTTGATCCTGCTGACTTTTTGTAGACAGTCAGGATAACCATTAACCTGGAAGCTAAGAGTAATTGGGGTGACAGAAAATTTGAATTTGGTAGATGATAGTACATTGACTACTTAGCCAATCACATGGATTTAATAGGCTAAAAAGGCACTTAGTACAGTCATTAACATGTATGGTTTCTTTCCCATGATGTGTAAAATCTAAGGTGATATAAACATAAAGAAACTGCTAAACTTTATGTGGAGTTACATTATTTTCTATGCATGTTCCAAGATAAATCTTTCCGAATGATAGGCAGAAAAGTGATTATCCAGTCATACACGAGCCCGTTGGTATTTGGTCCCCAAAATGAGGTATTTAAATGAAAATGACAAAGAACAAATGCTGAGCAAAAAGTAAAGTATAAACAACACAATTTTGTTATGTGCTCAAAGTTATGGAGCATCAGAAAACAATATGTGTTATCCGTTGAGTATTATGCATCTTAATTAAACATTAATCATATCACCAAGGAAATGAAATACATTCTAAGTCTAGACCAGCTGTTAACCTGTCTATACTGTCATAATAATGCTGAGAATAAAGTATTGAGAAACCTACTTAGTCAATATGATCCCATACTTGAGATCTTTTTAGAAAAAGAAAGAAACTGTTTTGAAAGGAAACATGACTAAAATTTGATCTCTAAATGCACAATTTTCTCTTAAACAAAGATCTTTAATGAAAAATATTGTTGAAATTTTGTTTAAGTCAAAAAGTGTTGCATTTTACCCTCAAAAGGGTTGAATAAGTATTTTCTTGTAAGGTTTGATGATTAATAACCTTTTCAGGTACACTTAGACATTTTGATCTAAGTTTATAATTTTCGAGCATGCTTTGAAGTTTTTATCCTTTTCGACTAGAGTTTACTATTTTATCTGAAATTTCAATCTTCCGAGCAGGCTTGATATCTGAATATGTTTGAATGTGTTTACTAGCAAGCTTTAACAAGTTCAAGTTTTTCTAGCACACTTAACTGTTTTGCAAGATATTTGTCTTCTTTCTAGCAAGCTTTGCATCTTAAATGCTGAGTATGATGATTCTAACATGCTTCTATTTAGTTTGTATTGCCTAGCGTACTTTACAGATTTGTTTAGAAATACAACTGGTTACTAGCAAGCTATTTGATATGTAACTACTTAGTAGCAAGCTTTTATATAGTTAAGACTTTCTACCATACTCAGTGTTTTGATTGAAAGTATTAACTGTTTCTAGCAAGCTATTTGATATACTGTGTTCACTAGCAAGCTTTGTGATTTTTAAACTTTCTAGCAAACTTAACTGTTTTATAGGTTGGTTTTAAGTCAGTCTAGCAAGCTTTGTGAATGAATGTTACTTCCAGCAAGCTTTAATGCTTTATAACTATCTAGCACACTTTTGTGATTGACTGTTTGAATTTATTCTAGCAAGCCTTGTGATTTTAAGTGTATGCTTGAATTTATCTTCGAAAAACTCTAAATTCTAGCACACTTAATGATTATGTGTACATGAACATGTTTATTTGAAATTACAAGTGTTTTCGGGCAAACCTAGTTTCCTGGGCACACTTTATGTTTCGAGCACACTTTGAGATACTCAAGTGTTCTCTTAACATACTTACGAGTACACTTTGTGACTAGAACTTAACTCTAGCATACTTTGCTTGTTGAACAGTGCCTCGGGCACACTATGTGTAACAATTTACTTGACTGGTTATTTGCTAATTGTTTATACATTTTCGGGTAAGGTTTGTGGTAAATTGAGTTATTCGAGTAAGGTTCGTAATTAGAAGTATATCATTTATTTGGGTATCATAATTGATTTCTAGCAAGGTTGCCTACTTGTTGTTTTATACTTGATTATTTAACTTGTGATTCAGTTCTCGGGCAATTTTGTATTTCGAGTAAGCTTCCTTAATTTTAATTCACTTCTAAAATTACTGTGATTTGTACTAACACTGAAATGAGTAAGCTTTGTGAAAGTGGAATATAACTAGCAAGCTTTGTAAAAATTGACATTTTCGATCAAGGTTTCCTAACTGAACTTTATCGAATAAGGTTTTTAAGTATTAATATATATAATGGATATTCTTACAGTACGACAGCTATTAACTCACTACACGATAAAAAGCATTTAAAACCCACTTTCAAAAAGTTATAAGAGAGGGAATTAGAGAAATTTTTCACACTTCATTTATCTCTCTCCTTCCACTTTCCCTCTTGTTTCAGTAAACAAACCGACTTATCGCATTCATCAATAATCCTAACCCTAATTTTTCAGCCCTCACAATCCGACTTGGTAAGCTTTAATTAAGTGTTTTCCGACCACGATTAGGTGATAATGGGCTTTGATTATTCATGATTACTAACTCTATGTTTTGTGTGTAGGTTATAAAATTGTCGAAGATCAGGTTCTTAATAATATTTCTTTTATTCTTCTTCAAAATTATAACTTGAAATTACTTAAACCTATGAACTTTAGGCCTAATTTCTGCTTTGAATATGTTTGTTTATGTGTTCAGATATGGCGGATGATGATCAACCGGCCTATCCTTTAGAGCATAAGCACAATATGTGCGCTTTGTTACAGATTACTTCTGACAATGAAGACGTTGCTCCGATGATTAGATGATTACAACGGTCGAACATCCGTTTCGCCTTGATAGAGTCCCTAGTGATATACAGAAATCACTCGCTTGATTTTTGGCGGTCGGCGAGGCTTTATGATGATGTGAATGAAAAGGATAGATGCCACAGTTGTGAAGCAGGAGATACGTGCAACAGAGGGGTTGATAAGAAGTTGGTTGCAGTTAAATGATGATAATCCAAACCCTATTCACCTCACAACAGAACATCTACTCAAGGTGTTTGTTCAAACAATGGGTTATCAGGGGACGGTGCACGAAGGACAATTCCAAAAAGGAATGTTCCCCCATCTTATATAGATTCTTGATACACCACATTATTCGGGGCTTTGCCCCGAGGAAAGGATCATGGACTCTGATGAGTCGGGATCTGGAAAACGCCACTGTTGCGGTTATGTTCAACCAGCCATTCAACTTTTCCAAAATGATATTTGATGGACTAGTGAGTAACTTGAAAAAAGCGAACAATAAGAAATTTTTGACTTATCCTAGGTTTCTACAGATTATTTTTAATCAAGAGTTGAAGGATTGCCCACGATTGGAATAACATATGTGTTGCAAGATCCAAACACTTATAAACGGATTGAAAATCCGGGCAGCACAAGCAGGCTCAATCCTGAGGAGGTGTTTGACATTGCACCATGGCTTTTAATTGAAGATTTTGAGGTTGTTCTTATACCTGAGTTAATCTCAGAGGAGGATGAAGAGGATGGTGAGAGTGAGGATGATGATAATGATGTGGATACTAATTAAGGAGATGATGATGAAAATGATGATGGTAATGAATGAGGAGGTGAAGGTAATTTTGATGATACAGTACAAACTGAAGGGGAGTTCCAACACATATCAACACCACCAACCACACCCATTACCACACCACCACAAACATCACCCTACCCACCACCACCAAGTTACCAAACAACCCAATCTCCACCCACTCAAACACTAACTCTAACCCAAAACCCACCCGAAAACTTACACCAAACCCCACCACAAACCACAACCTAACCTTTTACTAAACCCAATATACAGTCTCAGCCTACCCATGAACCATATATCCTAGAATCCCTACCCACACATCTACATACATTTACATCCACACCTATTACATCTCCACCCCAGACCCAAACCACAAATCCTTTACCAGAACCATTTCCTATCATACCACCTACTACCCCTCCCCATATTTCCAATCTTTACCAAAGAAATTTGATTTGATAATTGAAGCTGTAAAGTTGAGGAATGAAAATGATGAATTAAAATAGGAGAATGATGAGTTAAAAGCACAGTTGGCCCTGGCACATTCAAGAATTCAAACCCTGGAGCAGGAGGTTGAGAAGACCTCAGCTGCCCTAAAACAGGGGGAGAATGTTTCACATAATGAAGCAATTGGAGCTGATAAGGAGGTGATTGAGGAGAATGTGAATGCGGATGGTTTGACATATATCTTGAAAACTTATGATGAGAGTGATGAGGAAGACAATGATGCAAGAATGATACTTGATGAAGATTATAAAGCTAATTTTTCTGGGGGTGAAGAGCAAAATTATGATGTGAATAATGAAGTTTTAAACATTGCTGAAAAAGATGAGGATGATGTGTTGAGAAAGGAGAATGGGGTGGAGGTTGAAGCTGAAAATGTGATTGATGATAATGTAGCTACTACTGATGTTGCTACTGACATTCAAACTGATGTTGTAACAGATGCTTTGACTTCAACTGATGTGCAAAATGACATGGTGATAGATGAAGGTGAGGCTACTGAGAAAATTACATTAACAGAACCAGAAATAGATCAAATAAGTTCTAAGAGCGTTGACCAAGATGCTGAGATGGATGATTTGGATAAAGACATTGATAACTTTCCCTCAGAAACAGAAAGTGATAAGAAAAGAAGATTGGATAAAGAGGAAGCTGTAGTTGATGAAGAAGAGGATGAGGAATAGCCTGTTAAGGAAAGTGTTGAGGAGGATGAGGAAGAAGATGAAAGCACTGCTGCTGCCAGGAGACTTAAGAAAGTTATAAAAGAAACAAGGGAGAGGGAGCACATTGCCCAAACCCTATTAGCTGAAGAGTTGGCAGAGCTGGAGAACCTACTTGATCAAGCCAAAATTGCCAAAGTATTTACTGAAGAAGAGGTTGATGATCAAGTGGTGATTGAGACTTTAAACAATCTGAAAAAGGCTGAAGAAGTGGAATATTCATTTGCTATAGTGGTGAGTATGTTTAGTCAATCTGTGGATCAACCTGAAAAAGAACCTCAAAAGGAACCTGAAAAGGAACCTGAGAGGCAAACTGTTGAATCAATTGATGAAATGAAAGAAAGGCTATCAAAGTTACATGAAGAGTTTGCTGAAAAGGCCAATAGATTTGCAAAGATATACATGAGAAAGAGGAGACCCAGTGAACAAGCTGACAAAGAAATATCTGCAAAAAGGGGCAAGTGGGATGAAAAAAACAAGTATTTTGTTGAAACACCTGATGATCAAGAAAGCCCTTTAAGGCCAGTTCCTCTTCAAACATTGAGGCTAGAAGAAGTACCTGAAGGTGTTCCAAATGTTCTATTTGCAGATGATCCTCAAACTGATGATGTGAAGATTGATGCAATAAATGGATCGCCTGAGAAAGAAGATTCAACTGAAGATGATAATGATGATAACCAAGGTAGTACAGTAGAGAAAGTTGATGTCTTGTCTCCTCAAGTAAAAATGACAGATGATCAAAGGGCAAGCATACAACAGAGCTTGAATGAGGCTAAAAAGAAAAACCCTCTGGTAATAAAGCTGATGAGTCATGGCTTTAAGTTTGAAGATCTTGCATCTCTAACTGATGATGAGCTACAAAGAAAATTGGACAGAGAGAGGGATATTATCAAGAAAGAAATGCAACAGAAGAACATGGACAGTCAAAAATTCAGAGAATATCTGAGACACCATGGTTTCTATGAAAAATATTTGACTCATTTTAAATTTGTGAAACTAAGAGAAGCATACCAAACAACAAGAGAAGATGTTGAAAAAGAAGAAAAAGAGAGACTTGTAAAAGAAGCAGCTTTGGCTGAAAAGATTGATGACTTGAGAAAGAAGTTTGCTGGTAAGTGTGGATATCTGATGGATAAGGGAATGGCCCCAGAAATGGTGAACAACTTGTCTAAAGCTGCTATTGAGTCTAATTATAACAAACTCAAACAGAAAGATAAGGTAAAGAGAAATCAACCTGAGCCATCTGCTATACAAGCAAAGGAAGTTCAACAAGAACCACCTCTCAACAAAAGGAGGATAATGACTTTTAGAGAGAAACAAAAAGCCAAGATTGAATCAAAGAAAACTGAAACTGAAGATGCTTCTATACCAGTGGAGATAAAGGAAGAACAAGTGGATGAACCCACAGATCCATGGTAGAATGATGAAACGATTCAAATTTTGAGAGATGTGATGGTGAAGCAAAAGGGGATGAATTGAAAGGTGTTTGACAATTTGGGTAAGGCACAGCTCAAGCAACTTTTCTATGAACAAAAGTCAGAATGGGAAAGAGTACTGTTAGAGGGTGTGAACCCAGAAAGTTTTGTGGGAGGAAGATTTGTACCGGCTGGACAACTTCATGATGAAAAGATAATGGAAATGATTGGAAAATTGTTCAGAGAGGGTGGAGAAAACCTTGTTAAATTGATAAATTTTCCTGCTGAGAGGATTGTTGCAATGTATAAGAAAACATTTGGAGTCATGGGGCCTACTAAATCGATGAAGTCAATTCCAACTAGGCCCTCTACTTCAAGAAGATACACCTCAATAACCAGGAGAGATTCAAGAAGATCTGGAATCCAAAAAGAAACAATACCACAATCAGATGTTGATCTGCCCATGATGCTCTATTATGACTCAGTCTCTCAATCTTTGAAAGTAATTATGCCGAGCAGACATTTGAGAGATATAATCTTCAAAGATGATTTTACTGAATACACAAGAGAGCAGTTGTAGAAAATGGCCAGTCTTGAATTATATGACTATCATGATACTAGAAAGTTGGTTGGGAGACATCACAATGAGTCATCAAAACACCTGAAAAGTGAAGCTGACACGGGATTTCCTCTACTGAATCAAAAGAAGAAATGGAAATTGACCAAGCATGAGAGGACCAGAAGATTGACACGTATGAGGAAGATAAGGGATGCAGAATATGATTATCTTTCAAAAGTCAGAAACAACAATCCCTTGTCCAACATGAGTACCTATATCAGCATGAGAATGCGCATGATAAGACCCAATTATGAGGTGCAGAAGAATGGTCGAATCACTCAATTGGACTACAACAGCAGAGAAGACCATTACATTCTTGGCAACTCAGATGAACTCATATTAGGGATCATCAAGAATGATGAAGACCTGACCTTATTGCAAAGGGAAGATTTGAGGGATATTGTAGAATTGACAATTCTAGAAAATCACCCTCACTATCAGATTCTTTCCATTTTTCAGCAAAGGGCGGGATCGGTACTAGTTAGAAGAAGACAAGCGGCCCTCAATGCACGAAGAAGATGATTCTTATAATAGGGTTTGTTTTGTAATGTCCAATAGACAAATTTCAACTATGTAGTCATTTGACTTTGATATGTAATATGTAATTTGATTTTGATTTGATGTTTATTTTGCCTAAGTGTAAGTAACCTTAGATGTGTTGTGGGACAACTGAGGTGTTCCAATCTAGGGGGAGATTGTTGAGTCAAAGATTTGACTTGAAATGACTTAAGGAAGTCTAAGGAAGAATGAAATCTTCTCAACCTCCTCAGAAATCGCTATGGAAAACCGAGCACACTTGGACATCCGAGCAAGGTTTTGCCTGTCCTAGCAAGGTATTTTGCCTATTGGGCAGGGTTATCTTCTTGAATTCTTCTTTAGTGTTATTCCGAGCAGGGTTCACTTCATCTACCAAAGGTGTTCATCAAGCCGAGCATAGTTTACTAACTAGCAAACTCTTGGCTAAACCAAGCTTCTGAAGCCAAGTATTTGGAAGATCTAGCAAGGTTTGAGTAATCAAATGTAGTCTGAGCATGCTTGTTGAAAGTTATCAAGAAATATCCAAAGTACTTTCTCTAGCAAGGTTCAACCCCGAGCAGGCTACAGTGCTACCAGCAGAGCTCAAAATGTTACCAGCACATTATGTTTTGCTTAATAAGTTATCTTCTAACAAATGGTTGAAGGGACTCATGAAGAACCGTTTGCTCGTAGGACCATATCGAGCAAAGTTTGCTATGGTAAAGAAGATTGAAGTCTGCTAGGTGAGTATTTTCTTAGAAAAATATTCTAAGTAAAGTCTACCCGGAGAACTATTCTCCAGCACACTTCAAGGTTACCAGGTCTACTCGTAAAGGACAAAAGGCACAAAGCCTACTCGAAGAAGACAAATGTCATAGAGTCTATTCGCAAGACCTGCTTTTACACTTAGTATAGCATTGAATATGTAATTTGATTATGTACCAATCATTAGGGTTTCTAGAAGGAATGACAGCTGTCAGGAGGTGGCAGACCTATAAATAGAATAATTTAGGGCACGCTACCACAGACAAGAGAAACGGATTTTGAAAGCAGACATTACACTTTTCAGACCTAAAGGAATATTTCCTAATTAAGTGTGACGGCTGTCCTAGGATTGTACGGATAAACTTTCCATACAAGAAACCCTAATCGATTATCAATTGTATGAATCATTTATATAAATGGAAACCTTTTGAGTGATTGTTTGTGTATTTTAAATTTATTAATCCTTACGAAACAACTTTGTTTGTTTCTGATTTCGCCGTTAACAAACAGTTTTGTTTCCCAAATTAGAAACTGTCATTAACCTTTTTGTCGTCACATTTATTGTGTGGGTTATGACTTTATTGTGAGTGTGAGCGATCAATATCCGGGATCGACATTTGTTCTTTTTGGAGCATACATGGGAACCATTAAGTGTGTTGGGGGAACAGTTCTCCGAGTAAACTTTACTTAGAATATTTTCCGGAGAATATAATCATCAAGCCGACTTCAATCCTCCTGACAATATCATACTTTTCTTGATATAACCCTACGAGCAAACTTGTTCTTTAGAGATCCCTTCAACCTTTTGTTACTTTAACTTATTTGAACAAATTCAAGTGTGATGGTGAAACTATAGCTTGATCGTGGTTGAATGTTGCTCGTTAGAAGTACTTAAATAATTTCTTCATTAACTTCCTTCAAGTTTGCTGGGACCCTGTTTATTATAAATAAACCTTGCTCGATCCACCAAAATACTTAGTTTAAGCTTGGTTTGGTTAAAAGTTTTCTTTGAAACAAACCTTGCTTTACTTGAAGAACAACCTTGCTTGATGAAGTGTAGTTTGCTCGAACATACACTTATGAATAATTCCAGAAGACAACTTTGCTCGAGGAGAAAAATACATTGCTTGACTAAGTTTAGGCTTGCTCGGATGCCTAAGTGTGCTCGGTTTTCATACTTAGCCATTTTCCAAGGAGGTTGAGAAGATTCTAATCTTCCTTAAACCTTTTCTCATTCAAAAAATCTCCCCCTAGATTGGAACACACTCAGCTGCACCAAAAAATTTTCAAAATACACATCAAATTTTCAGAAAGCAAAATTACGTAACTTAATGAAAAGTTTACATATGAGAATTCTGTCACAAGGAAATTAGAAAATAAATTTAACATAAATATAAAAAGTCTTCATCTTCTTGAGCTTTCGGCATCTTTCTTCGTGTTAAATACCTCTGCAGCAACTTTCTCTTAAGATAAAGAAATATCCCTTTGGTGTGGACGTCCAGAAGACAGATTCCATCTGATTATCTCCTCTAAATCCTCCATATGAAAAAAAATCCAAGTCTGTATCATGCTCAATGATTCCTAGGGCCAATTCATCAGAATTTCTTAAGATGTAAGATTGATCATTTTGTTCAAATACAATCTTAGAAATCCTTTCATTTTTCTAAACCTCATATTTTGGCTTGGTCATCTACCGGCTCATACTTAAGCACTCTTTCATGTCGGCAAGAGGATTGGAATATTTTGTCTTCTACTTTTATGAAGCTTCAGTCAATACAATATCCATCATCTTCCTCTGCCTTTTGGTTCTTTCAAAGTTCGAGAGTTCCAGCTTCCTCTTCTTATTCAACAAAGGAAATCCTTTCTTGGATTGATCTTCCTGTTGGGTTAAGAAAAGACCTAAGGAAGTTTGGAATCTTCTTAACCTTCCAAAAAATGGATAAGAATGGAAACCGAGCAAACTCAGGCCTTATAACAAGCTTGTACTAATTCTAGCAAGGTATTTTGCTATCATAGCAAAGTTATCTTTTGGAATTCCTCTTAAGTGATAGAACGAGCAATGTTCACTTTGTCTAGGAAGGTCGTTCTTCAAAGTCAAGCAAGATTTGTTTCATTGAAACTCCAAATTAAACCAAGCTAAAACCAAGTCTTTTGGAAGATCTAGCAAGGTTTATTCATAATAAATAGTGGTCGCAGCAAGCTTGAAGGAAGTTGATAAAGAATTTACTTAAGGACTTCTTACGAGCAAGGTTCAACTCAGAGCAAGCTACAGTGTTACCAACACACTTGGGTTTGTTCAAATAAGTTAACAAAAGGTTGAAGGGATCTTTGAAAAACAAGTTTGCTCGTAGGACCTTATCGAGCAAAGTTTGATATGGTCAAGGAAAATATTCTTAGTAAAGCTTGCCTGGAGAATTGTTTCCCAGCACACTTAATGGTTACCGGGTCTGCTTGCTAAAAACAAAAGCTATGAAGCTTGATCAAAGACCTGTTTACACTTAGAAAATTTTGTAATAAGTTTGACTATGTTTTGTTTTAATCATTAGGGTTTCTAGAAGGAATGTCAGTTGTCAGGGCAGGCCTATAAAAGTAATAATTTAGGGCATGCCAAAAACACCTCTCTACACACCTGAACAATAGACTGAGCGAATAATGTGATTTGATGGCTGTCTCCCTTCTATACAGAAAGCTGCCAAAAATCTAAAAATTCAACCTTGAAACCCTAATTGATTTTCATTGTATCCTTCACAATATACATGGAAATATTTTGAGTTACTTTGTGTGTTTGTTACTTTTCTATCTATTGAGCAACACTAAGAGTATTATTGATTCCTCCTTTAACATTCTTTGGTTCTTTTCACAAAATAGTAAGTCGTAATCTTCTTGTCAACACTTATGTGTGGGTTACGACAGTGAGCGATTGAGCTATTTAATGAGCTATAAAAGACTGACACTTTCAAATATTTGGAAAGCCCATTCCTTTGTTGCCCTACAAACCTGTGTGTTTTCATAATCATAAAGATTCATTCTTGCCAGTTCCTCCAGTTGTTCCTTCTTGAAATCTTGAAAATCATCTTTGAAAACAATATGGCTTATATCAACACGGTTCATGATAACTTTCATTGATTTTGTTCTAGCATCGAAGTACAACTTTTTGGGTAGTTCCACACCAGTTGGTGGCCTTTGTTGTCGTTGATGTGTGGCTCTTGTTGTTGGGATTGGGACACTTACAGTGGAAGACCTTGGAGCATATTTCATTTTAGGAACTGGTCTTCTCACATGCCAAGTTTGTTCAAACATTCTCATAATTTGATCTTTTGGCATCATCAGAAGTTTCAAATAATCTCCACCCTCCTTAGCCAATATAGTGATCATTTCCATAGTTTCTCCATCAGTTGGCTCAATAGGGGTGGATCTTTGAGTTTGAATCAGTTCACCCCTAGGTCCACAATGAAAGGATAACAATCTCCTCTACTCTTCTTCCAGCTTCTCCCATTTCTCTTTCTCAGTATAGAATAGTTCTTTCAACGATCATTTTCCCAAATTATCAAATACACTCTCAGCCATGCCCTGGGTCATTGTAAGTTCCGAATCAGGATCTACACAATATGAAATCAAGTAAACACAATGTTTGTGCGGAATCCAAACACTATGGTGATTCAAGAACAGTATAAATGAATAACAAGAATAAGATGAACTTCAATGCACACGTTTATTATCACCAAATATCGGGTACATACGTTCTTTACAGATCTACTTTGCTTTCTAGAGTCTATGATGGCTATCAAAGTGCTCTACAATAGGTTGGCCTAGTTGATGACTAAACATTAACTATATGTAGGGTTACCATACAAAAGGCCTAAAGGCCAAGCCCAACTATGCCTAAACTAGCCTAATTAAATCCATACGGATTTTGGTGTTACTAGACAAACCGAAATTCATAGGGATTTCGGTATTACACCATCACAACTATAATTCAATTCTTCAACTCGTCTTCATTTATTTTACATTAATCTTGATGATGTCGTGGCCTTTTGATATGCGTCAGTGTAACCAACCTATGACCCAACAATCTCCCCCTTAGACTGATGCTTTCAAAACCTTCAGAATCTTTACATGACCATGATCAGCAACTTCAGCATCTGCATCCAATACTCTACCATCTCCCCCTTATTGACATCATTATCCAATTTGAATCTCAGATACTTCATATGCTTCCGTTGCAAGGAATCAGTCTTGAAAGAACAATCAAGTTTGATAGAAAGATCAACCAAAATATTTTGAAAACAATTAAATAAAACAAAATAAAATAGACATATTTTTGTAATTTTTTTTTTCTGATTTTTATGATTTTCTTGAAAAGAATTGAAATGAGATCATACCAGCTAAACCAACTATAATGCACAAAACGATATCTGATTTCATGGGCTGAGAACAAAAGCCTGATCCTAGTTTAAAACGATTTCTTAACGCATTTGTTTTGACAAAAGTAAACTTTTACGAAAAGATACGAACATGGTATCATATTGATTAATATGCTTTCACAATGATTCATTTTCAGCATTATTATGATATATAGAGACATGTTGATATCATGTATTAACAAACTTAGCATGATTTTCATTGAATCAATGATACGAGATAAGTTCAACTTAGATGGACAATATTTATGGACCCGTGATGCCTCCTATCTCTTCTCAAAGCGTATTTGGCTTTTCCCAGATCACCTCAATTTGACCCGAACCCCCCAGTGCTTGATCAAAATATGTTCTCAATACAAATAAAAATTTAAAGCTTCAAGGTTGAACGGTGGACTTACATGCCGTCCGGACTTACAGGCATTACATTCGGGGTGTTTAGGACTTACTTGAATGCCCCACCCCTGTAGTTCTAGTTTGGCCCTTTAAGCTTTTGAAATACGAATTTTAATAACACAATATATATTTTTTTTCATTTTTTTTTGTAACTTAGAAGCACAATATTTTTGGTGATCAAGACACTAACGGGCTCGTGTATGACTGGTAATTGCTTTTCTGCCTCTCATTCGGAGAGATGTATCTAGAGACATGCACACATCTTCAAAATGACTCTCCATAGTAAGTTTAGCAGATTTAGTGTATATCACTTCAACTTTTACGCATCATGAAAGCTACCATACAAATAATTGATTGTTTAAAACCCTTTTTAGCGTAGTAACTTCACACATTAGGCACACATAAACAATTTAGCTTGGATCAAACAATCAATCAAACAATGACCGTTGGGTATTATATTTTAGACCGACGCATAGAATCGTTACTCGTTTATAATAAGAAATTAAAAAAGACAACAGGATATTATAACGAGTAATTGAATCATTTTTCGGGTGAAATATTATATTATATTTTATTCCTTTGGACTTATCCATGTGGCGGTGAAGTGAAGACCAAGGAAAAAGACTAGTATAAATTGATGATTTAGATCATTTATTTGGGTCATGTGTGCATTGTGAAATTTTTTATTGTATTGAGAGTTTGCCCACGGGGAAGAGCTCTCCCCGGGTGGTTGTTCCTTTAATATTATGTATGTATGTATGTATGTATGTATGTATGTATTAGGGTTCTAGATTAGAATCATTCGATTAATGAAATCAAGCTACTACATCTATCTTTTGTATTTTGATTACAATTGTTCATCCTATTATTGATTGTTAATCAAATCAAACTCTCCACAGCCATCCATAATTATCGTTCAAGAGTGAATACATGTTATAGATCGATACTGAACCAAGCTCGTTCATAGATGTCCGTTCACGACACACGCTTCGGAACTAGGGCTCGGTTATGTCAATTTGTATCAAAGCGCGTTACCTAATCGTACAGACTAACTGTTGAATTTGATTCAATTCGCTCTTGAATCCGCCATGGACATTCAACTTGAAGTTTGTTGAAGTTTATTTGTATTTGATTCAATTCGCTGAATTTTATGGGTTTTTGCATGGTTTTGGACGAAATTTGATGATTCGAAGATTACTTATGTAAATTCATGTTTGAGTTGACGATTAGTTTGGAGATTCAACATTGATTTCACATTTATATGGTCTGTTTCGTCAAGAATACTGTTTCATTTCGTTTTTGGCTGAACTCGTTTATATTTTATGTTCTAAATCGGATTTTTTGATGAAATGGATGAATGGTTGGTTATAGGATGTTGATTTCGTGATTATTTGATGAGATTTCAATGATTAATTCATGTATGAAGTGTTTAATTTCGGATCTGAAATTTAGGGTTCTTATGTTCAAAATTGGGGGAAAACTGAAATCACGTGTTTATGGTAAATTGGTGACTGATTCTTGTTCTTAAGATGATTATGATGTTATTGTTGAACTTTTTTTAGTCCCGAGCAGATGTTGTTGCTGATTTTTCTCGATCAGGTTGATTACATGGGCGTTCAATCACAAGTTGATGTATGCTTGTGCAATAGATTACTCACAAGCATTTAGAAATGATTGTCGCACCGGCTTGCCATGAACATATATGATAATTTTCGCAAGCGCATTCTGCAGCAAACGAGTAGCTATTGGTGATGTTATTGAGCTATTAATTCACAAATAGTTATCTCTTAACAAATAAGTATTGGTTGATGCAGCTGGCTATACGATTATGAGCTGCTACTGCACATTAAAATGATAATAACAGCGGTAAAACAGTTAGTTTTGTTGTTGTTAGATTATTTTCAAGTAGCACCTGCTGATATGGTCTTTCACGAGCATTTAATCAGTTGTTAACGAGTAGTTTTGCTGCTGGTAATTTCCCGGGCAGATTGTTATTCTGTTGCATAAACGAGTAGTCAGATGATCTCAGACTTATTCACGATTGGTACAATCAAATTCTGCATATGGATGCATAATTTGCGGGGCATTTTCGTATTTCAACAGCGATACAAGCTGTTTATGCTGTTGTAACAAGGGAAGATTGGGTAAAATGATGTTGTTGCATACACATTGTCTCGAAATCTGATGCAAAACAGTTAAATGCAGGGGCAGATTTGTAAATTTAAATCACATATAAGAATTCAACAGATGATGCAAGTCTGATCTGCTAAAAGTACAAGTCTGATGCTGCTGCTGCACTGTGTTACCAATTTGTTGTTGATCAATTTCTTTCCGACAATAGCCATTCGATAATAGCAGGCTCGTGTAATTATTTTTTGATCTAATTCACGAGGGTTAAATGGTAAATAAAAAAAACTGTTGTTGCTGCTGCTGCACATCAGATTCTTACACGAGTAGTTGCAGCATATAAAACTTCACAAGTACATCATATAGTTGCTGATTCTTTTGCTGATTTGGTACAATTGTTACTACACCTACTGGTTTAAGCTTGATGCAATTGATTGACAAGTTATTCACGAACTTAAGCTGCTGATATGAGGTTATGTTGCTGCATTAATGAACAATTGTTGCTGATTATTTGCTATTAATGTGCCAAAATTGCTCTTAAAACGTGCTGAAAACATGTTGAAATTGCTGTTAAAATGCGTTGTTAACATGCTGAAATTTGCTGATTAAAATGGGTTGTTAAGGAACTGATTATGCTGTTGTTTTTATTGTTGATATTGCTGATTTTGCTGCATTTTCAACTGATCTTATTAATAAACGCGCTGAGACGAAATGATTTTGGTGTTGAATTGTTGTCAAAACATGCTGAAACGCACTGTTTAAGTGCTGAAACACATTGTTTAAGTGCTGAAAAATGCTAAAACGGACAAAAACATGCTGATTTTGCTTCTGTTTGCTGTTTAAAGGCGCTGAAATTAGCGGCTTAAAAGCTGAAATGATTTGTTTTCGCGCTGAAATTGCTGTTAAAAAGTGTTGTTAACGAGCTGATTGAGCTAGTAATATGAAAAGTTGTTGCAGTATTCTACTGAGTGTTGCTGCTGATTCGTAGGGGCGTCAAGGTCATTTTATTGCTGATATGAAAGGGGTATTTTAGCCATTTTGTTGTTGGTACAAGAGAAAAGTTAAGTATTGATTATCCAAGCACACTTTAACCCCAAGCACATAATCAATAATTGCTCCGAGCACATCTCTTGAAGCCCCGAACACTTAAGTTTTGTTTCGAGCACAAAGTTTTCTAGACCCAATCACAAGGATAAAATTTTTAAGGCTTCGAGCACATGTGTAAATTCTTGATCATGTCTTCCGAAGGTTTGGAAAGAAAAATGTTATGGCATATTCACGAGCATGTCCTTTGCTCGAGAGCATGTCTAGTTGACTTTCAAAAGTCAAACGGGCCAAGATGAACAAAATGATGTATACTTTCTTATCCGTTGACTTTTTTTCCGTGTGTTCTTAACGAAATATGTTTGCCAAAGTATGATTAACCGTTTGGAAGTGACTTTTCTGGTCAACTCAGTCGTTGACTTTGTCGGGCCAACGAGGGGTATTTTGGTCTTTTTTGAATATTTTTGAGCAAAAATTGGGCAAAAATCACAAAAATTTCACAACTTCAACAAAGTGCTTATAAGAACAAGATGGTTGATTTATCCGGATCATTTCAAGAGTTGACTATGTCAAATGTCAACTTTCAACCACAAAAGATTGTTTGAATTGAAGATGTTCACCCGCACTTGATTTAAAAACACATTCGTTTATGACATTGCAACGAAATTGGGGGAGAATTATTATATGGAATTTTATTGCAAATTTGGTCGAATCAAGTGAAAGACTCATTTTAAAGAAAATTTTGAGTTTATTTCCTTTTGCGATTTTAGATTAACTCGTAGTTGATCATTGATGTTTGAATCCTCGATCTTATGCCTATACAGCTATATCCAAAAGAGATAAAGAGAAGATTATTTGGAATGAAAAATGGGAGACGCTTATTGTGAGGGGAAGAATTTCTATGAAAGGCATCAGGTTATGAGGTGATCGTGAAAATTATTCGATGGCACCGGTCTAAGGGGAAATTGTTGGGTATTATATTTCAGATCGACGAATCGAATCGTTACTCGTTTATAATAAGAAATTAAAAAAAGACAACAAGATATTATAACGAGTAATTGAAGCATTTTTCGGGTGAAATGTTATATTGTGTTTTATTCCTTTGGTCTTATCCAAGTGGCGGTGGAGTGAAAACCAAAGCACAAGACTAGTATAAATAGATGATTTAGGTTATTTACTTAGGTCATGTGTGTATTGTGAGATTTTTTATTGTATTGAGAGTTTCCCCCCGAGGAAGAACTCTCCCCGGGTGGTTGTTCCTTAATGATTATGTATGTATGTATGTATGAGTGTTCTTAATGAGAGTCATTTGATTAATGCAATCATGCTACTACATCTATCTTTTGTATTTTGATTACAATTGTTCATCCTATTATTGAATGTTAACCAAATCGACCTCTCCACATCCGTCCATTGTTATCGTTCAAGTGTGAATACATGTTATCGATCGATCCAGAACCGAGCTTGTTTATACATGTCGGTTCACGACACACGCTTCCGCACCGGGGCTCGGTTCTGTCAATGAATGTTCAAAATCCCTTTTAGCCTGGGTCAAATTTCTATTTGAAAATATTTTGAGCTTCTATAAACCTTTTAACTGAATAATCATATTACTTCCCATATATTTATTTAGAAGACATTCCCATATAGTGATTTAGAAGACATTTTTAATTCAATCGGCCTGGTCACTTTCAATCTTCAGGTAAATGACTATCCCGTATGACTACAAGTAGCAAACAGGACCAAACATATATAAAAATACATGTCCCTAGAACTTTGAGTAACCGACATATTTTTAAGCGAAAGAATTAAACAAAACACACAATAGTCGCCCAGTCAATTTCAATCTTCAGGTGAATGACTATCACATATGTCTACAAGTAGATAACAAGACCAAACATACACAAGTATATGTCCCTCAAACTTAAGTAACCGACATATTTTTAAGCGACAAAGTGCAAAACCTGTATTATTTTACTTTAAGTACACACGCACAATCTTTTTGTATATTTTTTTAAATTCCCCCCCCCCCCCTTAAAATTGTTCAACATTTTTATAGAAAAAGTATGTACAAATTTACCTAAAAAAGAATCAATCGTCGAAACGTAGCATTTAATAATAATATATGAAGAAGTGTGATAGTAATCCAACTGAACTTTCGACACTCTTTGAGTTCTAAAAATTTAATTATCTTTTAACAGTTTCAAAATCATTTGAGTGTAAACTTGTAATATTAAATTTGAATCCTTAAGTATCGGTGACCTATTGTACAGATACTCGTGGTTTTGTAAAATAGGCATTTTGTTTAACTACTGGATTCGGTTGAAACTTATTACCTTTTACCTGAGTAGCTTGTCTTGTAATAGGATGGTAGTGACAATCCTTTGCCAAATACCCAGTGTTCCCTGATGTGCAAAACGGTCTATTAAAACCTTAACCTAAGCTAGACACTCTAGTTTTAACTTTATAACTATAGACTATACTAATGCTAGACCACTATACAAGCAAGTGTACCTATCAACTGTAGAAAAGCCTGATGAAGTCCGGATATCGAACCACAGGACACTAGCGACACCTAAACTACACTCTGACTAATAACATAAATAAATAGATTTAATTGATTTTTGTGTTTTGTAACTATTAACTAAATAAAAATGATTCTTTAAATTTAAACGACCAGACAGACACTTAAAATACTAGGTAAATATCAAGGATAGGGATGCACTACTCAGGTTGAGAACCAACTTGTAACACTCAGCTCTCACTAGGTAACGATAACTATGATGGTAACCACTTTCAAAGATACGAACAACTAGGAAAACACTATGTGATGCTAGATCTCCTCCTTGTCTCAACTAACACGACGTAGGTAATCCTAAAGACATGTTTAAACACCAATGGTTTTAGTTTCGGATATCCTTCTTGTCTCACCAACCTGTGGGATGTTAATTACTCAAAAAGCTCGGATCTCCTCCCGGTCTCATCGTGCTAATACACCCTAAATTATAAAGGAGTAATCTAGAAACAATGGATATTGACTTGGGATAACAAAGAATATTAGGCAACTTAGGGGAATCTCCGCCCGGTCTCCTCTTACCTAAAACCTAACACCATAGACTATCCCAACTACCTATTACCTCTCGATCAGAAAAGTAGGCTGAACAAATAAATCCTCCAAGTTCTCAAATAATGTTTCTATGGAATACGTTAACATAAGCCATAAATTAGCTACAAACACCAAGTAAGTAACCTATTATGCACCCATACATGAAAGACATCCACAAAGACGCATAAGAAACAAATACTTAAGTAAAAATCAGATCTAAATACTCACATGCTTCAAACTCAATGTCAATAAATCTTTACTAAAGCATCAGCCATCATACAAAACCGAAAACCGAATAATAACCAAACAATCAACAAGTATTCATCAACAACCCGAGTAGTCACAAGCTTAGCAATAGATAAATATTAAGAACAAAAAACAAGTCAATATCATAGAATAAAACAGGTTCAACATGTCTCAAAACACAAAGTTAAGAAAACCGAAACAACTAACTGTTTAAGATACTCAGTTAACTTGAGTTCCTTAATAATGTTTGTACCAGGTGCTTCCCACACCTCATAAAATACCCTAGCAAACTCCAAAACATCTTCATAAGTGGTCTGGGTTGAATGGCTCCCTCTTGTGCAACTTTTTGGAAGTATGGTAAAAACCCCTTTCAAATTATTGTTGCCGACCCCCACTTAGTTGTAGGTTCATTTCCCCTTTTATTGTGAATTCACAGATGGAGTCCTTTTAGACATCATGTGGGCACTAATTAATTCAACCCTCGTCTAATTATTATTTTTAAGGATCTGCTCGTTTACTTACATCCCAATAGCACTCATTTATTTTATTTTTTCCTTCATTCTTGTGGTCTTTATTGTCTACATTATAATAGCTAACAAATCAATTTTCTTCAATAATGCTACTGTACGAGAAAACCAAACAACTTTTTGTTTTTTATATTCATTAATTATAATTTAAGACATTTTTAGATTTAGATTATATGATGATATGAATTATACTTATAAATATATTCAATTATTTTGCTTTTGGTTAGAGAGTTTCTATAATACTCCAAATTAGCTCGTTGTTTCTTGAAGCCTTTACAATCCAAATATGAGCTAACTAGGATTTATACTCAAGAAAAACCAGCCAAAAATTACTCGAAAGTGTAGTGAATCGTTATAAGATTTATACATAATTTTGCCCATATCATTCCCGCATATGAAACATGCCTTCATCCTTCATCTAACGTCAACGAAAGCACTTGCCTCATGTTGGGAAGGACGTGAAGTTAAGATTTATTTAAAGTTTCTTCTTAGGAAAGGTTTTTTGCATTCTTCTTGCCCCTTGGTGTAGCGTTTCTGATTTTGCTTGTAATAGGGAACATATAGACGATGAACACAATTATTGGCTATATTTCCTTGTGTGCCAAAGTGGTAACATCTTTGCCTCTTAATACAAATAGCACCAAATGATTTATCGACACATAAAGATCCGGAGGACCTATGAGGACGAGACTGTCCTTGTTGTGGTGTTTTCTTATGTGCCTTACCTTTGTTGCCACGACTCTGTGTATTACTATTGGTACAATTTTGTGTTGTGGTGTCATCTGAGTTTGATGACACGTTAGAATACGATTCCTTTTCATTAGCCCGAACCCCTTCACTATCAGAAGCAACAACATTTACTATTTATGCAAATGTAGTATAAGCATCAAAATTGTTCACATATTTAAAAACAAGGTTAATTACCTCTAGGGATCTTGATCCAACAATTTCATATTGAACCTGCTTACCATATTTCATAAACTTTTCCATTTCTTCCTCTTTTTTGGTAAGAGGAAGTCCAGTGTATTTGTTATTATATGGAGGTGGAACCATACTGTACCCAATACCTTCACCCGTGTTTTCTTTCCATTTTAATTGTTTTTCAATCATGGACTCAATAACAACACTAGAGACATCAAATTTCTTTAAATTTAATTCAGAATTTTCAAATTTACTAGTTAACTTAGCAATCTCCAACTTAGATGCTTCTAATTTGGCGGTTAATTCGGCAATTTTCTGTTTAAAATATGAGTGATGACAATATTTTATGCTAAAGTCGGATTAAAGTTTAGAGAAATTCTTTTGTTGTGCCTCTAGTATTTCTTTCAAAGCCTTTTTGAATTTCTTAAGAGTGAAGTTTTCATGTTTTATTCCCTCCATTTCTCTAATCAAGTTACTATTGTGAGACTTATATGAATCTACCTTATTAACACAAGATTGATAGCATATATTATTTGTTATCTTAGTTAGCATGGAAGAAGTTTGAATGGAAAAAGCTATGAATGTTGTTTCTGATGTAGTAGGTTACCCTTTTAAAGTTGAGAACGAGCTTTTCAACACTAAGTTAACACCGAGAACTAAGGCCCACCAAAGAACGAGAACTAGACCGAAAAGCCCACCGAGAACACATAAATTTTACCGAGAACCCTATTGTCAACCGAGAAAACAACCGAGTACTTTACCAAGAACACGAACCAAAGGCTTAACCGAGAACCCTTGACAAAACAATGACGGCTGAGAACACAAGTAACCAAGAACCAAAGAAATTGACTGAGAACCAGCGAAACCCACCAAGAACTCAGGATGTGGGTTGAAAAGCCCTAAATGGTCAACTGAGAACCCGAAAGAGTAAACTCCTTTTATGGAAACGAAAACCAAATCCCAGAAAATCAGGAATTTGAAACATTTTAAGTTGACCGTGAACCCTTTTACCAGCTTTGACTAAGTAGTTTTGGCAACAAACTAAATCCCGAAATTTGTGGGATTTAAATTTTGACCAAAATTAACTCAATCTCTATCCCAAGATATCTCCTTCCACATCCGATGACTATGTCACCGAAAAATCAAACACCATGGCCACACTTAACAGCAAATCTTGAATCCTTGATATCACAACCGAGCCTAGAAAAGGTCAATAGGCTATGATACCAATTGTATGTCCCGAATCCGGATCTAAAGAATATTATATCAAGTCAACACGATGTTGGTACGGAATCCAAACACCGTGGTGATTCAAGAACAATATAATTGAATAATAAGAACAAGATGAACTACAATGCACACGTTTATTATCACCAAACATTGGGTACACACGTTCTCTACAGATCTACTTTGCTCTATAGAGTTTATGGTGGCTATCAAAGTGCTCTACAACTTGTTGCCCTGATTGATGACTAAACATTAACTATATATAGGGTTACCATACAAAAGGGCCACAGGCCAAGCCCAACTAAGCCTAAATAGCCTATCCAAAATCCATAGGGATTTTGGTGTTACTAGAAAAAACATAAATCCATGGGGATATTGGTATTACACCATCACAACCATAATGCAATTCTTCAACTCGTCTTCCTTTATTTCACTTTAATCTTGATCATGTCGTGGCCTTTTGATATGAGTCAGTCGAACCAATTTATGACCCAACACTCATCATTAAACCTTGTTGGGATGAAGAAAAGATATAATGAAGATTGAAATCTTCTCAACCTCTCTAAAATGTCTAAGTATGGAAACCGAGCACACTTAGGCCTCCCAGAAAGCTTTTACTTAATCTAGCAAGGTACTTTGCTTTTCGGGCAAAGTTATCTTCTTGAAGTCTTTTTAAGTTTAAGTTTGAGCACACTTCACTTTTACTAGCAAGGTTGTTCTTCAAGTCAAGCAAGGTTTGTTTCCGAGCTAACCCTTGGCTAAACCAAGCTGATACCAATTCTTTTAGAAGATCTAGCAAGGTTTATTCTAAATAAATAGTGATCCTAGCAAGCTTGAAGGAAGTTGATTAAGAAATATGCTAAGGACTTCTACTAGCAAGGTTCAACTCAGAGTAAGCTACAGTGCTACCTGCACAAGATACAGTGTTACCACCCCACTTTGATTTGCTTAATAAGATAAAGTTAACAAAGAGTTGAAGGGATTTCTGAAGAACAAGTTTGCTCATAGGACTATATCGAGCAAAGTTTGATATGGTAAAGAAGATTGAAGTCTGCTAGATGGATATTTTCTAAGGAAAATATCCTAAGTAAAGTTTGCTCGGAGAACTGTTCCCCAACACAGTTTATGGTTACCAGGTCTGCTCGAAGGAGACAAAAGCTGCAAAGCTTGCTCGATGACCTGTTTACACATAGAATGTTTTGTATTTTATTTGAATATGTAATGCTACTATCATTAGGGTTTCTAGAAGGAATGTCAGTTGTCAGGGTAGGCCTATAAAAGAAATAATTTAGGACACGCCTAAGTGACGACACCTAGACCTTACACCTGATCGTGATTTTGATGGCTGACATATTTCTGTACGGAAATCTGCCCAAAATCCAAACATTACATTCTGAAACCCTAATTGATATCTGATTGTTTCTGACATTATATTAATGGAAATATTTTGAGTCACAATGTGTGTTTGTTACCTTTGTGTCTGGTATGCTACATTTAGTGTGTTAGTGTTTCTTAAATTAGCAAGTCGTTAACCTTCTTGTCGACACCTAATATGTGGGTGTCACACCCCCAAATTTCCACTAACGGAGTTTTACCGTAAGGCGGGTGACAAATCAGGATCCGAACACATTAATCACACCAAACGACATCTATATGGTCTTAAAAGTTTTAACAAATCAAAATAAAATGTTCAGAGTACTTAAGTGCTAGTGCGGAAGCTAAACAAAGTGAGGGAGCCATCTCCCAAACAAGTTTAAATAATTCATGGCGCTACAAGCGCAAAACCAATATCAAATAAATATTTTAAACTTAAACCCATGCGAGTCCATGCATGCAATGTTATCCTAATCCAAGTGCTTGCTAGTGACCTGAGGAAAACATGCTAAAAAGAGTCAACACATATGGTTGGTGAATTCACAGGTTTTCAAAGTAAGTTATGTTCTATCAGTTCATAAACATTTATAAATAAAAGTGGCCCATGGTTAACTACACTTAGTTAACTTGTTGCCGCATAGTGTTATGTTTCCATCACGACCGAAGCTGACTAGTTATTGCCTCAAGTCAAGTATTGCCAAAACTTAACAATGTTTGGTCAAAGTTACACCCCGTTCGATCTCCAGTCGAGAATAATGCAGGGTGGGGTTTGTCAAACCCAATAGTACTATTTAAATTTACCACGCCAGTTAACCTTAGTTAACGGTCCGATGTTCGTGAGGACTTTCCATAGCAAAGAAACACTACGTTATAAGCAACCAAACGGTTGTGTAAAGATTTAGAGCAAGTAAAGTAAAACAGTTTTGCATGTTTCCTCCCCCAAAGGAAAGGTATAAAAGTGGGGCCGTAAACTCACTTTGTTGGTGCTTCGGGTATTACACAAATCCGACCGAAGTAAATGTGTCACGTGCTAAGACCCTAAAAATGCAAGTACGTAAGTAACTTATGGGATGGTTCCTAGAACCACTAGTATCCAACAATCTCCCATTGTTTTGAAAAAGACTTTTGACCAAAGTTTGACTTTTGTTGACTTTGACTAAAGTTTTGACCTTTGACAAAAATATTGACCTTTGACTAAAGTATTGACCTTTGACTAAAATATTGACCTTTGACTAAAATGTTGGACTTAGAATGTTTACCTTATAATTCTAGTCACACTTAATCAATCATCAAGTATACACACTTAGCCATATTCCTTGCAATTCTATGATCAATACACTTTCACAACATCACAAGCAAGACTACTATTTAGTCAACTAGTTCTAAGTTGACTTAAAAAGTCAAAGTTCTAATTTACCATAACTAACATATCACAATTTGCAATTATCTCAATTCAACCAACACCTTTATCACCTTTAACAATTTATACCACCTGAACTGATTTTTCTCATCAATCAAAACTCACAATTAAATTACCAAATAAATCACACATGTACACATCAGTATTAGGTTCAACATATATTTTTCTCACAATTTTTGGATTTACCAATTCATCCAGAATATTCATATACTACAACAATATGATTTATATTTCTACAACAACACAGCAGTAATCAAAAATTTGTCAAGAATTCCATATTTGTCCAATTGATGCAAGACCAATTGGACTAGATTCCTAATTCAATTTACAACATCCTAGAAGTAGAATTATATCCATATCTATTTTTATCATCAAGTTATGAAATTTACAACTCAACTCAGAATTATTTTCTCTAATTTAGATTTGCATCCTGATTTTGTAAATTAATAAAAAGTATTCAAACAGTGTCCAAAAATTAAGATTTCGGACTTTCTGAAAACTAGATTCAAAGTACATGTTCATAGAATCAAAAATCAATCAAAATCTCAAACATATCATCAATTTATTAACAATACAATCCGAGACACCAAGTCTGCCAGCAAGCAGTTTTAGGCACAATCCACTACAAAACACAACTTTTATATCCTTATGATTCCAAAATCATCAAGAAACATTCTTACCAAATCAAATTTCATGTCTTATTTTTATCCATTTGATTTCATAAGAAAAGTAAAAACACATGTATTTATAAAAGACTCAAAAATACTAATCAAGACACATACAAAAATCCTTTTTACTTGTCAAACTTTGATCATCCCCTTTCATGATCCAACCATTTGGATACAAGGTTCATATGAATTAAAAGAAAAAGAAACATATAAACATAATAATCTACTCACTTTGCTTGATCAAATGCTTAAACCCTTATTTACCAAAATCACCAACTCTTGTGTTATGGAGAAAATACTAGAAGATGATTGTTTGTATGAAAGAAAATGAGAGTATGTGTGTGTGTGTGAGTATCACGGCCAAAGAGAGGAAAAGGGAAAGGAAAAGGTGTTGGCATCCAATAGTTGTAACCTCCTTGTTATTAACAACCCTTTATGATTGATTTAATGAATAAAATTACTTAGGTTAACTTTTATTAACTCATGTGTGACATGTTACATATTTTAATAAACATTTCCTATGTAGCATAACCTAAGGTTCCATTTAAATAATAAACATGTTACATGACATACAATATAACCTATTTAATCATTTAGCTTACTTACAATCACATCATCATGTAATAACCATAATATAACATATTAATCACATAGCACATTATACTTATCATACATGTTATATGACATGTTTATTATAACATGCAAGACGAGTTTATTATCCTAGTTATAATTAGTCCCTTATCCTTGTTTAAGTCACCAATGACACGTTGACTTAAATATACGCATACATGACATCACATGTACAAGAGTTCATACTCATAGTTAACAGATCTAACTGGGATTATAGACATAGTCAACAGGATTTAACTGGGTTTAGTTAACAGAGTTAACTTAAAAATGCCGGATGTCACATCAAACCCTTGTTGGAAGAATTTTCGTCCCGAAAATTAATGTGATGTCACCACTAGACTGGGACATGAAAGGGATAGAAAAGAAAAATTTTAGGTTTTTCACATCATCCCCTTGTTAAAAGAATTTTCGTCCCGAAAATTAATGTGATCTCACCACCAGACTGGGACATGAAAGGGATAGAAAAGAAAAATTTTAGGTTTGTCACATCATCCCCTTATTAAAAGAATTTTCGTCCCGAAAATTTAAATCGTACCTATGGTTTGGCTTCATGTTTGAATAGGTGTGGATACTTTTCTTTCATCTAGTCTTTGCGCTCCCATGTGAACTCTAGTCCACGCTTAGAGTTCCAACGAACGCGAACGATAGGAGTTTTACTGTGCCTACGGGTCTTTACGTCCTGATCCATGATTTCCACCGGCTCTTCAATGAAACGTAACTGTTCGTCCACTTCTAGTTCCTCCAAAGGAACTATCAAGTTTTGGTCAGCCAAACACTTTTTAAGATTTGATACGTGGAAGACGTTTTGTACCCAGCGGAGTTGTTCCGGTAAGTCCAACCAATAAGCCACTAGACCGATTCGTTCCACGATTTCGAATGGCCCTATGTAACGCGGGCTCAAATTTCCCCTATTTCCGAAACGAATGACACCCTTCCACGGTGCCACTTTTAATAAAACTTTGTCCCCGACTTCAAATTCCAAAGGCCTTCTACGCTTATCAGCATAACTTTTCTGACGATCACGTGCTGCTGCCATACGGTTATGGATCTGAACTATCCTCTCCGTCGTTTCATGAACTATTTCAGGGCCAGTTAGTTGGCTCTCACCCACTTCTGCCCAGCAGAGTGGTGATCGGCATTTACGCCCATACAGAGCTTCAAAAGGGGCTTGTTGTATGCTAGTATGGTAACTGTTATTGTAAGAGAACTCAACCAAAGGCAAGTGCGTCTCCCAACTGCTCCCAAAATCGATGATGCACGCCCTTAACATATCCTCCAATGTTTGTATTGTTCGCTCCCTCTGACCGTCTGTTTGTGGATGATAAGCCGTGCTCATATCCAGTCGTGTACCCAACGACTTTTGCAACGATTTCCAAAAGTTTGAGGTAAACCTAGCATCACGGTCCGAAATAATCGATATCGGCACACCATGACGGGAAACGATTTCTTTAATGTAAATGCGAGCCAGCCTATCCATCTTGTCCGCTTCTCGGATGGCTAGAAAATGTGCGGATTTGGTCAATCGATCCACTATGACCCAAATCATGTCGCAACCGCTGGGTGTCTTGGGTAGTTTGGATATGAAATCCATTGATATCTGTTCCCATTTCCCCATAGGAATTTCGGGTTGTTGAAGTAATCCCGGCGGTTTCCTATGTTCTGCTTTCACTTTGGCACATGTCAGACACTTAGCCACGTACCCAGCAATTTCCTCTTTCATACTCGGCCACCAGTATAGCTCTTTTAAGTCATGGTACATCTTATCTGATCCCGGATGTACTGAGTATCGGGATTTGTGTGCTTCGTCCATGACCAGTGTTCTTAGATCCCCATAACGCGGTACCCAAATTCGATCATGGTAATACCGAATGCCATCCGACTTAACCTCTGAGTACCCGTCTACACCGCGCAAAGATTCGACATCGAAATTCTCGGCTTTCAGAGCTTCTAACTGGGCATCCCTGATCTTTTCGGGTAGACTAGAGTGAATCGTTAGTTGTAAAGCCCTAACCCTCCTGGGCTTCAAAGTTTCTTTTCGGCTCAAGGCGTCAGCCACCACGTTGGCTTTACCTGGATGATACTTAATAGCACATTCATAATCGTTAAGCAACTCGACCCATCGTCTCTGCCTCATGTTCAGTTCTTTCTGCTCGAATATGTGCTGGAGGCTCTTATGGTCAGTGTAGATCGTACACTGGGTTCCATAGAGGTAATGCCTCCAGATTTTTAGTGCAAAGATGACGGCTCCAAGTTCTAAGTCATGGATCGTGTAGTTCTTTTCAGCGGTCTTCAGTTGTCGAGACGCATATGCGATGACCTTTTCCCGTTGCATAAGCACACATCCAATTCCTTGCAGTGAAGCATCGCAGTAAACAACAAAGTCTTCTACTCCTTCGGGCAGTGATAGGATTGGCGCACTACACAGCTTGTCTTTCTGAGTTTGAAATGCTGTGTCATGTGCCTCGGTCCACTTATACACAATGCCCTTGCGGGTTAAGGATGTGAGTGGTTGAGGAATCTTGGAAAATCCTCCAATAAATCTGCGATAATAACCAGCTAATCCTAGAAATTGACGGATCTCGGTGGGAGTTTTCGGGTTTGGCCAATCCTTGATTGCTTCAATCTTGGACTGGTCCACTTGGATTCCCTCCCCACTTACCACGTGGCCCAAAAATTTTACTTCACGCATCCAGAACTCGCACTTCGATAATTTGGCATACAGTTGTTCCTTCATGAGTAGCTCCATCATTAATCGCAAGTGCTCTTCATGTTCCTCCCTTGTCTTCGAATATATCAAGATGTCGTCTATGAACACAATGACGAATTTATCAAAATAAGGCTTACAAACACGATTCATGAGGTCCATGAATACGGCTGGGGCGTTTGTTAACCCAAATGGCATAACGGCGAACTCATAGTGTCCATAACGAGTACGAAACGCTGTTTTCGCAATGTCTTCTTCCCGAACTCGGAGTTGGTGATAACCCGACCTAAGGTCGACCTTCGAGTAGTAACTGGATCCTTGCAGCTGATCGAACAGATCATCAATACGTGGCAAGGGATACAGGTTCTTGGTCGTCACCTTATTAAGTTCCCGATATTCGATACACATGCGTAGAGTTCCATCCTTCTTCTTCACGAATAGGACTGGAGCTCCCCATGGGGATGAACTGGGGCGTATGAAACCCTTATCTAGCAGTTCTTGCAACTGCTTAGACAGTTCCTCTAACTCCTTCGGAGCAAGGCGATACGGTGCACGAGCTACAGGAACAGCTCCTTGTGTCAGGTCGATTTGGAACTCCACTTGTCTGTGAGGCGGAAGGCCAGGTAGGTCTTCGGGGAAAACCTCAGGTAAGTCTCTAACAATAGGGATCTGGTCGATTGAGACCTCCTCCTCCACAGCCTCGTCAGAACCTTTGTCGGTGATTAGGGCTAAGATCGCAGTATGGCCTTTACGCAGTAACTTCTGTTCCTTCATAAGGGAAATGATCCCAACTGTCGCACTCTCTTTCTCACCATGAACAATGAGAGTTTCTCCCCCAGGGAGAGGTACGTGGACGATCTTCTCGTGACAGACAACCTCGGCTCGGTGCTCAGACAACCAATCCATCCCAATAACTAAGTCGAAGCTACCAAGTTCAATCGGCATAAGATCTATGGGAAACAAATGACTAGACAATTCTACAGTACAACCCTTCAAAATATGGGACACTTGGATGGCTTTACCATCTGCTAACTCGATAGTGTACTTAGACTCTAGGGCAGATGGGGTGCTATTAACCATTTCACAAAATTTAGTTGACACGAAACTTCGATCGGCCACGGTATCAAATAAAGTTATCGCATAACAACCATTCATTTTATATTTACCGGTAATAGTTACGGAGTCGTTAGAAGTCTCACCTGAACCACCACCAATAACGAAGGTTCTTCCCCTGCCTTCACCTCCATTGTTACCATTCCCATTGTTACCATTCTTCCCGTTGCCATTTTCCCCTCCGTTACCAGCATTCTTCAGTTTGGGGCAGTTTCTCTTAAAGTGACCCTCCTGTCCACACTCAAAACACCCTTTCGGGGCCTCTTGAGGTGGGGCTTGTTTCTGGGGGTTGTCTGCTTGGCAAAACTTGGTTTCATGGCCATGTCTGCCACACTTGTTGCAACAGTACTTATCACATTTCCCCGCATGATGGAAGTTACACTTGTTACACTTTGGGAGTTTCCCCTGATATCCTCCCTGTTGTTGGTTCTGGCTCAGGTAGTTGTTCCTGCGAGGAGACTCAAACCGTCTCTGTTGATTGTGGCCTGAAGAGGTGCTCTTGTTGTTGGAGTTGTTGTTGCCACTACTCTCCCACTTGCGTTTATTATCGAATGTGCCAGTAGCAGACTTCTTGGACGGGAGAGTGCCTTGTTTGACGGCTAGATCAGTTAACTTATGAGCTAACCGGACGGCATCGTGAATGTTGGCGGGATTTGCCGATGTCACCATACTCTGGATCTGCGGAGGTAAACCGTCAATATACATTTCGACCCACTTATAAGCAGGATCGACCATTTGAGGGCACAGTATCGCTAACTCATGGGATCGTGTCGTATAAGCCTCAATGTCGGAACCCTCCATCCGCAAATTCCAAAACTCATGCTCTAACTTCTGCACTTCACCACGCGGGCTATACTCGGTCTTGATCAGATTTTTGAATTCCTCCCATGACATAGCATTGGCCGCATTTATACCCAACAACTGAACTTGGGTATTCCACCAAGTAAGTGCTGACTCCTCGAGAGTCACTGTAGCAAACTTCTTCAGGGTCCTCCACTGGGTCCTCTGGAGGTGCCACCCGGTCCTCAAGATCCCGAATACGGTTACGAGCAATGTTCAGTTCGTTAGTCAGATCTGTCACCCTGTCTGCAAGCATCTGCAACTTCTCACCTAGCCTCTCAACTTCAAAGGTTAACTTGTAGTACATCTCTGACCTCCGATCGTAGAGCTCCCTCAAGAAATCCATCTTATGCTTGGCTCCACTCTGTTTCTGCGCTAGCTTAGCAATGTCCGACTTCATACCCTGTTTCCCGCACTGCGCCTTATCCAGGCCAGAAACAAGTGCAGCTATCACTCTCTCAGGAGGGCATGGCAGGGCGGGTAGAGTAGGGCAAGAAGGACCTACAACAGCTAGGGGTGGAACCTCCTCCTACTCAATCATCATGGTCACCACCTCTGGGTACCATTCCCAGTTGCACTGGGGCTTAGGCAAGAACGTGTGCTCTGGTGAAGACTCCTCAGCAGTAGATGTGCCAGCATCAGGGATGGTCCGCTGCCTCTTCATTCTCGGGGACGCAGGTGATGTGCTCTCCTCAGCGATGATAGGTGCTTTCTCACGGGCGTGATCAGCTGACGACGAAGACATACTGTGACACGAGGGTTGGGGTTGGGATGAGTGAGTGGTATCTCATGTATATATGTGCAGTGTAACTAATGCATCATGAAAAGCTATAGACCGGACTGCAACCTATATGAAATGGTATGCAACCTGGTTCGCTATAAACAATGGCTCTAAACTAGATTCAAAGTACATGTTCATAGAATCAAAAATCGATCAAAAACTCAAACATATCATCAATTTATTCACAATACAATCCGAGACACCTAGTCCGCCAGCAAGCAGTTTTAGGCACAATCCACTACAAAACACAACTTTTATATCCTTATGATTCCAAAATCATCAAGAAACATTTATGATTCAAAATCATCAAGAAACAATCTTACCAAATCAAATTTCATGTCTTATTTTTATCCATTTGATTTCATAAGAAAAGTAAAAACACATGTATTTATAAAAGACTCAAAAATACTAATCAAGAAACATACAAAAATCCTTTTTACTTGTCAAACTGTGATCATCCCCTTTCACGATCCAACCATTTGGATACAAGGTTCATATGAATTAAAAGAAAAAGAAACATATAAACATATTAATCTACTCACTTTGCTTGATCAAATACTTAAACCCTTGTTTACCAAAATCACCAACTCTTGATTTCATAAGAAAAGTAAAAACACATGTATTTATAAAAGACTCAAAAATACTAATCAAGACACATACAAAAATCCTTTTTACTTGTCAAACTGTGATCATCCCCTTTCACGATCCAACCATTTGGATACAAGGTTCATATGAATTAAAAGAAAAAGAAACATATAAACATATTAATCTACTCACTTTGCTTGATCAAATGCTTAAACCCTTGTTTACCAAAATCACCAACTCTTGTGTTATGGAGAAAATCTAGAAGATGATTGTTTGTATGAAAGAAAATGAGAGTATGTGTGTGTGTGTGAGTATCACGGCCAAAGAGAGGAAAAGGGAAAGGAAAAGGTGTTGGCATCCAATAGTTGTAACCTCCTTGTTATTAACAACCCTTTATGATTGATTTAGTGAATAAAATTACTTAGGTTAACTTTTATTAACTCATGTGTGACATGCTACATATTTTAATAAACATTTCCTATGTAACATAACCTAAGGTTCCATTTAAATAATAAACATGTTACATGACATACAATATAACCTATTTATTCATTTAGCTTACTTACAATCACATCATCATGTAATAACCATAATATAACATATTAATCACATAGCACATTATACTTATCATACATGTTATATGACATGTTTATTATAACATGCAAGACGAGTTTATTATCCTAGTTATAATTACTCCCTTATCCTTGTTTAAGTCACCAATGACACGTTGACTTAAATATACGCATACATGACATCACATGTACAAGAGTTCATACTCATAGTTAACAGAACTAACTGGGATTATAGACATAGTCAACAGGATTTAACTGGGTTTAGTTAACAGAGTTAACTTAAAAATGCCGGATGTCACAATACTGATTGAGTGATATAATCGGGACCGAGAAGTTGTATCAGAGCCTATTTCGCTATTTTGATAAAGAACTGTTGCTGATTACTGTTGATTATTAATGATTTGAAGATGAAGAATGACGTCAGCTAAATACTGCTCCACTGATTTGTGACGTCAGCTATTCTGTTTTTCATTTCTCAGATCTACAATTTTTTTGAGGTTTAAAAGTGTTTTCCCTCTTAGATCTTCATTTCTTTGTTAGGGCACGGATAATATATGATGAGGATAGGTTATCCTTGAGACACCTCTGGATCAATTAACCTTAACGAAGAGTTCCGGAGTTGAGCCAGGATCGAGGATCCTCAGTATTTGTTGTTAGTAATTATTGTTAATTATGTGTAGGTTAATATTTGATAGGTATAACGGCTCGACGACTTGGTCACCCTATTTAATCGCTACTGCACTCATAACGCACGTGGTCAAAGAGATGTGAATGGCTAGTGGGAAGAGTGGCGCAATAATAGGAACATTAGTTATTTGTTATTTTCTTTACAACGAGATATTAGATAGCTAGGTCACACACTTTATTACTTCGCACAAATTAGTATTATTCATAGTTTTCTCTAGCAAAACACACACTTAGATATTCTTGTAATACTAATCAATATCTCCAATCATTCTAACCCGATGTTTTCTTTACTAAAATGGTGATAGACAATTGTCATCACCCGGCGTTTTTGTGCTGGCGATTCGACCAAGATCAAGGGCTTTTCCTCTTAACAAATCCTTGTGTTTGTGTTTGCAACTTCTTCATAATCGTTAATATCAATCTAGCACTAAACCTCACATTACAAATTTGGTTCTATTATCCTTAATGGATTTTTGACCAACACAATTTGGCGCTCACCGTGGGGAAATTGGTGCTATAATCAAGAAAATACCATATCAATATTCGACCTTCTCAATTAATGCCACCATCAATGGCCTCTCAACAATATTCTGCTTCATCCACCATGCCTTCATCAGTTTCTCACCCACCAAGAACTTTACCACCGACGCCTCCTCCACTAAAAGGAGCATAGGGGCTACTGCTGCTGGAAACAAGACACAACTTCTAGTCTTCCAGAGCTCAAAGACCACTGCTGCCACTCATGTGGTAAACTCTAACAATGACGTTCCTGCTATGTTTTCCCAAGTTAAGGCGTACATAGAGCAGCAGAACAAGACTAACCATAAGATCTTACGTGAGATAGAGGATATCAAGAAGAATAAGAGGCCATTGGAAGATCAGACTCCTTTGATACCAAGGATGCTAGATTTCACCACTCCAGGAACCTTGGCTCACGAAGCTCAAGGATCCTCGCTCTTCCAGCAAGGATCGTCTATCCTTCAAACGGGGTCCATGGGTCAGCAAGCTCAAGGATCCTCGTTCCTCCAGAAATGATCATCTATACTTCAACCGGGGTCCATGGGTCAGCAAGCTCAAGGATCCTCGTTCCTCCAGTAAGGATCATCCATCCTTCAACTGCATAAGGATCCTTCTGGCAGAGTCAAGGTTCCTCAGGAATTCAACATCAAATGTCTTCAGAGATCCGTGAGGGAGACATCATCCCTATGCAGATCATTGCCTCTGGTGAACTAACTACCATAGCAGATACTTCCTACATTGGCTACTCGTCCGGGATGTCGATGTTTAGTCACCCAAGAGGTAATTCTTAGAATCCCATATCCTTAGATACTATCCTTGGTTCCATGCAGGATACAGGTATTAACCATGCAAAGTTTGATCTCAGATTAACACTTACTAACACAGATCTAAGATCTGAGTTGTTTATCGATTAAACCTAAATACAGATCTAGTTCGTAATTGCCATTGAAGTGTAGTAAATATGTTATATCTCTCTATACATATGTGTATGTATATGTTAATAATATTAATATGAAGATTGAGAGAGAGTATTCGGGCAGAGGTTCGATGATTATCTCAAAAACTGAAATTAAACGTGAACGGTGTTCACATATAAATAGAAGATGGGCTTAGTTCGTTAATATTCCCTAACGAACTAGAGACTACTTCGTTACATACATTACGAAGAAATACGCTTAACGAATCACCCCCTGATTCGTTAAACATCCTTAACGAATCAGGAGGGATAATAGCTTAAGTCTTAGTTCGCTAAACGTCCTTAGCGAACTAGACATTACAATAACGAACTAACAAGATAAATTAATTGTTTATTACATTAAACAAAATGACAAATACGTTAACGATAAATACAAAGAATCTAGACGCAAAACCGTGCACTAACAGACACCCCCTCGTCTTGAGCTCTTTGTCTTTGGTCTCTACTTGAAACGCTTGGACTGCCAGTCTCTGCAACTACGAAATCTGTTTTCATAACAAACACACCCAACGCGTTGGAATTGCATAGCCAGGTCATAGTCTTCATCGCGCTCAATCAAAATCTTGTTCTTGTGCAGCACGTCATTGTTGGTCTCAGTTAAATTAACCAACCACATTGGGTCTATAATCTTGATAAGCTCAGTCTTCAGTCCTTTACAAAGCACAATGACGGCCTCACCAACACGATTGTCGTAGTACCAGCAGTCGAATGAAAGATGCATGTGCTGGTGCATTGTCTTCACCGGCACCTGCTTCATCGTCTTCGGTGGCTTTACCTTAAGAACAAGCTTCCTCCAGCCAGTCCTTGGATCAATTTCATCAATACGTTTACGTGTAGGGACCTAGGGCTTGAAAAACTTGAAACCATGATTGACCTCGAATAGCAGGTGTCGATGAAACCACTCAGCTGTCCAGTCACCACCACGATTGACAAACGGGCGACACGCGAGGGTACGAACATCCCAACGCGATAGGGTAAGAACGTCCATTATAGTCTCGTAGTACTGGATTCCCTTCTCCCATTTAACTATACATACCTTAAGATCAGAGTCAGAGAGCCAGGAGACAATATCACCATGAACCTTCGATACAGTCTTGAATGAGGTCACTTGATTAGCTTTGGCTCTAGCAGCAGCTTCTTCCTTGCGTTCTTGATCAACATATCGATACGCCTTGATAATCTTACTCACCTTCTTATAGCTGAACCACTTAGCAATATCAACATCAGTTGGGTTCTCAATCGAGTTGAAACAAGTGTCCACAACCTTTTTACCCTTGGACGTCTTTTTCAAATCATCCTCAGCTGCTTTAACCGTTTGCTCATTGAATACTGGAGCACCTTGATCAACGTTTGTTTGTTGAAACAAGTCAGGATACTCCTCAGCAGTGACGTCTTCCATAAATAAAATCTGTATTCATCTGAATAGACAGATCATTTGTTATGCATTCCTCATTCACCACCTCAACGTCAGGCTCTTTCTCTAAAACGGTTAAATGTTCATCATTCAATCCTAGCAGTACGGAAATCTGCTCTCGTGTTAGAGACCTATCAACAAACTCACCAACCTCAATCTCATCCCTGTTCACCACACTCCTAACCATTCCCGATCCATCAACAAATATAACCGTATCAGCTTCAATCCTTTCAATCAGTTTAATAGCAGTTGAATCATGATACACAACAACCTGCTTACCCGAGTCATCACCGCCACTTGTACCAGCACCGGAAGGTGAGCCGTGCGCTTATTTAGGCTCACCTCCTGCACCAGACTCGTCAGGATCTTGGTCATCATTCTTGAGTTTCTTCAAGGTATCATCTTTGCATGTTAATTGCAAAATCAGATCATCCTGTTCTTTGAGTTTCACCCCCTGAGACTCAACAATCGCACGAAGCTCTTTTGTCTCTTTTTGACAGTATGACACATAACTCATCAGCTTTCTTTGATTCTCCATAAGGCGGTCTTAATTCTGACGATCAACAGACATTTGGTTTTCTTACAGATGAAGAAGATTTAACAACATATCTGTCTAACAGTTTGGTGGCAGAGCATACAAAGATGGTTGAACAGGCTGGATTGGTCCTTGAGGCCGTGTGATTCTCATAAACGAGACATCACTCGGTGGAGGAGGCCTCATTGAAGGAGTTGGAGGAACAGTTGAAGGTGTAGGAGAAGGCATTGGTATTTCAGCTAATGTCATCTGTGGAATCGTACCAAGCCGCTCATGAGAGACCATCGTAGTTGTCAATGTAAGTGCCGGAGTGCTAGTAGTAGGTGGTACTACCGGGCGTTGAGGCATTGTTTGACGAGGCGGTGGCACACCAATAATCACACTAGCTCCAGCTGATACTCGTCTCTTAGCTGGAACTTCAGGAGTTGGTGCTTTACCCTTCCGTTTTCGTTAACGTTGAGCTGAAATGGTAGCAGCTAACGCAACATTTACTGCATCTTGTTGCTCTTGAAGAGCAGCATCACCAGCACCACCACTACCACCGTCTCCATCATCTCCATCATCATTACCATCGTCATCGTTCCCACATTCTCCTCCCTCACGCTTGGAATCCGAGTCATCGTGGATCCAGCATTCATTAGGAGGACATACATAATTAGGGTTAATGATATGACCCTAATTAGTTGGGCACCTTTTGGTTTTCTTGAGAAAAGTTAAACTTAGTTGCATTCAATTGTTGTTCAGCAACTTGAGAATAAGTTACCGGTTTCTTAGACTTCCGTCTTAGATACGTAGCTTGGACTACATTTGAATTAACATTTTTGCAAATTGGTTTGGTTGGAATAAACTTAGGTTTAACGGAACCATGAGTTTTATTCACATGAACAACTTTTCGAGGATGCACATTAGAAAACATAATATGAGCATCATCAGCATACGACACAGGTCGTTTCAGAATCTCCTTTAACAAAGGACTGGTTTGGAATGGTCCTTGATAAAAGGATGAAGATTCTGATAGTTCTTGCCACAATTTCTTACTACATGACCTTGTTGACTGCAAAGGAAACTTCGCATGTCAACATGATGATGTTGAGAGTTTTTTGGAACATGTTACACAGATGATGAATGATGAATCTCATTTTTGGTCATGCTCTTAGCAATATCATCAGATAACTCAGATTTCTTTTTCAAGTAGAATTCTAAATTAGAACATTTTGAAAAACTTTTCAACGTATCTGTCCCAGTTGACTTCACAAATTGAACTTTCTTAGCTTGTTTTAAAACTTGTTTTGCTTTAGTCAATGGATCAGATGGAGCTGATGTTTTCGCTTGAGTATACAAACGTTCAAGTTCACGAATCTTGGAGGTTTCATTGTGAAACACACTCTCAATTAGTTTAGGTTTAATGATACTTATTGTAATGTCTTTCTCAGTGAACATCGTGTCCATCCCTTTTAACTTAAACACACAAGCAGATGATGGCTTAGAGACATTAGGATTTATGAAACGCAACAAATCCTCATCAGAAATTTTGGGTTTTTCTAGTTTCTTAGCCCTCACTGGTTTGACATTAACATGAGCATCATGTTTCACCTTGGTTGTGTGTGAACCACATACAGCCTCCTCAAATTCATGAGGTTCACAAAGTATGTGATTTGAACTTGGAATGTTCTTGTTTTTGTGTATGATTTCAGGTTCGAACACATCCTCAATGATAACTTTGTCAACATTTTCAACAACAACCTTGTTGCTTTGAACATGAGGTTTCTGAATTGAAGATTGGGTTTTAACATCTTTAGTAGTAACTGGTTTTGCTTTTTCTGAAATCACAGGTTCTTTAAGAATGACATCTTCCTCAGTTGGAGCAAAAGGGTTAATTTTATAATCATTGTGAAACGGTGGAGGAATTTCAACAAAACCTATACCGTTCTTTGAATCTTTTTGTTTTCCAGACACTTCAATAATTTCATTCAACAGAAAAGAAGAATTTCAAAATTTACCCAATTTGTTCTTCAACTCAAGAACCTCATTCTCAAGTTCGGTTATTTTTGAACGATGTTTCAAGATTTCTTGAAACTTTGGATCATTAATTGTCATTTTCATAGATAACTCAGCTTTGAGATCATGGTTACTTGTCGACAATGCTTCAATCTTTTCACGAGATCTCATTTGAGATTCGAGAGATTGTCGATAAGTATCTTTCAACGAAGCAATTTCTCTGACTAAATTATCATTGTGATTCTCTAAAGATTCTAACTTAGGCTTGTTAGATTCATAGTCAACACAATTTACTTTAACCGATGATGTAGCAGAAATAGAATGACTAACCTCATTAATCTTAGCCATGCATGCAAAGACAGTTGTAGGCTTGTCACTGGAGTCATCAGAATCAGATCCAGAATCATTATCAGAAGACAACTCACTTCTACTTGCATCTTGAAAATCTTGAGTAAGCCCAAACAAAGCCAAATTAGCTTGAGTATCGTTACAAAGTAGTCGTTGTGACCAATCATCACCATTAGCTAACATTGCTTGTGACCCAGAACTTGATGGTTTCTTTTCAGCATCATTACCTCGTGGTGTTGAAGAATTTTGATTTTGACCACGAGGACCAGTATACTCATTTTTCGGTTTGTCACATTCTTTTGCAAAATGCCCAAATTCTTGATAATTATAAAATTTCACCTTTAACTTGTCAAATCCCAATTTCTTGTTCAAGGCAGGAAGATCTTTTCCAGTTCTTTGCATAAATCTTTTCACTATACGAACAATCATTACCATGTTCCACTTTAAATCCATGATTTCTAAGTCATCTGGATCAATCTGATCATAATCTTCATCATTCAGATCATTAGTGGCAATCTTGCTACTAACCAGATTTTCGTAAGATGTCATGAAAGCTGATAGAAAAGCAAAATTTTGTTCAGCTTCTTTCATGTTAACATTTGGAGGTGAAGCATACTGATTTGCAGTGGATGAACTTCCTGAACCAGCAGAAACATTTGGTGATCCAGATTTACCAGCAGTATAAAAACATGCTCTAGGATCACTATAGATGGTTGTTTCATTTTCTCTTCCATTCTGGGTAAGAAATGCGGTAATCGGTGAAATAGTTGAGCTTAGAGGCATACTCCCACCATAGAAAGCAGGATCTTGACTTTCCTTAGATGATTTTTAACACTTAATTAAGATCATATTCACGAGCTTCAATCTTTTGTAAAAACTCACTTGCAGTCAAGTCTTCATTGAAATAACTGTTTTCTTTTAATACCATTAAGAATGTAGAGTACGAGCTTGGTAGTGCACTCTTAATAGTGTCAATCTTATCAATCTCAGAAATTTCCATCTTCATTTTATCCATTTCTGCAATCAAGTGATTAAATCTTGTCGTCATTTCTTCAACCGTCTCACCTTTGAGTAAGTTAAACTTTCAGAATTGAAACTTAAGCATAACCTTTTTTCTTTCAGCAGTGTTTCCCATACTTCTCCTTCAGATATGTTGAAAAAAAGAGGCACAAATTTTTATACTACCCACTTGGTGAAAAATATTCTCAGGTAAAGCCATGGTTAGAGTAGAATAAGCTTTTGTCTCTATCTCTAATGTTTTCTTCTCTTCTTGTGAGTATTGATAAATAGCTTTAGGTCTAAAACATATGGTCTCATCTCCAATCATTGGAACAGTATAAACTTCATCTAAGCAATATGAGCAGTCAGGGTGAACTGATCCTAGATGAGCACGAAACCGCGCTTCCCATTTGGCAAAGTCACTAAACTTCATCAATCTTGGACATTTCGAATGTGAACCTATCTCGGTATCAAGTCGCAAAATTTGTTGCATTAACATATTCTGTGAGGCTAGTGCATACATACCAGCCATTTTTTACAGATTTCAAAAATTCAAGGATAACTTGTGAAGAATAGAATTAACGAATGGTGAGCAGTGAATGTAACGAATCTGTAAACAGTTATAGCGAACTGTGAACAGTTAATTAACGAATCAAAACTTAATGAAGTTAAGATTGATCAGGAAGCGAATCACAAGTGATGTTTAACGAATTAAGCAACAAATCAGATTGTTAACGAACGAGTCCAACTAACAAATTGATGAAACGTATCCCTAAGAACAAGCGTAGCGAAGTAGAAAATTTTCTGTAACGAATCACTAAGATAGACTTAGCGAATAAGATGACGAACCAGCTAGAGTTGATAGTCAATCAAACTATAGCGAATCAGGTTGTTACAACCGTTTGTAACAAACTCTAACACCTAATGCCACGTGGCAAAGGTTGTTATAACACAAATTCCAAGATGACCACGTGTCACACTAATCTATGAACACGAATCAGATAGATTAACGAACTGATTACACGAATCAATTATAGTTCATAGCGAATGGATAACGAATCAACTAGACCTCATAGCGAATGGGTGCGATATGTTAACGAATTAATGAAAATAACGTATCAAATCAATCTCGTATTCAAATCTTCAAATCTTCAACGAAGATTTCTAGAAATTTGGAAATGAAGAACTCAAAACCCAGAAACTCAAATCCGTAATACACACTCAATACGTAACCAAATCTCACAAATCAAATACCAAAACACTCGTCATCACCACACCAAATCAAATCAACTATACTCGTGACCGATTAACCCAGATCACCAATCCAATTATTCCAAACCAATACTCTGTTTCAATTAACACTGAATTCACACCAATATCAATCCAAACACAGTCCTATCCTCAATTCCAATCCACAATACCTCACCAATACTTTAACCACCCCAAACCCAGTCCAATCCTTCCATAATTAATCCAATTCAACCTTAATTCGATTCAAACACAAACCGAACATTAAATTATCATGAACTAACAATTAAACCTCTAAAATAACAAGTTAACTATCAAATTCAGGAGCAAAAGAGCACCGAAAGCTCTGATACCACTTGTTTGATCTCAGATTAACACTTACTAACACAGATCTAAGATCTGAGTTGTTTATCGATTAATCCTAAATACGGATCTAGTTCGTAATTGCCATTGAACTGTAGTAAATATGTTATATCTCTCTATATATATATGTGTGTGTGTGTGTATGTATATGTTAATAATATTAATATGAAGATTGAGAGAGAGTATTTGGGCAGAGGTTCGATGATTATCTAAAAATCTTAAATTAAACGTGAACGGTGTTCACATATAAATAGAAGATGGGCTTAGGTCGTTAACATTCCCTAACGTACTAGAGCCCACTTCGTTACATACATTACGAAGAAATACGCTTAACGAATCACCCCCTGATTCGTTAAACATCCTTAACGAATCAGGAGGAATAATAGCTTAAGTCTTAGTTCGCTAAACATCCTTAACGAACTAGACATTACAATAACGAACTAACAAGATAAATTAATTGTTTATTACATTAAACAAAACGATAAATACGTTAACGGTAAAGACAAAGACTCAAGACGCAAAACCGTGCCCTAACATGCCATGGCCAAGGAGCTCCAGAAACTAAGGTATATGATATCCAGTGTACCAGGAGTGGTCCGACCCATTCCTAAAATACGAGAAGGAAGCCACAAGCTATCAAGATTTGCTCTACCAATAAGTGATGCTGAATCCCAAACCGCTTTCAAACCCCCAATATGAAGGTGTACGATGGTACCACCGATCCAGAGGAACATGTGGCTCAATATAGGGAAAGGATGGAGATCAATCCAATTTCTGAAAGACTCAAGGATGCCTGTCTATGCAAGGGCTTTGGATCCATATTAACAGGATCTGCGCTTAAATGGGTGCTAAGTCTTCCTCCCTATTATGTTACTTCTTTTTCACACTTAGTTCATTTATTCAATAGCCAATTTTCTTGTAGTAGAAAATTCAAGATATTAACTAGTGACTTATATAGAGTTGTTCAACCTTATGATAAATCCTTAAGGGATGTTGTTACAAGGTTTAGCAAGGAAGCCCTAGAAATCCCTAATCATGATTTGGCTATGGCTGTTGAGGCATTCAAGATGGGACTACATGGGGGCTCCCCATTTTATGACGATCTTGTGATGACCGCATGCAGGACTTTAGATGCAATCGGAAACAGTGCACTCAGATTTTTAAGGCTAGATGATGAAAAGTAGATCCAAGAACGGTTAGGAGCTCCCACAAAACAAGAGTCACCTAACCAGAAACAAAGATCCACATTCAGAAACAACAACTCAAAGCCGTACTCCAAATTCAACAACCAAAATGTCTGAGCAGTCGAAGAAGGAGACGAGGATAATGAGGATTTCCCAGGTATTTCCAAGTATTGCTTCTCTGTTGATACTCATGGTTTGATTTGTGCCATGAAGGATCTTGGAGATAAAGCAAGGTGGCCTCAGAAAAATGAGAAAACAACATCCTTCAAAGACAAATCCAAGTGGTGTGCATACCATGAAGATTTTGGCCATCAGACCGATGATTGTATTGGTTTAAGGAGGGATATTGGATACCTCCTAAGCAAGGACCATTTCAAGGAGCTCTTAGGAAGAAAAAGGTCTAGGATCCAGGATCTTGAAGATGTCCCACAAAAAGAAACTCCGCCCCCACCTGATCCAGAAGTCATCAATTTCATCTTCGGCGGCTCGGATATATGTGGAACCTCCTTTTCCTCAACCAAGAGACATGCTAAAGAGACTAAGTTGGAGAAGGGAGAGCGACCTGTCATATCCACTACCCGGACGACTGATTAGAGAATCTTCTTTGATGATGAAGATTAAGCAAGCATCCAGGATCCTCATCAATACGGTTTGATTGTAACTTTAATTATTGCTAACCATTATGTGTGCAGGATCCTAGTCGACGGTGGAAGCTCAGTCAACATCATCCAACATGATGTACCCCAGAAGATGAAGAGTATCCCAGACTCGGAAGTCATCCCCCGAACATCCGTGCTAGTTGGTTTCAGTAGCGAAACTAAGAAAACAATGGGGGACATCAAACTCCCTATATACATTGAAGGGTTAAACTCTTATCAAAATTTTTTTCTTATAGATAACTTGTCTTGTTGCAATGTAATTCTTGGCAGGCCATGGCTACACGGAATGAAAGCTGTAGCATCTTCTTATCACCAATGTATAAAATTACCAACTCCTTGGGGAGTAGTAAAATAGATGATGACCAATTGGAAGCTAAGAATTATTATTCTTCGTACATGTAACTGACAGCTAAACAAACGATAGCATAGCAACTACAACAACATCCTAGGAACGTGCAGGAGGATCGAGAAGAAGACCTAAAAGAGGTATCCTTGGATCCCGAGGATCCAGACGTAAAAGTTTTCCTAGGATCCAGTATCCCTACTAGCATTGAAGAGGATATAGTATCCTTCCTCAAGAGACGAAAATCTACATTCGCCTTCAAGCACTCCGACATGACAGGTATTTCAAAAGAGGTAATTACTTATAAGTTAGGCCTTGTAATTCTATTAAACTCGTCCATCACAAGTGAAGGAAATTCGCTCCTAAAAGGAACGCGATCCTACAAGAAGAAGTTGAAAAACATATTAAGGCCGGTATGATCAGAGAGGTTAAGTATCCTCGATGGTTGGGTAATGTGGTTGTTGTTTCAAAAAAGAATGGAATGTGGATGGTGTGTGTCTATTTTCCCGATTAAACAAGGCATGACACAAGGATCATTTCCCATTACCACATTTAGACTCCATGGTGGATGCAACAGCAGGACATGAGATGCTTACTTTTATGGATGCTTCCTCTAGATTCCAACTAATTCAGATGGAATCATCTAATCAGGAAGACACAACATTCATGACTCCTACTGGAATATATAATTATATTGCCACGCCATTTGGAATAAGAAATGCAGGTGCAACTTATCAACGCTTAGTCAACATGATATTTAAAGTCCAGCTAGGGAAGACCATGGAAGCCTATATAGATGACGTGGTAGTGAAATCCAAGAAGGCTGAAGATCATCTTAAAGACTTGGAAGAAGCCTTTAATATCCTTGACCTGTATAACATGAAACTAAGTCCATCTAAATGCCATTTTGATGTTAAGGCTGGAAATTTCCTTGGTTATATGGTCACTATGAGAGGAATAGAGGCTAGCCACGAACAAATAAATGGCATCATCAACCTTAAGTCTCCCGTTAATACAAAAGATGTACAAAGATTGACTGGAAGAATCTCAGCCTTGAATAGATTCATCTCTCGATCTACAGATTTTTATGATATCCTTAGAAAGAATAAAATGTTCGAGTGGATGGAGAAACATGAGGTTGCGCTTAAAGACTTAAAGTATTACTTGTCCTCAGCACCAGCGTTAATGAAGCCGTTGGATGGAGAACCCCTATCCTTATACTTAGCCGTATCGGGTAATGCAGTAAGTGTTGTCCTTGTAAAGGATCATGAAGGGGAACAACATTCTGTTTATTATGTAAGTAAAGGTCTCTAGATGTTGAAGCTAGGTATTCTCATTTAGAAAAATTAATTCTTGCACTTATTATGGCTTCTACTAAGTTAAGGCATTTCTTTGAAACACATACTATTAATTTGAGAACTAATTATCATGTTAAAAAATGTGCTTAGAAAGTCAGAATTGTCAGGAAGGATGGCCAAGTAGGCTGTGAAGCTAAGTGCATATGATATTCAGTATGAGCCCAGAACAACCATTAAGTCACAAGGCTCGCAGACTTTGTGGCTGATTTCAGTAGTGACATGCAGAAGGAAGCTGATTCGGATGTTAAGCAACTAGAAGAAACCAAGGATCCTTGGATCCTCTTCACAGATGGAGCTTCCAACGTAAGAGGAACATGATTCGGTATTTTACTGAAATCGCCACAAGGGGGGCATAATACCCCAGTCTATAGCCTGTGAGTTTCAAGCCACAAATAATGAAGTAGAATATGAAGCTTTAATCGCAGGTTTGTAGTTACCTAATCACATGAGGAACATGTATCTTCATGTGTATATAGATTTGTTCTTGATAGCTAACCACTTTAATGGATCATATGCTGTTAAAAGAGAAAAATTAATCAATATCTAGATATTGTGAAAGAACTATCAAATTTCTTCGATTCTTTTAGTATTATACAGGTACCAAGGGAAAAAACTGTTGTGGCAGATGCCTTGGCAAATCCAGCTTCATCTTTAAAGATCTTGGAAGCTACGGAAATTTCAATCATCCATATACTCTCACCACCAATATGAGAACAAGAAGTTGGAGAGATAACAACTGACAAAGAGATTGTGCTTTGGGGTCCATTATCCTCAAATAATCAAGGATCCTAGATCCTCCTGATCAATAAATTCATTAAAATGGAGAGATTCCTGCCACAGAGAATCCTAAATCCTTCAAACTTAAGGTATCACAATACATTTTATTACATGATATTCAATATAGGAAATCTCTTGCAGGTCTATACTTGGGGTGTATCGAAGATCCTGAAATTCAAGAGGTGCTCAAATACTTTCACGAAGGAGATTGTGGTAATCACACTGGAGGTAGAGCCCCATTCTCTTGGATTCTAAGAACATGATATTTCTGGCCAACCATGAAGAGAGATGCCATGGAATATTCAAAGAAGTGTGATGCTTGTTAAACACACGACAACATTCTTCACCAGCCAGCGGAACCTAGGTATCCTATATCCTCATCTTGGCCTTTCATGAAGTGGGGCATGGATATTGTGGGTAGGCTTCCTAAAGCACCAGTAGGAAACCTGTTTATGCTTGCTATGACTGATGACTTCTCGAAGTGGATAGAAGCTGAAGCTTTTGTACAAGTCCGCGAAGAAGAGGTGATATCTTTCATTAAAAGAAACATTATTACTAGATTTGGTATTCCTTCGAAAATTATTTGTGACAATGGTTCCCAGTTTATCGGGAAAAGAACCACTAACTTTTGTGACAGCTGGGGCATCAAGATGATTACCTCCACACCAATTCATCCTCAAGCTAATGGCCAGGCAGAATCAAGTAACAATTTGAAGAAAAAATTTGGGATTCAAGAAGGGTAAATGGGCTGAAGAGCTACCTTACGTTCTTTAGGCTGACAAGACAACATCCAAGAATGCAACAGGTCAAACACCTTTCTCATTGGTGTTTGGCTCAGAAGCTGTAATCCCTACATAGATAGTGGTTTCTACTGTCAGAACAAGCATCCGTGATCCTCAAGCCAACAATGAAATCCTTCTCCAATATCTAGATACTGTTGATGAGCAATGTGACCTAGCTAAGATCATAATGGCATCATATTAGTAAAGGGTAGCTAGGGCATACAACAATAACATCAGGATTCAAAGATTTCAAGAAGGAGATTTAATCTTAAAGAAGGCTTCTCAAAATACAACTAATGCCGCAGATGGAAAGCTAGAACCTAAGTGGGATAGCCCCTACTTTATCGAGTCAAAAGCTGGAAGGGGGCATATCACCTGCTGACTATGGAAGACTACAGGTTACCAAGAGCATGAAATGCTATCCATCTCAAGAAGTACTTTTTCTAATCAGGATCAAGTATCCTGAGAGGATCATGAATCCTTAAAGGATCGAGGATCCTAAAATGGTTAATATCTATCTGATCACTTATTCGTTTCAGATTCTTGTTGTTAATTTAAGGATAATATATCCTTCACCTTTACCTTTTCCAAGTTTTAAGTAACAATGCATATTTCAATAAGAGGTTCGATGACTAAGAGGTTGGCCACCTCTCCCTCACAATTAAGGTACATTGCTATCTTCCTTGGCCTAGCCCACAATTAAGGTGTGACCCCCGATGGTCATATCTTCCAAGGTTTAAAGGTTTTCACCTTTCTTAAAAATTAGAGTTTCTACACTCTCGCCTGGAGCGCACGTTATCTAATGTATAGTTCGAGGCAACGAGACCAGTACACGCTTAGTGGCTGACAATTTCGTTGCTTTTGGCTATATGAAGGATCCTACGATTTATGGTAGACGTACCATACCACCGGTTTATAGCATTTTCATGTTATCTCAAGACAAAGGTTTCTAACATTTTCATGTTAGCTAAGGTTTTGGCGTTTTCACGTCACTTACATTTGGGCTAAATCTCGTTTTGGGCGAGTCCCAGTTTAACATCCGTTTATTTGGGCCTATCCCCAGTTTTTTGGGTTTAATCCCAGTTAATATCATAAGTTATTTGCATCAGTTATCCCAAGTTTAATTGCGAGGATCACAGAAGTATCAACACTTGTAGATTCAAGATCCTTAATTTATTTTTACAATGATTGCAGAAGGATCAATACTTATGGTAACTTAGGTCTAATTAGATGTTATGGTATGACTTCTACTTATTGATTGACATTTACTAGGCAAAAATCTTTTCTTTTATATAAGGATTCAAGATCCTTAATTTATTTTTACAAGGATATTCTATCCTTAAAGCTTTTTTGTGACATTCGTGACAAAACGAGGTATACTATATTCACTACGTAACAAGTAAACGATAAATCGGTTAATTCGTAGTGCTTAAACGAGTAACCGACCGAAACTAATTATGACCCGTATATATACTGAGGGGTCATATACGAGTTGTAGATATATTGTAGAGGTTAACATATTGATATTTAGGCCCCAGTACGTTTAAAACTCTTTAAACGAAAAAGGTTTCGTTTATTGATACGCTATAAGTTTAAACACAATCGTTAACATCAAAACGAGCATTGTAGCATCCGTTAAGCCGAAAAAGATTTATAAAACACTTATATGACATGTTCTAGGCAATCCGTGAAAATATTTTAAATCTTTACAACGAGTCAGTACGTTTTTCTTATTTTACAAAAAGAAGCTGAAAAACACTCGTTTTCGCGCTGGTTTACGCACTCGAACTAGTTTTCTTGCGAAAAACCAAACCCGAACTAAATTTTGGACCTAGTTTGCGTATGGCATGAATACCGAGGCACCATTGGGCCAAAAAGGAGGCCCAATGGGCCTAAAAGGTTGCGTCCGCAAGAGGGGCAGCCAACCCCCCTTCAAGTATTTTCTATATAATAAAATATTATAGATATTTTAGAGCAAATATTTCCAGAAAATAATCACCTTTTCTGTTCTTCTTCGAAGCTCCATCAAAACCCTAAGGTAAATATTGATATTTCATTGATTTTTAACCATGATTAACATAGTTTAACCATGAAAAATTAATCCTTGATTAGTTTTAAACATGTTTAATCATCCAAAAATCATAAAAATAAAGTAAAATCATGTTTTGATGTTAAACATGTTTACAAACCAGGAACATATACTTTTTTGGTCAAAAACGTGGATTAGAACATGAATACAACGTTTTTCCGGTTTGAATGTTCGGTTTGAACCCAAAACCGAAACCCTAATTATCAAGGCTGTTACATGGATGATTTATGCTTGGTTTGATGTTATATGATATGTAGATAAACTGAGTTTGCAACCCGAAACCCGGAAAGTCGTTTAAGCTAGAAAAACTCATCGAAAACCGACAAGGTAAACCCGTAACACTCGTTTAGGGGCTGTTTAGTATTAGGTTATGATGTTCTTGTTGTTAGGTTGTGAATATTTTCAGGGACATTAGGGATCATTTAAATTAGTCCCTGTTCAAATTTGGTAATTTTTCGATAAACGGAGAATATTTGGCGAATTTATTACAGTTTATTGACGTTTATTCGGGAAAAATAGGTAAACTTCATGAAAAATTATGAAATTTGGTTTGGAACCCATAAATGATATATTAAGATCACTGGTAAATTTTAGAAAATTTGGAAATGTCTAAGTATTCATTGTGCAATTGTGTTTTAACCGAGTTTTAATAGCAGAAAAACGCGCAAAGAGGCATTTTGGCCAAAGAGTTAGATTCTGGAGAATTTTTAGGGGCTATGTAATGATATTGATATCATTTGGAAAAATTATCGGATTTTTCGGATATCGTTTGGTATAAACGGGCTATTTATTACTCAATTATAGCACATTAAATGAATTTTTATAAATAGATAATTAATCATAGAATTTCTTAAAATATTTTTAAAAAATTCTTCGTATTTTAATTTATTTTTACAAAAATTTCCATAATTTATATATGAGTACATAATTAGTTATGATTAATCAAAAATTTAAACTATAATTGTTTTAACGAAACTGGCAGTTTTGTGTTTAACGGACTGACTGGTATGTCAAAATGTCAAAAGTGGTCAAATATCGTATTTTTGAATGACATTGATAAAAACGAACTTTTTACGTGAATTCCGGACAATTCGGGTGGATTGTACGCGTTTTGTATAATCAAACTCGTGTGAAAACGGAAACGAACCCTGCGATCAATCCAGATACCGAAACCTCAAGATGCTGTCATAAATCAAATCATTTTAACAATCAACATGTTTACTTAAGTTTGTGTGATCTTACCTATTCCCTAAACGCGTACATAATCAACTTGGCTAGGCTCGGAAAACGGTGAAACTGAGCCAAATCCAGTTTTAAACAATTTCATTGTATACAACGTCACAATCTAAGACTATGGTAATGTTCTGGGCCTAACAGCTATAACCAGACTAGTTATACAACCCAATTTGGTTTAAACACTGTACTAGTATTAACAGTACGATACCGATTATAGGATACGAGTTATAATCGAGGCATAACACTTATTGACGTATATTACCTGCTCAAACTACGATAAGGTGAGTTTCACGACCCCACTTTCTAAACTGTTTTATGAACTTTTGGGGTGGAAATCATGTTTACATATACTTATATACTTAAAAACGTGTGGTGATGTGAATTATCTAAGTACTAACACTTGAAAGTCCCCACAAACACAAGTGATTAACTTCGTGCCAGTGACGTGTGGATAGTACTATCGGTTTGACAAACCCAACTGAAGGCACCGGTGGGGTATGCCGGATACACTTGTTTATGCAGTTGCACATTGTCATTTATACTTATTACATTCTGTTATGTGGTGTTAGACATAGTACATACTTGGGGCAAAGTGGTTGTTAAATGCCAACGGGAGTACATGAGAAAGAGTGGCCATGCAGTGCGAGCTGTCTTGGGTTCACTTGTGGCTTAGTATAATACATCATACACATACTTATATACATACGTATTGTGAACTTTACGAACTCGTATACTGATTTTGTTCGTACTCGTGAAACTTGAAACTCACCAACTAGACGTAGTTGACCCGTTTTAACATGATTTTCTGGTAAGCCGAAGTTGGAATGATTTGCTTACGTGCTTGGTGTTTGAAGAAAATTGAATAGCTGTGAATAGATGCAAATACGTACTAATGAATAAGGAACCGAGAACTTGTTATGTGTTTTTCATCTAGTTTGTAAACATAGTACCTACCAATGTAATATGATGTAAATTAGTTGTTGAATTTCTTTATAAACAATGTGGTTGATACCAGTGGTATCTGTTACATTCCCGTATTACACTTCCGCAACTACCTAGTCGGGGTGTGACAGAAGTTGGTATCAGAGCCATTGGTTATAGAGAATTAGGATGTCCCTTAGGATACCCTAAGATAACCTTAGGCTCAATTAGTTATGGGAATAAAATAATATTAAATAATATATACAGGCAGTTCTCGTGATGAACTTGAATGGACAAGTGGGTTATTATGGTCCGGAACGTAATAACGGACTTGTTTGTACGAGGGAATCCGAGAAGAAGTCGATGAACAACCCAATAGGTAAAAACAGCAACATATGTGTATAAAATAAAATAATAATAAATAAATATATATGTGTATAAACGATTATTTGTGCTTATGTGTATAAATATCTGCATGTGTTTTATTATGATTAATATAATCGAAGGATGTTATTCTTATTACTAACCATTGTGCAGGAACATGTCGAGGTCTATGGATCGTTCACCTATTGCGGCACCAGCATTACCTGAAGAGGAGGAGGAACCGGAGGAGGAGATGAGCGAGAGTTTTGGAGACATGGTGGTTCCCCACGAGGTACCCGCAGATCAACCCAACTTATCGGGTTACCGTTGTGACACCTATCCCCCTAGGGAATCCCCTAGGAATGTTGTAGTATAGGGAGTTACTAGTGCTTATCATTCACCGATTAGGGCACCCAGATCCCCTACTACACCCGTATAGCATACACCAGTACCCCCACCCACTATTAGAAACCGTCGGACCGCTCGTATTTTAGTGCGGCCACCTGAGCACACCTCTCCCCCACCTCAATCTACATACTACAGGGGAGAAACATCACGTGTCCAGGTCACTGAAATACCCATTCCCATCTGGGGTTTACCCACCCCGGTACCAGAGCCACCTCTTCTGTCTGATTCAGCATGGTTGGGTTTAGTGACTGATCAGATCTTAGAACAATCACATTCGTTAAATAACCTTAACCAGCATAGACATGATATGCAAGATCACATGTGGTACATGCAGCAAGATATCAGAAATGTGCAAAGATCTAGTGCTCACTGCCACGGGCGTCAGGATCGGGCAATGATACTGCTAGGAGCATGTTTAGCGGTTAATGCAGCCCTAGTGGCTGCTGTTGTTTGGTTGTGGCTTCATGTTACAAAGAATGGATAGGACATAGTAGTATAGCCTTATGTATATAGTCTTTTGATATCCCAAGCAGCATTTTGTTACAGCGTGTTGGGCTGACTTGGGAGTTGTTTGTGGTTTAGAACTATTTCATGCACTGGCCCTTATCGGGTTAAGTCTATATGTCACTTAGTGACAAATTTTGATACGCATATACAAGTGCTGGCCTATACCAGGTTAAGCCTATGCGCTAATTTTGGATGCATATGTATAGTAATGATTATAATTAATACAAATGTGTTTTCTTTGGCATAGTTGTGTGTTGTGAAATTGTAATATCGTAAAGTTGTGCTGGTTATAGTGAAACGATATTAATTATTATATAATCGATTATTTTATAGAATGGCCCCGAAGAAAGCAAACCCTTTGTCTGAGGCGGAAGTGGCCGCAATGATTGCTCGTCAACTACAAGCAGTGATACTAACAGTTGTAGCACAAGTCACTGCAGGCATACGTGCTAACAATACTGTTAATCAACCTACGAGCACCACCACGGCCACTACTAATATACCTCCGTCGGACACTAATGTAGCCCCGGGTGTTACTACCCCGGTGAATACTGATAATGTTATAAACACTAATAATACTCGCCCGACTGTTAATGTTGTTGGGAACCCTGAAACCGTTTTGAACCCAAATAACATCACGAAAAAAAAACCCCGTACCGGTTATCAACCCAACTGTTAATAATAACACTCAACCAAATACTGGTAATGATCGTAATAATCCCGAAGCCCCACGTCAGGATTACGCTTATAAACTGTTCACATCGTGTAAACCAACTGAATTCAAAGGTATTGAGGGACCGAACGGATTTGTCAAATGGATTGAAAAGACCGAGTCCGTATTTAATATTAGTGAATGTCCACCAGACCGTATAGTCAAATTCACTACAAGTATGTTTCTGGATCATGCTTTTATTTGGTGGAACACCGTGGTCCAAATAAGGGGACATGATGCTATAAACCGTATGTCATGGACCGAACTTAAAACCCTTATGCTATAGCATTTTTGCCCGAAAAGTGAGATTCAAAGACTGGAACATGAATTATGGAATTTGGAAATGAAAGGTGCTGACCACGTGGGTTACACAAACCATTTTAATGAACTCTCTCGCTTAGTACCGTGGTTAGTTACCCCGGAAGCTAAACGTATTGAACGCTACATCTGGGGATTGACTCCTGCCGTGAGGAGTATAGTTAATTCAGTAGCCCACCCGACATTGGAAAGTGCTGTATCTCAAGCGGGTGTTGTTACTTTTGATCTTATGAGAAGTGTTGTGATAAGAATGCCGGGGGAAACATCGAGTTTGAAACGATCTGATTATAGGACAAGGATGCAAGAGAACCCTCAAAATAAACGAGCCCGTCTGAATACTCGAAATTATGCCATGACCAGTTCAAACTTGAAACAAGAAGCTTATAAAGGGACACTACCGAACTGTGGAAAATGTAATCTTCACCATATGGGCGATTGTAAATCTGTAGTTTGTTACAAGTGTGGAAAAACTGGACATTATGCCCCTAGTTGTAGAACCCCCGCCAACAATGTAAACCGTCCACAACAACCAACCCAGCTATCTCAACCTCAACCAACCCGACCACAACTCAATCAACAAACCCCACCCACCATGAACCTCCGTACTTGCTACGAATGTGGTAGTACGGATCATTTTCGGAGATACTGCCCCAAGTTGAACCAGGGTGCAGTGAGAAGGCAGAACCAAGCACAAGCATTAACCTCTAACACAGCTAGGGGACGCGCGTTTGTATTAGGATCGGGTGAAGCGCGTCATGATCCGAATGTGGTGACAGGTACATTCTTAGTTTCCGGTCAGTATGCTTCAGTTTTGTTTGATACGGGCGCTGATAGAAGTTTCGTATCTGTTAACTTCTTACCTTTAGAAAATATGCCAGTTAGTGAACTAACAAAATCATATACTATAGAACTCGCTAACGGTAAGTCTATACTTGTTAACCGAATAGTCCGAAACTGTTCCATTATCCTAAACGACCACCCACTCCTTATTGATTTACTTCTAGTGGAATTGGGAAGTTTTGATGTTATAGTCGGTATGGACTGACTATCTAAGTATAAAGCTAAAATTGTCTGTAAGAATAAGACTGTTAGGATACCTCTTCCGAATGATGAGGCTATGACTGTTCAAGGTGAGAAATCTGGTACTATGTTGCCTCTCGTATCCCAACTTAAGGCTTTAAAGTATTTGCGCCAAGGTTGTACATTATACTTGGCGAGCTTAACAGTCAAAGACCCCGATGAAAAGCGAATAGAAGACATCCCAGTGGTACACGAGTGTTCAGATGTATTTCCCGACGAGTTGCCTGGTTTACCACTGACCCGACAAGTTGAATTCCGAATTGACTTAATACCAGGAGCAGCACCCATTGCTAAGGCACCTTATCGACTTGCACCTTCTGAAATGCAAGAACTGTCCAACCAGTTACAAGAATTACTGGACAGGGGTTTTATCCGACCTAGTTACTCGCCATGGGGAGCACCAGTGTTATTCGTGAAAAAGGACGGAAGTTTTCGGATGTGTATTGATTACCGGGAATTGAATAAAGTAACTATAAAGAATAGATACCCCTTACCCCGAATTGATGACTTGTTTGATCAGCTCCAGGGTGCGAAGTATTTTTCGAAAATTGATCTCAGATCGGGTTATCATCAAGTAAGAATTCAGGAAGAAGATATCCCAAAAACAGCATTTCGAACTCGGTATGGTCATTATGAATTTTTGTTATGCCGTTTGGGTTGACAAATGCACCTGCAGTGTTTATGGATCTTATGAACCGAGTTTGCAAACCCTACCTTGACAAGTTCGTGATAGTGTTTATCGATGACATTTTGATATATTCGAGAAGTAAGGAGGAACACGAACAACATTTGCGGGAAATCTTAGAATTATTGAGGCAACAAAAGTTATACGCCAAACTGTCCAAATGTGAATTCTGGCTACAAGAAATTCAATTTTTTGGACATATTGTGAATCAACAAGGAATCCAAGTCGACCCTGGTAAAATTGAGGCCATTAAGAATTGGCAAGTACCTAATCGCCGAAAGAAATTCGCCAATTTTTGGGATTAGCCGGGTACTACCGACGATTTATTGAAAACTTTTCAAGTATTGCTCAACCTTTAACCCTCCTAACTCAGAAAGATCAAACGTATGAATGGGGAGAAGAACAAGAAATGGCCTTTTAAACATTAAAACAAAAGTTGTGTGAAGCTCCAATATTAAGTCTTCCAGATGGAACTGATGAATTGGTGGTCTATTGTGACGCATCTCGTAAAGGTTTAGGATGCGTACTGATGCAAATATAGAAAGTAATAGCATATGCTTCCCGATAATTAAAAGTACACGAAAAGAATTATACGACCCACGATTTGGAATTGGGAGCAGTTATCTTTGCATTGAAGATTTGGAGACATTACTTGTATGGCACCAAATGTACCATCTATACTGATCACAAAAGCCTACAACACATATTTGATCAGAAGGAGCTGAATATGAGACAAATAAGATGGGTAGAACTGTTAAATGATTATGATTGTGAAATTAAATACCATCCGGGTAAGGCCAATATAGTAGCTGATGCTTTAAGCCGAAAAGATAGAGTTAAACCGTTGAGGGTACGAGCACTTTGAATGATTGTCCAAAGTATCCTAATCGAACAAGTTCGTGTTGCACAATACGAAGCCTTAAAAGCGGATCAGTTAGAGAAGGAAGAACAACATGGGAACGAAAAGAATTTTGAGAAGAAAATTGATGAAATATTCTATTATAAAAACCGGGTGTGGATTCCTACACTTCATAAACTCCGCGAGCTTATTCTTGATGAAGCACACAAATCCAAATATTCTATTCATCCAGGTACCGATAAGATGTATAAAGATGTTAAGGAATTTTACTGGTGGCCTGGTATGAAAAAGGATGTAGCCTTGTATGTAAGTAAGTGTGTAACATGTGGGTGAAAGCGGAATATCAAAAACCTTCGGGAATGTTACAATAACCCGAAATCCCACAGTGGAAATGGGAACAAATAACCATGGATTTCGGAACACATCTACCCAAAATCTCTCGAGGACATAATGCAATTTGGGTAATTGTAGATCGATTAACCAAATCCGCACACTTTATCCCAATCCGTAACAATTACTCTACCGAAAAACTCGCCCAAATTTACATCGATGAAATTGTATCTCGACACGGAGTACCTCTTTTTTATTATTTCCGATCGAGATAGTCACTTTACTTCACATTTCTGGCAAGCATTACAAGAAGCTTTGGGAACCCGAATCGACCTAAGTACTGCTTACCATCCCCAAACCGATGGTCCATCCGAACGAACCATCCAAACCTTAGAAGATTTACTTCTTGCTTGTGTACTGGACTTCAAATGGAATTGGGATCAACACCTCCCGCTAATTGAATTCTCTTACAATAATAGTTACTATAGCAGTATACGAGCAACACCTTATGAAGCCATATACGGGCGAAAATGTAGATCACCACTTTGTTGGACAGAGGTGGGTGATACTCAAATATCAAGATCCGATTTGATTCAAGAAACAACTGATAAAATTTATAAGATTAAACGAAAGTTGAAATCCGCCCGGGACTGACAGAATAGTTATGCCGATATTCGTAAAAAACCGTTAACTTTTGAAATAGGCGACAAGGTTTTTTTAAAAGTATCGCCGTGGAAAGGAGTTATAAGGTTTGGAAAAACTGGTAAATTAGCCCCGAGATACATTGGTCCTTTTGAGATTATTGCAAAAATTGGTCCCGTAGCTTACCGATTAAAACTACCCTTAGAACTGAGCACTATTCACGATGTGTTTCACGTATCGAATCTAAAAAAGTGTTTGACTGAGGAAACGGCAATAGTACCACTGGAAGATGTTCAGATCAATGAAAAGCTCAACTTCATAGAGGAACCGGTAGAAATTGTGGACGGGAAAACCAAATAGTTACGACACAACCAAATATCTCTGGTAAAAGTTTGGTGGAATTCAAAACAAGGACCCGAATATACTTGGGAACGAAAGGACGAATTCCGAAAGAAATACCCACGCCTGTTCCCTAAAAAGAAACCCGATGACACATTAAATTTCAAGAACGAAATTTCTTAACGGGGGGAGAATGTGACATTCGTGACAAAACGAGGTATACTATATTCACTACGTAACAAGTAAACGATAAATCGGTTAATTCGTAGTGCTTAAACGAGTAACCGACCGAAACTAATTAAGACCCGTATATATACTGAGGGGTAATATACGAGTTGTAGATATATTGTAGAGGTTAACATATTGATATTTAGACCCCAGTACATTTAAAACTCTTTAAACGAAAAAGGTTTCGTTTATTGATACGCTATAAGTTTAAACACAATCGTTAACATCAAAACGAGCATTGTAGCATCCGTTAAGCCAAAAAAGATTTATAAAACACTTATATGACATGTTCTAGGCAATCCGTGAAAATATTTTGGATTTTTACAACGAGTCAGTGCGGTTTTCTTATTTTACAAAAAGAAGCTGAAAAACATTCGTTTTCGCGTTGGTTTTCGCACTCGAACTAGTTTTCTTGTGAAAAACCAAACCCGAACTAAATTTTGGACCGACGTTTGCGTATGGCACAAATACCGAGGCACCATTGGGCTAAAAAGGAGGCCCAATGGGCCTAAAAGGTTGCGTCCGCAAGAGGGGCAGCCAACCCCCTTTCTAGTATTTTCTATATAATAAAATATTATTGATATTTTAGAGCAAATATTTCCAGAAAATAATCACCTTTGCTGTTTTTCTTCGAAGCTCCATCAAAACCCTAAGGTAAATATTAATTTTTCATTGATTTTTAACCATGATTAGCAAAGTTTAACCATGAAAAATTAATCCTTGATTAGTTTTAAACATGTTTAACCATCCAAAAATCATAAAAATAAAGTAAAATCATGTTTTGATGTTAAACATGTTTACAAACCAGGAACATATACTTTTTTGGTCAAAAACGTGGATTAGAACATGAATACAACGTTTTTCCGGTTTGAAAGTTCGGTCTGAACCCAAAACTGAAACCCTAATTATCAAGGCTATTACATGGATGATTTATGCTTGGTTTTATGTTATATGATATGTAGATACACTGAGTTTGCAACCAGAGACCCGGAAAGTCGTTTAAGCTAGCAAAACTCATCGAAAACCGACAAGGTAAACTCGTAACACTCGTTTAGAGGCTGTTTAGTATTAGGTTGTGACGTTTCTTTCTTTGCAGGGACATTAGGGATCATTTAAATGAGTCCCTGTTCAAATTTGGTTATTTTTCAATAAACGGAGAATATTTGGCGAATTTATTACCATTTATTGGCGTTTATTCGGAAAAATAGGTAAACTTCATGAAAAATTATGAAATTTGTTTTGGAACCCATAAATGATATATTAAGATCACTGGTAAAGTTTTAGAACATTTGGAGATGTCTAAGTGTTAATTGTGCAATTGTGTTTTAACCGAGTTTTAATAGCAGAAAAACGCGCAAAAAGGCATCTTGGCCAAAGAGTTAGATTCTGGAGATTTTTATGGGCTATGTAATAAAATTGAGATCATATGGAAAAATTATCGGATTTTTCGGATATCGTTTGGTATAAACGGGCTATTTATTACTCAATTATAGCACATTAAATGAATTTTTATAAATAGATAATTAATCATAGAATTTCTAAAAGTATTTTTATTAAATTCTTCATATTTTAATTTATTTTTACAAAAATTTCCATAATTTATATATGAGTACATAATTAGTTATGATTAATCAAATATTTAAGCTATAATTGTTTTAACGAAACCGGCGGTTTTGTGTTTAACGGACTGACTGGTATGTCAAAATGTCAAAAGAAGTCAAATATCGTATTTTTGAATGAAATTGATAAAAACGAACTTTTTACGAGAATTCCGGACAATTCGGGTGGATTGTACGCGTTTTGTATAATCAAACCCGTGTGAAAACGGAAACGAACCCTGCGATCAATCCAGATTCCGAAACCTCAAGATGCTTTCATAAATCAAATCATTTTAACAATCAACATGTTTACTTAAGTTTGTGTGATCTTACCTATTCCCTAAACGTGTACACAATCAACTTGGCTAGGCTAGGAAAACGGTGAAACAGAGCCAAATCCAGTTATAAACATTTTCATAGTATACAACGTCACAATCTAAGACTATGGTCATGTTCTGGGCCTAACAGCTATAACCAAACTAGTTATACAGCCCAATATGGTTTAAACACTGTACTAGTATTAACAGTACGATACCGATTATAGGATACGAGTTATAATCGAGGCATAACACTTGTTGACGTATATTACCTGTTCAAACTACGATAAGGTGAGTTTCACGACCCCACTTTCTAAACTGTTTTACGAAATTTTGGGGTGGAAAGCATGTTTACATATACTTATATACTTGAAAACGTGTGGTGATGTGAATTATCTAAGTACTAACACTTGAAAGTCCCCACAAACACAAGTGATTAACTTCGTGCCAGTGATGTGTGGATAGTACTATCGGTTTGACAAACCCAACTGAAGGCGCCGGTGGGGTATGCCGGATATACTTGTTTACGCAGATGCACATTGTCATTTATACTTATTACATTCTGCTATGTGGTGTTAGACATAGTACATACTTGGGCCAAGTGGCTGTTAAATGCCAACGGGAGTACATGGGCAAGAGTGGCCATGCAGTGTGAGCTGTCTTGGGTTCACTTGTGGCTTAGTATAATACATCATACACATACTTATATACATACGTATTGTGAACTTTTCGAACTCGTATACTGATTTTGTTCGTACTCGTGAAACTTGAAACTCACCAACTAGACGTAATTGACCCGTTTTAACATGCTTTTCAGGTAAGCCGAAGTTGGAATGATTTGCTTACGTGCTTGGTGTTAGAAGAAAAGTTGAATAGCTGTGAATAGATGCAAATACGTACTAATGAATAAGGAAGCGAGAACTGGTTATGTGTTTTTTATCTAGTTTGTAAACATAGTACCTACCAATGTAATATGATGTAAATTAGTTGTTGAATTTCTTTATAAACAATGTGGTTGATACGAATGTTATCTGTTACATTATCGTATTACGCTTCCGCAACTACCTAGTCGGGGTGTGACAGAAGTTGGTATCAGAGCCATTGGTTATAAAGAATTAGGATGTCCCTTAGGATACCCTAAGATAACCTTAGACTCCATTAGTTCTGGGAATAAAATAATATTAAATAATATATACAAGCAATTCTCGTGATGAACTTGAATGAACAAGTGGGTTATTATGGTCCGGAACGTAATAACGGACTTGTTTGTACGAGGGAATCCGAGAAGAAGTCGATGAATAACCCAATAGGTAAAAACAACAACATATGTGTATAAAATATAATAATAAATAAATATATGTGTATATAAACGATTATTTGTGCTTATGTGTATAAATACCTGCATGTGTTTTAATATGATTAATATAATCGAAGGATGTTATTCTTATTACTAACCATTGTGCAAGAACATGTCGAGGTCTACGGATCGTTCACCTATTGCGGCACCAGCATTACCTGAAGAGGAGGAGGAACCGGAGGAGGAGATGAGCGAGAGTTTTGGAGACACGGTGGTTCCCCACGAGGTACCCGCAGATCAACCCGACTTATCGGGTTACCGTTGTGACACCTATCCCCCTAGGGAATCTCCTATGAATGTTGTAGGACAGGGAGCTACTAGTGCTTATCATTCACTGATTAGGGCACCCAGATCCCCTACTCCACCCATACAACATACACCAGTACCCCCACCCACTATTAGAAACCGTCGGACCGCTCGTATTTCAGTGCGGCCACCTGAGCACACCTCTCCCCCACCTCGATCTACATACTACAGGGGAGAAACATCACGTGTCCAGGTCACTGAAATACCCATTCCCATTTGGGGTCTACCCGCCCCGGTACCAGAGCCACCTCTTCTGTCTGATTCAGCATTGTTGGGTTTAGTGACTGATCAGATCTTAGAAAAATCACATTTGATAAATAACCTTAACCAGCATAGACATGATATGCAAGATCACATGTTGTACATGCAGCAAGAAATCAGAAATATGCAAAGATCTAGTGCTCACAGCCACGGGCGTCAGGATCGGGCAATGATACTGCTAGGAGCATGTTTAGCGGTTAATGCAGCCCTAGTGGCTGCTGTTGTTTGGTTGTGGCTTCATGTTACAAAGAATCCCTATCATCGTAGGTTCCCAGCCGGATCTACACGGAATATCTCGTTCTGCGTAGGTGCGGAATCCCTACGTAAGACGTTACGAGCGTAGAAGACGATACGAGCTAACACGATTGAACACACGTTACAATAAGCAAAGACACGTTGTATATTGCAACTGGAAACACGTGATATCAATCACTGATTACACAACTCGTTACACGTAAACTAAAAACTGATTAACATCTCAGCCGTAACCTATACTTATAAACACGACAAATTCGCCTGGCATGTTCAGGCGAAGTTGTTTCTAACTTCGCTTACTCATCAAGTTCGCCTGTATTAGCGAACTTGTGAGCTAACTTCGCTACATACAAAACACAAATCCAAACGACTCGATTACAGACACTATATACTGAACTACTGACATCATGTACCAACAGACTCCCCTTGGCAGTAGCTTCATATCTTTATCTTCAAGTACGTGTTTTGTAATCTCAACAATCTTGTTTTATCATCTTCAAGCATGCACTCCTTCTCGTACACATACCGAAACAACTCTTTGATACTTCCTCGCTTCGTCTTTCCAAGCAGGAATATAAAATATCTTCTTCTCATTCAGCGCCTGCAGATCAGCTTCAGATAAGTTCACTAGATGCATCGGATCATAGACTCTCAGCAGCTCTTGTTCATCTTCGTCCTCCATTACTGCTTCAGCTGTTTCACAATCTACATACCACCACTTCAGCTCTTTCAGCACATCCTTGGGCATTTGTTTCATCGGAACTTCTTTTAGACACCAGATCGGCTTATACTTCATAATCATCCAAGGCTTGCCATCTGCTCTCATCCCTCTATCTTTGTCTTCAATGAGTTTTCCCTTTTGTGGTTTCAACAGCTCGAACTTCTTCTCTTTTATACTTTCCTTCCAAACAATCTTCGCCTGTGACTCTAGCCATGTTATCATCCCTTCTGTTTATTAACCCCAATCTGGCTAAGTCTTTCACTTCACATTCTGGCAATGTATTCAATGATCTCAACAGCCTTTTGAAGTACTGAACACCATCATATATTTTAATCACAAAGAGCCTCAACTGCTCATCATATATCCAGCATATAATCCCCTTTCTCGATTCAGCATAACCTCTAATGTTGTAACTCTTCTTAAACATAGTAGGGACCGCTGGTTTCTTCGTTTTTACGAACCATTGAGCGTAGCCTTCTTTCCATCTTGGCTGCTCTTCCCATTCTGTCTCATCATTTCCCATATCTTTACCCATATCTGGCTTATCAACATCCGGAATCTCATGCTCCACATTCTCCTCTACTATCTCTCCCTCTTCTATCTCATTATCAATAACTATCTCTGCACCAATCTTCTCTATCTCTTCAACTGGTAAAACATCATCATCACCTATAAACTCATCATCCATCTCCTCAACATCCACGACCACCACTTCATCACCTGTACCGCCCGCTGCACTTGACTCCCCCTGAGTTCTGGAAGTCCCAAGAGCTTGTTCAGTTCTTGGCAACTCTCCACCTGCACCTTTCGATGCATTGGGATCATCATCTCTATCATTTCTCTTCTTAGTCCTCAACTCATCGCCTTTACAGCTCGTCTCCCCCTGAGATGCCAAGAACTCCTTCAAAGCATCAATGATTTTGCCATGTTCTATCAGCAGGGACGACTGTATCTAATTCTCTGCAACTAAGCGCTGAATAGCATGGGTTTAGATAAGATTCACCCTTGATTGTTTTGCCACAACCCGTTCAAGTGCTGCTATTCGTTCAGAGTCTGATAAGGTTGCATCGAAATCAAACCTCAGATGTGATATATCTTGAGTGTACTGAGGAGGGATTTCCAATGTAACCGAGACCTCAGAAGTAGGCGTAAACGTAACCGCAGGTGGTATCGTAACTGATAACCTTGCCGTTGCCACAACTGTCGACTCAATAAATCTTGCCACGACCTCCGTTGGAGTAAGAGTTGGTGGCAGCAACGATACAATCTCAGGAGCCGAAAGTTGGAATGTAGTGGGTGGGAGGCCGAATGCAGATGAGGTAGACACCACGGGAACATCCGTGGCGTTTGGCCTGGTAACTTGTAATGATGAAGGAACCATTGTCATCCATCTCCTCAACATCCACGACCACCACCTCATCACCTGAACCGCCCACTGCACTTGACTCCCCCTGAGTTGTGGAAGTCCCAAGAGCTTGTTCAGTTCTTTGCAACTCTCCACCTGCACCTATCGATGCATTGGGATCATCGTCTCTATCATTTCTCTTCTTAGTCCTCAACTCATCGCCTTTACAGCTCGTCTCCCCCTGAGATGCCAATAACTCATTCAAAGCATCAATGATTATGCCATGTTCTATCTGCAGGAACGACTGTATCTAATTCTCTGCAACTAAGCGCTGAGTAGCATGGCTCTGGATAAGATTCACCCTTGATTGTTTTGACACAACCCGTTCAAGTGCTGCTATTCGTTCAGAGTCTGATAAGGTTGCATCGAAATCAAACCTAAGATGTGATATATCTTGAGTGTACTGAGGAGGGATTTCCAATGTAACCGGGACCTCAGAAGTAGGCGTAAACGTAACCGCAGGTGGTATCGTAACTGATAACCCTGCCGTTGCCACAACAGTCGACTCAATAAATCTTGCCACGACCTCCGTTGGAGTAAGAGTTGGAGGCGGCAACAATACAATCTCAGGAGCCGAAAGTTGGAATGTAGTGGGTGGGAGGCCGATTGCAGAAGAGGTAGCCACCACGGGAACATCCGTGGCGTTTGGCCTTGTAACTTGTAATGATGAAGGGACCATTGTCATACCGGACAGTGCTGGTGGAGGGAAACGTACCACCCTTGAGCTCTCACCAGCTCCTGAACCTGCACCTGCCCGTTCCCTTCTTGATCTCCGAATCAACTGATACACTTCTTCCTCATAATCTGACTCGCTGTCATCATTTGTTCTCTTCCTTTTCCCATGAGTTCGTTCTTGAGTTACCAAAATTCGTCTCGCTTCAGCCAACTCATCTTCAGAATCAAAGTCAGCCACCGTTGTAGCTGCCCTAGTTTCATTCACACTCGAAACCCTTTCAAATGATACTTGCACATTTTCTTCAGGATCAACCCGATCCATATCAAAGAAGCCTTGACCACCAAATGCAGCATCAAGGTCTACATTCTCCTCCGGTGACACAACAGGAGCAGCAGGTATAGCTTGAGGCGCTCCGGCCTGTTGTGGTTGAGGATCCAGAAACTCGTCCCTACGAGCTGGCACATACTCTGGGTTGATCAAGTACCCGAATAAAGGAGTATGTCGAGGACGGAACTCAGGTTTACTCCTGGCACTGGAAGATCTGCACTGGGAGAAGATTCTTTGGCTCACACTTTCTACATATCTGATTGGGCGGCGCTGAGGTAGCATTGGAGCAACATGATTCAAGATCATCTAAATGAATCTTGGATACATGATAAATCTCTCACGCGCCACCGCTCTTCTCTGTTGATCTATCTCATAGAAGACCATCTGACTAAAGCTGTAACGCTTATTGTAAGTCAGAGCAGTCATCGCCGACTGCATGGTCGCGCCCATCCCATCAGTACCAGCCTTTCTCCCTGACATGCACACGATCATGACATGCATGAGAAAGCGCCACTAGTTTAGTAAGAACCCCTTGCGTCTCTGAGTATCTCTCAAAGGACCAGAGTATCCCATTCTCAGAAACGCTCCATCTCGGAAAGGAGCTACAAAGTCTGTCGGATCTTCTCTTGTTTCATCGCCGAATTGCAAAGCCGGCCGGATCTGTTCAGATGAGAACTGAACAATCTGATTATTGACCATTGCTCGCATCACCGGGGGCTCGACGCGACAGTCATACTCCACGGTCTGGCAAAATTCCTCAATGTTTGGCAAGGATATCGGCAGTGTTGTTGTAATCGCGTGGAATATACGCGAGCGGAGTAAGAACGTGATGATCTCGCGGAAATCATCAACACCGCTCGCATCCGGGTCTAATGTTATGTACATGTTATGACCCGGGAAAAACTGTCGTTGGTTGTCTCCTCCATCATCACCACCTGCGCCGCCTGCTCCAGCTACAGCAACCATTTCTGCAACAAACAGGCTAAGTTAGATAAATGTCAAGGCAAATCACAAGTTTGCCTGTTACCATGAGCGAGGTTTTGATTTATTCTGTATAGGCGAAGTTAGAGGTGGGGCGAAGTTGGGAACAACTTCGCCTCAACTTGAACTTCGCCAGATAACAGTTAAGTAAAAAGGGCCAGGCGAAGTTAATCGTAACTTCGCCTAACCACAACATCGCCACATATACTGTTACATAATTAATTATCAGGCGAAGTTAAACCTCAGGCGAAGGTACGGATAACTTCGCCTAAACTGTAACTTCGCCGAATATGAAACGACAACAGTTAGGTTTTTTTTTTTTTTTTTTTTTTTTTTGAACGAGGTGAATAGGGTCAATTTGGAGAATGCGGACTCCGTAAAACTTGATTTTATGATGATCTAGACGTTTAAGTTGATTACTACCACGTGAAAACACGTTTGAAAATCGGGTATTGAAATTTCGAACGACCGAGGTTATGAAACTGGTCGTAACGACCTTTGATTAACCTTAATGAACGTGATTATACTGTATATCGACACTACACACCTTGTAATTGGATTAGAAACAGAGAATAAGAACACAGATCGGATTCGAACGATAAGTTCGCTTAGGGTTCTGATAATAAGTTCGTCGGGTGAGTGGAAGATAAGTTCGCTGGTTTAAAAAATAATGAACAATTTGACTTTAAAACTTCTTTATATAGGGTCAGAGTTATACAGGCGAAGTTATGGATAACTTCGCCTATTGCAGGCGAAGTTAAGGATAAGTTTGCCGATATATTAAAATTTTCAAAACAAACCCCTATAATTTGAAGAATTTGCAATTAAGTTTTAAAACAACCTTTAAAGCGTTAAATGATACGATCAAGACCAAGTAACCAGGTATAAAATCATACAACTACATAAGTAGAAAATTTTAACAATTAGGTACACGGGATCAAATTTCAGTCTCGACAGGGACTGCCATGTTTTAGAAAAAGATCCGAACAGGAATCATACTAACTACGTGACTGTCACACAGATCCGTGTTCAGCTGTATTATGACATAAAGAAACAGGTTGTAAGCAGGTAAATAACTTAGAATGGTTTTCATCATTTCTGTGATACGGGTTAGGTTCAATTAAGCTCAAAAATTAAATGGGCAACAACTCAGAGATTATGATACCTCCGATCTATTATCAAAGCGTATTTGGCTTTCCCCAAGTCACCCCGAGTTGACCTCGATCCGTAGTGTCTGATAAAATAGTAATTACTCTTCGATCTTTAGACTCTTCTTCCCGTTCTCTATCTTGCATCTTGATTGAGAAGTGTTAACATTATGAACTCTATAATGTCTCAATAACTCACACATTTTTTTTTAAGTATTTACACAACTTCAGAGTAGTAAATAACTGCAAGTCCCGAATCTGGATCACTGCAGTTTCTTGACACGTTATCTTCACCGGAATCAGAACATTTACGGGCTCGTGTATGACTGGGTAATCGCTTTTCTGCCTATCATTCGGAAAGATATATATGGAGACATGCACAACTCTTAAGGAGTTTCCACGTAAAATCGAGTAGATTTAGTTAGTATCACTTATACTTTTACGCACCATAAAAAGCTACCATGACATACAATGACTGTTCTAAAGTCTTTTAGGCCTTATAACTTCACTAGTTAAGCACACAGAATCAGTATATCTATCACTTTCCAAGGTTGGATCAATTTTCTGTTAAACATAGTAAAGGAACTTCTTACGAAGTAGTAGACTTGAAAAATAATTTCATCTCCCGTAAAAAATTTTAACTTCAATCGCCCCGATCAAATTGAAGTTTTCAGGTAAACGGCTATCCTGAAGATCCAATGGATCAGCTGGACCGACCACATACAAGTATGTGTCCTTCTAACTAAGTATGATCGACTAATTTTCAGCGAAAGAATAAAAACACATCATAAACCGCCCCGGTCACTTTCAGTCATCTGGTTAATGGCTATCTTTATATTCTACAAGTAGAAATGAGGACCAAACATATCCGTAGATATGTCCTTCAAACTGAGGCAACCGACATAATTCTAAGCGATAGTGACGATTTTTTTTTTTTTTAAACGAAAACACGGTTACTCGGGATTGATCATCCCATTCAGCTCAACAAGGTTTTGAAAACGGGTTTTGTCAAACGCTTTAGTGAACAAGTCAGCGAAATTATCTAATGTATCAACCATTTCGAGCACAATCAGTTTCTTCTCAGCACAATCCCGTATAAAATGATGACGGATGTCAATATGTTTAGTTTTACTGTGTTTTACGGGATTGTTAGTTACTGAGATAGCAGCAGTGTTATCAATGCAAATAGGAGTGTGAGTGAAATTCAGACCATAATCGCGCAATTGCTGTTGAATCCAAAGAACCTGGGAGCAGCAGTTCGATGCTGCCATGTATTCTGCTTCAAAGGTTGAAATGGCGACTGAGGTCTGCTTCTTGCATTGCCATGACACTAATCTGCCTCCAAGAAACTGACAACCACCTGTTGTTGACTTCCGATTCTGATTGCACCCTCCAAGAAACTCCAAGTCTCCTCCTTTCCTGTACCACAACCCCAGTTTAGGTTTGCCTTTGAGATAGCGCAATATCCTCTTCGCACCCTTCAAGTGAGATTCCTTTGGGTTTGCCTGAAAGCGTGCACAAAGACAAACTGCAAACATAATATCAGGTCTAGAAGCAGTTAAGTACATTAAAGAACCTATTATTGCCCGATATTGGGTTGGGTCCACATCTGCATCATTGTCTGAATCAGCACCCAATTTATGGTTGACGCAGACAGGGTATCAAATGGAGTACTGTCCTCCATCTTGAAGCGTTTGAGAACATCATGGACATACTTAGTCTGATGAATGAACATCCCATCTTTCTTCTGATCAACCTACAGTCCTAAAAAGAAAGTTAGTTCACCCATAGCACTCATTTCAAACCTATTTTTCATAACGGCCTCAAACTCCTGACACATGGCGACTTTTGATGCAGCAAAGATGATGTCGTCCACGTAGACTTGCACCAGAAGAAAGTCGCTTCCTTTTCTCTTAAAGAACAATGTGCTATCAATCTTTCCCCTTTCAAACTCATTCTCAAGCAAGTAGTCGGATAGTGTTGGGTACCAGGCACGAGGTGCCTGATGTAGCCCGTAAAGTGCTTTACTTAGCTTGTACACGTGATCAGGAAAGTCTGGGTCAGGAAAACCCGGAGGTTGCTCAACGTACACAACCTCATCGACTTTACCGTTAAGGAACGCACTCTTCACGTCTAACTGAAATACCTTCATCTCCTTGTGTGCAGCAAATGCCAAAAACAATCGAATGGCTTCCAATCTCGCCACAGGAGCAAACACCTCATTATAATCGATCCCCTCTTGCTGATTAAAACCTTTTACAACCAGCCTCGCCTTGTTCCTGATAATAATCCCTTTCTCATCTCTCTTGCATTTGAAAACCCATTTGGTGCCAATCGCATGCACATTCTTCGATTTTGCAACCAAGTTCCATACCTCCATCTTTTTGAACTGGGCTAATTCTTCTTGCATGGCTTCGACCCACGAGCTGTCCTTGAGAGCCAATTGATAGTTCTTTGGTTCAATCTGGCTGATGACGCAGGTGTACAAGCATTCGTTAATTATGCCCGTATCTTTAATGCTTGTGTAAACACAGGTGTGCTCATTCAAGCTTTGTCTTGTTTGTACACCGTCGGACAGATCACCTATCACGTTCTCCAAAGGGTGATTTTTGTGAACTCTCGTAGTCGGAACTGAACTGACTTGCAGATTGTCTTCCAGGTTCGAAGGTAGCTCATCAATGGGTGATTGTTGTTGAGAGTGAAACGGATTGAAGAATTCCTCTTCTGTAGAGGCAGCAGGGGTATCGACAGCATTTGACGAGGAAGGCTGACATTCATCGTACAGCGGTCTTTGCACAACATTGTCTTCCTCATCGTAAAGCATCTTCGTAGCAATTCTTTCATCAACTTCTGCACAATCCAAGTAAGGTATGTTAAAAGATTTAAAAAGTCTATCATAGTCGAAAACCCCAGCAGGTCCCGTGCTTGGTTTTGGTGATTTGTAACTTGTGATATCAGTGTTACACACCACCTCAACCTTGCTGGTCGATGTATTAAAGACTCGTCTGTTGGGAGTCCCAACAACGTATCCGACTAAAATACCTTCGTCGGCTATTTCAGAAAATTTAGAATTTGTCTTTAATATCGAACACGGGGACCCGAATGGTTCGAGACCACTCAAGTTGGGCTTTCTCCCATGCATAAGTTCATAACATGTTTTATTCAGTCTTTTAATAGTTAAAACTCTATTAAGGATATAACAGGCTGTTGCAACAGCTTCAGCCCAGAACACCACAGGAAGTTTCGAATCAGCCAGTATGGTTCTGGCTCCTTCAATTAACGTTCTGTTCTTCCTCTCAGCCACTCCATTATGTTGCGGAGTATACGGAGCGCTGTACTGGTGCTCTATCCCTTTTTGTAAGCAGAAGATCTCCATCTGATAGTTCTTGAACTCAGTCCCATTGTCACTCCTGATGTATTTAACTCTTTTCCCCATAATATTCTCAACTTTGGTAATCAAATTTATTACCATCTGGACCGTTTCATCCTTTGACTTCAGGAAATATACCCAAGAGTATCGAGAGAAATCATCAGTAATCACCAAGCAGTAAGATGTTCCTCCTAGGCTTTTTACATTCACGGGACCAAAGAGATCCATGTGAAGTAGGTCTAGGGTACTGACTATTGAATTAACCTTCTTGGTGTGATGCGATTTCTTGTGTGGCTTTCCCTTTTTGCACGATAAGCATTGGTCTTCAAAGTTGAAATTCTTCAAGGGAACACCCAGCACCAGCCCATTCTTGACAATGTAGTTCATTTTCCGAAAATGAATATGCCCCATTCTTCTATGACATAATTCGGATTCCGATTCAGTTGCTTTTGACAGAAGACACGATTCTTCTGTTGCCATCTCAGTCGACCTCATGTCCATAATATACGAATTCTTTTCTCTTGGAACTTTCATAACTATCCAATCCTCTGGTATCTTGAAACCAGGATACAGCACGATCGGTTCATTCTTGGTAAAGTGCACGGTGTAATCTTTGTCACAGATCTGCGATACACTCAGCAGATTATGCTTCAGTTCTTCAACGAATTTCACTTTCTCTAACGTCATTTTTCCATTAGTCACCGTCCCAATTCCTGTAATCCTTCCACCACTCTCTCCAGCAAAACTCACTCTTCCTCCCTGAACAGGTTTCCATTCGTGTAACAAACTCTTGTTACCCGTCATGTGCCGGGAACAGCCGATATCCACAATCCATAGATTGTTTGCAGCCCTGTTCAACTGTTCCTGAACGATTAAAGCAAAGGATTAAATTCTGGGGACCCAAGACCTATTGGTCTTGGGTCGATACATCCCGTACTTTGGCTGTCCAAAGTTAGTATCAGAATAATTTCTGTAAATCTAAAAGGATACCTTCTTGTAGATTGACTATGAGGCCATCCAAACCTTCGTGAATTAAATGAATTATTACTCATGATTTGGTTGTTAACAGGGAAAAACTGAGATCGATTTCTTGGAAAACCTGGATTAGTCCAATTTCTGAACTTTGATGAGTTTTCATTCTTACCATTATTGTAGTTACTGTTAGTTCTGTTCTCAGTTTTTGAAGGCCTCATACCTCTGAATCTCAGCTTTAGAGGGCAATCAGCAATTAGGTGTCCTAATTGATTGCATCTGAAACAACTCCTGTGTTCAACTTTCTTTTCAATAGTTGTTTTAGATGTTGAGGCTGCATTACTGCCCGTTTGTCTCACATATGGTGGGACATACGGGTTTAGTGGAGAATTCTTTTCATTTGATTTATGTTTCTCTCCACTTTTTGGTAACACTGCCTTCTCTTTTGTTTCACTCGACTCAGATGACTTGTCCGAGTTTGATGAGACATGACTAGGAACAGGAATCTTAACACTCGAAACAGGCTTACTTGTTTCGCCTTTACTAACTTCTGGTTCTTTAATAGTAACCATAACCGGAACTGTCTGACCAAAATCAACATCAACAGATTTCTGATTACTAGGATCATAAGTATAGTTATGATTGTAAGGTGGTGGAACTTCATGATATCCAATTCCTCCCTTTTTAACTGGGGAACCTTGATCACTAACGAGGTGATCAAGTATAGCGGAGGAATTTCTAAATTGCTCTAGCTTTCTGTTAAGTTTCACCACTTTCACCGGGTGATCAGCTATCTGTTTATCCCTTTCAGCTATTAGTTTGGTTTTCTCTTTTAACACTTCATAGCTAAAATCAATTACTTGAATTTTTTCAGCTAGATTTGCTTTATGACTTCTAATATCTTTCTCACTAGCTTTTATTTTTACTTTGTAACTATTTTCTCTAGCTTTAGTGAAATGATGATCTTCTTTTAATGTTTTAAATTGTGCATCCAAACTAACAAACTGATCAGTTATAGTTGTCAATTGTTCAGACAGATTTTCACATTTAGTACAAGGGAGTTTAATACTTACCTCGGAGAGCTTGTCTGTCACTTCTGCCATGTAAGCTTCATTTTCGCCAGTCACTTTCTCACTATCTGCAGTTTCGATGTTCGCTAAATTGGCCTGTTCGAACACTTCTTCAACGTGCAGATTCCAGTTGTACTCCCCGTTCTGTCTGGATATCATGGCTCTATTCTCATTACCACCCCCACTCTGTTGTGTAGACCTGTTTTGACTGCGTTCTACACGTTCATTTGTGCACTCTTTCGCAAAGTGTCCATTTTTTGACAGTTATAACATCGCACCTTTGACTTGTCAAAACCTGGTCTTTCACCAACAAACTTCCTACCAGTCTTCTTCATAAACCTCTTAACTCTTCTCACAATCATCGCCATCTGCCACTGCAGATCCATCTCTTCCAGATCATCAGCATCGATCTGATCATAGTCTTCGTCTAACGTTGCAGGATCAACAATCTTACCTTGAATGTAATTTTCATACGAAGCAATGAAAGATGCATAGAGAGCAAACTGCTGTTCAGCAGATTTAACACTCATGGGTATCTTTGAGTAGTTGTTGTTCGAAACACTTGGGGAAAAACTACTCTTGGTTGCTTGAGGTTTAGAAGCATTTGATCCACCAGCTACAAAACATACATCACCATTCATGTTGAGAGATACATGACCTTCATGTATTGAGTTAGCGCCCGAGTCTCCTTTTGAGTAGTAAGCAGACGATTCAGACTTCGAACTTGAAGTTGAGTTAACTTTTGCACCATACATTCCTGGATCCTGAACCTGATCAGTTGGTGTCTCTTTTCGAACCATGTTAAGTTCAAAAGTTCTTAGTTTGTTGACTGCTGTTTCCAAGTCATAGTCGGCAAACTCTTTGTCTTCTCACATCAAGACTGTGTACATCTCCCATTTCGGTAGGAGAGCATCAAGAAGCTTTTCCACGATCTCATCTTCTTTGTAAGCAATGGAATAATTGCTGAGTTCGGACATCAGATGATAATATCTAGTGTTGATATCATCAAGTGATTCATTCTTCAAGTACTTGAACACCAAGAATTGGGTTTTAAGTAGTTTAATCTTTGATGCGCGAATCCCCACATTACCCTCAAAACGGTTTTCAAGTGCTTCCCATAGCTCTCTAGCATTTTTATACTTCCTGAAGGTGTGAAGAATCTCTTGTGGAAGAGCCATTGTTATCGCTGCATGAGCTTTGCTTTCAGCCTCATACATTTTCTTTTCTTTTCTTCCATCTTGTTGTATTTCTTAATCTGATCACGACCCTCATACTCAGCAGTTGGTGGAATGTATCCATCTTGTATGCACACCCACATCTTAGCATCTAGGTACTTAACATACTGTTCAAACCGATCCTTCCACGCTACAAAATCGGTTCCCTTAAGCATCTTTGGTGCCATTGTAGCTGAACCCGCTTCCACTTCCATCTTCACCAGTTCCGTAATTTTTATTGAAGTCATCTTTCACGAAACACAAAGAAACCCGAAAAATAAAAATTTTATTCTTAACAGTACTGTAGGCGAAGTTAAGGATAACTTCGCTTAAGTCTGAACTTCGCTGATTCTGAACTTCGCTCCCTTTTTTTTTTTTAAATTCGCCTGATTCGGCGAAGTTGTGTATAACTTCGCTTAAGGTAAGCGAATTTGTGAGGTAGGCGAAGTTGTGGGTAACTTCGCTTGAGATAAGCGAACTTGAGAAGGTAGGCGAAGTTGTGGATAACTTCGCTTAACCTTATATCTTCGCCTAAACCCTACAAACAGTGACGGCAAGTTCGCCTGATGAACACGATGGTTTTGCAGGTTTGATTTCTGGATTTTACGAGGTTTGTGAAGGTGTAATGGGTTGTTTATGATGGTGGGAGGTGAGTAGGACATAAAAACTAGGTAAACTCGTCCCGCGAATAGTCGAACGGAACGTTTTCTACACCCGCGTGATAATCCCGAACCACACAATCACAAGCAAAAGCTCTGATACCAATTGTAGGGTCCCAGCCGGATCTACATGGAATATCTCGTTCTACGTAGGTGCGGAATCTCTACGTAAGACGTTACGAGCGTAGAAGACGATACGAGCTAACACGATTGAACACACGTTACAATAAGCAAAGACACGTTATATATTGCAACTGGAAACACGTGATATCAATCACTGATTACACAACTCGTTACACGTAAACTAAAAACTGATTAACATCTCAGCCATAACCTATACTTATAAACACGACAACTTCGCCTGGCATGTTCAGGCGAAGTTGTTTCTAACTTCGCTTACTCATCAAGTTCGCCTGTATTAGCGAACTTGTGAGCTAACTTCGCTACATACAAAACACAAATCCAAACGACTCGATTACAGACACTATATACTAAACTACTGACATCATGTACCAACAGAATGGATAGGACATAGTAGTATAGCCTTATGTATATAGTCTTTTGATATCCCAAGCAGCGTTTTGTTACAGCGTGTTGGGCTGACTTGGGAGTTGTTTGTGGTTTAGTACTATTTCAAGCACCGGCCCTTATCGGGTTAAGTCTATATGTCACTTAGTGACAAATTTTGATACACATATACAAGCGCTGGCCTATACCAGGTTAAGCCTATGGGCTAATTTTGGATGCATATGTACAGTAATGATTATAATTAATACAAATGTGTTTTCTTTGGCATAGTTGTGTGTTGTGAAATTGTAATATCGTAAAGTTGTGCTGGTTATAGTGACATGATATTAATTATTATATAATTGATTATTTTATAGAATGGCACCGAAGAAAGCAAACCCTTTGTCTGAGGCGGAAGTGGCCGCAATGATTGCTCGTCAACTACAAGCAGTGATACCAACAGTTGTAGCACAAGTTACTGCAGGCATACATGCTAACAATACTGTTAATCAACCTACGAGCACCACCACGGCCACTGCTAAGATACCTCCGTCGGACACTAATTTGGCCCCGGGTGTTACTACCCCGGTGAATACTGATAATGTTAAAAACACCAATAATACTCGCCCGACTGTTAATGTTGTTGGGAACCCTGAAACCGTTTTGAACCCAAATGATGTCACGAATCCAAACCCCGTACCGGTTATCAACCCAACTGTTAATAATAACACTCAACCAAATACTGGTAATGATCGTAATAATCCCGAACCCCCAAGTCAGGATTACGCTTATAAACAGTTCACATCGTGTAAACCAACTGAATTTAAAGGTATTGAGGGACCGAACGGATTTGTCAAATGGATTGAAAAGACCGAGTCCGTAATTAATATTAGTGAATGTCCACCAGACCGTATAGTCAAATTCTCTATGAGTATGTTTCTGGATCATGCTTTTATGTGGAGGAACACAGTGGTCCAAATAAGGGGACAGGATGCTATAAACCGTATGTCATGGACCGAACTTAAAACCCTTATGCTAGAGCATTTTTGCCTGAAAAGTGAGATTCAAAGACTGGAACATGAATTGTGAAATTTGGAAATGAAAGGTGCTGACCACGTGGGTTACACAAACCATTTTAACGAACTCTCTCGCTTAGTACCGTGGTTAGTTACCCCGAAGCTAAACGTATTGAACGCTACATCTGGGGATTGACTCCTGCCGTGAGGAGTATAGTTAATTCAGTAGCCCACCCGACATTGGAAAGTGCTGTATCTCAAGCGGGTGTTGTTACTTTTGATCTTATGAGAAGTGGTGTGATAAGAATGCCGGGGGAAACATCGAGTTTGAAATGATCTGATTATGGGACAAGGATGCAAGAGAACCCTCAAAATAAACGAGCCCGTCCGAATACTCGAAATTATGCCATGACCAGTTCGAACGTGAAACAAGAAGCTTATAAAGGGACACTACCGAAATGTGGAAAATGTAATCCTCACCATATGGGCGATTGTAAACCGGTAGTTTGTTACAAGTGTGGAAAAACTGGACATTATGCCCCTAGTTGTAGAACCCCCGCCAACAATGTAAACCGACCACAACGACCAACCCTGCTATCTCGACCTCAACCAACCCAACCACAACTCAATCAACAAACCCCACCCACCATGAACCTCCGTACTTGCTACGAATGTGGTAGTACGGATCATTTTCGGAGATACTGCCCTAAGCTGAACCAGGGTGCAGTGAGAAGGCAGAACCAAGCACAAGCATTAACCTCCAACGCAGCTAGGGGACACGCGTTTGTATTAGGATCGGGTGAAGCGCGTCATGATCCGAATGTGGTGACAGGTACATTCTTAGTTTACGGTCAGTATGCTTCAGTTTTGTTTGATACGGGCGCTGATAGAAGTTTCGTATCTGTTAACTTCTTACCTTTAGAAAATATGCCGGTTAGTGAACTAACAAAACCATATACTATAGAACTCGTTAACGGTAAGTCTATACTTGTTAACCAAATAGTCCGAAACTGTTCCGTTATCCTAAACGACCTCCCGTTCCTTATTGATTTACTTCCAGTGGAATTGGGAAGTTTTGATGTTATAGTCGGTATGGACTGGCTATCTAAGTATAAAGCTGAAATTGTCTGTAAGAATAAGACTTTTAGGATACCTCTTTCGAATGATGAGGCTATGACTGTTCAAGGTGAGAAATCTGGTACTATGTTGCCTCTCGTATCCCAACTTAAGGCTTTAAAGTATTTGCGCCAAGGTTGTACATTATACTTGGCGAGCTTAACAGTCAAAGACCCCGATGAAAAGCGAATAGAAGACATCCTAGTGGTACACGAGTATTCAGATGTATTTCCTGACGAGTTGCCTGGTTTACCACCGACCCGACAAGTTGAATTCCGTATTGACATGATACCAGGAGCAGCACCCATTGCTAAGGCACCTTATCGACTTGCACCTTCTGAAATGCAAGAACTGTCCAACCAGTTACAAGAATTACTGGATAGGGGTTTTATCCGACCTAGTTACTCGCCGTGGGGAGCACCAGTGTTATTCGTGAAAAAGAAGGACGGAAGTTTTCGGATGTGTATTGATTACCGGGAATTGAATAAAGTAACTATAAAGAATAGATACCCCTTACCCCGAATTGATGACTTGTTTGATCAGCTCCAGGGTGCGAAGTATTTTTCGAAAATTGATCTCAGATCGGGTTATCATCAAGTAAGAATTCAGGAAGAAGATATCCCAAAAACAGCATTTCGAACTCGTTATGGTCATTATGAATTTTTGGTTATGCCATTTGGGTTGACAAATGCACCTGTAGTGTTTATGGATCTAGTGAACCGAGTTTGCAAACCCTACCTTGACAAGTTCGTGATAGTGTTTATCGATGACATTTTGATATATTCGAGAAGTAAGGAGGAACACGAACAACATTTGCGGGAAATCTTAGAATTATTGAGGCAAGAAAAGTTATACGCCAAACTGTCCAAATGTGAATTCTGGCTACAAGAAATTCAATTTTTAGGACATATTGTGAATCAACAAGGAATCCAAGTCTACCCCGGTAAAATTGAGGCCATTAAGAATACGCAAGTACCTAAATCGCCGAAAGAAATTCGCCAATTTTTGGGATTAGCCGGGTACTACCGACGATTTATTGAAAACTTTTCAAGTATTGCTCAACCTTTAACCCTCCTAACTCAGAATGATCAAACGTATGAATGGGGAGAAGAACAAGAAATGGCCTTTCAAACATTAAAACAAAAGTTGTGTGAAGCTCCAATATTAAGTCTTCCAGATGGAACTGATGAATTGGTGTTCTATTGTGACGCATCTCGTAAAGGTTTAGGATGCGTACTGATGCAAAGAAAGAAAGTAATTGCATATGCTTCCCGATAATTAAAAGTACACGAAAAGAATTATACGACCAACGATTTGGAATTGGAAGAAGTTATTTTTGCATTGAAGATTTGGAGACATTACTTGTATGGCACCAAATGTACCATCTATACTGATCACAAAAGCCTACAACGCATATTTGATCAGAAGGAGCTGAATATGAGACAAAGAAGTTGGGTAGAACTGTTAAATGATTATGATTGTGAAATTAAATACCATCCGGGTAAGGCCAATATAGTAGCAGATGCTTTAAGCCGAAAATACAGAGTTAAACCGTTGAGGGTACGAGCACTTGGAATGATTGTCCAAAGTAGCCTAATCGAACATGTTCGTGTTGCACAAGACGAATCCTTAAAAGCAGATCAGTTAGAGAAGGAAGAACTACATGGGAACGAAAAGAATTTTGATAAGAAAATTGATGAAATGTTCTATTATAAAAACCGGGTGTGGATTCCTAAACTTCATAAACTCCGCGAGCTTATTCTTGATGAACCACACAAATCCAATTATTCTATTCATCCATGTACCGATAAGATGTATAAAGATGTTAAGGAATTTTACTGGAGGCCTGGTATGAAAAAGGATGTAGCCTTGTATGTAAGTAAGTGTGTAACATGTGCAAGGGTGAAAGCGGAATATCAAAAACCTTCGGGAATGTTACAACAACCCGAAATCCCACAGTGAAATGGGAACAAATAACCATGGATTTCGTAACACATCTACCCAAAATCTCCCGAGGACATAATGCAATTTGGGTAATTGTGGATCGATTAACCAAATCCGCACACTTTATTCCATTCCGTAACAATTACTCTACCGAAAAACTCGCCCAAATTTACATCGATGAAATTGTATCTCAACACGGAGTACTTCTTTCGATTATTTCCGATCGAGATAGTCACTTTACTTCACATTTCTGGCAAGTATTACAAGAAGCTTTGGGAACCCGAATCGACCTAAGTACGGCTTACCATCCCCAAACCGATGGTCAATCCAAACGAACCATCTAAACCTTAAAAGATTTACTTCGTGCTTGTGTACTGGACTTCAAAGGGAATTGGGATCAACACCTCCCGCTAATTGAATTCTCTTACAATAATAGTTACCATAGCAGTATACGAGCAACACCTTATGAAGCCTTATACGGGCGAAAATGTAGATCACCACTTTGTTGGACAAAGGTGGGTGATATTCAAATATCAAGATCCGATTTGATTCAAGAAACAACCGATAAAATTTATAAAATTAAACGAAAGTTGAAAGCCGCTCGGGACCGACAGAAGAGTTATGCCGATATTCGTAGAAAACCGTTATTTTTGAAATAGACGACAAGGTGTTTTTAAAAGTATCGCCGTGGAAAGGAGTTATACGGTTTGGAAAGACCGGTAAATTAGCCCCGAGATACATTGGTCCTTTTGAGATTATTGCAAAAATTGGTCCCGTAGCTTACCGATTAAAACTACCCTCAGAACTGAGCACTATTCACGATTTGTTTCACGTATCGAATCTAAAAAAGTGTTTGACTGAGGAAACGGCAATAGTACCACTTGAAGATGTTCAGATCAATGAAAAGCTCAACTTCATAGAGGAACCGGTAGAAATTGTGGACGGGAAAACCAAACAGTTACGACACAACAAAATATCTCTGGTAAAAGTTCAGTGGAATTCAAAACAAGGACCCGAATATACTTGGGAACGAAAGGACGAATTCCGAAAGAAATACCCACACCTGTTCCCTAAAAAGAAAACCAATGATACATTAAATTTCGAGGACGAAATTTCTTAACGGGGGGAGAATTTGACATTCGTGACAAAACGAGGTATACTATATTCACTACGTAACAAGTAAACAATAAATCAGTTAATTCGTAGTTCTTAAACGAGTAACCGACCGAAACTAATTATGACCCGTATATATACTGAGGGGTCATATACGAGTTGTAAATATATTGTAGAGGTTAACATATTGATATTTAAGCCCCAGTACGTTTAAAACTCTTTAAACGAAAAAGGTTTCGTTTATTGATACGCTATAAGTTTAATCACAATCATTAACATCAAAACGAGCATTGTAGCATCCGTTAAGCCGAAAAAGATTTTTAAAACATTTATATGACATGTTCTAGGCAATCCGTGAAAATATTTTGTATTTTTACAACGATTCAGTACGTTTTTCTTATTTTACAAAAAGAAGCTAAAAAACACTCGTTTTCGCGCTGGTTTTCGCACTCGAACTAGTTTTCTTGCGAAAAACCAAACCCGAACTAAATTTTGGACCGAGATTTGCGTATGGCACGAATACCGAGGCACCATTGGGCCAAAAAGGAGGCCCAATGGGCCTAAAAGGTTGCGTCCGCAAGAGGGGCAGCCAACCCCCCTTCTAGTATTTTCTATAAAATAAAATATTATAGATATTTTAGAGCAAATATTTCCAGAAAATAATCACCTTTTCTGTTCTTCTTCAAAGCTCCATCAAAACCCTAAGGTAAATATTGATTTTTCATTGATTTTTAACCATGATTAACATAGTTTAATCATGAAAAATTAATCCTTGATTAGTTTTAAACATGTTTAACCATCCAAAAATCATAAAAATCAAGTAAAATCATTTTTTGATGTTAAAAATGTTTACAAACTTGGAACATATACTTTTTTGGTCAAAAACGCGGATTACAACATGAATACAACGTTTTTCAGGTTTGAAAGTTCGGTTTGAACCCAAAACCGAAACCCTAATTATCAAGGCTGTTACATGGATGATTTATGTTTGGTTTGATGTTATATGATATGTAGATACACTGAGTTTGCAACCCGAGACCCGGAAATTCGTTTAAGCTAGCAAAACTCATCGAAAACCGACAAGGTAAACCCGTAACACTCGTTTAGGGGCTCTTTAGTATTAGGTTGTGACGTTCTTGTTCTTTTCTTGTGAAAATATTCAGGGACATTAGGGATCATTTAAATGAGTCCCTGTTAAAATTTGGTAATATTTCGATAAACGGAGAATATTTGGCGAATTTATTACCGTTTATTGGCGTTTATTCGAGAAAAATAAGTAAACTTCATGAAAAATTATGAACTTTGGATTAGAACCCCTAAATGATATATTAAGATCACTGGTAAAGTTTGAGAACATTTGGAGATGTCTATGTATTAATTATGCCATTGTGTTTTAACCGAGTTTTAATAGCAGAAAAACGAGCAAAAAGGCATTTTGGCCAAAGAGTTAGATTCTGTAGATTTTTTAGAGGCTATGTAATGATATTGAGATCATTTGGAAAAATTATCGGATTTTTCGGACATCGTTTGGTATAAACGGGCTATTTATTACTCAATCATAGCACATTAAATGAATTTTTATAAATAGACAATTAATCATATAATTTCTGAAAATATTTTTATAAAATTCCCCATATTTTAATTTATTTTTACAAAAATTTCCATAATTTATATATGAGTACATAATTAGTTATGATTAATCAAAGATTTAAACTATAATTGTTTTAACGAAACCGGCAGTTTTGTGTTTAACGGACTGACTGGTATGTCAAAATGTCAAAAGTGGTCAAATATCGTATTTTTGAATGAAATTGATAAAAACGATATTTTTACGAGAATTCCGGACAATTCGGGTGGATTGTACGCGTTTTGTATAATCAAACCCGTGTGAAAACGGAAACGAACCCTGCGATCAATCCAGATACCGAAACCTCAAGATGCTTTCATAAATCAAATCATTTTAGCAATCAACATGTTTACTTAAGTTTGTGTGATCTTACCTATTCCCTAAACGCGTACACGATCAACTTGGCAAGGCTCGGAAAACGGTGAAACTGAGCCAAATCCAGTTTTAAACATTTCATAGTATACAACGTCACAATCTAAGACTATGGTCATGTTCTGGGTCTAACAGCTATTGCCAGACTAGTTATACAGCCCAATTTGGTTTAAACACTGTACTAGTATTAACAGTACGATACCGATTATAGGATACGAGTTATAATCGAGGCATAACACTTGTTGACGTATATTACCTGCTCAAATGACGATAAGGTGAGTTTCACGACCCCACTTTCTAAACTGTTTTATGAACTTTTGGGGTGGAATGCATGTTTACATATACTTATATACTTGAAAACGTGTGGTGATGTGAATTATCTAAGTACTAACACTTGAAAGTCCCCACAAACACAAGTGATTAACTTCATGCCAGTGATGTGTGGATAGTACTATCGGTTTGACAAACCCAACTGAAGGCGCCGGTGGGGTATGCCGGATATACTTGTTTACGCAGATGCACATTGTCATTTATACTTATTACATTCTGCTATGTGGTGTTAGACATAGTACATACTTGGGGCAAAGTGGCTGTTAAATGCCAACGGGAGTACATGGGCAAGGGTGGCCATGCAGTGCGAGCTGTCTTGGGTTCACTTGTGGCTTAGTATAATACATCATACACATACTTATATACATACGTACTGTGAACTTTACGAACTCGTATACTGATTTTGTTCGTACTCGTGAAACTTGAAAGTCACCAATTAGACGTAGTTGACCCGTTTTAACATGCTTTTCAGGTAAGCCGAAGTTGGAATGATTTGCTTACGTGCTTGGTGTTAGAATGAAAGTTGAATAGTTGTGAATAGATGCAAATACGTACTAGTGAATAAGTAACCGAGAACTAGTTATGTGTTTTTCATCTAGTTTGTAAACATAGTACCTACCAATGTAATATGATGTAAATTAGTTGTTGAATTTCTTTATAAACAATGTGGTTGATACCAGTGTTATCTGTTACATTCCCGTATTACGCTTCCGCAACTACCTAGTCGGGGTGTGACATTTTTACTCAAGAACATTTCATAAAACTTTATTTCAAAACTACTAAAACTACAATAGATATATTTTTTTTTGGAATAATAAACAATATGCAAATAGTCAAAAGTTTTAAGTTGTTATTAATAATAAGTCACATGGACTTACCCAAAATTCTTAACCCGGATTTCACCATTCAAAAGATGGACCATCCACCCGGGTTAAGTAGGTGTTATTAATTGTTTATGTGCAAGAAAATAATACAGTTGCATCAAAGGCTTCATCCCTACAAAAAGAGGGTCCATTTGTCTTTGCTACCCCTGGGAATTGTCTTTAGGATCATAGATCCTTTATCCTAGTTACTATTGTTTATTACAGACCATTATCCAATATCCTTGAAAACACGAACTAGCAAATAAAAAAAACGGGCTCAAGCCTTGTCTTCTCTATCCTTCATTTCTCGCTTCAGCAACTTCCCTATCAACTGCTACTTCCTTTCCTTCGTCCATCTCGCCCGCATCCTTCACTCCACTTGTTCTAGCTCCACTTCCAACAGCTACCTCAGCATCCCCTTCATCATCTCCACCGCCAAGCGCCACCAAAGCTTGCCTCCACTTCTCCACATCTTTGGTTGACATGTCAAAGGCAGGGTCACCAGGTTCCATAACCATCTTGATCCTAGGCTGTAGCACTGACCTGTTCGACCATATTTTTGCCTCCTCGATAGCTTGCTTCACCTCCTCTTGATGCTGGGATTCTATTGTGGATAGCAAATCCTCCAAGCGTTTCTTCTCCTTAGTGAGCTTGGCTAGCGCTGTGTCCTTCACTACTACTGCGCTTCCCATTCTAGTAAGGCTCTCCCCCAGTTGGCCCACAATCTTTTCATGATAGTCTCTGGAAGAGTTCACAACCTGGCTCTGATACCAATCTGTCACACCCTCAAAATCCACTAACGGAGTTTTACCGTCAGAGGGTGTGAACTAACAGGATCGGAATCATTAATTATAATCAAACCATAAAAACGTTTAAATGAAATTAAGTGCGGAAGCGTAGAAACCAAGAGATAAAAGTTGCGTCACCAGGACGACTCAAAACCCCATAATAACAGTTTAAAATCAGGTTGCATAAACAAAAGCGTTTCAAACAATGCATGATTCTATACCGCGCGCCCGCCTCGGCTACCTAAGAATAACATACTAAAAGTGTCAACACGGGTTTGGTGAGTTCACAAGTTTATATAAAATAAAGCGTTTAGCGTTTGCGTTCAGTGTTTTGCGTTCAGCGTTTTGCGTGCAGCGTTTTGCGTTCAGCGTTTTGCGTTAAACGTTTTGCGTTACCAGATAGTGTTAAATCAATTATATATCTATAGGTAGCTAGCCTATAAAACAAGTATTACTAAGTGTTCGACACCGAAGCTGACTGTTTATCATTTGCCTTGCCACCAGGTCTATCGCGACCATGGTATGTGTTTAGCCAAGATTACACCCACTCGACCTCCAATCGAGTTTAGCGTTGGGTGGGGTTTGTCAAACCCAGTAGTACTACTCAACAATGACTCGCTATTATCCAATATTAAACGGTTCGATGTGAATGAAGGACTTTAGTTATTGCGTTTGCCACTTAGTCTTTACAAGTGATATATAATCTATATTAACAAAATCTTAAATGCGTTTTCGGAGTATGTTGTCTCCCCCAAGTGAAAAGCATTTGAAAATAGTTTAAAAGGGGTAAGTGAACTCACTGTTTGCGAAGTATTCCCAAAATAATTCACCAAGATGCGCGTCAAAGAAAAACTCTCTCTAGCGTTCTAAAACAATAAGGAGATTTTCTAAGTGTCGGAACTATTATCGAGTCTCTAGCAACTATTCCCCACAGGGGCAATTTGGTCAAAACACCACAATTATTTAGCAAGTATTACCCGCAGGGGCAATTTGGTCAAAACATAACAATTAACTAGCAATTATCATGTTTCATGCATTTTCACAAAATTCAGCAGCTAGTTTCACCGAGACAGAAATTCTACTTGAAAGATTATACTATACCACCGATCATAGAATCACAATTAATTCATCAAAAATCATCACAAAAGAATACATGTATTAGGTTTCCAGAACATATTTTATTTTATTTTTATTCCACATATGTTTCTCACAATGATCAAAACATTACAGCAAACTCATAGCAGTCAAATTCATGCCCAACAGAATTTTATTTGAAATTCCCGTTAAACGAAAAATCCAATAAATGCAAGACCACTTGGGTTAGGTTCCTAACTCAACAAGTCAATTTCCAGAAGTGGAACCAACCCAATTGGTCTCGTAGTTCATGAGATATAACATTTACAAAACAACCTAACACCAGGTCTAACAACTCAGCTTTGCACAACGTTTTTGTAAAATCATAAAGGTTAACTTTTACATGTCCAAAAATTGCAAATTTATATTCTTTAGAAACTAGACTCAACCTAGTTTACATTAGTATCAATAATCTCAACCAATTTTCACATTTACAACAGTTACAGTCAATTGAACATCAACAACACAATCTGTCCAGAAACTGTTTGCAACAAAACTCAACCTATTAACTATCTATGGACCATAATCCGTTCATATGACCTTATAGACACCATAATCACTGTCCATGCACATCAAATACACATTACATCCATGATTAGGGTTTTACTTGAACTCAAAATCAAGAAACAAACGATTAACATGCAATAACACCAATACTAGCTATCAATTCAACAATCAATACATCTTTCAATCAAAACAAGACATATGAACATCATGTATATAATTTCCAGATTCTAGGGTTTATAATTACGCCTTCCAAAGCACAAAAAATAAGCATGGGGAAGGTAGAAGATGACTAGAATCGGTTGTAGGATGCTTCAATTGTGAAACCCAAGATAAAAAACTAAGCAATATGTGTGTGTGTGTGAGCCGATCGTGAAGAGAGGGGGGGGGGGTAGTTGCCGTCGGGTTTGGGAGGGAGAGAAAGAGTGTTAGGGTTTTAGTTTATGTTATTATTTATAATAACATGTTACACTTAAGTCCCTCAACTTCCAAATGTTACTTTTCTAGCTTAAATAACTAGTTCTAGCACATTGAGTTAACGTTTATACCATGTTATCACATAACACATAAGTCTAACACATAATTATCACATAATTATTGTTTTGACGTTTTTCGTTTATTCACCAATCGTTTACGTCAACTCGTTTGCGTTTCGGTGCAATTCCCGAAAGACTACACATGTAGTAAGTGTTAAGCGTCATTTAAACCCTTGTTTAAATGTAATGAGGTGTGCGTTATAGATTCAGTGATCTTTAAGTTTGAATTGACGGAGTTGAGTTAACTGAGTTAACCTGAAATTGACGATTGTCACATCATTCCCATGTTAAAGAATTTTCGTCCCGAAAATTTGAGTCAAGTCGTGATGAGTGTCTGAAAAAGTAAGAAAAATTTTCAGTTTGTCATATTATCCCCTAGTAGAAAGAAATTTCGTCTCGAAATTTAATTCATACCTCCGGTGATTTCTGACGGTTTGTCGGGTTTCGCGGTTTTCTGTGTTTGGTCAGCCCTTCAAAAAGGTGATGATACTTTTTCATCATTTGATCCTCGCGTTCCCACGTGAACTCCGGTCCACATCTCGAGTTCCAACGAACCTTAACGATTGGAGTTTTGCTGTGCTTGAGTGTCTTGGGGTCCCAATCCAAAACATCAACTGGTTCTTCAATGAAGCGTAGCTGTTCATCAACTTGCAATTCGTCCAAAGGGACTACTTGGGTTTCATCAGATAGGCATTTCTTCAAATTGGATACGTGGAATACATTGTGTACGCCACTGAGTTCCGTTGGTAGGTCCAGTCGGTACGCCACCGGACCAACGCGTTCCGTTATCCGGTAAGGACCAACATATCGTGGGTTAAGTTTGTTTCGCTTTCCAAAGCGAACCACACCTTTCCAAGGTGAGACTTTGAGTAACACCCGATTGTTCACTTGAAATTCGAGAGGTTTTCGGCGCTTGTCAGCGTAACTCTTTTGGCGATCTCGTGCTGCTGCCATGCGATTTCGGATTTGAACAATCTTTTCCGAAGTTTCGAGTACCAGTTCTGGACCAGTGATTTGGCTGTCACCCACCTCTGCCCAGCAGAGAGGTGATCGACACTTCCGTCCGTACAGTGCTTCAAACGGCGCTGCTTTAATACTTGCGTGGTAGCTGTTATTATACGAAAACTCTACCAAAGGTAAGTGAGGTTCCCAACTATTTCCGAAATCCAACACACATGCACGCAACATGTCCTCTAAGGTCTGAATAGTTCGTTCACTTTGCCCATCCGTCTGAGGATGGTATGCTGTGCTCATATCAAGACGGGTGCCTAGCGCGCTTTGCAGTGACTTCCAAAAGTGCGAAGTGAAACGGGAATCTTGATCAGAAATGATTGAGACAGGCCCTCCGTCTCTAGACACTACTTCCTTCATGTAGACGCGAGTCAGTCTTTCCATTTTGTCCGATTCCTTAATCGCTAAGAAGTGTGCAGACTTAGTCAACCGGTCAACGATCACCCAGATGGTATCGCATCCCGTCGGTGTCTTAGGTAATCCCGTGATGAAGTCCATTGAAATGTGTTCCCATTTCCACATAGGAAGTTCCGGTTGTTGTAGTAGGCCAGATGGTTTCTGGTATTCTATTTTGACTCTGGCACAAGTGAAGCATTTGCTCACGTAGTTGGCAATGTCGGCTTTCATGTTTGGCCACCACTAAAGTGCCTTTATGTCATGATACATTTTATCTGAGCCGGGGTGGATAGAATATCGGGACTTGTGAGCTTCGTCCATCACTAGAGTTCTCAACTCTCCGTATCGTGGAACCCAAATCCGGTTCCCAAAATATCGGACCCAGTCCGATTTGTTTTCAAGTTGCTTGTTCATGCCCCGCATGAGTTCTGATGGAAGATTATCATCTTTCAAAGCTTCGAGTTGCGCCTCGCGAATCTGATCGGGTAAGCTGACATGAATCGTGAGTTGCAATGCTCGCTCTCACCTGGGTTTATCGGTTTCTTTTCTACTGAGGGCGTCGGCCACTACATTGGCCTTGCCAGGGTGGTACTTGATGGCACAATCATAATCTTTAAGCAGCTCGACCCAACGACGCTGTCGCATGTTCAGCTCCTTCTGATTGTAGATATGCTGGAGACTCTTGTGGTCGGTGTAAATGGTAAACTTGGTACCGTACAAGTAATGCCTCCATATCTTAAGGGCAAACACCACAGCTCCTAGTTCCAAATCATGGGTCGTGTAGTTCTTCTCGTGAACCCGTAGTTGTCGAGAGGCATAGGCTATAACCTTCTCGAGTTGCATCAACACGCAACCGAGACCTTGTATCGATGCGTCACAATGTACCTCGAAATTCTCTGTTCCCTCGGGTAGGGCTAGAATAGGGGCGCTACAGAGTTTGGTTTTCAACAGTTGAAAAGCGGATTCTTGCGCGTCACCCCAATTGTACTTAGTGCCTTTGTGAGTCAAAGCGGTGAGGGGTTGAGCAATCTTTGAAAATCCCTCGATGAAACGTCGGTAGTAGCCGGCCAGTCCTAGGAATTGCCGCACCTCAGTCGGAGTCTTAGGTGCTTCCAAGTTTTTGATGGCCTCTACCATACCGAGATTGACATGGATACCATTTTCGTTGATCACATGTCCTAAAAAGTGAACCTCCCGAAGCCAAAATTCGCATTTCGAGAGTTTAGCATACAGTTGTTCGTTCTTCAATAATTCCAGAATTACCCTTAAGTGTTCCTCATGGTCAGCCTTGTCCTTGGAGTAAACCAGGATATCGTCAATAAACACAATCACAAACTTGTCGAGGTACGCCTTGCATACTCGATTCATGAGATCCATAAATACGGCTGGTGCGTTGGTTAGTCCAAAAGGCATAACCGAAAACTCATAGTGACCATACCATGTTCTGAAAGCCGTCTTTGAAATATCTTCTTCGCGCACTCTTAGTTGATGGTAACCAGATCGCAGATCGATCTTCGTGTAATAACTCGATCCTTGGAGCTGGTCAAACAGATCATCAATTCGGGGTAAAGGAAAACGGTCTTGACCGTCACCTTGTTCAACTCCCGGTAGTCGATGCACATGCGGAAAGTCCCGTCATTCTTTCTGACAAATAAGACAGGGGCTCCCCATGGCGATGAGCTAGGTCGGATAAAACCCTTATCCAACAAATCTTGCAACTGGGTGGACAACTCCTGAAGCTCCGCCGGTGCGAGCCGATACGGGGCTCGTGCTATGGGTGCTGCACCGGGTGTCAATTCGATTTGGAATTCGACTTGTCGTATAGGAGGGAGTCCGGGCAAATCCTCCGGGAAAACTTTCGGAAAATCTCGCACAACTGGTATATCTTCAATTCGCTTCTCCTCCGCGGGTTTCTCAACAATATGCGCCAAAATTGCCGGGTGACCCTTTCGTAGATACTTCTGCGCCTTCATGAGGGTAATGACGCTGGTGGTCATGCCGCTTCTTTCGCCTCGGATCGAAATGATCTCGCCGGAAGGGGTAGTAATGTGGACTATCTTGTCATAACATATAATCTCCACTTGGTTCTCGGATAACCAGTCCATGCCGACAACGACATCGAAACTACTAAGCGTAAAAGGAATAAGGTCAATATAAAAAACATGACCTGACTGTTTTAACTTACATCCCGCAAGTACATGAGTCGTTAATATAGTCTTTCCGTCAGCTAATTCAACTGGAAACTTAGTATCTAACGGAGTTGGAGTTATGTCTAAGAGTTGACTAAAGGCTTTCGACACAAAACTCCTATCAGCTCCAGTGTCAAACAATACAGAAGCAAAACAATCGTTCACAGGGAACTTACCAGTCACCACGTACGGATCATTGCGGGCTTGACCCGACCCAATAACAAAAGCTCTTCCTTTACCATTGTTTCCACCACCACTGCCACTTCCATTACTTCCATTATTGTCGTTCTGTTTCAGCTTGGGGCAATCTTTCTTAAAATGTCCCTCTTGTCCACACTCAAAACATCCCTTGGTTGTCATGTGTGGTTTAGGAGCACCCCTTGCTGCAAGGTCTCCTCTACATTCCTTTGCTTGGTGACCCATCTTTCCGCATCTCTGACACTTGACACGGTCACACGCGCCAGCATGATGATTGTTGCACCTGTTGCACTTCGGATATTTCCCAGCATATCCGCTCGAACCCTGCCCGCCACCGTTGTTATTGTTTTTGTGACCCTGATTGTTGAAGCTCCGGGTGAATTCGGGCTTTCGGTAGTGTTGCTGCTGTGGGGGGTTAGAGGATGAGGATCTGGTGTTGTCAAACTTTCTCTTTCCATAGCTCTGGTTGTTGTTGCTGCTGTTGTCAGTACTCGGGTTGTCACGGGCTTTAGTGGTTGAACACCTAGGTGGTAGCGCACCTTGGGTCACTGCTTGATCCGTTAGTTTGTGAGCTAACCGAATCGCTTGTTGAATCGTGGCTGGTCTGGAAGACGTTACCATGCCCTGAATTTGCGGTGCTAACCCATAAATATACATTTCAATCCTCTTACTCGGCGGGTCTACCATCCGCGGACACATCACAGCTACTTCCGTCCGTACAGTGCTTCTGCCCAGCAGAGAGGTGATCGACACCTGAATTTGCGGTGCTAACCCTGATTTGGCTGTCACCCACCTCTGCCCAGCAGAGAGGTGATCGACACTTCCGTCCGTACAGTGCTTCAAACGGCGCTGCTTTAATACTTGCGTGGTAGCTGTTATTATACGAAAACTCTACCAAAGGTAAGTGAGGTTCCCAACTTTTTCCGAAATCCAACACACATGCACGCAACATGTCCTCTAAGGTCTGAATAGTTCGTTCACTTTGCCCATCCGTCTGAGGATGGTATGCTGTGCTCATATCAAGACGGGTGCCTAGCGCGCTTTGCAGTGACTTCCAAAAGTGCGAAGTGAAACGCGAATCTCGAGCAGAAATGATTGAGACAGGCACTCCGTGTCTAGACACTACTTCCTTCATGTAGACGCGAGTCAGTCTTTCCATTTTGTCCGATTCCTTGATCGCTAAGAAGTGTGCAGACTTAGTCAACCGGTCAACGATCACCCAGATGGTATCGCATCCCGTCGGTGTCTTAGTTAATCCCGTGATGAAGTCCATTGAAATGTGTTCCCATTTCCACATTGGAAGTTCCGGTTGCTGTAGCAGGCCAGATGGTTTCTGGTATTCTATTTTAACTCTGGCACAAGTCAAGCATTTGCTCACGTAGGTGGTAATGTCGGCTTTCATTTTTGGCCACCAGTAAAGTGCCATTATGTCATGATACACTTTATCTGAGCCAGGGTGGATAGAATATCGGGACTTGTGTGCTTCGTCCATCACCAGAGTTCTCAACTCTCCGTATCATGGAACCCAATCCGGTTCTCAAAATATCGGACCCCGTCCGTTTTGGTTTCAAGTTGCTAGTGATGTACATTATTAATACATGACACATAAATAATTGTTTACACATGTATCGTATCACAAATGTACTTGTTAAGTCACACACGATTCACAAATGAAACACGAAACGTGATATTTGCATAGGTATTATGTGCCGAGTCTAGAGACTCGATAATAGTTCCGACACTTAGAAAATCTCCTTGTTGTTTTAGAACGCTAGAGAGAGTTTTTCTGTGACGCGCATCTTGGTGGATTATTTTAGGAATACTTCGCAAACAGTGAGTTCACTTACCCCTTTTAAACTGTTTTCAAACGCTTTTCCCTTGGGGGAGATAACATACTCCGAAAACGCATTTAAGATTTTGTTAATATAGATTATATATCACGTGTAAAGACTAAGTGGCAAACGCAATAACTAAAGTCCTTCATTCACATCGAACCGTTTAAATTGGATAATAGCGAGTCATTGTTGAGTAGTACTACTGGGTTTGACAAACCCCACCCAACGCTAAACTCGACTGGAGGTCGAGGGGGTGTAATCTTGGCTAAACACATACCATGGTCGGGATAGACCTGGTGGCAAGGCAAATGATAAACAGTCAGCTTCGGTGTCGAACACCTAGTAATACTTGTTTTATAGGCTAGCTACCTATAGATATATAATTGATTTAACACTATCTGGTAACGCAAAACGCTTAACGCAAAACGCTGAACGCAAGAAGCTTAACGCAAAACGCTGAACGCAAAACGCTGAATGCAAAACGCTGAACGCAAACGCTAAACGCTTTATTTTATATAAACTTGTGAACTCACCAACACCGTGTTGACACTTATAGTGTGTTATTCTCAGGTAGCCGAGGCAAAGTTGTCTTGTAGTTATATACAAGCTTACGGCTTGGTTTAGAGTTAATCAGTAGGTTAAGAAGTTAGTCGTTTGAGTCGATCGAGTGGACGAGAGTCCGTATCGGTGATTCATATCACGTGAGTTCGGTTATTAATATATAACGTGTTTCTGTTTGTTCGTGTGTGTTTGTTTGATTTGCTTTCTACGCTCGTAACGATCTACGCAGGGATTCCGCACCTGAGTAGACCGGGATATCTCGTGTGATCCGTCCAGGGAACATACAATTGGTATCAGAGCTTTTGCTCGATTGTGTGGTTCGGGATATTCACGCGGGTGTAGAAATCGTCCCGTTTCGACTATTCGCGGGACGTGTTTTCTGTGTTTTTGATCATTCTTACCTCCTGCCATCGTGTTCAAGCCTTTACACCATCAAAAACCTCGTTAAAATCTGATTTACAGATCTGCATATCTTCCGTGTTCATCAGGCGAAGTTGCCGTCACTGTGCGTAGGGTTTCGGCGAAGATATAAGGTTAAGCTAAGTTATCCACAACTTCGCCTACCTTCTCAAGTTCGCCTAGTTCATGCGAAGTTCTCTACAACTTCGCCTACCTCTTAAGTTCGCTTACCTCAAGCGAAGTTAAGAATCCGCGAAGTTAATCAGCAGTGTTATCAGCGAAGTTCTTCAGCGAAGTTCTCTACAACTTCGCCTACTTCAAGCGAAGTTATCCGTAACTTCGCCTACAGTACTTTAAAAAAAAATAAAAATTTTCTTAATTTTACAGGTTTCTTATTTTTCGGGAAAAATGTCGTCGATCAACATCTCTGAGTTAGTGAAGATGGAAGTTAAAGCAGGGTCAGCTACCAAGGCACCAAGATTGCTGAAGGGAACCGATTTCGTTGCATGGAAGGATCGGTTCATACAATACGTCAAATACCAGGATGCGAAGATGTGGGTATGCATCCAGGATGGTTATATTCCACCAGTTATGGAGTATGAGGGTCGTGATCAAATTAAAAACTATAGTAAAATGGAAGAAGAAGAGAAAAAGATGTATGAGGCCGAGAGCAAGGCTCATGCTGCTATTACTATGGCTCTTCCTCAAAAGATCCTTCATACGTTCAGAAAGTATACATCAGCAAGAGAGCTTTGGGAAGCTCTTGAGAACAGATTTGAAGGGAATGTAGGAATCCGTGCTTCAAAGATAAAATTGCTCAAAACCCAGTTCTCAGTCTTCAAGTATTTGAAGAATGAATCCTTAGATGATATTATCACTCGATATTACCATCTGATGACTGAATTGAGCAACTATTCCATTTCCTACCGAGAAGAAGAAATAGTTGAGAAGCTTCTAGATGCTCTCCCACCAAAATGGGAGATGTACACTGTGCTGATGAGGGAAGACAAGGACTTTCCCACATATGATCTTGAAACGGCAGTCAACAAGCTCAGAACCTTTGAGCTTAACATGGTTAGAAAAGAGACACCTATGGATCAGGTTCAAGATCCAGGTATGTATGGAACTAAAGTTAACACTAGCTCAGGATCGAAGAATGAATCTGCTGCCTACTACACAAAGGGAGAGTCGGGCCCCAACTCATCACATGAGGGGCATGTGTCAGTTTACACAAATGGGGATGTTTGCTATGTAGCAGCTGGATCGAGTGGTTCTCAACCCCAGGTAAGCAAGAGTTGTTGCTAAGCAAGTTCTCCCAGCAACAACTACTCCAAGATGCCTATGAGTGTCAAGTCTGCTGAAGAGCAGTTTGGTCTCTATGCTTCTTTCATTGCTTCCTATGAGAACTACATTCAAGGGAAGATTGTTGATCCAGCTATGTTGGATGAAGATTACGATCAGATTGATGCTGACGATATGGAAGAAATGGATTTACAATGGCAAATGGCCATGATCGTGAGAAGAGTAAAAAGGTTTATGAGAAAGACGGGAAGGAAGTTTGTCAGTGGAAAGCCGGGGTTTGACAAGGCAAAGGTGAGATGTTACAATTGTCAACAAAATGGTCACTTTGCAAAAGAATGCAGGAATGAGGGTGTGGAACGAAGTCAGGGTAGGTCTCCACAGCAAAGTGAGGGTAGAAAAGATTATAGTGCCATGATGTCTAGAGCAGATGGTGAATACAACTGGAACCTGCTGTCTAAAGAAACTTTTGAGCAGGCAAATTTGGCAAAGGTAGAAACTGAAGAAAGTGAGAAGGTTACCGGAGAGGAAAAAGCTCTTATGGCAGACGTTAATGACCAGCTCTCCGAGGTATGTTCTAATCCAACTTGTTCAAAATGTGAGAACTTGTCTGAGCAACTAGCAACCATAACCGATCAGTATGTTAGGTTGGATGCTGAATTTAAAACCTTAAAAGAAGATCATCACTTTATTAAATCAAGAGAAAATAATTAAAAAATTAAAATAAAAGCTTGTGAAAAAGATGTTAAAAGTCTAAAAACAAAACTTGCTGAAAAAATTGAAGTGATTGATTTAAGTTATGAAGTTTTGGAAGAAAAGACCAAACTAATTGCTGAGAGAGAAAAACAGATTGCTGACCACTAGGTGAAAGTGGTGGAACTGAATCGAAAACTGGAGCAGTTCAGAAATTCTTCTGCTATTCTTGATCACCTTGTTAGTGATCAAGGTTCCTCTGCTAAGAGAGGAGGAATCGGTTATCATGAGGTTCCACCATCGTACAATCACAATTACACTTTTAACCCTAGTGTTCAGAAATCTGTTGATTTTGAGGTTGCTCAGACAGTGCCAATTAAAGTAACTGTTAAAGAACCAAATGTTAGTAGAGGCGAAACAAGTTCGCCTGTTTCAAGTGTTGAAATTTCTGATCAAAGTCCAGTCTCGTCAGATTCGGATAGGTCATCCGAGTCTGGTAAGGCAAAAGAGGAGGTTGTGTTACCCAAGAGTGGAGAAAAAGATAAAACAAATAAAAGGAGTACTCCACTAAACCCGTACGTCCCACCATATGTGAGACGAACGGGCGGTAATATAGCCTCGACATCTAAAACACCGGTTGATAAAAAAGTTGAGCATAGGTGTTGTTTTAGATGTAATCAATTAGGACATCTTGTTGCAAATTGCCCTCTGAAGCAGCGATTCAGAGGTGTAAGGTCTACTAAAGCTGAGAATAAGCCTAATAGTTATTATCATGCTGCTAAAAATGAAAACCACTTAAAATTCAAAAATGTGACTAATTCAGGTTTTCATAGAAACAAATCTCAGTTTTACACTTCTAATAACCAAACCACAAGCTATAATTCTTTCAATTCACAACGGTTTGGAAGGCCTCACAATCAATCTTCAATGAGATATCCTAATGGAACTTACAGGAATTACCGAGATACTAACTTTGGAAAGCCAAAGTTTGGGATGTATAGATCCAAGACCAATTGGTCTTGGGTCCCTAAATTCTAATCTTTTGCTTTATTGTGCAGGAACAGTTGAACAGGGCTGCCAACAATCTTTGGGTTGTAGATAGCGGCTGTTCCCGGCACATGACGGGTAACAAATACTTGTTACACGATTTGAAACCTGTTCAAGGAGGGAGAGTTAGCTTTGCCGGTGAAAGTGGTGGCAAGATTACTGGAATGGGAACGGTGTCAAACGGAAAGATGACTTTGGAGAAGGTTAACTTTGTAGAAGAATTGAAGCACAATCTGCTGAGTGTGTCGCAGATCTGTGATAAGGAGTACACCGTTCACTTTACAAAGAATGAGGCGATTGTGTTGAAACCTGGTTTTCAGATACCAGAGGAGTGGATTGTGATGAAGGCTCCACGTGAAAGAAATACATATATTATGGATATGAGATCAACTGAAATGGCCACGACAGAATCATGCCTTATGACAAAAGCAAGTGAATCAGAGTCCGAATTGTGGCATAGGAGAATGGGGCACATTCATCTTCGGAAGATGAACCACATTGTCAGGAATGGACTTGTGCTGGGCGTTCCCTTGAAGAATTTCAATTTTGAAGATAAATGTATAGCGTGCAAGAAGGGAAAGCATCAAAAGAAATCCCATGTCACCAAGAAAGTCAATTCAATTGCCAGTACTCTGGAGTTGCTTCACATGGATCTCTTCGGTCCCGTGAATGCAAAAAGTCTAGGAGGAACTTCTTATTGCTTGGTGATCACTGATGACTACTCACGATATTCGTGGGTGTATTTCCTGAAATCAAAAGACGAAACGGCTCAGATGGTGAAGAATTTGATTACCAAAGTTGAGAACGTTATGGATAAATAGTTAAGTTCATCAGGAGTGACAATGGAACGGAGTTCAAGAATTTTGAGATAAAGATCTTCTGCCTTCAGAGAGGGATTGAACACCAATACAGCGCTCCGTATACACCGCAACAGAATGGAGTGGCTGAAAGGAAGAATAGAACATTAATTGAAGGAGCCAGAACTATGCTGGCTGATTCGAAGCTTCCTGTGGTGTTTTGGGCTGAAGCTGTTGCTACAGCCTGTTATGTTCTGAATAGAGTCTTAACTGTTAAAAGACTTGGTAAAACGTGTTATGAGCTTATGCATGGGAGAAAGCCCAACTTGAGTGGTCTTGAACCATTCGGGTCCCCTTGTTCAATTTTGAAGACAAATTCTAAATTTGGTGATGTAGCCGATGAAGGAATCTTAGTCGGTTATGTTGTTGGGACTCCCAACAGACGTGTCTTCAATACATCGACCAGCAAGGTTGAGGTGATGTGTAACACCGATATCACAAGTTACCAACCGCCAAAACCAAGCAACGGACCTGCTGAGTTTTTCTACTATGTTAAACTTTTTAAGTCTTTTAACATACCGTATTTGGATATTGCTGAAGAAGAAGAGAGAGTTGCTACGAAGATGATCCTTGATGAGGAAGAAAACCTATTACAAAGACAGCTGATCGATAAATGTCAACCTTCCTCATCAAATGCTGTCGATACCCCTGCTGCCTCGACTGAAGAAGAATTTTTCAATCCATTTCACTCTCAGCATGAAACAACCATTGACGAGCTCTCTTCAAACTTGGAAGACAATTTGCATGTCGGTTCTGTTCCGACCACGATAATTCATAAAGATCACCCTTTGGAGAATGTGATTGGTGATGTGTCCTCTGGTGTACAAACAAGACGTAGCTTGAATGAGCACACCTGTGTTTACACAAGCATCAAGGATACAGGGATAATCAACGAATGCTTGTACACCTGCTTTATCAGCCAGATTGAACCGAAGAATTATCAAATGGCTCTCAAGGACAGCTCGTGGGTCGAAGCTATGCAAGAAGAGTTGGCTCAATTCAAGAAAATGGAAGTTTGGACTTTGGTTGAAAAACCGAAGCATGTGCATGCGATAGGCACAAAATGGGTGTTTAAGTGCAAGAGAGATGAGAACGGGATTATCATAAGAAACAAGGCGAGGCTAGTTGTGAAAGGATTTAATCAACAAGAGGGGATTGATTATAATGAAGTGTTCGCTCCCGTCGCAAGGTTGGAAGCCATTAGATTGTTTTTGGCGTTCGCTGATTATAAGAAGATGAAGGTATTTCAGTTGGATGTGAAGAGTGCGTTTCTGAATGGGAAAGTTGATGAGGTAGTGTATGTTGAGCAACCTCCGGGTTTTCCTGACCCAGACTTTCCTGATCACGTGTACAAGTTGAGCAAGGCATTGTATGGACTACATCAGGCACCTCGTGCCTGGTATTCAACTTTATAAGATTACTTGCTTGAAAATGGTTTTGAAAGAGGGAAGATTGATAGCACGTTGTTCGTTAAGAGAGAAGGAAGCGACTTCCTACTGGTGCAAGTCTACGTGGATGACATTATCTTTGCTGCATCTAAAGTCTCCATGTGTCAGGAGTTTGAGGACGTCATGAAGAAAAGGTTTGAAATGAGTGCTATGGGTGAACTAACTTTCTTTTTAGGAATGCAGGTTGATCAGAAGAAGGATGGGATGTTCATTCATCAGACCAAGTATGTCCATGATGTGCTCAAACGCTTCAACATGGAGGACAGCACTCCATTCGACACTCCTATCTGCGTCAATCACAAATTGGGTGCTGAGTCAGACGGTGATGCAGATGTGGACCCAACTCAGTATCGGGCTATTATAGGTTCTTGTGACAACCGGTAATTTCCCAAACCCATAAGCTAAGTAATCGACCTAATAATTAGGTGATTGTAAATATTAAGCGCGTGCATTTGTTATGTGCAACCTGCGCGAGCGCACCATGTTAAGAACCAGCGTGAGCATATGTTATATGCGCCATGCGTGAATGATTTGGCTTTATGTTTTCAACTTAAACGTTATGTTGTCTATGGGTTGACCATCCCGCATGAGGCTAAGGCGGGTGCATCCTACATCGTTTATGCGCGTGCGGAAGGGAACTAACCTACCCGCATGGCGGGAACGTTGAGAGCTAGTTTGTCTGAAGCTCCAAGATGGAATTGACTTCAACATGACTGATCACTATGTTGAAATACCAAGACCACCTGGAGAATCTACAAATGAAACTCAAATGTCCCTAACTGCGAGAAGGTTACGCACCTACCCGCAGCAAAGACATGTCCTATACGCAGAAAGCTATGCGCACCAAGTTATACGCGCAGAACACTTGGTCTATTCTCCAGTTAAGGAGATTACTCCCGCCCGAAAGGAAACAGTAGCGTGTTTCAGAGATTTTCCACTTTTTACTGTACACTGACAAAAGTACCTGAAAAAGCACACTGTAACATGAAAAGTCAACTGTCAGCCACCCTATTCTCACCAACCCCAGACCTGCATGTTCTGTCCAAATCAAATCAAAATCTTTTATCCACCACTCCACTCTTAAGTAAATAATAATAACTTCCATACTTTATCATCATTACATTTAGATATGAAAAGATTTCAATCCCCTAAAGCAAGGGATTGTGTTCCCTTGAGTTTGCCTATAAATTTGTAGCCTAAATTATCACCCAAAACACACTTCAAAGACTACAAACTTGCACTAATCCTTTCCCAAGCATCCGTTGTTTCCAGCTCTGATCCTGTTACTAGGTAAGCCGAGAATATAACCTTGATACCTACTATCCAACCCTTATATTCTCCTATTTCTTGATCTTAATATATATACTTGTTATTTAATCGTATTCTAGACCTTCGATTCCGAGGCCAACACCAAGAAAACCCGAATCTCGATTAACCCCTTAACAAGAACCACAGGTGAGTCTCACAGCCCCTATTTTCACTGTTTTCACTGTTTTTAAACTGCTTTCGGGGCGAGGGACACGTACATAAATAATGTTTTATCATGGTATACTTACAAGCTATGCAAGCGATTATGTGTTTAAGTTATGTTTCATGATAAGCAATGCAAACGGTTATCTAAGGTTTTCAATGTATGTGCGCTAGAACTCGAGTAAGTGATCACTTTACCATTGGAACTCTAAGGGTAGGGACTGCTGGTTTGATCCGCCCACTCGTAGGGGTCGCACCTCTTTGCATGGACGAGTGCCTGGCATGGGGCAGTACTATGGGGTTGAGCCCGCTCGTAGGGGTCGCGCCTCTTTGCATGGACGAGCGCCTTGTTTTCCGGCACAACGTCTGCGCGTAACCCGCGGGACGGTATCCTTAGCTCGTAGGGGCAATGCCTCTTTGCATGGACGAGCACAGTTTCTCAGAATTGTTCGCGCGTAACCCGCGGGACAGTATCCTTAGCTCGTAGGGGCAATGCCTCTTTGCATAGACGAGCATAGTTTTCCAGAAACGTCTGCGCGTAACTCGCGGGACGGTTTTACGTTATTTTAGCTCGTAGTGGCTGCGCCACTTACATAGACGAGCACCGTATCCAGAATTTGTTCACGCGTAACCCGCGGAACGATTTTTATCAGAATATTGTCAGAATCATGTGTTAATACGATTTTACCAAGCAGATGTTAATGATGTTGCCAGAAATGTTTCAGAATGATTTTATCAAGTTACTAAAACTTGTGAACTCACTCAGTTTATACTGATTCAAATGTTTTTACGTGTCTTTCAGGAGATAACTAGGTAGCGCATGGAGTCACACTTAGAGCACCACACGCTGAACATCTAAAACAAGCTTTTTGGAAGATTTTGGTTTTATCCCCTCGATGCGCACGGTTACCCGCCGCGCAAGGGGATATGGCGAGGAAATCTTCAGTTTTATACTTGGATGTTTCTTTTTGTAATCTTTGAACAATGTAATGTGTTTGTACTAAACTTCTCATGCGCAATAAAAATCTTTGAATGTTTTGCAATGGCCCGTGCTTAATTATCAATCCCCACTCGTGCGCGCCCGGCTGTTTCCGCCGCTCAGGGCCGGGTGTGACAGATTGGTATCAGAGCACTGGTTATAGCGAACTAGGAAAAGAAGTTTTTAACCTAGACTATAACCTTTGGGGAATCGCATGAAATATTTTTCAAAGAATATTTTCAAAAGAATATTTTCAAAAGAAAAATCACACACGCACTTAGGAACACGGGTCACAGTGTCTAGAGATAAGAACATTATGTGCTCTGAGTACATGCGCTAAGTTTGTTATATTTTCTTTTTATGAAAAGAATGCCTCCAACCAGAGCCAAGGGAATTACCATGACACCCGAGGAGCTCGCAGAAATAATCGCGCAGGCGATTGCAACGCATGAGGCCAGCAAGGCCGAGTCTAGTCAGGGTCGCCAAGAGAACGAGACCCCAGAACCCGAATCAGGAGCCTTGAACAAAGGATGCTCCTATAAAACATTCATGGCCTGTAGGCCTTGGCCGTTCAAAGGCACCGAAGGAGCCATTGGGCTCTACAATTGGATTGACAAGATGGAGACCGTTCTCTCCATCAGCGGATGTAGTGAAAACCAGAAGGTCCTTTACGCGACCTGCATGTTCCAAGAAGCAGCTTCGTCTTGGTGGAAGCTCCAAGTAAAGACTTTGGGGCGAGAAGTTGCTCTTCACAAGACCTGGGAAGAATTGAAAGAAATGATGATGAGAAAGTTCTGCTCTCGCGCAGAAATTCAGAGCTTGCAACAAGAATTCTGGAACCACACCATGATAGGAACGGATATCGATGCCTACACCAATCGTTTCAACGAGCTTTGCCAGCTGGTGCCAGACATGGCAAACACAGAGGAAAAGAAAATCGAGAGGTACATCTTTGGGTTACCTCCTGTCGTTAGAGTCCCGCTCAACGCCGCCGCACCTCCGACCTTTGACGAGGCGGTTGCGCGAGCCATCACCCTTACAAGGGATACGGTTCGTGCGGGTATGTTGACCGCTCGCTTGAACGAGCAGCGAACCTCTGACTCCAAGAGGAAATGGAACTCCCACCGAGGGTCAGACTTCAAGCAGCCACCGCCCAAGAAGCAGGAAAGCACAAGGGTTTACGCGATTCAAGCCGCGGAACCATCAAGGAAAGGATACAGCGGGCCTCGCCCATGGTGCAGCAAATGCAAGTATCACCACGAGGGTGAATGCGCAAAAATCGAATGCGCCAAATGTGGCAGACCAGGACACAAGGCGATGAATTGTCGCATCAGAGAAGCTGGATCGAGCGACAGCTGCTACGCATGCGGGAAGCCTGGACACTTCAGTCGGGATTGCCCACAGAAAGGAAACCAAGCTCGCGGGAGAGCTTTTGTGATCGGCGCGGGTGAAGCAAAGGAAGAGCCGAATGTGGTAACCGGTACGTTTTTGCTTAACGGTCATTATGCATCTGTCTTATTTGATACTGGCGCTGACCTAAGTTTCATATCCCATGAGTTTAAAAACTCCCTGGGCTTAGCGACCAGTAGGCTAGACAAACCTTATACTATAGAACTAGCCAATGGTAGGCAGTTATGCGCGAATGAAAGGACTGAGCAATGTGTATTAGTCATGGGAGGTCATGAGTTCAATATAAACTTGTTGCCAATAGATTTGGGAAGTTTCGATATTGTGGTAGGTATGGATTGGTTGGTCGAGAATCTCGCGGAGATTGTTTGTCATGAGAAGCAGGTTCGGATTCCACTGTTGAACGGAGAAACTTTGATGATTCAAGGGGAAAGAAAGGGAGTTGCGACGAAACTGATTTCGTGCCTAAAGGCGCGCAAGTGCCTAAGGAAAGGGTACTACGCCTTCCTGGCGCATGTAATAGAGAAGGGAGATGAGCGAAGAATTGAAGACTTACCTGTAGTGCGCGAATTTCCAGAAGTTTTTCCTAAAGATCTGCCCGGATTGCCGCCACCGCGACAAATCGAGTTTCGAATTGATTTGGTCCCAGGAGCTGCGCCAGTAGCCCGAGCGCCTTATCGATTAGCTCCATCTGAGATGCAAGAGCTATCCAATCAGTTACAGGAACTTTTGGATAAGGGTTTCATACGCCCAAGCTTTTCACCTTGGGGAGCTCCAGTACTGTTTGTTAAGAAGAAGGATGGTTCGTTCCGGATGTGTATTGACTACAGGGAGCTGAATAAGCTGACAGTCAAAAATCGGTACCCCTTACCGAGGATTGACGACTTATTTGACCAGTTGCAGGGATCCAGTTATTATTCGAAGATAGATCTACGGTCAGGATACCACCAACTTAGGGTCCGTGAGGAAGACGCGCCAAAGACAGCCTTCCGAACCAGATATGGCCATTATGAGTTCTTAGTGATGCCTTTCGGGCTAACTAATGCGCCGGCTATATTCATGGATCTGATGAACCGTGTGTGCAAACCATACTTGGACAAGTTTGTGATTGTGTTTATAGATGATATTCTAATTTACTCTCGAACCAAGGCCGAGCATGAGCAACACTTAAGGTTGATTTTGGAATTGTTAAGGAAAGAAGGGTTGTATGCAAAGTTTTCTAAATGTGAGTTTTGGCTTAGAGAGGTTCACTTTCTCGGTCACGTTGTAAACGAGAAAGGAATACACGTCGATCCTTCTAAGGTTAAAGCCATCGAAAACTGGGAAGCGCCAAAAACCCCAACTGAGGTGAGGCAATTCCTTGGACTAGCTGGCTACTATCGACGCTTCATTGAGAACTTCTCCAAGTTAGCTCTACCTCTGACCGCGCTAACTCAGAAAGACAAGGCGTTTATTTGGGGCGAGAATCAGGAAGCGGCATTTCAAATGTTGAAACAGAAGTTATGTAGTGCGCCAATTTTATCTTTACCAGAGGGGACGGATGACATCGTCGTTTACTGCGACGCTTCACACCAGGGACTCGGATGTGTCCTTATGCAGCGAGACAAAGTTATAGCGTATGCCTCGCGCCAACTCAAGACCAATGAAAAGAACTACACAACGCATGATTTAGAACTTGGAGCGGTTGTCTTCGCGCTAAAGATTTGGCGCCATTACCTCTACGGTACGAAATGTGTAATCTTTACGGATCATAAGAGCCTCCAACATATATTCAATCAGAAGGATTTAAACATGAGGCAACGAAGATGGGTTGAATTGTTGAACGATTATGATTGCGAGATCAAGTATCATCCGGGGAAAGCGAATGTGGTAGCAGACGCGCTAAGCAGAAAGGAGCGAATAAAAACACTACGGGTCAAGGCCCTAAAGCTAACAATTCACGCAGAGCTCTCTACGCGCATCCGAGACGCTCAGCAAGAAGCCTTGAAACCAGAGTTTGTTAAAACTGAATCCCTTGGGGGTATGATTAAGAATTTGGAACTTAAAGGGAACACTCGATATTTTTGCCAACCGCATATGGGTCCCTCTCAAGGGAGGACTGCGCGAGCAGGTATTAAACGAAGCTCACAAGACGCGGTATTCCGTACATCCTGGCGCAGACAAGATGTACCAAGATGTTAAAATGTTGTATTGGTGGCCCAATCTTAAAGGCGCCATCGCGACACATGTCAGTAAGTGCCTGACGTGTTCAAAGGTAAAGGCTGAATACCAGAAGCCGTCGGGGTTACTTCAACAGCCAGAAATTCCCATGTGGAAGTGGGAACAAATCTCCATGGATTTCATCACCAAACTACCAAGGACACCTGGGGGTTACGACACGATATGGGTTATTGTAGATCGGCTAACTAAGTCAGCGCACTTCCTGCCGATTAAAGAAACTGATAAAATGGAAAAGTTAGCCCGACTATATATTCGAGAAGTAGTTTCAAAACATGGAGTCCCAGTGTCCATCATTTCTGATAGAGATAGTCGGTTCACCTCAAGGTTTTGGAGATCATTACAAGAGGGGTTAGGTACTCGACTGGACATGAGTACGGCTTATCACCCCCAAACGGATGGACAAAGCGAACGAACGATCCAGACATTGGAAGATATGCTGCGCGCGTGCGCGATCGATTTTGGAGGTAGTTGGGATACCCACCTTCCGTTGGTTGAATTTTCTTACAATAACAGTTATCACACAAGCCTCAAGGCAGCGCCGTTTGAAGCGTTATATGGGCGCAAGTGTAGATCCCCACTGTGTTGGGCTGAAGTGGGCGACAAGCAAATGACTGGTCCAGAAGTGATCCAAGAAACAACAGACAAGATTTTTCAGATAAGGGATCGCCTTAAGGCAGCACGCGACAGACAGAAAAGTTATGCTGATATAAGAAGGAAACCGTTGGAGTTTCAAGTAGGGGATAAAGTACTTTTGAAAGTCTCTCCATGGAAGGGAGTCCCCCGTTTCGGTAAGCGAGGAAAGCTAAATCCGCGCTACATTGGACCATTTGAGATCCTGGAGAGGATCGGTCCAGTTGCTTATAAACTCCGTCTACCCGCCGAACTCAGTGGAGTTCATGATACGTTTCATGTATCCAACCTCAAGAAGTGTTTATCTGACGAAACGTTGATTTTACCATTGGGAGAAATTCATGTTGACAAACAGCTGCACTTCGTAGAAGAACCCATAGCAGTAACCGATTGGAAAGAACAAAAGTTACGCAGAAGCAAAATCAAGTTAGTAAAGGTTCAATGGAACTCGAGGCGTGGGCCTGAATTCACTTGGGAAAGACAAGACCAGATGCGCACAAAATACCCACACCTCTTTCAGAACATGGCTTCTGCCAGCAACGTCTCCTAAATTTCGGGACGAAATTCGTTTTAACGAGGGGAGAATGTGACAACCGGTAATTTCCCAAACCCATAAGCTAAGTAATCGACCTAATAATTAGGTGATTGTAAATATTAAGCGCGTGCATTTGTTATGTGCAACCTGCGCGAGCGCACCATGTTAAGAACCAGCGTGAGCATATGTTATATGCGCCATGCGTGAATGATTTGGCTTTATGTTTTCAACTTAAACGTTATGTTGTCTATGGGTTGACCATCCCGCATGAGGCTAAGGCGGGTGCATCCTACATCGTTTATGCGCGTGCGGAAGGGAACTAACCTACCCGCATGGCGGGGAACGTTGAGAGCTAGTTTGTCTGAAGCTCCAAGATGGAATTGACTTCAACATGACTGATCACTATGTTGAAATACCAAGACCACCTGGAGAATCTACAAATGAAACTCAAATGTCCCTAACTGCGAGAAGGTTACGCACCTACCCGCAGCAAAGACATGTCCTATACGCAGAAAGCTATGCGCACCAAGTTATACGCGCAGAACACTTGGTCTATTCTCCAGTTAAGGAGATTACTCCCGCCCGAAAGGAAACAGTAGCGTGTTTCAGAGATTTTCCACTTTTTACTGTACACTGACAAAAGTACCTGAAAAAGCACACTGTAACATGAAAAGTCAACTGTCAGCCACCCTATTCTCACCAACCCCAGACCTGCATGTTCTGTCCAAATCAAATCAAAATCTTTTATCCACCACTCCACTCTTAAGTAAATAATAATAACTTCCATACTTTATCATCATTACATTTAGATATGAAAAGATTTCAATCCCCTAAAGCAAGGGATTGTGTTCCCTTGAGTTTGCCTATAAATTTGTAGCCTAAATTATCACCCAAAACACACTTCAAAGAACTACAAACTTGCACTAATCCTTTCCCAAGCATCCGTTGTTTCCAGCTCCGATCCTGTTACTAGGTAAGCCGAGAATATAACCTTGATACCTACTATCCAACCCTTATATTCTCCTATTTCTTGATCTTAATATATATACTTGTTATTTAATCGTATTCTAGACCTTCGATTCCGAGGCCAACACCAAGAAAACCCGAATCTCGATTAACCCCTTAACAAGAACCACAGGTGAGTCTCACAGCCCCTATTTTCACTGTTTTCACTGTTTTTAAACTGCTTTCGGGGCGAGGGACACGTACATAAATAATGTTTTATCATGGTATACTTACAAGCTATGCAAGCGATTATGTGTTTAAGTTATGTTTCATGATAAGCAATGCAAACGGTTATCTAAGGTTTTCAATGTATGTGCGCTAGAACTCGAGTAAGTGATCACTTTACCATTGGAACTCTAAGGGTAGGGACTGCTGGTTTGATCCGCCCACTCGTAGGGGTCGCACCTCTTTGCATGGACGAGTGCCTGGCATGGGGCAGTACTATGGGGTTGAGCCCGCTCGTAGGGGTCGCGCCTCTTTGCATGGACGAGCGCCTTGTTTTCCGGCACAACGTCTGCGCGTAACCCGCGGGACGGTATCCTTAGCTCGTAGGGGCAATGCCTCTTTGCATGGACGAGCACAGTTTCTCAGAATTGTTCGCGCGTAACCCGCGGGACAGTATCCTTAGCTCGTAGGGGCAATGCCTCTTTGCATAGACGAGCATAGTTTTCCAGAAACGTCTGCGCGTAACTCGCGGGACGGTTTTACGTTATTTTAGCTCGTAGTGGCTGCGCCACTTACATAGACGAGCACCGTATCCAGAATTTGTTCACGCGTAACCCGCGGAACGATTTTTATCAGAATATTGTCAGAATCATGTGTTAATACGATTTTACCAAGCAGATGTTAATGATGTTGCCAGAAATGTTTCAGAATGATTTTATCAAGTTACTAAAACTTGTGAACTCACTCAGTTTATACTGATTCAAATGTTTTTACGTGTCTTTCAGGAGATAACTAGGTAGCGCATGGAGTCACACTTAGAGCACCACACGCTGAACATCTAAAACAAGCTTTTTGGAAGATTTTGGTTTTATCCCCTCGATGCGCACGGTTACCCGCCGCGCAAGGGGATATGGCGAGGAAATCTTCAGTTTTATACTTGGATGTTTCTTTTTGTAATCTTTGAACAATGTAATGTGTTTGTACTAAACTTCTCATGCGCAATAAAAATCTTTGAATGTTTTGCAATGGCCCGTGCTTAATTATCAATCCCCACTCGTGCGCGCCCGGCTGTTTCCGCCGCTCAGGGCCGGGTGTGACAGTTAATGTACTTAACTGCTTCTAGGCCTGATATAATGTTTGCTGTTTGTCTTTGTGCTCGTTTTCAGGCAAACCCAAAGGAATCTCACATGAAGGGTGTGAAGAGGATCTTGCGGTATCTCAAGGGCAAACCGAAGCTGGGGTTGTGGTACCCGAGAGGAGGAGACTTGGAGCTAGTCGTTTAAACAGATTCTGATTATGGAGGGTGCAATCAGAGTCGGAAGTCAACAACTGGAGGATGTCAGTTTCTTGGTGGCAGAATGGTGTCGTGGCAATGCAAGAAACAGACTTCGGTCACAATTTCAAACTGTGAAGCAGAATACATGGCAGCATCCAACTGCTGCTCCCAGGTTCTTTGGATTCAACAACAATTGCGCGACTATGGTCTGAATTTCTTACTTACACCTATTTGCATTGATAACACAGCTGCTATCTCAGTAACTAACAATCCCGTGAAGCATAGTAAAACTAAACATATTGACATACGTCATCATTTTATACGGGATTGTGCTGAGAAGAAACTGATTGTGCTTGAAAAGGTGGATACGCTTGATAATTTCGTTGATTTATATACTAAAGCGTTTGACAAAACGAGATTTCAAAACCTTATTGAGTTGAATGGGATGATCAATCCCGAGTAACCATGCTTTTCAAGTTATTATTAAAAAAAAAAAAAAAAAAAAATCACTATCGCTTAAAAGTATGTTGGTTACCACAGTTTGAAGGACATGTCTTAGGATATGTTTTGGTCCTCATTTTCTACTTGTAGATTTTGAGGATAGCCATTAACCAGATGACTGAAAGTGACCGGGGCGGTTTATGATGAGTTTTCATTCTTTCGCTTAAAATTTGTCGATCATATTAATTAGTTAGAAGGACACATACTAGTATGTGGTCGGTCCAGCTGATCCACTGGATCTTCGGGATAGCCGTTTACCTGAAGACATTGTTTTGGTCGGGGCGATTAATGTTAAAATTTTTTAGGGAAATGAAATTATTTTTCAAGTCTACTACTTCGTAAGAAGTTCGTTAGCTATGTTTAACAGAAAATTGATCCAACCATGGAAAATAATATATATACTGATTCTGTGTGCTTAACAAGTGAAGTTATTAGGCTTAAAAGGCTTTAGGACAGTCATTGTATGTCATGGTAACTTTTTATGGTGCGTAAAACTAGATGTGATACAAACTAAATCTACTTGATTTTACGTGGAAACTCCTAACGAGTTTTGCATGTCTTCATATATATCTTTCCGAATGATAGGCAGAAAAGCGATTACCCAGTCATACACGAGCCCGTAAGTGTTCTGATTCCCGTGAAGATAGCGTTTCAAGAAACTGCAGTGATCCAGATTCGGGACTTGCAGTTGGTTACTACTCTGAAGTCTATGTAAATGTTTATCATAAATAAAAAAAAAAAAAAAAAAAAACTTATGAGTTATTGAAACATTCTAGAGTTCAACAATGTCAAGACTTCTTAATCATGGAGTAAGAAAGAGAACGGGAAGGAGATGAAGAGTAATTACAAACTTAATCAGACAGTAAGGGTCGAAGTCAATTCGGGGTGACTTGGGGAAAGCCAAATACGCTTTGAGAATAGATAGGAGGCATCAAAATCTCTGAGTTGTTGCCCACTTAATTTTTGAGCTTAATTGAACCTAACTCGTATCACAGAAACGATGAAAACCATCTTAAGTTATTTACCTGCTTACAACCTGTTTCCTTATGTCATAATACAGCTAAACACGGATCTATGTGACAGTCACGTAGTTAGTATGATTCCTGTTCGGATCTTTTCTAAAACCGTAGTGATCCCTATCGAGACTGAAATTTGATCCCTCATACTTTAATTTTAAAAGTTTCTTGTACTTAGTTAGTTTTATGATTTTATAACTGGTTACTTGGACTTGATCGTGTTATTTGATTCTTAAAGGGAAGTTTTAAAAGTTAATTGCAAAATGTTCAAATTAAAAGGGTTGATTTTGTAAATATAGGCGATGTTGTTAAACAGGCGAACTTGTGAATAACTTCGCCTAGGCGAAGTTAACCGTAACTTCACCTGTATAACTCTGCCCCTATATAAGGATTTTCAAAGGTCATCAGTTCATTATTTGAAATATCAGCGAACTTATCCTCGAAAATCACAGCGAACTTATCCTCGATTATCACAGCGAACTTATCTCCGTTTTTCATCCGATTATCTTTTTTCCGATTTCAATCAGTATTCAAGGTGTGTTTGGGTTCTATATATTATACTCGAGGTTCGATGTTGTTAATCCTAGGTTGTTTCGACACCCGGTTAACGACCTCGGACGTTCGAAACCTATACCCGATTTCAAAACTTGTTTTACGTGTTCATGAGCAAACTGATCGTCCGGACTGCCTTAATACCATGTGTTTTAGTCTCCTAAATCGTCAAAATTGGCCGAAACACCAGATTTTCGATGTTTGAATAGATCTCACTGTCGCCGATTCAGATTCAGGCGAACTTAAGGTTAGGGCGAAGTTATCTGTAACTTCGCCTGAGGCGATGTTGTGATGAGGCGAAGTTGTCATTAACTTCGCCTGGACCTTTTAAATTTTTAAATTATTAGACGAACTTAAAGATGAAGCGAAGTTGTTCCCAACTTCGCCTCAACTTTAACTTCGCCTATACAGAAGTTATCACAACTTCGCTCATGGTGATAAGCGAACTTGTGCTAAACCTTAACGTGTATCTAACTTGGTTCGTTTGTTGCAGATATGGCTGTAGTAGCAGGTGCTGGAGGTGCTGGAGGCGATGACGGAGATAATCAGAGACAATTCTTCCCGGGTCACAACATGTTCATCACCTTAGACCCGGAAGCGAGTGGTGTGGAGGATTACCGCGAGATAATCACATTCCTCCTTCGCTCGAGGATATTCCACGCAATCACTACGACTCTGCCGATATCCTTACCCAATATCGAGGATTTCTGGCAGACGGTGGAATACGATTGCCGCGTTGAGCCCCCGGTTATGCGAGCAACCGTCAACAATCAGGAGGTTCAGTTCTCATCTGAACGAATACGGTTGGCGTTACGTTTCGTTGAGGAGACTAGGAATGACCCTACAGAGTTTGTTGCTCCGTTTCGCGATGGAGCATTTTCTAAGAATGGGCTATTCTGGTCCATTGGGCGATACCCAGAGACGGAAGGGGTTCCTGCTCGATCAGTGGCGCTTCCTCATGCACGTCATGATTGTGTGTATGTCTGGGAAGAAGGCGGGTACTGACGGAATGGGTGCGACCATGCAGTCCGCAATGACTGCTCTGACCTATAACAAACGTTATAGCTTCAGTCAGATGGTCTTTTATGAGATCGACAGACAGAGGAGGGCGATGGCTCGTGAGCGGTTCATAATGTATCCAAGATTCATCCAGATGATCTTGAACCATGTGGCTCCAAATTTGCCACAACGACGCCCAATAAGATACGTGGAGAATGTGAGCAAACGTATCTTTGCTCAATGCCGTACTTCGAGTGCGAGGAGCAAGCCTGAACGTCGTCCAAGGCATACTCCACTCTTTGGGTTCTTAATAAACCCGGGGTATGTGCCAGCTCGGGGGGATGAGTTCAGAGACCCTCAACCACAACAGGCAGGAGCAACTCGAGATGTACCTACTGTGCCTGTGGTGTCGGCTGAGGAGGATGTAGACCTTGATGCTGCATTTGGCGGCCAAGGATTCTTCGACATGGATCGTTTTGATTCACAAGAAGAGGTGCAGGTCTCTGCTGCACAGGTTAAGGAAGTGCGTGTTACTAGAGCAGCTACGACATTGGCTGACTCAGATCTTGATGACGTTATGGATGAGGCGAGGAGGATGTTGGTGACTAGAGAGAGGACGTTAGGGAAGAGAAAGAGAACGATGGATGATAGTGAATCAGAAGAAGAGGAAGAAGATATCCACAAGTTGATTAGACGTTCAAGACGGGTGAAGGTATGGGAGCTGGAGAGACTTCAAGAGTTGTACGGTTCGCTCCATCCGCACTGTCAGGTATGTCGATTGTTCCTACTTCTGTACAGGTTACAAGCGCCGCGGATGTTCCTGTGGTGGCTACATCAGCTGTCGGCATCCCATCCATCACACTACAGACGACGACTCCGGAGATTGTGTCGTTACCACCTCCAACGCTTACTCCTTCAGAGGTGGTGGCACAATTTGTAGAGTCTACCGTCGTTGCAACTGCAGGGTTGTCGGTCACGATACCACCTGCGGTTACGTCCACAATTGCTTCTGATGTCCCGGTTACATTCGAGATCCCTGCTGAGTATACTCAAGATACATCTAATATGAGGTTTGATTTTGATGAAACCCTCTCAGACTCGGAGAGAATAGCTGCACTTGAACGGGTCGTGGCAGAGCAATCAAGGATAAACTTTATCCAGACCCAGGCTATTCAGCGCCTTGTGGCAGAGAATCAATTACAGTCGTCCCTCCTGGTTGAACATGGGCGAATTATAGATGCTATGAAGGAGTTCTTGGCATCTCAGGGGGAGACAGGCTGTAGAGGCGACGTGTTAAGGACGAAGAAGCTTTTTGATAGAGACGATGATCCCAATGCACCGAAAGGTGCAGGTGGTGAGTTGCCAAGAACTACTCAAGCTCTTGGGACTTCCACAGCTCATGGGGAGTCTGCGGGTGCAGTTGGTGGTGATGAGGTGGTGATGGTTGATGATGAAGATGATGTGATCGATGCGTTGAAAGAACTGGATGATGATATGCTAGTGGGTGATGTGATGTTTGATGATGATGTGCTGCCTATTGAGGAGATTGAGAAGATTGGAGCACAGATTGTGATTGAAGATGAGATTGAAGAAGGTGAAATAATTGAAGAAAATGTTGAACACGAGATCCCAGATGTTGAGAAAGCCGATATGGGTACTGAGATGGAAAATGATGAGACTGAGTGGGAGGAGCAGCCTAGGTGGAAGGAAGGCTGTGCTCATTGGTTTATTAAAACTAAGAGCCTGCTATTCCGACCATGTTCAAGAAGAGTTATAATATCAAAGGCTATGCTGAGTCGAAGAAAGGAATTATTTGTTGGATATATGATGAACATATAAAGTTGTTTGTGGTGAAACGTTTTGATGGGATTCAGTATTTTAAAAGAAAGTTGAGATCTCTCAATACATTGCCGGAATGTGAGGTGAAGGATTTGGCTAGATTGGGGCTGATCAATAGAAGCGACGACAACATGGCAAGGGTTATTGGGAAGATCGTGTGGAAAGAAAACATAAAAGAGAAGAAGTTTGAGTTATTAAAGCCACAGAAGGGAAAGCTAGTGGAAGATAAAGAAAGGGGGATGAGAGCAGATGGCAAGCCATGGATGGTAATGAAGTATAAACCGATTCGATGCATTAAGGAGGTTCCAATGAAGATTATGCCTCAAGATGTGTTGAAGAATCTTAAATGGTGGTATATTGATTGCCAGACTGCTGAAGCCGTGATGGAAGACGAAGACGAACAAGAAGTGCTGAGGGTGTATGATCCGATGCATCTTGTTAACTTATCGAAAGCTGATCTGCAAGTGTTAAATGAAAAGAAGATATTCTATATTCCTGCTTGGAAAGACGAAGCGAGGAAGTATCAGCGAGTAGTCACGGTATGTGTTAGAGAAGGAGTGCATGCGTGAAGATTACAAGACAAGTGCTTAAAGATCAAGATATGAAGCTACTGCCAAGGGGGAGTATGTTGGTGTATAGATGTCAGTAGTTCATAGTCTAGTGTCTGTAATCGAGTCTGTAATGTTATTTATGTTTTTGTTTAAGCGAAGTTGTTAACAAGTTCGCCTAGGCGAACTTGTTGAACAAGCGAAGTTATGGACAACTTCGCCTGAACATATCAGGCGAAGTTGTCGTGTATTTAAATACAAGCTTACGGCTTGGTTTAGAGTTAATCAGTAGGTTAAGAAGTTAGTCGTTTGAGTCGATCGAGTGGACGAGAGTCTGTATCAGTGATTCATATCACGTGAGTTCGGTTATTAATATATAACGTGTTTCGGTTTGTTCGTGTGTGTTTGTTTGATTTGCTTTCTACGCTCGTAACGATCTACGCAGGGATTCCGCACCTGAGTAGACCGGGATATCTCGTGTGATCCGTCCAGGGAACATACAAAAACCCTCTATGAATCTGGCCTGGAAGGTGCAAACTTTGGGATCCGGGGCAAGAAACTTCTTTTCGTTTTCTTTTATTACAGGTAGGTTGGCCAACGAAGCAAAATTATCCACTACAAGAGGAAAAGACAGTGAAAATGAATAAAAAAAAGCCGATTATCCTAAACAGCTTCTTTAAGGATCCGGGATCCTATCCTTTTTAACCCATTTCAACGGTAAATCAACCCCACCACCACCAGGATTGGAGATTCGATTAACAAAAAAGAATTGATTACTCCAAAGGAACCATTTTGGGTAACTTTAGAGATTGGAGTGGGCTGTCGGGGTTTGGAGTTTAAAACAAATTGGTTTGAGCAGTGAGTGGTTAAGCTGTAAAGGTGTGATAGCTCCTGGACACCAAAATATATCTTCTCTTACACTATAAGCCTTTCAATGGTACGCAAGACCCTCCAGATCATCGGCATGGCTTGAATGTAACACATTCCCGTTGCATCGAAGAAGCTTTGGGTAAAAGACGGGAATGATATGTGTAACCGATGAGGAAAGGACAAGCTGGAAAGCAGACCCAGGTCTTCGAGTAGATGTCGCATTGGATTAAAGAGTCAAAAGGTCGGAAAATGATTTCCTGCGGGAACAGTGGTCGGAGGTCGTCAATTTCGGGGTCCGTGAATTTACAGATCTCAAATGATGGGTTAGTGAGAAGGTTTTGGGATTGCATTTCTGATAACCCCGAATGATCGGAACAAGAAGAGGAACATGTAGACATATTTTGAGAGTAAAAATTATTCAAAGAAACTGAAAAGAAAAGAAAAGAGGATACATGTTTTGCTGCGGATATGCGTGGTTATAAAGACCGCAACAATCACATATATAGGTGGTCGTTAATAATAAGGGTTAGAGATAATAATTGCATCTGTCACAAGTCTAATTGATTTATCTTTTGCATGGGATTCAAAATTCAAAATGACAGGTGTTACCCATATAAACCCGCCATTTTGGGGGCAATTGTTAGGGAACAGATAATATATGCTGAGGATAGGTTATCCTTGAGACACCTCTGGATCAATTATTCTTAATGAAGAGTTCCGGAATTGAGCCAACATTGAGGATCCTTAGTATTTGTTGTTACTAATGATTGTTTCTTATGCGTAGGTTAATATTTGATAGGTATAACGGCTGGACGACTTGGTCACCCTATTTAATCGGTACGGGACTCATAATGCACATGGTCAAAAGAGATGTGAACGGCTAGTGGGAAGAGTGGCACAATAATAGGACCATTAGTTATTAGTTATTTTCTTTATAACGAGATATTGGATCAGCTAGGTCACACACTTGCTTACTTCGCACAAATCAGTAGTATTCAGAGATTTCTCTAGCAACACACACACTTAGATATTCCTGTATTACTGATCAATATCTCCACCATTGTTACCCGATTTTTTCATTAATAAAGTGGTGATAGACAATTGTCATCGCCAGGGGTTTTTGTGCCGGCGATCCGACCAATATCAAGTGCTTTTCCTCATAAAAAATCCATGGGTTTGTGTTTTCAACTGCGTCATAATCGTTATTATCAATCTAGCACTAAACCTCACATTACAAATTTGGTTTTATTATCCTTAATTGATTTTTGACCAATACAATCTTGCTCTAATCTTTCCAGATATATAAGATCTGAGGATTTCATCCACAGATCTGATTATTTTTATTTAATTACTTGTTAAGTTTTTCTTTTTTGTTCAAAAGTATCTTATAAAATACCAAAAAGATGTCTGGATGTGATGAGCAAGAGGTGTCTACTAACAAAATTCCCATATTGTACGAACAGAAGAACTTTTTCAAATGGAAGTTGCTATTCGAAGCAGCCGTCTGCTACATAGATGTAGAGATGTGGAATTCTATGAAGACTAGAACCTATGTGGCAGATGGAACAAACAACAATCCGGTTGTTGAAGAAAGAATGAAAAAAGGTTAATGATAGAGGCTTAGCCATGCTGAAGTTGGGCTTATCTTGGCAAATTCTAACAAAAGTTGCTCACCATGCAACAGCTAAAGCAATGTATGATGTTTTGTTGGAGATGTTTGAAGGCAATACAGAACTGAATAATATCAACAAAGAAAGGCTAAAGCAACAACTTGACAGATACAAGTATAAAGATGGTGAAAGATTGAAGTCTCTCTTGGAAAGGTTCTTGATTGTTGAAAATGAAATCAGGACAATTGATTATGCAGTCACATACTAGGATTTGAATACAAAATTGTTTTCATCTTTATCAAAAGAATGGTATACTGCCAGCAAGTTCATTATGCATAAACCAAACTTTTCTGAACTCAAGCTTGATGATGTGATTTGCATCCTGCAAGAAACAGAGGTTGAAATGATTGAAAATTAAATGATCAAGGAAGACAGTCCCTGTTTTCAAGTGACCAATGCTCTCAAGGACCAATTGGTAATTTGTCCACAAAGAACCAACAAGAGATTCCCATTACTGAAGAACCCAGTGAACATGGTGGTAACACACCAAGGATTTTAATTGCTGGCAATGTGAACAATCAAGGTGGACAATCCAGATTCAATGTCCAATTGATTGATGATCAAGATACATCTTCAATGGCCAGAGGACATACTCCATATGGTGGTGGAAATGCCAACCAAGGAAGTGAATATCAGACATTGTTCTCTTTGTTTTACAAAATCTTACAATGCTTTTGTTGCTAAGAAATTGATCCACATCATTATTTTCCAAGAGGACCTTGGGAAAATATATGTTGAAGACCTGGAGGACATGGACTTGAAATGGCAAGCTGATATGCTAGCATTAAAAAGTAAAAGACTCTACAACAGAAATGGGAGATCATTGGTGTCAGGACCCAAAGATACAATTGGATTCGATAAATCCAAGGCTATCTGGTACAATTGTCAATTACCTGGTCACTTTGCTAGGGAATGCAATCAACCTAGGCAATTTCACAACAACCAACCAAGAAACCAGTATTAATATCAGCAAGACCAACAAAGAAACTTCAACAACAATTTCAACAACAATAATTACTGTTGAGTTTTAACAAGATTATCAAAGTGATAAAATCCCTATTTTACCAAAAACACAGCGGATATAAAAGTTTTAAATCTTGTTAATATGATATGTATAAAACCAATTTTTAACATGCAAAACCCAAACCCGGATCCAAATACGAATTACACACTATCAAATACATGCATGTCACTATAAGTCCATGCATGTTACTACTACCTTTCAATATGACAAAACCGGGTGAAAGAGATGATGATTGAAAGGTAAGAACTTGAATATGGAAGCTCCTCAAGCTAGCATACCCCAAGCTTGGATTTGCACTTGAAAATTTTCTTCTTCTTTTCTTATGTTGGATGAAAATACCCAAGAGAGGAAGAGAAAAAAGTTTACTTGGAAATTATGTGTGTTATGAAAGAATGAAAGAGAAAGACTTGGTTTTATTTAAAGGCATCTTTCTCTCCACCAATAATAACCATTGCATGTCTCCACTCACCTTGCATGCCTCCACTCAAACATATAATAATATTACATTTGAAAGAGTTATTATCTTTTTCTTTTATAAAACTTTAAACATATATATATATATATATATGTCCATACATATATACTTTTATAAGTTTATAACTTATAACTTATAAAACCTAATATATGTTAAGAGACATGCTTGGTTATTATTGTTCACATATTGTTATTTAACCAACTTAAATAACACTATGTAATGTTCTTTCATAAAACATAAACTATCCATATGATTTGTTTATTACACAAGTACATTTTATTTAGAAACCCCTTTCCAAATAACTCAAATGTTAATATTCATTTGTTATGATCACATCATATATGAACGAATATTATCGGTGTTTGTCTAGCTTGTTATTTGGTATGACCCGACTTGGATCATAACGTACTAGCCACATCAATTTAATATGTCTCTTGGGCAGACCGAGTCCAACAATCTCCCACTTGCACAAGATACATAGAAGATTGATGCAAGTAGCAAATACCACCTAACTACGGTTTACTACCCCTAATACGTATGACGAAGTGCCATTCAATAACATCATCCCTTTCAAGTCCCATACTTGAAAATGATTTAGGTGAAACTATCATTTTTCCTTTTGCCACAAATGTCATGTTAAATCCAGAGACACAGAGTGATCATTCTCTGTTGATTTAACTTGTCAGGCCTTAGACATTTAACTCTCAACGAATAAGAGGGACAAATCCCATATTGACTACATACGTCTCTCACTATCACCTTGTACTATACTTGAGCTTAGCCTTATGTACTGACATATTTCAGAGCAGCGAAGAACTAAGTCAAAGCATAATAGTCGATGAATATCAAGACCCAATATGCATCTCAGGTCGGAGGATACTATGAAGTTCGCCTTTACTCAAATTTACTTATGATCACAAATCCCAAGGATTCCATGCAGTAAAATTGAGAGCGGGTCAGTCCAATATCTATGAACCTTGGCAGCAACCCTTTGCTATATTCATACCTCATGAATATCTACCAATCCAAGTTCATAATAGTCTTACTTTCACATTTGTTCCCACAAATATGAACGACTACGGACGTTTAGAATAATTCAAATTATTCACGGATTTAAGCATATACTAAAATGGAACGTAACTCAAGAACATGACCATAACCAAAACCATATGATTGGGTTAAAATAAAATTGTTCCAATATCCAAATACAAATTTTGATCAAATCCAATCACTAGAATATCGAAGTCCTAAGGCGCAAGTATGACTCTCATGCTTCGGCCTTTCAAGGAGTTTCGTGAGTGGGTCCGCAATGTTTTGATCAGTGTGAACTTTGCGAATACATATCTTTCCCTTTTCAACTTCATCCCTTATGTAGTTGAATCTCCGCTCAATGTGCCTAGTCTTTTGATTTGCGCGGCGTTCCTTGATTTCAGCAATCGCACCCTCGTTGTCACAAAAGATCTCTAGAGGGTCCTGAATGGTACGAACCACTCCTAGATCGGCAATGAACTTTCTAATCCATGCAACTTCTTGAGCTACCAGGGAGGCGGAGATGTATTCAGATTCAGTGGTGGATAAAGCTACCACGTCTTGTTTTGCACTCTTCCATGAGACAGCACCACCATTTAGAACGAAAACGTATCCCGATTGTGATCAAAAATCATCTCGATCAGTTTGGAAACTCGCATCAGTGTAACAATTTACAATGAGTTCCTCCACACCAGAGCCATATATTAGAAACATATCCTTAGTCCTTCTAAGGTATTTCAATATGCTCTTAACAGCCATCCAATGGCTAGTTCCTGGATTTTGTTGGTATCGACTTGTCATGATCAAGGCGCATGACACATCCGGTCTAGTGCAAATCATGGCATACATGATGGATCCTATAGCAGATGCATATGGGATACCACTCATTTTTGTCTTGCTCATCCTTTGAGCTTGGACATTGAGAAGCACTCAACATCGTTTCTCTTTAAATAGGTACCAAACATTTCTTAGAGTTTTCCATCTTGAACCTTTTCAAGATCTTGTCAATGTATGCACTTTGATTCAAACCTATCAACCGCCTTAATCTATCCCTATAGATTCTTATTCCCAGAATATAGGCGGCTTCACCAAGAACCTTTATGGAAAAACAGATTCCAAGCAAGGCTTTCACACCTTCCAAGGTTGGAATGTCATTTCCAAACAGTAATATGTCATCAACATATAATACTAGAAAGGTTATGATGCTCCCACTAGCTTTCTTATACACACAAGCTTCATCAGCGTTTTTGATGAATCCAAATTTCTTAACTTCATCATCAAAACGGTGATTCCAACTTCTGGATGCTTGTTTCAATTCATAGATTGATTTCTTCAACTTGCATACTTTGATAGGATGTTGTGGATCGACAAAACCTTCATGCTGAACCATATAAACATCTTCATTAAGATGCCCATTTAAAAAAGCAGTTTTGACATCCATTTGCCATATCTCATAGTCATAATATGCGGCTATGGCAAACAATATCCTTATAGACTTTAGCATCGTCACGGGCGAGAAAGTTTCATCATAATCAACCCCTTGAGTTTGAGTGAAACCCTTTGCTACAAGTCTAGCTTTATAAGTATCCATGTTTCCATGCATATCAGTTTTCTTCTTGAAAACCCACTTACTTCCAACCAGCTTGGAATTTAGAGGTGGAGCAACCAAGTCCCATACTTGATTGTCATGCATGGATTGCATCTCAATATTCATGGCTTGTAGCCATTTGTCACAATCAGATTGCGACATTGCATCTCGGTATGTGGTGGGTTCATCCGAATAAACCACGTAGCATCCATCCATTAAAAATCCATATCTCTCAGGTGGGGTGCTAACTCTACCAGATTTGCGAATGTTTTGTATGTTTTGATCAACCATTTGATCATCCTCAACAACCTCTTGTTGATTGCTAGTGTCAACCAAACGTGTATCGGCTTGTAGTTCTCGATCCTCTTCGAGTTCTACAATTCTATCAGTTCCTTCCATAAGGAACCTTCTTTCCAAGGACTTGTGTAATAAACAAATCATATGGATGATTTATGTTTTATGAAAGAACATTACATAGTGTTATTTAAGTTGGTTAAATAACAATATGTGAATAATAATAACCAAGCATGTCTCTTAACATATAATAGGTTTTATAAGTTATAATTTATAAACTTATAAAAGTATATATGTATGGATATATATATATATATATATATATATGTTTAAAGTTTTATAAAAGAAAAAGATAATAACTCTTTCAAATGTAATATTATTATATGTTTGAGTGGAGACATTCAAGGTGAGTGGAGACATGCAATGGTTATTATTGGTGGTGAGAAAGATGCCTTTAAATAAAACCAAGTCTTTCTCTTTCATTCTTTCATAACACACATAATTTCCAAGTAAACTTTTCTCTCTTCCTCTCTTGGGTATTTTCATCCAACATAAGAAAAGAAGAAGAAAATTTTCAAATGCAAATCCAAGCTTGGGGTATGCTAGCTTGAGGAGCTTCCATATTCAAGTTCTTACCTTTCAATCATCATCTCTTTCACCCGGTTTTGTCATATTGAAAGGTAGTAGTAACATGCATGGACTTATAGTGACATGCATGTATTTGATAGTGTGTAATTCGTATTTGGATCCGGGTTTGGGTTTTGCATGTTAAAAATTGGTTTTATACATATCATATTAACAAGATTTAAAACTTTTATATCCGCTGCGTTTTTGGTAAATTAGGGATTTTATCACTTTGATAATCTTGTTAAAACTCAACAGTAATTATTGTTGTTGTTGAAATTGTTGTTGAAGTTTCTTTGTTGGTCTTGCTGATATTAATACTGGTTTCTTGGTTGGTTGTTGTGAAATTGCCTAGGTTGATTGCATTCCCTAGCAAAGTGACCTGGTAATTGACAATTGTACCAGATAGCCTTGGATTTATCGAATCCAATTGTATCTTTGGGTCCTGACACCAATGATCTCCCATTTCTGTTGTAGAGTCTTTTACTTTTTAATGCTACCATATCAGCTTGCCATTTCAAGTCCATGTCCTCCAGGTCTTCAACATATATTTTCCCAAGGTCCTCATGGAAAATAATGATGTGGATCAATTTCTTAGCAACAAAAGCATTGTAAGATTTTGTAAAACAAAGAAAACAATGTCTGATATTCACTTCCTTGGTTGGCATTTCCACCACCATATGGAGTATGTCCTCTGGCCATTGAAGATGTATCTTGATCATCAATCAATTGGACATTGAATCTGGATTGTCCACCTTGATTGTTCACATTGCCAGCAATTAAAATCCTTGGTGTGTTAACACCATGTTCACTAGGTTCTTCAGTAATGGGAATCTCTTGTTGGTTCTTTGTGGACAAATTACCAATTGGTGCTTGAGAGCATTGGTCACTTGAAAACAGGGTCTGTCTTCCTTGATCATCTAATTTTCAATCATTTCAACCTCTGTTTCTTGCAGGATGCATATCACATCATCAAGCTTGAGTTCAGAAAAGTTTGGTTTATGCATAATGAACTTGCTGGCAGTATACCATTCTTTTGATAAAGATGAAAACAATTTTGTATTCAAATCCTAGTATGTGACTGCATAATCAATTGTCCTGATTTCATTTTCAACAATCAAGAACCTTTCCAAGAGAGACTTCAATCTTTCACCGTCTTTATACTTGTATCTGTCAAGTTGTTGCTTTAGCCTTTCTTTGTTGATATTATTCAGTTCTGTATAGCCTTCAAACATCTCCAACAAAACATCATACATTGCTTTAGCTGTTGCATGGTGAGCAACTTTTGTTAGAATTTCCCAAGATAAGCCCAACTTCAGCATGGCTAAGCCTCTATCATCAACCTTTTTTCATTCTTTCTTCAACAACCGGATTGTTGTTTGTTCCATCTGCCACATAGGGTCTAGTCTTCATACAATTCCACATCTCTACATCTTTGTAGCAGACGGCTGCTTCGAATAGCAACTTCCATTTGAAAAAGTTCTTCTGTTCGTACAGTATGGGAATTTTGTTAGTAGACACCTCTTGCTCATCACATCCAAAGGCACTTGAAAATTTTCTTCTTCTTTTCTTATGTTGGATGAAAATACCCAAGAGAGGAAGAGAGAAAAGTTTACTTGGAAATTATGTGTGTTATGAAAGAATGAAAGAGAAAGACTTCGTTTTATTTAAAGGCATCTTTCTCTCCACCAATAATAACCATTGCATGTCTCCACTCAAACATATAATAATATTACATTTGAAAGAGTTATTATCTTTTTCTTTTATAAAACTTTAAACATATATATATATATATATATATATATATATCCATACATATATACTTTTATAAGTTTATAACTTATAACTTATAAAACCTATTATATGTTAAGAGACATGCTTGGTTATTATTATTCACATATTGTTATTTAACCAACTTAAATAACACTATGTAATGTTCTTTCACAAAACATAAATCATCCATATGATTTGTTTATTACACAAGTACATTTTATTTAGAAACCCCTTTCCAAATAACTCAAGTGTTAATATTCATTTGTTATGATCACATCATATGTGAACGAATATTATCGGTGTTTGTCTAGCTTGTTATTGGGTATGACCCGACTTGGATCATAACGTACTAGCCACATCAATTTAATATGTCTCTTGGGCAGACCGAGTCCAACAATTACAACTACCAACAACTACAGAATCACCAGCAAGTTGTTCCCCAAAACCAGAATTATCAAAAAAATAACAATCAGAACCCTCCACAAGCTCCTACAAAAACAACAACATAAATAATATCAACAATCAATCTAGGAATCAAGGCAATGTGGTAGTGACTTCTCAACAACAAGAAGGAAACTATGATTGGAGTGATCATGCCAATTAAACAGAAAAGGCAAATATGGAATTCATGGCCGAAATTGAGAATGAAGTTGAATCCTCTAGTTCTCATGTACATTCAAACTCAACACTTGAATTACTTGAAACAGTTGAATCATTAATAACGACAGTAGGGAAGCTTCAAAGTGAATGCTTCAAGAAGCAAAGTATGATTAATGTGTATGAATCAAGTGATTTGACCTATGAGTATAGGATCAAAAGTAGTGAGAAAGACTGCATGAATAGTTATAGAAAGCAGTCTAGATATGTGACTGAGATTGATGGGTTGATGAAAATGGTTATTGATGAGAAAGTGAAGAATACCACACTTTAGGTTGAGAATGACTTCCTGAAAAATCTAGTCTCAACAGGAAATATATGTCGGATTCTGAACAAAATTAAGGAGAAAGATGCAGGACTCGGTCTACCCAAGACACATACAGTATTGATGTGGCTAGTTCGTTATGATCCAATTCGGGTCATACCCAATAACAAGCTAGACGAACACCATAGATATTTGTTTAAATGATGTGATCATAGTAAATAAATATCAACACTTGATTTTGGGAATTGGTTTCCTAAGCAATTGCACTTGAAAGGATACTAAATGAAATGGATAATTTATTTTAGAGAGATTAATTATAATGTTATTTATTTGGTTAATAACATTAAAAAGACTTATACATGTACATGTTGCATCAACTTTATAACATGTATATTATGTTGCATGTAACAAGTACAAGATGCATGGGATATTTTTTATAAGAGTTGTATCAAAAATTTGAAATTCAAAATGTGGTGTGGGACCCACTTTGGCCGGCCCCTTTATGCCCACCCAACCACATAACATGCATTTTGTTACTTTTGAGAATCCCCATTCAAGAACTCTCTCACACTACTCTCTTATTCTCTCTCTAGTTTTTGCAAGACAACTCATTCCTTTTCCCTCCATATTTTTGGCCAAAGAACAAGGAAAGGAGGTGTTCAAATCAAGTCTAAATCCTAGCTACAAGGTGTTGGTTAGTGGCTTGAAGGGTATACAAACTTGAGGCTTTCTCTTTGGAGGCTTCCATTCACAAGAACATCATCTACCTTCATCTTCTTCTACACTTGAAAGGTAGTCTTTAATAATAAGGTATCTATGGAAGTAATGTTCATTTGCATGTTCTTGTCTTTGAGTTTTGATTACATGCATGTCCATTTTTGGATCCGGGTTTGGGTTTTATCTTAAAATCATTTTTATTATGAATAACCTAACAAGATTTAAAACTTTTATCAGCTGCGTTTTTACATATAATGGGTTATATGGACTTTGATAATCTTGTTAAAACCCAACAGAAGATAGATTAAAGGTAGTTCCTCCACCTTTCAATGACAATTATTCACTGAAAGTTGATAAGGAGAAAACAGAGGCATACCTTAATCAATTCAGAGATGTGTTCAAAGATAAGTAAGAAATCCTTGAAAATTATAAGTTGGTGGAAGTTGATGAACAAGGAGAATTTGTGGTGAAGGAAGATGTGGAAGAAGAAAATTCTATTGGTATTCAAGTTTCTGAGGATGATTTTGATGAAGATTTTTTAAATATGGATGACTTGAGTGACTCAAGTGATATATGTTGAAGTGATGATTGTTCTAATGAAGAAAGAAAGAGAAATTCAAGTCCACCAAGCAAGATCCCTACTGTACCAAAAATCACACCCAAGATGAGAAAACATCATGAACAGATGAGAATGGAACATGTGTCATTTGACATAAAGAAGTTCTAAAGAAGAAAAAAGGTAATGAAAAGAAGAAGACTGAAGAAATTATTACAAAGCCAAGAATTGTTTAATGTTGGTGAAGTTAAAACAATGGAAGAGTATGAGAGAAGACAAGAAAGGTTAAGAGGAAGTATTGATGATGAGCCAATCAATCTGGAAAGAATAACTTCTGTGAAGAGCAAACTTGAAAGACAAGACATCTAAATTGAAGAATTTGTGCCTTTCTCAATTATCTTTGATGGTCTTACTTCACAAAAGACAATTGGCGTTGATCCCCCAAGACCAAGTGAAATATTCAAGAAAGGGATGTCTAGTGAAAGCTTTAAAGAGAAAGTATGGTTCAAGAAATGTGATGTATATGGACATCACTCTGATTCATGTCATGAAAGAGTCACTTTCAAGCCATTCCATGTACCAGACACTACAATGTTTGGACAAGATTTCAATTTCTACAAGAAGAAGTATGATGTGTATTTGGGAAAAGGGAAGAAGTGTGCAAATGAAATAATCAAAGTGTTGAGCCAAAGAATGTAGAGAGACCTGAAGAAACTATCAAGAATGAGACTGTTGATAAGAAAGTAAAGAAATGTAGAGAGACCTGAAGAAACAGTCAAGAATGAGACTGTTGATAAGAAAGTAAAGAAGAGTGTGGTTCACCAAGTTACAAAGAAAATTCCAAAGAACACTCGACCTATCAGAACTATTCCTCAGAAAAATTCAAAATCAGTAATTTCTGTTGAGAATGATAGGTCACCAAGAAGTGAAAAGAAGGTGAAGAGAGATGTGTTCACAAAGAAGAAGCCAAGAGAGCTTAATGGTGATGAGAAATTCTAATTGAAACATGCGTTTGAACCACAAGGTTTCCTTTGGAAACCTAGAAATGAAACTCAAGTGGAAATCGAACTAAAGAAGTCACGTGATACTGTTGTAATTAATGTGAAGAGAAGTTATGTGATTGAGGAATGCAAGAGTATCATTCATTATGTGGGTAACAAAAATGATCAAGGATATGAATCAAATGATTATGATTCTTGTCAATTTGTTTATGAGGACCCTAAAACTATTCACAATACTAATGCAACACTTGTTCATATCACGGATGATTTGCAAGTTGATCTAGCTTGCACTTCATTACTTTGGTGATCACTTTTCTTTGATAAGTGCTGGGACAGTCCACACCAATAAATGAAGTATGGTATATAGACTATGGATGTTCCAGGCACATGACATGTGACAAGAGGTCACTAGTGAATTATGAAGAAAAGTTTGAAGGCCCTGTTGCATTTGGGAGTAATGAGGATGGAGTGAAAATTGTAGGGAAAGGAATACTCACAAATGGAAAAGTTACTTTTGAGAATATGTTCTTTGTAAAAGGTTTACAATATAACCTATTGAGCATATCCCAGATGTGTGATAAAGGTAATAACGTTGGGTTTGATGATTCTCATTGCTTTTTTCTCAAACCTGACTTTGTGATTCCACCAGACATGATTATGATAATGGCTCTAAGATATGGGAACTTATATGAATTGAAGATGAAAGATGCCATTCAAGGGGTGGTACTTGTTTTGTCTCAAAGGCCACATAAAATGAAACCAAATTGTGGCACAGAAAGCTTTGTCATGTTAACTTAAAGAACATGAACAAACATGTTAAGGAGGAGCATGTAATTGGTTTACCTACAAGGGATTTCAAACTTTATGACAAATGCATTTCATGTCAAAAGAGTAAGCATCATAAATCATCACACAAAACAAAGCTCATAAACTCAATTGATCAAGTGCTTGAAATGATTCATATGGATCTCTTAGGTCATGTGAGTGTTCCAAGCATTGGCAAAAAGATATATTGTTTGGTGATCATTGATGATTTCTCAAGATACACATGGGTTTATTTCCTGAGTTCCAAAGATGAAGCTGTTGAGATGATTAAGAATTGTGTTACTAAGATTGAGAATCAATTGGATGTAAGGGTGAAGGTTATGTAAAGTGACAATTGGACTGAATTCAATAATGGATGTGTTTTGCAATACAAAATGAATTTTTCAACAATTCAGTGCCCCTAGAACTCCTGAATAAAACAATGTTGCAGAAAGAAAAAAAAGAAGTCTCATTGAGGTTGCAAGGAGCATGCTAGCAGATGTTTTTCTACCTGTTACTTTTTGGGCAGAAGCAATCAATACTGCTTGCTATATTCAGAACAAGGTTCTTCTTAACAAAAGTAAAAAAAAACTCCTTATGAGATTTTGTTCAAAAGGAAGCCCTACATCAAGTTTCTCAAGCCATTTGGTTGCAAATGTTCGCTGTTGAACACCAAGGACTATCTTAACAAGTTTCAATCAAAATCCTTGGATTGTGTAACACCCCGTAACCGCAGCGGAAACGTACACGGGATGCAACAGACACATCTGATATCAACAGCATTGCTTATAAAGAAAATACCACTACATTAACTTTTAACATATTACATTGTTGCGAGTTTCGTTACTGTCTAGGTGTTACACACATATTTTACCGATAAGACATTAATTTATATTCATTACAAAATATAGAGCAGCAAGCCTCCAACAAGTAGCACAGATCATTAAGCACATATCAATCATTCCAACTTTGGCATACCTAGAAAACATGTAAAGAAAACGGGTCAACTACGAATAGTTGGTGAGTTTCACTAATTTAAATAAACACTGACAGATCATTTTAATAACCATTTATTAGTAATGAAATTATGCTGGGAACTATGTTACCCCAGAACAATAATAACCTCTGGGAACTACGTTACCCCAGAACAATAATAACCCCTGGGAACTGTGTTACCCCAGAACAATAATAACCTCTGGGAACTGTGTTACCCCAGAACAATAATAACCTCTGGGAACTATGTTACCCCAGAACAATAATAACCCCTGGGAACTATGTTACCCCAGATCAATAATAACCTCTGGGAACTACGTTACCCCAGAACAATAATAACCCCTGGGAACTATGTTACCCCAGAACAATTCCACACGATAAACAATTTATATATTCTATGCATCAAACCATATATATATAAATATACAAGTGTTTCCATACGATCGGTATGTACTTAAATATTTTAACAAAGACATGTTTTCCGCCCCGGGAAAATATTTAAAACAGTTCAGTAAAAGGGGCTCGTGAAAAACTCACCTTTTTGTGAGTCGGTGGGTAATACAATGAACAGCTACGTGCCTGGATCTGTAATATAATATCTAGTCGTTACTATATAATTCCCATAAATTAAATCCGTGTTAATCGGCACATCTGGGGACATTGTTAACCCAGTACTGTACTCGATCCGGAGACAATGTTAACCCCGTGACACTCCTAAGGACTCAGATTGTGCCATTACTTAGAGTCGGACGGTCAAAATTATCATTTTTATGTTTTCCTTGATTTGCGTGCCTAGCACGGTCATCCGTTTTTAGTTTCAAAAATGAGTTTATTCACACTTAACCCAAAAATGGTGTTTGACTGTTAATTTAGTTAAAGTAATGAAATTAGAGCTCGGTTTGGACACCCCGTTTGGCCGCGGGGCCCGTTTCCGTCATTTAGGTGCCGGAAACAGTAAAATCGTGTAAAATTACCCAAATCATCCGAATTATTTTCGGATGATTTATTTTTACTTAATTTACTTAGTTTTATGAAAATGGTCAATTTTCAGGTTTTTATATACCAGTCAGCTCGCTTATGCGAGTTTTGCCGGTTTACACGTTTTAAGCTTTAGAAATTTGTTTTTATGTTCTTTTTAGCACAAATAATTACCCGTTTAGTCTCGGGTCTTGAAATTTTGCACAACACTTATTTTGACAGTAAGAAACTTTATAAAAATTTTCCAGATTTATTTTCTTATATTTACATTTATTTATCTATTTTTAAACCTTATTAAAACACTAAATATGTCAAAAATACCAAAAGACTTTAGAAAAATCCCAAATTTTTCTGGGTTGGTCCCTGCCATCCTCATAACTCCCTGGAATTTTTCCAGAACCCAAAACTCATTTTTCAAGCCATTTTCACAAAAACCGAGCTAGAAAGCTCTAGAACTCGTTTTACCGAAAAGCCCTCTTAGACTTCTCCAACTGAGCTCAAATTTTGTGTGTGACTTTTATATGTTATAAAAAGCTTATCCTAAATTTTCAGAATTTTTTATCAAGTTTAGCTATTTTTCACCATTTTTGGCCAAAACCGAGCATTAAATTCACCAAATGTTCATCTTTTATCCAAAAATTACCAAAAATTCACAGATCTCATATTTTCATGTGTAGATCATCTCTGTGAAATTTCGTGACCCGACTCTAAGCACCCTACAATCTGTCCATAATCACTAAATCACACGAAAACCGAACTATCTTGTGTTTTCTAGCGTTAGATCGCAAAGATCTTGGTTTCTAGCCTTTGCTAGCCACTAGATACAACACTTACATGCACAATAACACTATACTAAGCAAGTTACACCAACAATCAAACCATTTCTTTCATAGTGTCGGTTTTGATATAAAAACAAAGGTTTTAACCGTAAAAATCCGTTCTCGACTCTTTTTTACTCATTTCTTGGACCAAGATCCCTTGTATAACATGTATACATCTCTTGATCATGCAAGAGTCGGTTTCATCTCGGGTTTTCACCCGTCTTTCACATGGAAACTCATTTTTACAAGATTTCAACCGTAAAATTTCATTCTAAACTCTTTTAACTAATTACTTGGATCAAGATCCTTTGTATAGCTTGTATACATCCCTTGATCACACGAGAATCGGTTTCATCTCGGGTTTTCACCCATTTTTCACATGAAACCTCCTTTTCTCAAGATTATAGAATTAGAAACAAGAATCAAGCATTAAAAACATGTTTATACCTTCAAATCTTGGTTAGAAATGATGGATTTTGTATGGATACTTGAAGGGTTTGGAGAGTTTGAGAGAATTTGATGTGTAAAAAAAAAGAAAGTGAATTGATAATGGGGATAAAGGGGCCGGCCTAAGTGGTGGTGTGGGGGGGGGCCCACATCTCAAACCATGGCCACACATTTGGATTACACAATCCGGATAATGTTGTGGATAGTCTGGTTCAGTTCGTTTCTCGTTTAAACTCGTAATTCGGCTTAAAACGAGCCTAAAATGGTCGTTTTTCGGGTTAAAATAAAATTTACATAAAACTGATTTAAAAACTTTAAAAACTCAAACCATAACATTAAAACATCATATTGTCGGTATTTGTGCATCTTTTTCGGTTTGATCGATCGTCTCTTGCTTGGTTTGATGTTAAAGGTTTCGTTTATCGTACCGACGTACTAATAAATCGAAATCCTTTTTCTGTGCTATAATTTACTTATCCGGAAGCATTAATACTTCGTAAATATCACTAAACATTATATACTTCGTCTATAATGTAATTCCCGATTCGTTCGGGTTTCAATAATCGTTCATTGGTTAATTGTAATTCCAATACGATTCACTATATAATCGAGTATGATTCGTACTATGAATCATATATACTCGTATATACGTACTATAACTCATATAATCAATATTAAATGACACGTAAATAGTATATACCGGCTAGGGTATACCTGGATTTGCCGGAATCGTTACATTCTCCCCCCGTTATAAAAATTTCGTCCTCGAAATTTTACATGTCAACTACTTCCTTTTGAGGAAATAGGTGGGGGTATTTCTTCCGAAATTCATCCTTTCGTTCCCAAGTAAATTCTGGGCCTCGTTGCAAATTCCATCTAACTTTGACCAACGAGATCTTATTGTGTCTAAGTTGCTTGATCTTACCGTCCACTATTTCAATGGGCTCCTCTACGAAGTTGAGCTTATCATTTATTTGAACACCCTCTAAGGGTAACACCGATGTCTCATCCGCCAGACATCTTTTCAGATTTGACACATGAAACACGTTGTGAACTGCACTCAGTTCATCAGGCAGTTCTAATCGGTATGCTACAGGACCGATTTTCGCAGTAATAATGAATGGTCCAATATATCTAGGGGCCAACTTCCCCGCCTTTCCAAATCTGACCACTCCTTTCCATGGTGATACTTTCAAATATACGTTTTCCCCCTTCTCAAATGACAACGGTTTTCGACGGTTATCGGCATAACTCTTCTGCCGATCCCGCGCGGCTTTCAGGTTGTTCTTAATTTCAAGAATCTTGCTGGTCGTCTCCTGGACCAGATCCGATCTAATGACCTGCGAGTCACCCACTTCAGACCAGCAAAGTGGTGATCGGCACTTCCGCCCATACAATGCTTCATAAGGTGCTGCCTTTATACTGCTGTGATAACTGTTATTATAGGAAAATTCAACGAGTGGGAGATGTTGATCCCAATTTCCCTTAATGTCCAGTACGCAAGCACGAAGCAAATCCTCCAAAGTTTGAATGGTCCTCTCAGACTGACCATCGGTCTGAGGGTGGTAAGCCGTGCTTAGGTCAATACGTGTTCCCAATGCTTCTTGAACAGCTTGCCAAAGTTTGGAGGTGAAATGGCTATCCCTATCGGAGATGATCGAGATGGGGATGCCATGACGAGACACTATTTCATTTATATAAATCTGCGCGAGTCTCTCAGTGTTAAAAGTATTCCTAATCGGAATAAAATGTGCCGATTTGGTTAATCGATCCACGATTACCCAAATCGCATCATGACCTCGGGGTGTCTTGGGGAGATGTGTCACAAAATCCATTGTGATCTGCTCCCACTTCCATTCGGGAATTTCCGGCTGTTGTAGCATTCCCGAGGGTTTCTGGTGCTCCGCCTTAACTCTCGTACACTTGCCGACGTATGTGGCTATATTCTTTTTCATACCTGGCCACCAGAAAAATTCTTTCACATCCTTGTACATTTTATCTGATCCCGGATGTATGGAATATTTCGATTTATGCGCTTCATCCATGATCAAATCACGAAGGTCAAGGAGGGTCGGGATCCAAATCCGATTTTTGAAATAGAGAATTTCGTCCACACGCTGTTCGAAATTCTTCTCATTCCCGTAAAGTCCTTCTTTATCCAATTGGTCCTCTTTCAACGCCTCGCGTTGAGCGACTCGAATCAAATCCGAAAGGCTCGATTGGACTATCATTCCCAACGCTCGCACGCGTAGTGGCTTAACTCGATCTTTCCTACTCAAGGCATCGGCTACAACGTTAGCCTTGCCGGGGTGATATCGGATGTCACAATCATAGTCACTTAGTAACTCGACCCACCTTCGTTGTCTCATATTCAGTTCTTTCTGATCGAATATGTGTTGCAAACTTTTATGATCAGTGAAGATGGTGCACTTTGTACCGTAGAGATAGTGTCTCCAGATTTTAAGTGCAAAGATGACTGCTCCCAGTTCCAAGTCATGAGTAGTGTAGTTTTCCTCATGAACTTTTAACTGTCGAGACGCATAGGCTATGACCTTTTTATTTTGCATCAACACGCATCCTAACCCTTTACGGGATGCGTCACAATATACAACAAATCCATCGTCTCCGTCGGGGAGACTTAAGATTGGCGCTTGGCACAATCTTTGCTTTAGCGTTTGAAACGCCGCTTCCTGCTCTTCACCCCAATCATACCTTCGATCCTTTTGGGTCAGCAGGGTTAAAGGTTGGGCAATGCTGGAAAAATTCTCAATAAATCGACGATAGTACCCAGCTAAGCCTAAGAATTGGCGGATTTCCTTTGGAGATTTAGGTGCTTGCCAATTCTTAATTGCTTCAATCTTACTTGGATCGACGTGTATTCCTTGATGATTTATAATGTGACCAAGGAATTGCACTTCTTGTAACCAGAAGTTACATTTGGAGAATTTTGCATACAACTTCTCCTGATCCAAAAGTTCCAAAATTAACCTCAAATGTCGCTCGTGTTCTTCTTTACTCTTCGAGTATATCAAAATATCGTCAATAAACACGATGACGAATTTGTCAAGATAGGGTTTACATACTCGGTTCATGAGATCCATGAACACCGCTGGCGCATTTGTTAGTCCAAAAGGCATAACTAAAAATTCATAGTGGCCGTAGCGAGTCCGAAACGCGGTTTTTGAGATATCCTCCTCCTGAATTTTAACTTTGTGGTATCCCGATCTAAGATCAATCTTTGAGAAATAGCTCGCACCTTGTAGTTGGTCGAACAAATCATCGATTCGGGGAAGAGGATACCTATTTTTGATGGTTAACTTGTTCAATTCCCTGTAGTCAATGCACATTCGAAGGCTTCCGTCCTTCTTTTTCACAAATAGTACAGGTGCACCCCACGGGGAATAGCTGGGACGAATAAATCCCTTATCCAACAATTCCTGCAACTGGTTGGATAATTCTTGCATCTCGGACGGTGCAAGTCTGTAAGGGGCCTTAGCAACAGGGCCAGCTTGTGGTAACAGATCGATTCTGAATTCAACCTGTCGGGTTGGCGGTAATCCAGGAAGTTCCTCTGGAAAAACTTGTGGAAATTCGCGTACCACGGGAATATCGTCCACCCGTTTTTCCTCAGAATCAGCGGCCGTCAGGCTCGCTAAATACGCCACACATCCCTGACGTATATATTTCAACACCTTGAGGTGGGATATAAATGGTATCATGGTGCCGGATTTTTCTCCCTGCACTAATACCTCCTCGTCATCCGACACCCGGATCTTGACGGTTTTCTTTTCACAGTTTATTTCTACCCTGTTACGTGCCAACCAATCCATTCCCACTATCACGTTAAAACTACCCAATTCTACCGGTAACAAGTCAATCAGGAAGGATTGTTCGCTCAGAATAAAAGGGCAATTTCGAACTATCCGATTAACTATCATGGTTTTACCGTTAGCGACTTCTACGGTGTAAGGTTCTATGGTTTCACCAATAGGAAGGTTTGCTATCGAAAGGAATCTAACGGAGACAAAACTTCTATCGGCGCCTGTATCAAATAATACAGAAGTGTAATGATCAGAGACGATGAAGGTACCTGTCACTACGCTGGGGTCCTGGCGCGCCTCGTTCGCTCCCATCACAAATGCTCGGCCTCGCGCCGGATTGGACGACGATGGCTGACCCGCGAGTTGTCTCCCGTTTCCTCCCTGGTTCAGTTTCGGGCAGTTCCTTTTGAAGTGATCCGTGCTGCCGCATTCGTAGCAAGCACGGCTAGTGGTCACCATCTGGTTTCCTTGCGGGTTCTGCTGTCGGGCTGGTTGAGTTCTAAATGGTTGCGCACGAATAGGTTGCGGTTGACGGTTCAGGTTGTTCAGATTTGTCTTACAATTTGGTGCGTAGTGTCCAATCCTGCCACACCGGTGGCACACCACCTCTTTGCACACGCCACTATGGTGGTAACCACATTTCCCGCACTTAGGAAATGTTCCCTTCTGCGGTTCTTGCCTTCCGCCCGAACTAGTCATGGCATAGCTCTGGGCAGCGGGCCTAGCTCTTTTGCTTTGCTGCTTTTCCTGGATTCTATGATCATGTGTACCCCGTTTTCCCCCAACGGATTCTCCTGTCACCTTTAGTGATCCGCTCCGCAAGAAATCATACGTGACTATGCCAGCCTGTGTCACTGCACTTTCATACGTCCGGTGTCCCCCCGCGTTGACTATACTCCTCACTACTGGAGTAAGTCCCCAAATATAACGTTCCACCCTCTTCGTCTCCGGGGTGACCAACCACGGTACTAATCGTGACAGTTCATTAAACCGATTGGTATAACCCAAGTGGTCCGCCCCCTTCATCTCCAGATTCCACAACTCATTTTCCAATTTCTGCAATTCATTCTTTGGGCAGAAATGTTCCAACACAAGAGCCTTAAGCTCCGTCCAGGTCATGTGGTTTGTCGCCGACTGACCTCTGTTGGTTTTATACAAGCTTATCAAAGTTCAAGTTAACCATTTTAACAAGAAAACGCAACGGAAGCTTAGATTTTAAAACTTGTTATGAACATACCATTATGTTAAAATTAAAACCCAATGAACAAGGATCAATATTACAAGAACAATATGCTCACAAAATGTAAATGTACCTCCTTATACCTTATAGGATGATGTAGGTTGTTGAAGGGGATGATGGATGAAAGGCAAGCCTCCAAAGAAGAAAACCTCAAGAGAGTGATACCCCAAGCCTTTTGCAACAACACCAAGTTATTTGCTAGGATTCTTGAACACCAAAACAAGCTCAAAAAAACCCTTTTTTTTTCTGCTGCTGCTGCCGTGATTAATTAGGGAGAAAGAGAGAGTTTTTAAGCTTGATTATACTTGAAAGGATTCAAAAACAAGACCCAAATGCATGTGTGTTGAATGGAGGAACATAAAAGGAGAACCAAAGAGTATCTTGGTCTTTGATTGGGCAAAACCACCACCCCCACATGGGTGGCCGGTTTTGTTATGTTTCCTTTTTTTTTTTTTTTTTTTTTTTTGTTTTGTGTTTTAACATTTAAAACATCTCCATTCATTTTATAAAACTCATTTTCATAAAATGTGCATACATCTATTTAATTATTTAACCAATTAAATAATTAGTTTATATAAACAAATTATCCAAATAATTTATTTGAATCCTCAAGTGTGTTTGTTTAGAAAACCAATTTTCTAAACACGTAGTGTTCGGTATTCATTTAAATGATCAAATCGTTAAAAGAATACATTTGGTGTCGTCTAGCTTGTTATTGGGTATGACCCGACTTGGACCAAACACAGTTAGCCACATTAGTATAAGTATGTGTCTCGGGCATACGTAATTCCAACAATCTCCCACTTGCACGAGATACATAGAAAATTAATGCAAGTGGTGAATACCGCCTAACAACAGTTCACCACCCCTAATGTGTTTGACGAAGTGCCATTCAATAACATCATCCCTTCAAGTTCCTTACTTGATATGATTTAGGTGAATCTATCATTATATCCCTTTGTTGCTAGATGTCATGTTGGATCTAAGAGACATAGGTGATCATTCTCTTTTCAATTCAACTTTATCAGGCCTTAGACATCTAAACTCTCAACACATAAGAGGAACAAATTCCGTCTTGACTGTATACGCCTCTCACTATCACTTTATACTCCACCCGAGCTCATCCTTATGTACCATCTTTTACGAATAGCGAAGGGGAGAGTCAAAGTGTAATACTCGGTGAAAATCAAGACCCAATATACATCTCAGGTCTAAGGATAATATGAAATTCTCCTTTACTCAAGATTACTAATGATCAAGTCAATCGACTCCATGTAGTAATATTGAGAGCGGGTCAGTCCAATATTTGTATCCCATAAATATCTATGAACTTTGGCAGCAAACCTATGCTCCATATTCATTCCTTATGAATATCCACCAATCCTAGTTCATAATAGTCTTGCTTCATATTTGTTCCCACAAATGTGATCGACTACGGACTTTTAGAATAAGATAACTTATTCATGGATTAAACATGCAAAATTAGAATTTAACTCAAGATTCCATAATCATATAAAAGAGTTAAATTACAAAAGTCTTTTAAACTTTAATACAAAATAGATCAAATCCAATTACTAGAATATCGAAGTCCTAAGCCACTCGCATGACGCTCATGTTTCGGTCTTTCTAGGAGCTTCGTGAATGGGTCCGCAAGATTTTGATCAGTTCCAACTTTGCGAATACATATCTTTCCCTTTTCAACTTCATCCCTTATGTAGTTGAATCTCCGCTCTATGTGCCTTGTCTTTTGGTGCGAACGAGGTTCCTTGATTTGTGCAATCGCACCCTCGTTGTCACAAAAGATTTCTAGGGGGTCTTGAATGGAAGAGACCACCCCTAGATCGGTAATGAATTTCTTCAACCATGCAGCTTCTTGAGCTGCCAATGAAGCGGCGATGTATTCTGATTCTGTAGTGGACAATGCTACCACTTCCTGTTTTGAGCTCTTCCAAGAGACAGCTCCTCCATTAAGAGTGAACACATACCCAGATTGTGATCGAGAATCATCTCGATCAGTTTGGAAGCTCGCATCCGTGTAACCTTTTATAGCGAGTTCCTCCTCACCAGATCCATATATCAGAAACATATCCTTAGTTCTCCTAAGGTATTTCAATATGCTCTTAACAGCCATCCAATGACTGTCTCCTGGATTCTGTTGGTATCTGCTTGTCATGCTCAAAGCGCATGACACATCCGGTCTAGTACATATCATCGCATACATGATGGATCCTATAGCAGAAGCATATGGGATTTGTTTCATCATGTCTTGCTCACCCTTTGAGCTTGGACATTGAGCTGAACTCAATATGGTCCCTCTTTGAATAGGTACAAAACCTTTCTTGGAGTTTTCCATCTTGAACCTTTTCAAGATTTTATCAATGTATGTACTTTGGTTCAAACCTATCAAGCGCCTTGACCTATCCCTATAGATCTTTATTCCCAAAATATAGGCAGCTTCACCAAGATCCTTGATGGAAAATCTACTTCCAAGCCAAGCCTTAACGCTTTCCATGGTTGGAATGTCATTTCCAAATAGTAGAATGTCATCGACATACAATACTAAGAAGGTAATTATACTCCCACTAGCCTTTTTATACACACAAGCCTCATCAGCGTTCTTGATGAACCCAAAATTTTTGATTTCTTCATCAAAACGATGATTCCAAGTTCTAGATGCTTGTTTCAATCCATAGATTGATTTCTTTAACTTGCATACCTTTTTAGGATGTTTCGGATCGACAAAACCCTCAGGCTGAACCATATAGACATCTTCCTCAAGATATCCATTTAGGAAAGCGGTCTTGACATCCATTTGCCAAATTTCATAATCATAATGTGCGGCTATGGCAAATAATATCCTAATAGACTTTAGCATTGCCACAGGCGAAAAAGTTTCATCATAATCAACCCCTTGAGTTTGAGTGAAACCTTTAGCTACAAGTCTTGCTTTATAAGTATCCAAGTTTCCATGCATATCCGTTTTTCTTTTGAAAACCCACTTACTTCCAACGGCTTTGGAGTTGAGTGGTGGTTCAACCAATTCCCAAACTTGGTTGTCATACATGGATTGCATCTCAACGTTCATGGCTTCAAGCCATTTGTCACAATCATTCTTGGACATTGCATCACGGTATGTGGTTGGTTCATCCGAATCTACCACGTAGCAACCTTCTACAAAAAATCCATATCTTTCGGGTGGATTGCTAACTCTACCAGATCTGCGAACGTTTTGTGTGTTTTGATCAACCACTTGATCACTTTCAACAACCTCTTGTTGAGTGCTAGTATCAACCAATTGTGTATCATCTTGTGATTCTTGATCCTCATCAAATTTCACTGTTCTACTATTAGTTCCTTCCTTAAGGAACTTAGTTTCCAAGAACTTACCCTTTCGAGCAATAATAACATTTTGCTCACTAGGATCGTAAAAGTAATATCCTATATCATCTTTAGGGTAACCAATAAAGATACACTTAGTGGATCGGACTTCTAACTTGTTTGGGGTGTATTGCTTTACATAAGTTTCACAACCCCAAACTTTTAAGAATGATAGCGATGGAGCCTTTCCATGCCATATTTCAAAAGGTGTCTTCTCCACTTTCTTGGTTGGAGCCATATTCAATATGCGAACAGCGGAAAGTAAAGCATAGCCCCAAAATGATAGAGGTAAAGTGCTTCTAGCCATCATCGATCGAACCATATCTAATAGGGTACGATTTCTCCTTTCAGACACACCATTATGTTGTGGTGTTCCAGGTGGAGTAAGTTGTGAAATAATTCCACAACTCTTAAGATGATCTTGAAAAATACCACTTAGGTATTCACCTCCTCTATCACTACGAAGTACTTTGATTGTGGTTTTGAGTTGTCTTTCTACTTCAGCTTTGAAGTCTTTGAACATTTCAAAAGCTTCATCTTTGTGTTTCATTAAGTACACATAACCATATCGACTATAATCGTCAATAAAGGTAATGAAGTATCTTTCACCATTCCTAGTCATTGGTCTAAAAGGACCACATACATCCGAATGTATGATACCCAATAATTCTTTTGACCTTTCAAAAGTTTTATTAAAGGGTTGCTTTGTCATTTTGCCTTGTAAACAAGATTCACATACATCAAATGAATCAAACTCATTGGTTTCTAGAATACCACTCTTGCGAAGAGTTTGCATGCGATTCTTGCTTATATGTCCAAGGCGACAATGCCAAAGATAGGGATCACCCAAGTCCTTCTTGAGTTTCTTGGTGTTGACATTATACATTGAACTACTATGTGACATACCACTTTGATCTATTTCATATATACCATTCATGGGTATAGCTTTAAAATAAAATATGCCATTCATCAAAACATGAATATCATAATCCATAAATTTAAAATCAAAGCCACATTGTTTCAAAAGGGACACGGAAATAATGTTTCTCCTTAACTTAGGAGCATACAAAACATTCTTCAAAATTACTTCCAAACCACTTGGAAGCTTTAACAAGTAGTCTCCTTGAGCTTGGACTTCAACTCTTGCTCCATTGCCCATAAAGAGACTAATGTCCCCTTTGTTGAGTTGTTTATTTCTTTTGAACCCCTGCAACAAATTGCAAATGTGAGTTCCACATCCGGTATCAAGTACCCATGTATTTGAAGAAATAACATTTAGTTCAACATATATAGTAAAGATAATACCTGAGGTATGCCCTGCATCCCTCTTATCTTTTAATGCATTGAGATAGGTCGGACAATTTCTTTTCCAATGACCTATCTCTCCACACTCAAAGCATGGATCTTGCGTCGCAACCTTTTGCTTCTTTTCCTTCGGTTTGTAGGGCGTAATGGCTTTTCTCTTTCCCTTTCCTTGGACGTGGCCCTTGCCCTTAGCAACACTTGCTTTGGGTTTGGAGTTATGTCCCTTTTTGCCTTCATTGATTGTTAGAACGGGTAAAACCTTTTTACCCATTCCCGCTTCGGCCGTTCTTAGCATTGCGTGAAGCTCACCAATGCTTTTGTCCCATCCATTCATGTTATAATTTATGACAAAAGTTTCAAACCTTTTGGTCAATGAGTTGAGGATCAAATCCGTAGCCAACTCATTAGACACGGGACAATTCAACCTATTTAGCTTTTCAATGTAGCTTTTCATCTTTAGGACATAAGATGAGACGCTTTGGGTTTCCTCCATACGACATGCATGAAACGCTCGAACCGTTTCGAAACGTTCCGCTCTAGCTTGTTGAAGGAACATTTCCTTCAATTGAGTTATCATGTCGTATGCCCCATGATGCTCGAAATCCTTTTGGATTTCGGGAATCATAGTTGCTAACATGAGGCAAGAGGCTTGTACCGAATCTTTGGTGTACTTGACCCAATCGTAATAAGCCTCCTCATCTTCCACGTTAGGCTCGTCGGGAATGGGATCGTCTAAGACATATGATATCTCTTCTTGCTTGAGAACTATTCTCAAGTTGCGATACCAATCCATAAAGTTATTATGGTTTAGACGATCCTTTTCAAGGATGGTTCTTAAGGATAGGTTACGGGTGTTATGGGTAGAGGTGTTTGCATTGTTAGCGGCCATCTACAAAATTTAACAAAGTTTTATTTAGTATTATAAACAATTTTAATTATTAATACCCTTTTATTCCAAATTTTAAAATAATAATTAAATTCTAGAATCCAACGATAAATCAAATTTCGGTTAGGTGACCTTTATCCCGTTATTTGATTTTAACAAGGTAGTCAACCTTGACGATTGCAACCCTTTGCAACTTCTAGAGGTATGGGACCATTCGAAATCCTTATTTCGTGTTGGCATGTTTATCCCATCAACACCATTGGACCCCATGCTTAGGTGACCTTTATCACATGGTTTCCAATTCAAGTCGTCCTACTTGTATAAACATGTAAGATTAACATACAAGTGGTTAGGTGACCTTTATCCCACAAATATGTTAATATTACCCTAAGTATATTAGTTTGCTCAAAATGGTTAGGTGACCTTTATCCCATTTAAAGTTCCCTAATACGTTAAGTGTCATACAAAAGGATGGTGTTAGACTTGTTTCCTTGGTAATTATGAAAAAGGGATTTTTAAAGTTTTCCAATATTCTAGTTTGAAAAACATTATGCCATATCCTAACATGCATTTAGTAATATGGCGATTTTGAAAACCAATTTTCAAGGTTCTAGTTATAATAAAACCAATTTTATTATATGTGAGTAATCGCTTAGTTTTAATAAACCCATTTTATTAACTAATTGACGCGATATTACCAAATATATATTAGAACCCGTTTTATGCTAGTTGTCGTTCCTATGTGACGGTTTGGATATCCTAATATCTATCAACCACACATTACATAAAGTAAAACAAACAACCAAGCATACATGCAAAATATAGTCATAACCGAGAACCGCTAAGTTTGACCATACTTGTTAGCCGAAACAAGTATAGGTCATAAGTCTCACCTAAGGGACAAAACATGACACAAGGATGGAATGTTGACTCCCACTTGATCTTGCATCCAAATGCTTCAAGTATCCTTTCCAAGTTGTTGTGTTCTTGTTGGGCTTGTAAATGGGCTCCAAACTTCCAAAAGTCTTCTTGGGCCCAAGAGTGAAATTTATGGGCTTAATGGGCTTGAATCCCATGATGGGCCGGTGAGGCCCAACAAGCCCAAAATTTGGTCCAAGGCCCAAATCCACCAATTCTTGCATCTTCAATTTTTTACAAAATGTATCCTAATACATATTTTTCTAAAACAAAGAAAATGCAACTAATCTATTTATTACATACCAACTTATGAATAAATAAATTACACAAGCCTAAAATATGAATTATTACAACCATATTGAATAATAAATATAACCAACATACACATAACAACAATCAACACATCCAAGGTCTCGGTTTCGGTTATGACACATCCAAACATACCAAATGTTCTAAGCATGCAACCTAAGCAACCATTGCCCAAAAACATCAAAAGGAATCGCCCCCCCCCCCCAAAGAGGCTACGGCCCAAACCCCCCCCCCCCCCCAAAAATGCAATTTTGATATTTTCAACATCCAAATGTTAAATGGTTTCCTAAGATCTTTGCATGCATGTCAAGATCTTACAAAACCATGAGGGGTTAAATCCACCAAAATTTCGGACCCCCTTTTCACCCATGAAAAAATCCGAAATTTATGAACATGCAAGGAGCATAAGTCCTTGTAACCGGCTCTTGATGCCATTGTTGGTTTTATACAAGCTTATCAAAGTTCAAGTTAACCATTTTAACAAGAAAACGCAACGGAAGCTTAGATTTTAAAACTTGTTATGAACATACCATTATGTTAAAATTAAAACCCAATGAACAAGGATCAATATTACAAGAACAATATGCTCACAAAATGTAAATGTACCTCCTTATACCTTATAGGATGATGTAGGTTGTTGAAGGGGATGATGGATGAAAGGCAAGCCTCCAAAGAAGAAAACCTCAAGAGAGTGATACCCCAAGCCTTTTGCAACAACACCAAGTTATTTGCTAGGATTCTTGAACACCAAAACAAGCTCAAAAAAACCCTTTTTTTTTCTGCTGCTGCTGCCGTGATTAATTAGGGAGAAAGAGAGAGTTTTTAAGCTTGATTATACTTGAAAGGATTCAAAAACAAGACCCAAATGCATGTGTGTTGAATGGAGGAACATAAAAGGAGAACCAAAGAGTATCTTGGTCTTTGATTGGGCAAAACCACCACCCCCACATGGGTGGCCGGTTTTGTTATGTTTCCTTTTTTTTGTTTTTTTTTTTTTTTGTTTTGTGTTTTAACATTTAAAACATCTCCATTCATTTTATAAAACTCATTTTCATAAAATGTGCATACATCTATTTAATTATTTAACCAATTAAATAATTAGTTTATATAAACAAATTATCCAAATAATTTATTTGAATCCTCAAGTGTGTTTGTTTAGAAAACCAATTTTCTAAACACGTAGTGTTCGGTATTCATTTAAATGATCAAATCGTTAAAAGAATACATTTGGTGTCGTCTAGCTTGTTATTGGGTATGACCCGACTTGGACCAAACACAGTTAGCCACATTAGTATAAGTATGTGTCTCGGGCATACGTAATTCCAACAACCTCGAGTCTGTACTATGGTGTTCCACCATGTCAAGACATGGTCGGTGAATGTACAGGTGGCGTACTTAACGACACAATCCTCGGGACAGTTGCTAATATTCACCACTGATTCTATTTTCTCTATCCATTTAACTAACCCATTCGGTCCTTCAGACCCGCTAAACTCTAATGGCTTGCACAACATAAAATCCTTGATCGAACATCCCCTGGATGCACGAATTGGTTCAGTACGGTTTGTCTCTACCGTAGGTATAGGGCCATTGCTGTCAGTAACGACCACCCTAGGCGGTGCGTCATTACTCGGAATAGTGTTATCATTCCTTGGAGGATTAGCATTTTGTTCCCCGTCATTATTTATGAGCATTTGATTGCTCGGAGGGGTTGGATTGGTCGAGTTATTAATACTGGCGGCGATGCGCGATACTATATCCGGTATCGCAGCCTCCAACTGTTGAGCAATCAAACGGCTCACATCTACTTCCGATATTTTCGTTGATCGTTTCGGTGCCATTCTACACAACATCAAGAAATACATATAATCAATACCATTTCAAATTATAAAACACAATACATATTTCATTCATTAGTAAACATTGATACATATTACACAAACATCAGTTTACATACATTCCAGTCAACATTACACAACTAAGTTTTAATACAAGGGCCCTATGTCGGTATCATCTCGACATAACCCGTTAAAGGGTCAGTGCTTGAATGATACCCAAAAGTATCTATAAAGATATGCCCCAAAAGAGACCCACCCTAGGGGCCAGTGGTTGTATCATAGCTAACCAAGATTCACTCCGTGTTAGTATCACCACTAAATACTTACACAGAGTATCAAAAAGAAAATGGTCCCTGACTAACCCCATCCAAACATAACTACTAAACACGGTGGTATGCCCACCACATCATCACTGCCACCAACGCCACCACTACTGCCACCACCCCCCGGAGCCACGCCTCTAACCGCTGAACCATCAATAGGGAGTACGAGCACTCCCTTGTCAACCGGTCGATTGCATACTGGCAATCCAGTATGCGGTCGCCAATGTACACCCGTCTCTGTACCCCCACGGTCAGGGCGGCTGAGTGCTCATTTACTTGCTCTGTGAGCACTCGTAGCCAGGCTGCCGCATCCCGCTCCAGTCTCGGAAGGCCCCGGACAGGTAGAGCCATCGGCTCGGGCTGAGATGAGGACTCTCCCCGACGAGTAGCAGGTCGGGGTGGGGGAGAGGTCGGTGGGACACGCGGAATGCTGATCCGCGCCGTAAGGCGGGGACCAAATCCCGGAGGGACAGAGGTGGCCTGCGGTGCGAGTGGAGTAGGGGATCTGACGATCCGGGCCGGGGAGGACTGGCTCGAGCTCCTGTGACTCGCCTCGCTAGGCTCGGAGTCGGATGACACGTGTAAGCTCCCGGAGTTTCCGGGGCTGACCTCCTCCGGATCCTTCTCTACTGATAAGCTATGCGGGCTTGACATTTTTACCTGCACACAAGTTAACAAGCATATAGTTCTTTCCATAGTGTAATTCATAATCAAATTAATACATACTTATTTATACAACTTTACCACATAATAATATTATCATATATTTACACATATGTTGCCAATTTTACCTATTTAAAGTTCCTCGTGACTTCCCCTGAATTCTCCCGTGCAGACAAGTCTGTTATTATGTTCCGGACCATAATAACTCACTTGTTTATCCAAGTTCATCCAGATCCCGTCACAATAAATTATTAGTTGATATTCAGATCCTATAATACTTGAGCTACTGGTTATATTTTAGGTATCTCTTTCAGACATCCTAATTCTTTATAACCAATGGCTCTGATACCAAGTTCTGTAACACCCCGTAACCGCAGCGGAAACGTACACGGGATGCAACAAACACATCTGATATCAACAGCATTGCTTATAAAGAAAATACCACTACATTAACTTTTAACATATTACATTGTTGCGAGTTTCGTTACTGTCTAGGTGTTACACACATATTTTACCGATAAGACATTAATTTATATTCATTACAAAATATAGAGCAGCAAGCCTCCAACAAGTAGCACAGATCATTAAGCACATATCAATCATTCCAACTTTGGCATACCTAGAAAACATGTAAAGAAAACGGGTCAACTATGAATAGTTGGTGAGTTTCACTAATTTAAATAAACACTGACAGATCATTTTAATAACCATTTATTAGTAATGAAATTATGCTGGGAACTATGTTACCCCAGAACAATAATAACCTCTGGGAACTACGTTACCCCAGAACAATAATAACCCCTGGGAACTGTGTTACCCCAGAACAATAATAACCTCTGGGAACTATGTTACCCCAGAACAATAATAACCTCTGGGAACTATGTTACCCCAGAACAATAATAACCTCTGGGAACTATGTTACCCCAGAACAATAATAACCCCTGGGAACTATGTTACCCCAGATCAATAATAACCTCTGGGAACTACGTTACCCCAGAACAATAATAACCCCTGGGAACTATGTTACCCCAGAACAATTCCACACGATAAACAATTTATATATTCTATGCATCAAACCATATATATATAAATATACAAGTGTTTCCATACGATCGGTATGTACTTAAATATTTTAACAAAGACACGTTTTCCGCCCCGGGAAAATATTTAAAACAGTTCAGTAAAAGGGGCTCGTGAAAAACTCACCTTTTTGTGAGTCGGTGGGTAATACAATGAACAGCTACGTGCCTGGATCTGTAATATAATATCTAGTCGTTACTATATAATTCCCATAAATTAAATCCGTGTTAATCGGCACATCTGGGGACATTGTTAACCCAGTACTGTACTCGATCCGGGGACAATGTTAACCCCGTGACACTCCTAAGGACTCAGATTGTGCCATTACTTAGAGTCGGACGTTCAAAATTATCATTTTATGTTTTCCTTGATTTGCGTGCCTAGCACGGTCATCCGTTTTTAGTTTCAAAAATGAGTTTATTCACACTTAACCCAAAAATGGTGTTTGACTGTTAATTTAGTTAAAGTGATGAAATTAGAGCTCGGTTTGGACTCCCCGTTTGGCCGCGGGGCCAGTTTCCGTCATTTAGGTGCCGGAAACAGTAAAATCGGGTAAAATTACCCAAATCATCCGAATTATTTTCGGATGATTTATTTTTACTTAATTTACTTAGTTTTATGAAAATGGTCAATTTTTAGGTTTTTATATACCAGTCAGCTCGCTTATGCGAGTTTTGCCGGTTTACACGTTTTAAGCTTTAGAAATTTGTTTTTATGTTCTTTTTAGCACAAATAATTACCCGTTTAGTCTAGGGTCTTGAAATTTTGCACAACACTTATTTTGACAGTAAGACACTTTATAAAAATTTTCCAGATTTATTTTCTTATATTTACATTTATTTATCTATTTTTAAACCTTATTAAAACACTAAATATGTCAAAAATACCAAAAGACTTTAGAAAAATCCCAAATTTTTCTGGGATGTTCCCTGCCATCTTCATAACTCCCTGGAATTTTTCCAGAACCCAAAACTCATTTTTCAAGCCATTTTCACAAAAACCGAGCTAGAAAGCTCTAGAACTCGTTTTACCGAAAAGCCCCCTTAGACTTCTCCAACTGAGCTCAAATTTTGTGTGTGACTTTTATATGTTATAAAAAGCTTATCCTAAATTTTTCAGTATTTTTTATCAAGTTTAGCTATTTTTCACCATTTTTGGCCAAAACCGAGCATTAAATTCACCAAATATTCATCTTTTATCCAAAAATTACCAAAAATTCACAGATCTCATATTTTCATGTGTAGATCATCTCTGTGAAATTTCGTGACCCGACTCTAAGCACCCTACAATCTGTCCATAATCACTAAATCACACGAAAACCAAACTATCTTGTGTTTTCTAGCGTTAGATCGCAAAGATCTTGGTTTCTAGCCTTTGCTAGCCACTAGATACAACACTTACAAGCACAATAACACTATACCAAGCAAGTTACACCAACAATCAAACCATTTCTTTCATAGTGTCGGTTTTGATATAAAAACAAAGGTTTTAACCGTAAAAATCCGTTCTCGACTCTTTTTTACTCATTTCTTGGACCAAGATCCCTTGTATAACATGTATACATCTCTTGATCATGCAAGAGTCGGTTTCATCTCGGGTTTTCACCCGTCTTTCACATGGAAACTCATTTTTACAAGATTTCAACCGTAAAATTTCATTCTAAACTCTTTTAACTAATTACTTGGATCAAGATCCTTTGTATAGCTTGTATACATCCCTTGATCACACGAGAATCGGTTTCATCTCGGGTTTTTACCCATTTTTCACATGAAACCTCCTTTTCTCAAGATTATAGAATTAGAAACAAGAATCAAGCATTAAAAACATGTTTATACCTTCAAATCTTGGTTAGAAATGATGGATTTTGGATGGATACTCGAAGGGTTTGGAGAGTTTGAGAGAATTTGATGTGTAAAAAAAAATAAAGTGAATTGATAATGGGGATAAAGGGGCCGGCCTAAGTGGTGGTGTGGGGGGGGCCCACATCTCAAACCATGGCCACACATTTGGATTACACAATCCGGATAATGTTGTGGATAGTCTGGTTCAGTTCGTTTCTCGTTTAAACTCTTAATTCGGCTTAAAACGAGCCTAAAATGGTCGTTTTTCCGGTTAAAATAAAATTTACATAAAACTGATTTAAAAACTTTAAAAACTCAAACCATAACATTAAAACATCATATTGTCGGTATTTGTGCATCTTTTTCGGTTTGATCGATCGTCTCTTGCTTGGTTTGATGTTAAAGGTTTCGTTTATCGTACCGACGTACTAATAAATCGAAATCCTTTTTCTGTGCTATAATTTACTTATCCGGAAGCATTAATACTTCGTAAATATCACTAAACATTATATACTTCGTCTATAATGTAATTCCCGATTCGTTCGGGTTTCAATAATCGTTCATTGGTTAATTGTAATTCCAATACGATTCACTATATAATCGAGTATGATTCGTACTATGAATCATATATACTCGTATATACGTACTATAACTCATATAATCAATATTAAATGACACGTAAATAGTATATACCGGCTAGGGTATACCTGGATTTGCCGGAATCGTTACAGATTGTTTCTTTGTTGGGTATTCAACACACTCAAAAGCTTATAGAGTCTATATGAAAGACTATTTGAGTGTGATTGAGTCCTCTGATGTAATATTTAATGAAAATCAGTTTACTACGGTGGATGGAGCATCATGGCTGTTTGCTCTTGAGAAGCTTATCAAGTCTTTCAAGAATTATCCTGAAGACTTTGATGAAACTTTTTACAAAACAAGTGTGCATGAATTAAATTCTGTTAAGAAGGTTGATTTGGACAAACTGTGGTCCAAGGTTGCTAGTAAAAGGACTGAATATAGATTCATTAAGGATCCCTCAATTGCTGAAAACGAACAAGTTCAAAAAGAAGTTCAAGATCCAAACCAAGGTCATGATCAAGATCAAGATCAAGAACATGGTAACCAAGACAATCAAGAGGTTCATGATGATCATGTTTCGAATGAGGAAGAGAAGCAAGATTTGAATCTTTGTTTCAAAATTTGAACATTGGAAATAATGTTGCATCCCCTTCACAACAAATTACTGAAGAAGCTCCTGAATTTCACGATGCAACAACTGATTTGGTCATTGAAGAACCTGAACTCAATGAAACAAATCTTGATTTAATTTTGCCTACTGATATAATTGTGCAAACTTCCTATGTTGAAAGAAATCATCCACCTGCAAACATCATTTGGGACATTAATGAAAGAGTTACAAGAAGTGCATCTGAAACTGCAAACATCTGTTTTTACTCCTGCTTTCTATCCCAAGTTGAACCCAAGAACATTAATCAAGATTTAAAAGACAATAGTTGGGTAGAAGCAATGCAAGAGGAGTTGGCTTAATTCATAGATCTGCAAGTCTGGGAACTTGTAGAAAAGACAAGGAATAGGTATGCCACCAGAACAATGGGTTTTAGGAACAAGAGGGATGAGAGACAGATTGCTATAGAGAACAAAGCTAGACTAGTTGTACTAGGCTACTTACAAGAGGAAGGTATTGACTTTGAGGAAGTGTTTGCACCAGTGGCAAGGCTAGAAGCTATCAAAATATTTCTGGCCTATGTTGCTTCAAAGAATATTAAAGTGTTTCAATTAGATGTTAAATACGCCTTTCTAAATGGAAAAATTGAAGAGGAGGTGTATGTGGCTCAACCTCTAGGCTTTGAGAATCCTGATTTTTCGCATAGAGTCTATAAACTGAACAAAGCTCTTTATGGTTTACATCAAGCTCCAAAGGCTTGGTATGATGAGTTATCAAATCATCTGCTTCTTAATGGCTTTCAAAGGGGAGCAATTGACAAGACACTTCTACAAAAGGAGATGAAGGCATTTACTCCTTCTACAAGTTTATGTAGATGATATCATCTTTGGGTCTACAAATGAACAAATATGCATTGAATTTGAAGAAGTAACGAAGTCAAAGTACAGCATGAGCTCCATTGGTGAAATGAATTACTTTCTGTGTCTGCAAGTTCAGAAAAAGAAAGATGGCATATTCATTTGTCAATCAATGTATGTGTAGGACATTCTGAACAAGTTCAAATGTCAAGACCTCAAGACTGCTTCAACTCCAATGGACACCAATGAAAAGATGATTGCAGATGAATAGGGGGAGCATATTGATGAACATGAGTACATAGTAAAGATTGCATCTCTGATGTATCTGACTGCTTCAAGGCCAAAAATTATGTTTAATGTCTGTGTTTGTGGAAGATTACAATCAAGTCCAAAGATGTTTCAAATGACTGTTGTCAAGAGGATTTTTAGAAACTTGAAGGGGAAACCTGATTTGGGGATATGGTACCCAAAGTATCATTCCTTTGATTTAATTTCTTATATTGACAGTGAAAATGATGGCTGCAACATGAGTATATAGTCCACATCTGGAGGTTGTCAAGTTCTGGGAGACAGGCTAGTGTCATGGCAGTGCAAGAAATAAACTACAATGTCCGTTTCAACTGCCGAAGCTGTGTATATTGTCGCCTCTGCCTGTTGTGCACAAGTTTTGTGGATTCAAAATCATATGCTGGATTATGGCTTGAATTTCTTGAACACTCGTATCTTTATTGACAATATTGCTACATAGTTGATTGTTAAGAATCCAGTTCAACACTCCAAGACCAAGCACATTGAAATCAGGCATAATTTCATTAGAGACTGTAATGAGAAAGGATTGATTAAACCAAAACATAACTAGGCGAAGTTATCCCTAACTTCGCTACTAGGCTAACATCGCCTATATCCAAACACTAAATAACAAGTTTCATTGAAACCAAAACATAACAAACAATATTCAGATTACAGGAAAGATAAACTAAAGACTAATGAACTGCAGGCACACTGCACCAACACACTCCTCTTTGGAAGTAGCTTTTTTTCTCTTATATCTTCGTCTTGTCTTGTAGTCCAAAAGCCGTATCAGCAATCTTCAGGCATGCACACCTTGTCTCACACAACCAAGACCACCCTTTGATACTTCTTCCCTTCGTCTTTCCATGCCAGAATATTAAAGAACTTCTTTTCATTGAGTACATGCAAATCAACTCGGGACAAGTTAAACAGGTCCATAGGATCATATACCCTCAAGATCTCTTGTTCATCTTGATCTTCCATCACAATTTAGCAGTCTCACAATTATCATACCACCATTTCATATCTTTCAGCACATCCTGAGGCATGATCTTCATTGGAATCTCTTTCAGACATCGAATGGGTTTATACTTCATAATCTCTTTCAAACATCCACTCACATCTCCCTTTCAGCATCCTCAATCAACTTTCCCTTCTAAGGTTTTAGCAATTCAAACTTATTCTCCTTGACCACTTCATTCCACATGATCTTTCCAATCCAACCAGCATACATATCACCACTCATGTTAATTAATTTCAAACGAGCTAAATCTTTTACCTCACACTCAGGCAATGTGTTGAACGATCTCAGCTTCTTTGCAAAATACTGAATCCCATCAAATATTTTGATCACAAACACTTAGAGCTGATCATCATAAAGCCAACAGATGATTCCCTCCTTTAATTCATTATACCCTTTGATATTATAACTCCTTTTGAACATCGGAGGCACCTCTGGTTTCTTTGTTTTTACAAACCAATGAAAACATTCCTCTTACCACCTAGGTTGTTCTTCCAATTCAGTGTCACCACTTACACATCACCTTGGATAACCTGTTCTTGAACACTACCATGAATATCATGTTCAATACCATCTTTCGGTATCTCCCCTTCCTCCAAACCACTATCAATCTCAATATGTTCACTGAGCTTTTCGATCTAACTATATGATAATGCATCTTCAACATCAACCTCATCATCAACTACTATAACATCACCACCTGCACTACCAGTCGGAGCAGTAGACTCCCCCTGAGATGTGGCAGCTTTCGGTCCCTTCGATTTCACCTGGATCTTAATTAATCATGTCATAACTCACACAGATTGATGTGTCAAAAAGAGAGTTAATGACGGGTTGCTATATTTAGAAAGATATCCGTTTGTTAAAGGCGGAACCAATAACAAACATACGGTTGCAATGAATAATCAAAGGTAGAAAGCACGCTTAAGATTCACTCAAAAGATTTCCATTTATATAATATTAATCATACAAAAGGATAATCGATATAGGGTTTTTCTAGGAATCCTAAGACAGCCGTCACACAATATTCTTTCAATTAATGTGTCTGTCTTATCCGTATTGTGCTCCTTGTTAGGCGGCGTGCCCTAAATATTCTATTTATAGGCCTGCCAACCTAGGACAGCTGTCATTCCTTCTAGAAACCCTAAATACAGTCATACATATTCAAAATACATATTCAAAATAAACTAAGTGTAAAACAAGTCTTCCGGGTAGGCTTTGCATCAATCTTGTCTCTCCGAGTATGCTCGACCATCCTTCATAACTTGGTAACATAGAAGTGTGCTCGGGATCAGTTTCCGGGTAGATATTACTTGAAGAGTATTTTACCAAGTAAAATACTCACCGAGTAGACTTCAGTCTTCTTGACTTTGCCAGACTTTGCCGACAACTTCTTGCGAGCAACCTTGTTCTTCAATGATCCATTTCAGCTCTTTGCTATAAAATAACTTATTGAGCAAAGTGTACTCGGGATTACTGTTCCTTGCTCGAGCTGAACCTTACTCGATATTACTTAGAGATATTTCTTTAGATTATCATGCATACTTGGATCATACTTATTAATGAACACCTTGCCCGATCTTCCAATCACTTGGCTTCTTGGACTTGGTTAACCAAATCTTACTCGGAGGAGTAATATACTTGGTTCTGAAGAACAGACTTGCTTGATAAAGTGAACCTTGCTCGGATTTACATAAACTAGTGAACCCTACTCGGTAATGCACTAATTTGCAAACCCTGCTCGGATATCCACTTAAGAAGACTACTTGAAGTAAACCTTGCTCGGTAGGCAAAATATCGTACTCGGCTAAGTAAAAGCTTGCTCGGAGGTCTAAGGTGTGATCGGATCCATTACTTAGCAAATTCAGAGGAGGTTGAGAAGATTCCAATCTTCCATGTACATCATTTAGGTCAAATCTTTGACTCAACAATCTCCCCTTAGGTCAATTTCTTAACCCAACAATCTCCCCCTAGATTGGAACACCTCATCTGACCCAAAACATTTATATGGTTACTTACACTTAGCAAAAATACACATCAAATCAAAAATTAAAATTACATATTCAAATAACATAAGCAAATTACATAATCAGTAAGTTGTCCGAAGACATTACAAAACAAAGCCTATTCAAAGATTCTTTAGTTTATCTAGAGATGCTTGTTTAGATATGGAAAATCCAACTTTTCCTGCTCTCTTAAGAATCTTAACAGTTCTGATTGCTTAGCACTTGTAGGCCTTTTCCTTACATTATAATTTGAGAGATGCAGTGTTGCAATCACAGATAATTGCCATAGATTGAATTTTCTGAAGTCATTCATAGAGAAGATCTTCACAATCTCTCCATTTTCCATCATAACATTCAGATGTTCAGTCCTGGAGTCATAGAATACTCCACTTGGCATAACATTGTGGTTGACTGAAGGGTTTTTGGCTTTTACTGCAGTTTTGACAAAAGGTTTATCCATCTTCAAGTGCATTTGCTTTGATTTTTCTTGATTAGTCACAAACATCTTCCTTTTCTTTGTATTGTTCTGCTTTGAGACCAAAGATGTTGTCTTTCTGCAGAATTCCTTTACTTTGGATTTTCCTTTAATTGTCATCTTTGATAGACTAGCCATCTTTTTGGATATTCCTTTGTTCATACCAACTAGAGATTGAGCTGCTCCCTTCTTCATGTTCAGCTGTTGTCCTTTCATTTTCTTGAAGTTGCTCAAAATCTCTTTTCTTGTCATTATTTTTACTGAATTAAAGGGAATTCCATTCTCAACTAAAAATCTTGGTTTACCATCATATTCACTCAAGAACTTTTGAACTTCCATTTCTTGTTCCAAATCATCTTTCAATTTCAAATCTTTCACTTCATTGTCTTGAACAATATTTTCTTCCCTTAGTGTTTTTGAAATTTTATCAATAACAGTGTCTAGTCTCTCTTTCACCTCTGTCTCTGATTCTTCTTGTTTAATCAACTTGAGTAGAGATACTAGCACACCATTTGGAATTTCTTCATCATTTAAACAGTTTCCAATCAATTCTTGTAGGACTTCTCTCTGATTATTCTTCACTTCATCTCTTAGCTTTCTCTCATCTTCAAACATCTTCATCAAGTTTTCTTGTTCTTCAAAGTCTTTATCAGACAACATTTGAGAAAGAAATTCTCTGTCATAATTTTCTGTCATTCTTTGCACATAGACTCTTTTGGCATCTGATTCAGATTCATTCATTTCGGAGTCCATTGTATTCTCCTTCTGAGAATTTAAAGTCTGAATTTCATCATCCTCTTGAGCAATTTCTTTCCCTTTTAATTTATTTCTTTCCTCAAGATCTTTCTTTTCATCTTCTGGAACATTGTCAGCTTCATCATCTGAGCTGTTCTTTTCATAAATTGAGAGAAGCTTCAGCGAATTCTCCCCCTATTTTGGTGATTTCTCCCCCTGTTTTGGGGCAGCTGAGATCTTCTCAACCTCAGACATTAGGGTTTGAACTTGTTGCAATGCTTTCTTCAGTTTTTCAGAAAGATGATGTTTGTATGAATTGGAATTACTTGGAGTTGGATCCATTGCTGATTTTCTGTTATATCAATGAACACACAATTATCAGTTAGATCTCAAAGTAAGTATACAAAAAAAATTAAGGTATAAATAATATTTCAATTCAAACCGTTGTCTTGAATGATGTAGAAATCTGCACAAAACACAAATGTAAGTTACTCTCGAAGTGTGAAGTTTCAAATTTGAATAGCATATGCAGGTCTTCTTTTAATGAGAGTTAAGACAAATGTAAAGTACATATCTGCAATTTTTTCTACCAACATTGCAGATAAAGTTCTTTTGTTTCTGCCTTTTTCTTTTACATGCCAGGTAAAGTGAGAAATTTGAAAAGTGTTTTGTTCTTTAGCTTATAAATTCCTTATCTAATTAAAAGTGTGTAAAGATAAGGTAAAGTGTGTTTCTTTGAGAGTAAGGATTTGCAGTGGGAGGAGAGAGAGGGAAATAATTTTGAAAAATTTGCCTAACTCCCTCTTTTATACCTTTTGAAAGTGGGTTTTAAATGCTCTTTGTCCTTTTGTGAATTATTAGCTGTCAACCAGTAACAATATCCACTTGATATATTAAACATTTAATTTCATTTAAGTTCATAAGACCTTACTCGAAAGATTAATATCTCCAAAGTCTACTCGGTATACTTCCACTTACAAACCTTACCCGGTCAAACTTTGCTTGGAAAATTTTCATTTTGGATATACAAAGTTTGCCCGAATTCGTCTATTTGTAAACCTTGCTCGATCAAGTAAATTAATTTAAAGTTAAGACATAATGAAGAAAGCTTACCCGAAATACTAGATTTCTTGAGAAATTAATCACAGGGCAAATAATCAAGTATTAATCATCAAATAAACATCCTTACTAAGAATCAATTAAGATCCCCACATAGATTTCTCAATTTCAAATTAAAACTTATCTAGCATGAACCCTCATAAGAATCATAATCAATTTTATCATAATCAATTTTATCATACTAACTAACATATTCAATCAAGTAACACATTCATTCACGTATGCTTGAAAATATAATGTGCCCGAGCAACCTTTCTGATGTAAAGTGTGCCCGAACAACAATCTTATGCAAAGTATACCTGAATAACCTTCATATAGTACAAAGTGTGCTCGAAACCAAAGTGTGCTTGGAAGCAATGTGTGCTCGGAAGCAAAGTGTACTCGGAAGGTTAACTTTTGAAATTACCAAGTATATTGAAGGAACACAAGTGTACCCGAAATATAAAGTGTGCCTGGAAAACAAAGTTTGCAAGAAAACACTTGTAAGTTCAAAGAAATCATAAACACACATATCACAGAGCATGCTCGGAATGAAATTAAAAACACATAAACATTTAAGTGTGCTATAGTCTCAAAATTTCATAGAGCTTGCCCGAAAATCATATGTTAGCACTAAGCTTGCTAGGATAAACACATTCAATCATCAGGTATGCCCTTACTCTAGGTATTTCAACATGTCAAACCATACCCGAAAAATGAAAAACTTAAATAGTAATATCTAAGCATGCCCGGAGAGATTAACAAACCTTTCCTAATAACATATTCACACAAATCACAAAGCTTACTTGATTTACTTGACTAAGTTCATAGAGTTCGATTGGAATCACAATCAGCATATAACATGCATAGCTTGCTCGAAACAAGAATTTCTTGTTAAAAGCTAGCTATAACAACACATAATCATCTCAAGAGTTCAAGCTTGCTAGGGAAATGAGTACAACCGTGTACTCTACCCGGAAAGTGTAAACACTTCAAAGCATGCCCGAGAATCATAAAGTTAGTCAAAAATGACTAAGCTTACTCGGAAAGGTTGAAAATTATCAAACCTTACCCGAAACAACATATTCACACATAATCAAGTCAAAAATGACTAAGTTTACTCGGAAAGGTTGAAAATTATCAAACCTTACCCAAAACAACATATTCACACATAATCAAGTCAAAAATGACTAAGCTTACTCGGAAAGGTTGAAAATTATCAAACCTTACCCGAAACAACATATTCACACATAATCAAGTCAAAAATGACTAAGCTTACTCGGAAAGGTTGAAAATTATCAAACCTTACCCGAAACAACATATTCACACATAATCAAGTCAAAAATGACTAAGCTTACTCGGAAAGGTTGAAAATTATCAAACCTTACCCGAAACAACATATTCACACATAACAAGTCAAAAATGACTAAGCTTACTCGGAAAGGTTGAAAATTATCAAACCTTACCCGAAACAACATATTCACACATAATGAAGTCAAAAATGACTAAGCTTACTCGGAAAGGTTGAAAATTATCAAACCTTACCCGAAACAACATATTCACACATAATCAACTGTGTTGTACTCGGAAAGGTTGTAGTTCACTAAACCTTACCCGAACATACATATTCAACCTATTTTAGGCAAAATGCAACACTTTTTGACTTCAACCACTTTGTCAAAATATATTTTTCTTTGCAGATCATAGTTTAAGAGCAAATGGTGCATCTAGAGATCAAATTTCAGTCATAATTCTCTTCAAAATAGTTTCTTCCATTTACTGATAAGATCTCAAGAATGGGATCATATTGACTAAGTAGCTATCTCAATACTTCACTCTCAGCATTATTATGACAACATAGATAGATTAACAGCAGCTATAAACTTAGCATGAATTTCATCTCTTTGGTGATATGATTTAGGTTCATTTAAATCATAATGCATTAATGATCAACACTGTGTTATGATGCCTCATATCTCTTCTCAAAGCTTATTTGGCTTTCCCCAGATCACCCCAATTTGACTCCAACCTCCTGTATTTAGTCAAAAATAGTTTTTGTATGACATAACTTATTGTATTTTTGTATTTTTAGATTCAAACGTATATATAGAGGTTGAACGTTGGACTTACAGTTAGCAACATGCCTTTCATTCAAGATGTGACAGATTTTGCCAACATCTTTGTAGTTCTTGTTGTAACCCTCTTGTTTGATAAAATATTTAAAACACTTATCAACTTTTGGTTGATTTATTCATTCTTCCCCTTGTTTTTAATATTTTCTCAAATTTTCTAAAAGTATGTTCTTTGTCATATTTAAAGATGTTTCATTTTTTTTGGTTGACCAAATAACAACAGGCTCGTGTATGACTGGGTAATCACTTTTCTGCCTATCATTTAGAGAGATTTATCTTGAGACATGCAAAGACAACTATGCATCTCCACATAAAGATTAGCATATTCATTATGTTTATATCACCTTAGATTTTACATCATCATGGGAAAGCAACCATACTTGTTAATGACTATACTAAGGTCTTTTTAGCCTATTAATTCCATATGATCAACAAAGTAGTCAATGCACTATCATTTCCCATTAAACACAGTTTAATATTCAATCACCCCAATATCTCTTCATTGTCAGGTTAATGGCTATCCTGTTTGACCAAAAGTGGTCAACAGGACCAAACATACTTGTGAATATATGTCCTTTCAAAGTCAGAGCTATTGACATAGTTTTAAGTGAAGGTATAAGAAACAAGTCATAATTGCCCCAAATGCATTCAGTTTTCAGGTCAATGGCAATCCTTTGAATCTGAGAGATTTAATGACGAAACATACACAAGTGCATGTCCTTCCAACTAGGCAAATGACATAGTTTTCAGTAAGAACAACTATTTGAGACTTTTGCTAAAAAAATCCTTCTTTTAAGCTTCTTAAAAGCTTGAACTGAATAATCTTATCATATCTCAACACCATTAATCAACTTGCTCATGTTTTGACCAAAATAAAGTATTTATGCAAAATTAATTATAAAATTCATTGAATCACTTAATTTTGACACAAAACACATTTTGACATAAACAGTTGCATCACACAATAAAATCTTAATCAATCTTAACATCATCAAGAAAAACAGACTGTACTAACATTCAATGTCTATCCTATCTTAACAACATTAGAATATCAGATAAAGAACATATTCAAGTAACCATAAACATGTGATTACTCATGACATCAGACAAGCATTCAATTTCACCCAAACAGATCAAACTACTTATCATAACATCAGATCAGTTAATTTGATAGTCAAGAATTATCATCAATTTCAAACAAATTGCACAGATATTTACTTAAGCACCTATCAGTTAACTTCAAACATATTCAATCAACATTCAGTCGAAACATATTCAAAACATATTCAATCAACATTCAGTTGAAACATATTCAAAACATATTCAATCAACAATCTGTTGAAACATATTCAAAACATATTCAATCAACATTCAGTATATGTAATCTCTAATAAAATAATCAGTTATCAAAGAGAGACACACAACCAGGCACACATCCTTAATCAGATTTCATCAGAGTTGATCATTTCCAGGGCTTTCAGAAGAAAGTTGAACCTGGTTCTATCAAGTGGTTTGGTGAATAGGTCAGCCAAATTGTCACTTGTATCAACCCTTTGCATTTCAATCAAACCTTTTTCACTACAGTCTCTGATGAAATGATGTCTGATTTCAATGTGCTTAGTTTTGGAATGTTTAATTGGATTTTTAACAGTAAAATATGGAGCATTATTGTCAATAAAAATAGGGGTGTTCAAGAAATTCAAACCATAGTCCAGCATATGATTTTGAATCCATAGAACTTGTGCACAGCAGGCAGATGCAGCAACATATTCAGCTTCTGCAGCAGAGATCGAAACTGTTGTCTGCTTTTTACATTGCCATGACACTAGCCTTTCACCCAAAAATTTACATCCAACTGAAGTTGACTTTCTGCTCATGTTGCAGCCATAATAGTCACTGTCTGTATATGCAATCAAATCAAAAGCTTGGTTCTTTGGATACCAAATCCCTAAGTCTGGTCTTCCCTTCAAATATCTGAATATTCTTTTAACAGCATTCATGTGGGAGACTTTTGGACTTGATTGGAATCTTGCACACACACATACAACAAACATGATATCTGGTCTTGTTGCAGTCAGACACATCAGAGATCCAATTTCGGCTCTATATTCATGTTCATCTATAGGCTCCCCCTTTTCATCTGCAATCATCTTTTCTTTGGTGTCCATTGGAGTTGAAGCAGTCTTGTACTCATGACAGTTGAACTTGTTCAAGATGTCCTGCACATATTTGCTTTGATGAATGAAAATCCCCTCAGCCTTCTGTTGAACTTGCAATCCTAGAAAGAACTTCATTTCTCCCATAGAACTCATGCTGTATTTGGACTTCATTACCCCTTCAAACTCCATACACATTTGTTCATTTGTAGAACCAAAGATGATGTCATCCACATACACTTGTACTAGAAGCAAGTCTGATCCCTTTCTTTTGTAGAAGAGTGTCTTGTCAATGGCTCCTCTTTTGAAACCATTTTCAAGAAGCTGATTTGACAGCTCATCATACCATGCTCTAGGAGCCTGATGCAATCCATAAAGGGCTTTGTTTAACTTATACACCCTGTTTGGATACATTGGATCCTCAAAACCTGGAGGTTGAGCAACATACACCTCTTCATCAATCTTTCCATTTAGAAATGCAGACTTAACATCAAGCTGGAACACTTTAATGTTCTTTGAGGCAGCATATGCAAGAAAAATCCTGATAGCTTCAAGTCTTGCAACTGGTGCAAAAACTTCCTCAAAGTCTATTCCTTCTTCTTGAAGACATCCCAGTGCTACAAGTCTAGCTTTATTCTTAATCACTAAACCCCTTTCATCCCTTTTGTTTCTAAACACCCATTTGGTTCCAATTGCATATCTGTCAAATGGCTTATCAACAAGATCCCACACATGCAGATCTCTAAATTGTGCCAATTCCTCTTGCATTGCCTCCACCCAACTATTATCTTTTAATGCTTGTGCTATGTTTTTTGGTTCTATTTGGGATAGAAAACAAGAGTAAAGACAAATGTTTGCAATTTCGGAATGACTTCTTGTAACTCTTTCATGCAAATTACCAATAATGTTTTCAGAAGGATGATTCTTTTCCACATAAGGATTTTGAACAATCATATTTGTAGACATAGTTGTGTCAAGATTTGACTCATTGAGTTCTGGTTCTTCAATGATCAAATCAGTCTCTGCATCATGAAATTCTGGTGCTTCATCATTATGTTGTCTTGAAGTAGATGCACCATTATTTTCTAAGTTCAATCTTTGAAATAGATCTTGAAATCTTGCTGTAGATGCAGCTTCTTCTCCACTTGCTTGGTTTCTTGTGTCACCCTCATTCTGAACTTGATCATTTTGTGCATCTTGATTGTCTTGATTGTTCTCAGTATGATTATGTTCAACATTGTGATTGTTTTCTTGATTAGGTTCACCAATATCACATGTGGAGTTCTTCACAAAAGTATATTCCTTTTTCTTTTGAGCAACCTTCTTCCATAATTCTTCCAAGTCCAATAACTTCTTCTTTTTCTCTTCAATTTCACTGATCTTTTAGAAAGATTCATCAAAGTCTTCAGGATAAATTTTGAAAGACCTTATCAACTTCTCATGATCAAACAGCCATGCTGCACCATTAACTGTATTGAATTGATTCTCATTAAAGATGATGTCAAATGATTCTATAACACTCAAGTGATCTTTCACATTAACTCTGTAGGCTTTTGAGTGTGTAGAATATCCAAGAAAGAAACAATCCAGGGACTTTGTTTGAAACTTGTTAAAATAGTCTCTAGTGTTTAGTAGAAAACATTTGCATCCAAAGGGCTTGAAAAACTTAATGTAAGGCTTTCTGTTGTGAAATATTTCATTTGGAGTTTTGTTAAGCCTTTTGTTGACAAGTACCCTGTTCTGAACATAGTAGGCTGTATTTATAGCTTCAGCCCAAAAAGTGACAGGCAAATTAGCATCTGCTAACATGGTTCTTGCAGCTTCAATAAGTGTTCTGTTTCTTCTTTCTGCTACACCATTTTGTTCAGAAGTTCTAGGAGCTGAGAATTGTTGTTGTATACCTTTTGCTTCACAAAATTCTTGCATAACTCCATTCTTGAACTCAGTTCCATTGTCACTTCTCATCATCTTGACTGTCTTATTCAACTTGTTCTCAATCATTGTTACATAACCTTTAATCAACTCTGCAGTCTCATCCTTGGTACTTAGGAAATAAACCCAAGTGTATCTTGAATAGTCATCAATGATCACCAGACAATATCTTTTCTTCCCAATACTTGGTACACTCACTGGACCAAAGAGATCCATGTAATGTAATTCAAGTACTTGATCAATTGAGTTGATGAGTTTTGACTTATGAGTAGATTTGTGTTGTTTCCCTTTTGACATGAATCACAATGATCTTCCAACTTGAATTCTCTTGTAGGTAAGCCTGTGACATGCTCACCTTTGACAAGTCTATTCATGTTCTTCAAGTTCACATGACATAGTTTCCTATGCCACAATTTTGACTCATTTTCAGTGGCTTTGGAAACAAAACATGCACCTCCTCTTGAAATAGCTTCTTTCATATTCAATTCATACAAGTTACCATTTCTTGGTGCCATCATCATAATCATTTAAGGTGGAATTACAAACTCAGGTTTTAAAATGAAACAGTGTGAATCATCAAAACTGACTTTGTAACCCTTATCACACATTTGTGATATACTCAGCAGATTGTACTGAAGATCTTCAACATGAAATACATTATCAAATGAGACTTTCCCATTTGTTAAGATACCTTTTCCAACAATCTTTCCACCATTCTCATCACTCCCAAAAGCTACTGGACCTTCATACTTCTCTTCATAATTGACAAGAGATCTCTTGTCACAAGTCATGTGCCTAGAACAACCACTGTCCATAAACCATATGTCATTTAGAGGAGTGGACTGTTCCTGCACATACAAAGAAAATGTGATTAGTTAAGTGATGAAGTGCAAGCCTTATCAACTTGCAGTTCATCAGATTCAGTTTCAGACACAGCTTGGGAAGTGAGTGTTGTTGGTTTAGGATCTTCATGAGCCAATTCTAAGTTGTCTGAATGATCAGTTTCATAACCACACTCTCTTGGAGTTTTGACAAGTGAGGTTGGGCAGTGGTATTCATCCGAGTCAGTGGCATACTCGGTTATCACATAGTCCTTCTTCTCAGAGTAGTCTCTCACATCAGTAACTACCTCAACCTTACTCTCAGTCTTAGGTTTCCAAAGGAAACCATGTGTTTCATATCCATGTCTTAATAGAAACTTCTCATCACCAGTGAGTTCTGTTGGTTTATTTCTAGAATGTGCATCTTTTCTTCTTGTCTTCTCACTGCTTGATGATCCTTGTGAGCTATCAGATTTGACTGATTGAGTATCTTGCTTGATTTTCACAGACTGGTAGTTCTTTTTGGTCAATTTCTCATTCTTCTTAGGAGATTTACTTCTTCTTGCTAGTTCATCCACTTTCTTTTCAATCCTCGTCTCCTTTTCGGATTTCTTCTCTTCTTTGTTCATGGTTTCATTTCCACACACCTTTCCTTTTCCTAGATATTCATCATACTTCTTTTTGTACAGGACAAAGTCTTGCCCATACTTTGTTCCATCTGGTACATGAAATGGTTTGAATTTGAATCTTTCATTACATGAATCTGTGTGGTGACCATATTCATAACACCTTTTGCACAAAACCTTTCCTTTGAATATTTCATGTTCTTTTGGTTTCTTGTATCTTTCACTTGGCTTAGGTGTCTTGACTCCTAGAGTCTTCTGATTCTTTAAACCATCAAAATCAATTGAAAAAGGAACAAATTCCTCAATCTTGATGTCTTGTCTTTCAAGTTTGCTTTTGACAAAGACAATCTTCTCCATAATCGTAGGTTCTTCATCACTGCTTTCTCTAACCCTTGACTGTCTTTTCTCATACTCTTCCATAGTTTCCACTTCTCCAACATCCAACACCTCATGACTAGAAAAGATTGGATAAACTGGGATAAATTTTTCTGTATCAACTTCTTCAGTCACCCTCTTCTTTTTGTTGTTCTGCTTTATCTTACCCAATACAACCTTGCTTGGTGGTCTGACTGCATTGTAGTTTATCTTCCTCCTTTCACAAATATCAAAAGAAACATGTTCTCTTTTCATTTTATCATTCTGTTTCTTCAATCTTGGTGGGACTGGTGGATACTTTGGAAGTTTATCAACATATTTAGGTTTCTTATATTTTCTTCCTCTTTCAGCAGCTTTGATCTCCTTTTTTAGTAATTTGATCACTCAAATCACTCAAATCATCTTGATCCAACTCAACTGAATCAAAGTCATCCTCAGAGACTTGAACTCCAATTGACTTATTCTCTTTTACTTCTTTCTTAATCACAAACTCTCCTTCTTCATTCACTACTACCTTTTAGTACAAATCAACAAATTCTTCCTTGTCTTGAAAGACATCTCTGAATTGTTGCAAGTATGCATCTCTTTTCTCTTGGTCAACTTTTGGCATGAAGTTGTTGTTGAATGGAGGTGGTACTGTTTTGTATTTGTCTTGTTCCTTCACCTGGTTCAGTATACCACATATGTTGCCTGTTGAGATCAAAATCTTCAGAAATTCAGTTTCAACCTTTAGTCTTATGTTTTGCACCTTTTCTTCAACCAACATCTTCTTTAATCCATCAATCTCAGTTGTGTGTCTAGTTTGAGTTCTGTAAATGATCATGCAATCATCTTCAAGGCTTTTAATCTTTTCATCACTGATCAACTCACTTGCCTCATACTCATTGATGATGCTTTGTTTTCTAAAACACTCACTTTCCAGCTTGCCTACCTTTGTTTTCAATTCAATGATAAGTTCTTTTAAATCAACTGTAGGAGCAGAGTGTACCTGAGATGATGATCCTTTTTCTTTCTCAATTATGGCCATGAATGCCACATTTGCTTTCCTGATATCATCTGCAATGTCCTCTTCATGATTGCTCCAATCAAAATTTCCTTCATGCTGTGTAGTCACTGCCACATTTCCTTGATTTCTGATCTGATTTTGATTTGCTGGAACAGTGTTGTTTGGAACATTTTGAGCTGCTTGAAGGTTTGGATTGTTGTTCATATGAAAACCTTGAGTCTGTTGCATACTTTGTTGTTGATTATTCATTTGAGGATGAAAGTTGTTGAAGTTGGGGTTGTAATTGTTGTTGGGATTGACGTTGTTGTTGTTAAAGTTGTTCATTTGACTGTTGTTGTTGTTGAATCTTGGCTGATTTTGTTGGTAATGCTGCTGACCTCTTGGTTGATTTTGTTGATATTGATGCTGACCTCATGGTTGTTGATTCTGGAATTGATTCATTCGAAAATTTCTTGGTTGATTGCATTCTCTTGCAAAATGACCAGGTTGCTGAAAATTGTAGCATATTGCTTTTGACTTATCAAATCCAATCCTGTTATTAGGACCAGAAACCAGAGACCTACCAGTTCTGTTATACAGCCTTTTACTTCTCAAACCCAACATGGCAGCTTGCCACTTCAAATCCATGTCTTCCAAGTCATCTGCATCAATTTGTTCTAAATCATCTTGTACCACACTTGTGTGAATTATATTTTTTGCAACAAATGCATTATATGACTCAGTAAACATAGACAACAAAGCTTGTGTTTCATTGCTTTGACCATGTCCTGTGCCAGTATTAGGAACATTTCCACTTGGCTTGGAGGCAGAATCAGTATCATCAATCAGTTGCACGTTGAACCTCTGCTGATTTCCTTGATTACTTGTGCTACCTCCAATGAAAGATTTTGGAGTAACAACATTATGTTCAGCTGGTTCTTCAATAATGGGAATTTGCTGTTGGTTCTTGGTAGACAGATTTCCCATGGGTGCAATCAATGCAATTGAAACATTGAAGCAAGGTCTATCTTCCATAATCATCTCATTCTCTATCATTTCAAATTCTGCAGCCTGAAGAAAGCAAACCACATCATCCAATTGTTGGAATTACGTATGCCCGAGACACATACTTATACTAATGTGGCTAACTGTGTTTGATCCAAGTCGGGTCATACCCAATAACAAGCTAGACAACACCAAATGTATTCCTTTAATGATTTGATCATTTAAACGAATACCGAACACTACGTGTTTAGAAAATTGGTTTTCTAAACAAACACACTTGAGGATTTAAATAAATTATCTGGATAATTTGTTTATATAAATTAATTATTTAATTGGTTAAATAATTATATAAATGTATGTACATTTTATAAAAATGAGTTTTATAAAATGAATGGAGATGTTTTAAATGGTTAAAACAAAATACAAAAAAAAAAAAAAAAAAAAGAAAAAACAAACAAAACCGGCCACCCATGTGGGGGTGGTGGTTTTACCCAATCAAAATTTAGATGCTCTTTGCATATTAACAAGGGCTCTCTTTTTGATCCTCCATTCAACTCACATGCATTTGTGTCTTGTCCCTTTTGAATTTCAAGTGTAAAAACTCTCTCTTTCTCTCTAAAAAACCCACGGCTCATTTGAGCAAAGTTTGGGGTTTTTGTGAGCTTGTTAAGTGTTCATAAATCCTAGCAAAACAACTTGGTGTTGTCACAAATAGCTTGGGGTATCACACTCTTGAGGTCTTCTTCTTTGGAGGCTTGTCATTCATCCACCATCCCCTTCAACAACCCACTTGTTCTTCTAAAGGTAGAAGAAGGTACAATTTACATTTTGTGAGCATCTTGTTCTTGTAATTTTGATCCTTGGCTTCGGGTTTTAGTTTTAACATAATGGTATGTTCATTAACAAGTTTTAAAATCTAAGCTTCCGTTGCGTTTTCTTGTTAAATATGGTTAACTTGAACTTTGATAATCTTGTATAAAACCCAACAATGGCATCAAGAGCCGGTTACAAGGACTTATGCTCCCTACATGTTCATAGATTTCGGGTTTTTTCATGGGTGAAAAAGGGAGGTCCGAAAATTTGGTGGATTTTACCCCTCATGGTTTTGTAAGATCTTGACATGCATGGAAAGATCTTAGGAAACCATTTAACATTTGGATGTTGAAATATCAAAATTGTAAAATTTGGGGGGGGGGGTGGCCGTAGCCTCTTTGGGGGGGGGGGCACCTTTTGTCTTTGTGATATTTTGGGCATTGGTTGCTTAGGTTGCATGCTTAGAACATTTGGTATGTTTGGATGTGTCATAACCGAAACCTAGACCTTGGATGTGTTGATTGTTGTTTTGTGTATGTTGATTATGTTTATTATTCAATATGGTTGTAATAATTCATAATCTTAGGCTTGTGTAATTTATTTATTCATAAGTTGGTATGTAATAAGTAGATTAGTTGCATTTTCTTTTTTTTAGAAAAAAAAATATGTATTAGGATACATGTTGTAAAAATTGAAGATGCAAGAATTGGTGGATTTGGGCCTTGGACCGAAATTTTGGGCTTGTTGGGCCTCACCGGCCCATCATGGGATTCAAGCCCATTAGGCCCATAAATTTCACTCTTGGGCCCAAGAAGACTTTTGGAAGTTTGGAGCCCATTCACAAGCCCAACAAGAACACAACAACTTGGAAAGGATACTTGAAGCATTTGGATGCAAGATCAAGTGGGAGTCAACATTCCATCCTTGTGTCATGTTTTGTCCCTTAGGTGTGACTTATGACCTATACTTGTTTCGGCTAACAAGTATGGTCAAATTTAGCGGTTTTCGGTTATGACTATATTTTGCATGTGTATGCTTGGTTGTTTGTTTTACTTAATGTAATGTGTGGTTGATAGATATTAGGATATCCAAACCGTCACATAGGAACGACAACAAGCATAAAACGGGTTCTAATATATATTTGGTAATATCGCGTCAATTAGTTTGATTAAATGGGTTTATTAAAACTAAGCGATCATTCACCTATAATAAAATTGGTTTTATTATAACTAGAACCTTGAAAATTGGTTTTCAAAATCGCCATATTTCTAAATGCATGTTAGGATATGGCATAATGTTTTTCAAACTAGAATATTTGAAAATTTAAAATCCCTTTTTTCATAATTACCAAGGAAACAAGTCTAACACCATCCTTTTGCATGACACTTAACGTATTAGGGAACTTTAATGGGATAAAGGTCACCTAACCATTTTGAGCAAACTAATATACTTAGGGTAATATTAACATATTTGTGGGATAAAGGTCACCTAACCACTTGTATGTTAATATTACATGTTTATACAAGTAGGACGACTTGAATTGGAAACCGTGTGATAAAGGTCACCTAAGCATGGGATCCAATGGTGTTGATGGGATAAACATGCCAACACGAAATAAGGATTTCGAATGGTCCCATACCTCTAGAAGTTGCAAAGGGTTGCAATTGTCAAGGTTGACTACCTTGTTAAATCAAATAACGGGATAAAGGTCACCTAACCGAAATTTGATTTATCGTTGGATTCTAGAATTTAATTATTATTTTAAAATCTAGAATAAAAGGGTATTAATAATTAAATTGTTTATAATACTAAATAGAACTTTGTTAAATTTTGTAGATGGCCGCTAACAATGCAAACACCTCTACCCATAACACCCGTAACCTATCCTTAAGAACCATCCTTGAAAAGGATCGTCTAAACCATAATAACTTTATGGATTGGTATCGCAACTTGAGAATAGTTCTCAAGCAAGAAGAGATATCATATGTCTTAGACGATCCCATTCCCGACGAGCCTGACGTGGAAAATGAGGAGGCTTATAACGATTGGGTCAAGTACACCAAAGATTCGGTGCAAGCCTCTTGCCTCATGTTAGGGACTATGATTCCCGAAATCCAAAAGGATTTCGAGCATCATGGGGCATACGACATGATAACTCAATTGAAGGAAATGTTCCTTCAACAAGCTAGAGCGGAACGTTTCGAAACGGTTCGAGCGTTTCATGCATGTCGTATGGAGGAAACCCAAACCGTCTCATCTTATGTCCTAAAGATGAAAAGCTACATCGAAAAGCTTCGTAGGTTGAATTTGTCCCGTGTCTAATGAGTTGGCTACGGATTTGATCCTCAACTCTTTGACCAAAAGGTTTGAAACCTTTGTCTTGAATTATAACATGAATGGGTGGGACAAAAGCATTGGTGAGCTTCACGCAATGCTAAGAACGGCCGAAGCGGGAATGGGTAAAAAGGCTTTACCCGTTCTAACAATCAATGAAGGAAAAAGGGGACATAACTCCAACCCCAAAGCAAGTATTGCTAAGGGCAAGGGCCACGTCCAAGGAAAGGGAAAGAGGAAAGCCATCATTCCCACCAAACCGAAGGAAAAGAAGCAAAAAGTTGCGGCGCAAGATCCATGCTTTGAGTGTGGAGAGATAGGTCATTGGAAAAGGAATTGTCCGACCTATCTCAATGCGTTAAAAGATAAGAGGGATGCGGGGCATACCTCAGGTATTATCTTTACTATACATATTGAACTAAATGTTATTTCTTCAAATACATGGGTACTTGATACCAGATGTGGAACTCACATTTGCAATTTGTTGCAGGGGTTCAAAAGAAGTAAACAACTCAACAAAGGGGACATTAGTCTCTCTATGGGCAATGGAGCAAGAGTTGAAGTCCAAGCCCAAGGAGACTACATATTAAAGCTTCCAAGTGGTTTGGAAGTAATTTTGAAGAATGTTTTGTATGCTCCTAAGTTAAGGAGAAACATTATTTCCGTGTCCCTTTTAAAACAATGTGGCTTTGATCTTAAATTTATAGATTATGATATTCATGTTTTGATGAATGGCATGTTTTATTTTAAAGCTATACCCATGAATGGTATATATGAAATAGATCAAATTGGTACGTCACATAGTAGTTCAATGTACAATGTCAACACCAAGAAACTCAAGAAGGACTTGGGTGATTCCTATCTTTGGCATTGTCGCCTTGGACATATAAGCAAGAATCGCATGCAAACTCTTCGCAAGAGTGGTATTCTAGAAACAAATGAGTATGATTCATTTGATGTATGTGAATCTTGTTTACAAGGCAAAATGACAAAGCAACCCTTCAATAAAACTTTTGAAAGGTCAAAAGAATTATTGGGTATCATACATTCGGATGTATGTGGTCCTTTTAGACCAATGACTAGGAATGGTGAAAGATACTTCATTACCTTTATTGACGATTATAGTCGATATGGTTATGTGTACTTATTAAAACACAAAGATGAAGCTTTTGAAATGTTCAAAGACTTCAAAACTGAAGTAGAAAGACAACTCAAGACCACAATCAAAGTACTTCGTAGTGATAGAGGAGGTGAATACCTTAGTGGTGTTTTTCAAGATCATCTTAAGAGTTGTGGAATTATTTCACAACTTACTCCACCTGGAACACCACAACATAATGGTGTGTCTGAAAGGAGAAATCGTACCCTATTAGATATGGTTCGATCGATGATGGCTAGAAGCACTTTACCTCTATCATTTTGGGGCTATGCTTTACTTTCCGCTATTCGCATATTGAATATGGCTCCAACCAAGAAAGTGGAGAAGACACCTTTTGAAATATGGCATGGAAAGGCTCCATCGCTATCATTCTTAAGAGTTTGGGGTTGTGAAGCTTATGTAAAGCAATACACCCCAAACAAATTAGAAGTCCGATCCACTAAGTGTATCTTTATAGGTTATCCTAAAGATGATTTAGGATATTACTTTTTCGACCCTAGTGATCAAAAGGTTATTATTGCTCGAAAGGGTAAGTTCTTGGAAACTAAGTTCCTTAAGGAAGGAACTAATAGTAGAACAGTGAAACTTGATGAGGATCAAGAACCACAAGATGATACACAATTGGTTGATACTAGCACTCAACAAGAGGTTGTTGAAAGTGATCAAGTGGTTGATCAAAACACACAAAACGTTCGCAGATCTGGTAGAATTAGCAATCCACCTGAAAAATATGGATTTTTTGTAGAAGGTTGCTACGTGGTAGATTCGGATGAACCGACCACATACCGTGATGCAATTTCCAAGAATGATTGTGACAAATGGCTTGAAGCCATGAACGTTGAGATGCAATCCATGTATGACAACCAAGTTTGGGAATTGGTTGAACTACCACTCAACTCCAAAGCTGTTGGAAGTAAGTGGGTTTTCAAAAGAAAAACTGATATGCATGGAAACTTGGATACTTATAAAGCAAGACTTGTAGCTAAGGGTTTCACTCAAACTCAAGGGGTTGATTATGATGAAACTTTTTCGCCTGTGGCAATGCTAAAGTCTATTAGGATATTATTTGCCATAGCTGCACATTATGATTATGAAATTTGGCAAATGGATGTCAAGACCGCTTTCCTAAATGGATATCTTGAGGAAGATGTCTATATGGTTCAGCCTGAAGGTTTTGTCGATCCAAAACATCCTAATAAAGTATGCAAGTTAAAGAAATCAATCTATGGATTGAAACAAGCATCTAGAACTTGGAATCATCGTTTTGATGAAGAAATCAAAAATTTTGGATTCATCAAGAATGCTGATGAGGCTTGTGTGTATAAGAAAGCTAGTGGGAGTATAATTACCTTCTTAGTATTGTATGTCGATGACATTCTACTATTTGGAAATGACATTCCAACCATGGAAAGCGTTAAGGCTTGGCTTGGAAGTAGATTTTCAATCAAGGATCTTGGTGAAGCTGCCTATATTTTGGGAATAAAGATCTATAGGGATAGGTCAAGGCGCTTGATAGGTTTGAACCAAAGTACATACATTGATAAAATCTTGAAAAGGTTCAAGATGGAAAACTCCAAGAAAGGTTGGGTACATATTCAAAGAGGGACTATATTGAGTTCAACTCAATGTCCAAGCTCAAAGGGTGAGCAAGAGATGATGAAACAAATCCCATATGCTTCTGCTATAGGATCCATCATGTATGCGATGATATGTACTAGACCGGATGTGTCATGCGCTTTGAGCATGACAAGCAGATACCAACAGAATCCAGGAAACAGTCATTGGATGGCTGTTAAGAACATATTGAAATACCTTAGGAGAACTAAGGATATGTTTCTGATATATGGATCTGGTGAAAAGGAACTCGCTATAAAAGGTTACACGGATGCGAGCTTCCAAACTGATCGAGATGATTCTCGATCACAATCTGGGTATGTGTTCACTCTTAATGGAGGGGCTGTCTCTTGGAAGAGCTCAAAACAGGAAGTGGTAGCATTGTCCACTACAGAATCAGAATACATCGCCGCTTCATTGGCAGCTCAGGAAGCTGCATGGTTGAAGAAATTCATTACTGATCTAGGGGTGGTCTCTACCATTCAAGACCCCCTAGAAATCTTTTGTGACAACGAGGGTGCGATTGCTCAAATCAAGGAACCTCGTTCGCACCAAAAGACAAGGCACATAGAGCGGAGATTCAACTACATAAGGGATGAAGTTGAAAAAGGAAAGATATGTATTCGCAAAGTTGGAACTGATCAAAATCTTGCGGATCCATTCACGAAGCTCCTAGAAAGACCGAAACATGAGCGTCATGCGAGTGGCTTAGGTCTTCGATATTCTAGTAATTGGATTTGATCTATTTTGTATTTACGTTTAAAAGACTTTTGTAATTTAACTCTTTTATATGATTATGGAATCTTGAGTTAAATTCTAATTTTGCATGTTTAAACCATGAATAAGTTATCTTATTCTAAAAGTCCGTAGTCGATCACATTTGTGGGAACAAATATGAAGCAAGACTATTATGAACTAGGATTGGTGGATATTCATAAGGAATGAATATGGAGCATAGGTTTGCTGCCAAGGTTCATAGATATTTGTGGGATACGAATATTGGACTGACCCGCTCTCAATATTACTACATGGAGTCAATGGACCTGATCATTAGTAATTTTGAGTAAAGGAGAATTTCATATTATCCTTAGACCTGAGATGTATACTGGGTCTTGATTTTCACCAAGTATTACACTTTGACTCTCCCCTTCGCTATTCGTAAAAGATGGTACATAAGGATGAGCTCAGGTGGAGTATAAAGTGATAGTGAGAGGCGTATACAGTCAAGATGGAATTTGTTCCTCTTATGTGTTGAGAGTTTAGATGTCTAAGGCCTGATAAAGTTGAATTGTAAAGAGAATGATCGCCTATGTCTCTTAGATCCAACATGACATCTAGTAACAAAGGGATATAATGATAGATTCACCTAAACCATATCAAGTAAGGGACTTGAAGGGGTGATGTTATTGAATGGCACTTCGTCAAACACATTAGGGGTGGTGAACTGTTGTTAGGCGGTATTCACCACTTGCATTAATTTTCTTTGTATCTCGTGCAAGTGGGAGATTGTTGGAATTACGTATGCCCGAGACACATACTTATACTAATGTGGCTAACTGTGTTTGATCCAAGTCGGGTCATACCCAATAACAAGCTAGACAACACCAAATGTATTCCTTTAATGATTTGATCATTTAAACGAATACCGAACACTACGTGTTTAGAAAATTGGTTTTCTAAACAAACACACTTGAGGATTTAAATAAATTATCTGGATAATTTGTTTATATAAATTAATTATTTAATTGGTTAAATAATTATATAAATGTATGCACATTTTATAAAAATGAGTTTTATAAAATGAATGGAGATGTTTTAAATGGTTAAAACAAAATACAAAAAAAAAAAAAAAAAAAAAAAAGAAAAAACAAACAAAACCGGCCACCCATGTGGGGGTGGTGGTTTTACCCAATCAAAATTTAGATGCTCTTTGCATATTAACAAGGGCTCTCTTTTTGATCCTCCATTCAACTCACATGCATTTGTGTCTTGTCCCTTTTGAATTTCAAGTGTAAAAACTCTCTCTTTCTCTCTAAAAAACCCACGGCTCATTTGAGCAAAGTTTGGGGTTTTTGTGAGCTTGTTAAGTGTTCATAAATCCTAGCAAAACAACTTGGTGTTGTCACAAATAGCTTGGGGTATCACACTCTTGAGGTCTTCTTCTTTGGAGGCTTGTCATTCATCCACCATCCCCTTCAACAACCCACTTGTTCTTCTAAAGGTAGAAGAAGGTACAATTTACATTTTGTGAGCATCTTGTTCTTGTAATTTTGATCCTTGGCTTCGGGTTTTAGTTTTAACATAATGGTATGTTCATTAACAAGTTTTAAAATCTAAGCTTCCGTTGCGTTTTCTTGTTAAATATGGTTAACTTGAACTTTGATAATCTTGTATAAAACCCAACACCAATTTCAATTCATTGAAATTTTGCTTCTGAAGGATAAATTTGCAAGCAGTATACCATTCTTTGGGCATTGAGTTGAGTAACTTTGTATTCAAATCAAAGTCAGTCATTACATAATCAGTTGTCCTCAACTCATTCACAATACTTAGAAAACGTTCTGGTATTGATTTCAATCTTTCTCCATCCCTATACTTGAACCTTTCCAACTGTTGCTTCAATGTTTGCTTCTTTATGTTCTTTAGTTCAGTATTCCCTTCATACATTTCAAGGATAGCATCATACATTTGTTTGGCAGTTGTGTGATGAGCCACCTTGGTCAAAATCTCCAAAGACAAACCAAGCTTAATCATAGCTAAGGCTTTGTCATCCACCTTTCTCATTTTTTCTCTTACAGCAGCAGTTGCAGTTGCATTTGCACCTTCTTCAACAGTAGTTTGTGGACCATTCTTGATGGAGTTCCACATATCAATATCATTGTAGCATACGGCTGCTTCAAAGAGTACTTTCCATTTGATAAAGTTTTCCTGTCCATACAACCTTTGGTATCTTGTTAGTAGACACCTCTTGTTCCTCATATCCAGACATTTTGAGAAATTAAAAATCAGTTTCCTTAAAAAAATTTCAAAATAATCAGATCTGAAAACACAATGCTCAGATCTGATGTGTTTGATGTGATTCGAACAAGATTTAGATATAAAGATTAGAACTTTAATTAAAATAAGGAAGAGAAAACACCGGTAGATTGTAGATCTGGAAGAAAAATGAAAAACAGGGCTGCTGACATCACAAATCAATCAAACAGTGGTCTGCTTAAGTCATTCTTCTTCAAATCTTCAATCAGCAACAATCTTTCTAAAATAGCAGTAACACAGCTCTGATACCACTTGTCGGTCCCTTCGATTTCACCTGGATCTTAATTAATCATGTCATAACTCACACAGATTGATGTGTCGACAAGAGAGTTAATGACGGGTTGCTATATTTAGAAAGATATCCGTTTGTTAAAGGCGGAATCAATAAAAAACATACGGTTGCAATGAATAATCAAAGGTAGAAAGCACACTTAAGATTCACTCAAAAGCGTTCCATTTATATAATATTAATCATACAAAAGGATAATCGATTTAGGGTTTTTCTAGGAATCCTAAGACAGCCGTCACACAATATTCTTTCAATTAATGTGTTTGTCTTATCCGTATTGTGCTCCTTGTTAGGCGGCGTGCCCTAAATATTCTACTTATAGGCCTGCCAACCTAGGACAGCTGTCATTCCTTCTAGAAACCCTAAATACGGTCATACATATTCAAATTACATATTCAAAATAAACTAAGTGTAAAACAAGTCTTCCGGGTAGGCTTTGCATCAATCTTGTCTTTCCGAGTATGCTCGGCCATCCTTCATAACTTGGTAACATAGAAGTGTGCTCGGGATCAGTTTCCGAGTAGACCTTACTTAAAGAGTATTTCCCTAAGTAAAATACTCACCGAGTAGACTTCAGTCTTCTTGAATTTGCCAGACTTTGCTGACAACTTCTTACGAGCAACCTTGTTCTTCAATGATCCATTTCAGCTCTTTGCTATAAAATAACTTATTGAGCAAAGTGTACTCGGGAGTACTGTTCCTTGCTCGAGCTGAACCTTACTCGATATTACTTAGAGATATTTCTTTAGATTATCAAGCATACTTGGATCATATTTATTAATGAATAACTTGCCCGGTCTTCCAATCACTTGGCTTCTTGGATTTGGTTAACCAAACCTTACTCGGAGGAGTAATATACTTGGTTCTGAAGAACCGACTTGCTTCATAAAGTGAACCTTGCCCGGATTTACATAAACTAGTGAACCCTAATCGGTAATGCACTAATTTGCAAACCCTGCTCGGATATCCACTTAAGAAGACTACTTGAAGTAAACCTTGCTCGGTAGGCAAAATATCGTACTCGGCTAAGTAAAAGCTTGCTCGGAGGTCTAAGGTGTGCTCGGATCCATTACTTAGAAAATTCAGAGGAGGTTGAGAAGATTCCAATCTTCCATGTACTTCATTTAGGTCAAATCTTTGACTCAACAATCTCCCCTTAGGTCAATTTCTTGACCCAACAGAAGCCCCAAGAGATTGTGAAGTTCTTGCATCTTTCGATGCATTGGGATCATCATCTCAATCTTCCCTTCTCTTTGTTCTCAACTTGTCTCCCTTGCAACTACTCTCCCCCCTGAGATGCTAAGAACTTCTTTAAAGCATCAATAAGTTACCGCTTTCAAACCAGGAGAGCCGACTGACGTTGATTCTCAGCCACCAGGCGCTGAATAGCCTGAGTTTTGTTGACATTAATCCGTGATTGCTCAGCAACCACCCATTCCAGAGCCACAATCCGCTGATAATCTGACAGGGTAGTGTCAAAGGAAAATGACATATGAAAAATGTCCTGAGCATAAGGAGTAGGAATTCCCAAACTTACTGGAATCTCATATGTAGGTGGAATATTAACTGGGGGTGGAGCAGAGATCGAAGATCCAGCAGTAGCAACAAGTGTAGACTCCACAAACATAGAAACCACCTCAGATGGAGTAACAGATCGTGGCGGTAACGAGACATTATTCGGTGCTGACAAAGCCAGCGTAGAAGACACAATAAACGGTGCTGACAAACCCACCATGGACACACTAGAAGTCACTGGCATAGAGGCAGTAGTGGATGGTACAAGTGTAGACGTGCCAGATAACTGTGACAGAGCAAAGTGAACTACCCTTGGGCTCTCACCAGCCTGAGCCTTCTTGGGTCTACGAACCAAAGCATACATCTCATCCTCAAAATCAGATTCACTGTCATCATCAGAACCCTTCTTATGTTTCCCCTGTATCTTTTCTTTAAGTGCCAGAACTCTCTGATTCTCATCAACGTCATCTGAGGATGAATCAGATAAAGTCTCCTTTGAATCCTGAACTAAGGGAAGTAATGGACCAACCGAAGTAGTAACCAAGGAAACACGAACCCCATTCATTTCAACCGACGAAACCTGAACTTCCTAAGCATCAACCGAGGACATATCGAAAAACCCTTGTCCCCCAAAAGCAGCATCAAGATCTAGCTCTTCAGTGGTAGACATAATAGGAGCACTAACTAGAGCATCTTGAACCACAGGAGATGGTTTTGGAATATCAGTAGAGCTGGAACAGGATCACGAAACTCATCATTTGGTGGAGAAACTTATGCTGGATTCAAAAGATATCCAAATAAAGCAATGTGTCGTGGCCGACGCTCGGCATTGCTTCGTGCGCTCGAAGTACGACATTGAGCAAGATTCTTTTGTTCACACTATCCACAAACAAAATAGGACGAAGTTGTGGGAGATTCGGTGCCACATGGTTAAGGATCATCTGAAAAAATCTGGGATATATAAAGAACCGTTCCCTAGCCACTGCCCTTGTTGACGATCAATTTCATAAAACACCATCTGGCCAAAGTTGAATGGTTTATTATATGTCAAAGCGGTCATTGTAGACTGCGTAGTTGCACCCATATCATAAGAACCAGGTTTGCGACCAGACATGCAAACAATTAACACGTGCATAAAGAAATGCCATTGATCAAGTAAGAACCCTTTGTGACGTTGAGAATCTTCCAGAGGTCCTGAGCAACCCATGCGAAGAAAATCCCCATTCCGAATAGTAGCCAGATATTTAGTAGGACCTTGATCATCTTTAGCCGACCCGAATTGCAAAGCTGCCCGTATCTGATCAGCGAAAAACTGGACGACCTTCTTATTAATTGTAGCACGCATAACTGGAGGTTCCACGCGACAGTCATACTCTACCTATCTCCAAAAATCTTTGATATTCGGCAAGTAGATAAGAAGAGTGGTGGAGATAGAATGAAATATTCATGAGCGCATGAGAAAATGGATAATCTCCGCATAATCCTCAGCTCCACGAGTATCTGGAACTAGGGTTACGTACATGTTGTGAGCCGAGAAAAATTGTCTTTTATCGTCGTCACCACCATCACCAGCTGTGCCACCAGCACCCGCAACCTCAGCCATATCTGCAGTGCAAATGAGCTAAGTTTGAAAAATGCATAACCAGCTGGTTAACTTCACCCAATAGGTTAATTGGAGAAATTAGGGTTCCAGTGAAGTTGTTCATAATAGACAGCGAAGTTAGTGGTCAAAAGGTGATTCGGTTAAGGTTGATTCGAAGGATAAGTTCGCCGAGGATTAATGAAACGAGTTTGACATATTTCGACCGTAAAGACGGTTTTAAACCCTTTGGAAACCCTGGAGGCGTAGTTTATAACTTCGCTTCAATGATTACTTCGCCAAGGCAAAGTTATAGTAAGACAAAAGATTAAAAATTAGATCATACACAAAAGCGAGTATGAAAAGATCTGAAAAAGGAATCACATTGATTAAGGTGTTGTCACTAGGATTCATGTTCAACGTTATTATGACATAGAGAAACAGGTTGAGATCGGGTATATATGACTTAGCATGATTATCATCGCCTCCGTGATACGAGTTAGGTTCAATTAGGCACAGAACTTTGATGGACATCACTAATGGATCTGTGATGCCTCCTATCTCTTCTCAAGGCATATTTGCTTTTCCCCAGATTATCACAATTTGACTCTAATCCCCTAATGCTTGATCAAAAACTTCATAGATAGAAAGATAACTTTTAGGCTTTAAGTTTGAACGTTGGATTTACATGCTTTTCATTCAGAGTGTTTAGGACTTATTTGAATGCCCCACCCTTGTAGTTCTAGTTTTACCCTTTAAGCCTTTGAAAAACTAAATTTAACAACTCAATATTATACACATTTTTTTAGGTGATCAAGACACTAACGGACTCGTGTATGACTGGGTAATCATTGTTCTGCCTGTCATTCAGAGAGATGTATGTGGAGACATGCACATTTCTTCAAAATGACTCTCCACAGTGAATCTAGCATATTTAGTTTGTATCACCTACACTTTTATGCATCATGGAAATCTACCATGCAAACCAATGAGTGTTCTAGAGCCTTTTAAGCTTAATAACTTTAATCCTTTGGCACACAAAATCAATTTACCTATGTTTTCCCAAAGGTTGGATAGATTTTCATTTTAAAACAAACTTTGAAGCTTCGTAAAAGTTGTAGACTGAATAATTATATCACTTCCCTGAGAAAATAGAAAAACAATTTTAAATTCAATCGCCCCGGTCACTTCTTAGTTCTTAGGTGAATGGTTATCCTGTATCTCCACAGTTGGTTAACAGGACCAAACACACATATAAATATGTGGCCCTTAAACTTAGAGTGACCGGCATATTTTTCAGTGAAGGAATTAAAACAAAACACATAACAATCGCCCAGATGCTTTCAGTTTTTAGGTGAATGGCTATCCTTTGAATCTACAAGTAGATAAGAGGACCAAACATATACAAGTATATGTCCTTCAAACTTGAGCAACTGACATAATTTTAAGCAAGAGTGATATATTTATTTAAAAAATAAATCCAAGACACGGTTACTCGGGATTGATCATCCCATTTAACTCAATAAGGTTTTGAAAACGAGATCGGTCAAAAGCTTTTGAAAAAAGATCGGCAAAGTTATCAGAGAAACAAGCTTTTCCAGCACAATTAATTTCTTCTCAGCACAATCTCGTATGAAATGATGACGAATGTCAATGTGCTTAGTTTTACTATGCTTTAAGGGATTGTTAGTTAATGAGATAGCAACAATATTGTCAATGCAAATAGGAGTATGAGTGAAATTCATACCATAATATCGCATTTGTTGTTGTATCCACAATACCAGGGAGCAGCAATTTGATGCTGCCATATACTCTGCATCACAGGTGGATATTTCAACCGAGGTCTGCTTCTTGCATTGCCAAGACACCAATCTCCCAGAAAGAAACTAACACCCACCGGTAGTCGACTTCCTATTCTGGTTACAACCTCCATAATCGGAGTCGGTTTATGCAACTAGATACAGTTCACCTCCCTTTGAATACCAGAGACCCAACTTAGGCTTTCCTTTGATGTCCCGTAGAATCCTTTTCACGCCTTTCATGTGTGACTCCTTTGGATTAGCCTGAAAATGCGCACAAACACAAATTGCAAATATAATGTCAGGTCTAGAAGCAGTTAAATACATTAGAAAACCTATTATTGCGCGACATTGAGTGAGATCCACATCTTCATCACTGTCAGATGCAGCACCTAGTTTATGGTTGACGCAGATTAGAGTATCATACGGAGTATTGTCTTCCATCTTAAATCTTTTGAGTACGTCATGAACATATTTAGTTTGATGAAAAACAGTCTGTCCTTCTTCTAATCTACCTGTAAACCCAGAAATAAGGTTAGTTCGCCCATGGCAATCATCTCAAATCTTTTCTTCATTACCGCTTCGAACTCCTAGCACATAGAAATCTTTGATGCCCCGAAGATAATATCGTCCACATAGACCTGGACAAGAAGAAAATCCTTCCCATTCCACTTCAAAAACCGCGTACAGTCAATCTTCCCTCTAACAAGATCATTCTCCAGTAGGTAATCAGATAAGATTGCATACCAAGCCCGTGGAGCTTGATGTAGACCATATAATACTTTGATGAGTCTATACACATGATCTGGAAAATCTGGTTATGGAAAACCTAGAGGTTGTCCGACATATACCACTTCGTCTACCTTTCCATTCAGAAATGCACTTTTTACATCTAACTGAAACACCTTCATTTCTTTGGGAGCGCCAAATGCCAAGAAAAGTTGAATTGCCTCCAGTCTGGCTACAAGAGCAAACACCTTATTGTAGTCAATTCCTTCTTGCTGGTTAAAGCCCTTAACTACCAGTCTAGCCTTGTTTCGGACAATTACCCCTTTCTCATCTCTTTTGCACTTAAATACCTACTTAGCGTCGATTGCGTGCCCATCATGTGGCTTCTCAACCAAACGTAATACTTCCATTTTCTTAAACTGAGCCAATTCTTCCTGCATGGCTTCAACCCAAGAGCTATCCTTCAAAGCCATATGATAGTTTTTCAGTTCTATTTGACTGATATAGCATGCATATAAACATTCGTTCATAATACAAGTGTCTTTGATGCTCACATACACACATGTGTTTTCTTCCAATCTACCTCTGGTCCGCACTCCATCAGAAGGATTACCAATCACATACTCTAGAGGGTGATCCTTGTGGATTCATGTGGTTTAGACAGGAGCAACTACCAAGTCTTCACCCAGATTAGGAGTGAGTTCATTTGTATTATTTTGATTGTGAAACGGATTTATGAACTCTTCTTCTCCTGAGACAGCGGGACTTTTTTCAACACTCGACAAGGTTGGCCTTTTATCTTCAACCGTTGAGCTATGGGTGAAGGCCTCTACTTCATCAATTAACTTCTGAGTGGCCATCATTTCTTCCATATTTGTGAATTCATAAGAAGGCAGATTAAAAGACATTAATAGTTTGTCATAATCAAAAACCTCATCTGGTCCCATACTAGGCTTTGGTGACTTATAGCTGGTAATGTCAGTGTTATAGACCGCCTCAACCTTGTTGCTCGATAGATTAAATACTCTTCTGTTGGGAGACCCAACCACGTAACCAACAAGAATACCTTCGTCAGCTTTCTCACCAAATTTAGAATTAGTCTTTAACATCGAACGTGGGGACCCAAAAGGTTCGAGACTTTTCAGATTAGGCTTTCGACCATGCATTAATTCATCACAAGTTTTGTTTAATCTTTTAACAATTAAAACACGATTAAGGATATAGCAGGCTGTAGCGTCAGGCTCAGCCCAGAACACCACAGGAAGCTTAGCATCTGCCAGCATGGTCCTGGCTCCTTCAATTAGCGTCTTATTCTTTCTCTCAGCTTCTCCATTCTGTTGTGGAGTGTATGGTGAACCGAACTGATGTTCTATCCCTTTCTCCAGGAAAAACATCTCCATTAGATAATTCTTGAATTATCGCCATTATCGCTTCTAATGAATTTGACCTTTCCTCCAATAATGTTTTCCCCTTTCGTAATCAAGTTAATCACCAAATGCACTATCTCATCCTTAGCTTTCAGAAAGTACACCCACGAGTATCGTGAATAGTCATCAGTCACTACTAAGAAGTAAGATGTCCCACCCAAACTTTTGAAGTTTATGGGACCAAAGAGATCCATGTGGAGCAGGTCCAGGAGTGTGACTATCGAGTTAATCAGCTTGGAGTGATGTGGCTTCTTGTGTTGTTTTCCTTTTTTGCATGACAGACATTTATCTTCAAAGTTAAAACTCTTCAATGGAACCCCTAACACCAAACCATTCTTGACAATGTAATTCATTTTACGTTGATGGATGTGTCCCATTCTCCTATGCCATAACTCAGATTCAGATTATGTTTCTTTAGACAAAAGGCATGATTCTTCAGTAGCTTTCTTGGTTGACTTCATGTCCATCACATAGGTATTCCTCTCTCTTGGAGCTTTCATGACAATCCAACTTTCTGGGATCTTGAATCCAGGGTAAAGCACTAAGGCTTCGTCCTTTGTAAAGTGCAAGGTGTATTCTTTGTCCCAAATATGAGAAACGCTCAGAAGATTGTGCTTCAATTCTTCCACAAAATTTACTCTTTCCAACTTGATCCAACGGTTAGCAACCATACCAATGCCTGAAATTCTTCCTCCACTTTCTCCTGCAAAACTTATTCTTCCTCCTTTTGCAGCCTTCCAGTCAAGTAACAATTTCTTGTTACCGGTCATGTGCTGGGAACAGCCACTGTCAACAACCCCCCTATTGTTCACAGTCCTTTCAGACTGTTCTTGCACATTTAAAGAAAACAATTAAAAGCGGGGAGACCCAAGACCTCCTGTTCTTGGGTTGTTCAAACCTGTTAAACGACATCCAACTAGTTGGTTGTCTAAAGTTCCTTTGAGGAAGCCTTCCATTTGGCCTGAAAGGTAGATTTCTAGAGAAATGATTATGAGACCAACCAAAATCCCTAAATTTCTGGTATTAAAAGTTTCGGAGGAATCAAAGTTACGGATTTTATGGTTAATTTGGAAAAAAACGAGGTTTATTTCTTTGAAATATTGGATTTATCCAAGGTTTGTTGTTTGTGGAATTGACACTAGTTCGAACACCAGTTTTAAGTTTTGTTTTGTTGTCAGTTTTGTTTGGTCTCATGCTCTTAGTTTTCTCCCTTTTCATGGGACAAATACTGGCAACATGTCTCTTGTTATGACATCTAAAGCAACTCTTATTCAAATTACCTGCGGTCATCCGAACATCCTTTTTGAGGAGTTACATCAGAAGATGAGGTTGGTTAACTGACATTGAGTTTCACATAAGGGGGAACGAATGGGTTTAAATATGATTTCTTTTCACTAATAGTGACATTCGACCCCCTTTTTCAGTATCACAACTTCATCATTCATTTTACAAGTGTTGACATGCTTACTAGACTAGGACTCTTGATCAACAACTGAGGAATTAGTCTGAACAGATTTGTTAATGTCCTTGTCTATCTCCTCAACAGTGACAGGGTCAATGGAGGTTTTGTTTTACTGAACCTTAACAGGTGATTTGTCCAAGTTTATGGCACCTGGTATGGTTTGATCAGTCTGAACACTGACAGGTGGCTGTTACTAGGATTATAAGTGTAGTATTATTGAAAGGTGGTGGAACCTCCAAGAATCCAATTCCCTATTTATTGTTCGGAGAATGTTGAACACTTAGGACATGATTTAGAATCATGGAGGAGTTTTTAAACTGTTCAAGTTTTCTATGTAGTTCCACAACTTTCACCTGGTAATTAGCTATCTGTTTGTCATTTTCAGTTATAAGTTTGGTCTTTTCTTCCACTACCTCATAACTTAAATCAATTACTTGTATTTTCTCAGCTAGGGTAGCCTTAAGGCTTCTTATGTCCTTTTCACCTGCTTTTATTTTTACTAAAAAGCTATTTTCCTTTTGTTTAGAATAGTGATGTTCTTCTTTTAAACATTTTAATTCCTTTGCCAAACCCATATACTGATCATTTAAAGCAGTAAATTGTTCAGACAATTTCTCACATTGTTCACACTGAAGTTCAGAACATACCTCTGAGAGCTGATCACTCATTTCTGCCATGTAAGCTTGGTCCTCCATTGGTTCCTTTTCACATGTTCACCAGATTAGCTTGTTCAATCACCTCTTTTACTTGGATGTTCCAATTATATCCACCATTCTGTTGAGACACCATGGCTATTGTCTCAATACCATTTCCATTTCCGTTGTGATGAGTAGACCTATTCTGACTCCTTTCAACCCTCTCAGTACTACATTCTCTTGCAAAATGCCCATTTTGTTGGCAATTGTAGCATCGAACTTTGGACTTGTCAAACCCCGGTCTCTCTCCCACGAACTTTCTCCCTGTCTTCTTCATAAACCTTTTCACCCTTCTCACTATCATAGCCATTTGCGATTGCAGATCCATCTCCTCCACATCATCAGAATCAATTTGATCATCGTCCTCATCTAAAGTCGCATGGTCAACTATCTTTCCTTTGATGTAGTTCTCACAAGAAGCAATAAAAGAAGCATAGAGTGAAAACTGTTGTTCAACAGATGTTACACTCATTGGTCTCTTTGAATAATTCACACTTGGAGAACTTGCAGAAGAGTTACCAACTGAAGATTGGGGTTTTGAGGAAGTACCTTCACCAGCTACAAAGCATATGTCTCCACCCATTTTCATCATCACATGACCATCTTGAGTTGAGTTTGTTTCGCTACCTGAGTAATAAGCAGTCGCTGCTACCTTAGAGCTTGAATTTTGAGAACCTTTTGCACCATGCATTCCCGGATCCTGAACCTGATCAGTAGACGTCTCCTTCCTTATCATATTAAGCTCATAGGTACATAAATTGTTGACAACTTTCTCTAAATCAAAATTTTCAAAATCTTTGTCTTCTTTCAACACAGTGGACATCTCCCATTGGTGGGAGAGCATCCAGAAGCTTTTCTACTATTTCAATTTTAGTATACTCTATAGAGTAATTAGTCAACTCAGTCATCAAATGGTAGTATCTTGTGATGATGTCATCAAGTGATTCATTTTTAAAGTACTTGTACACCGAAAAATAAGTTTTCAGTAAATTTTCTTCGAGTTTCGGATTCCCACATTTCCTACAAAACAAATTTTCCAATGCTTCCCGCAACTCTCTAGCAGACTTATACTTTCTGAACGTATGTAGAATCTCTTGTGACAGTGCCATTTATTATGGAAGCTAAAGCTTTACTTTCTGCTTCATACATCTTCTTCTCATCATCCTCCATCTTATTATATTTCTTTAGTTGTGCACGTCCTTCAAATTCTGTTGTTGGAGAAAGTTAACCATCTTGAATACATACCTACATCTTTGCATCCTGGTACTTCACATATTGCTCAAATATGTCATTCCAAGCAACAAAGTCAGTACCTTTATGTAACTTTGGATCCTTAGTCACTTAACTAGCCTCGACCTCCATTTTTACTAGATCAGAGATGTTTTTCGAAGTCATGATCAATCAAAATGAGAACTGAAATTCTGTCAACTTTTGTTCTGTGAACAGTGAAGGGTGAGGTTAATTTAACTTTGCCTTTAAATTAACTTCGCTTAGGGAGAAGATAACTAAGACCAAAGTCTCCCTCAACTTCGCTACAAGATAACTTCGCAGGTTATATCATCGCAGGTCATATCTTTGCGGATTAGGCACACAATTCTTTCGTTTAAGGTCTGGTTATAAGGTTGTAGGATGGGCAAAAAGGGCTGCAAAAGATAAGGATGGATGGAGCGGATGCTTTTTACGTGAAACAAGCCGAAAGAGATAATCCCGAACCACACAATCAAGAGCTAAGTTCTGATACCAGTTGTAGGTTCCAAGCCGGATCTACTCAGGAGTATCTCATACACAAAGGGGGAGGAATACCCTATGAATACAATTACTAGTGTATATGAAAGAATGAATCTGAAATGTATGACAATTAATCACATAAACAAAGTACTTATGTGTTATTAGAAACTGAGTGCTCGTAACCCATAAGAAAACAAGGGTACAAATGTTATATTCCAAAGACTACTAAACCCCATGGCACAAGTTAGGTTATATAGGCTACGGCAACTTCGCCTAACATAACTAGGCGAAGTTATCCCTAACTTCGCTACCAGGCTAACATCGCCTATTTCCAAACACTAAATAGCAAGTTTCATCAAAACCAAAACATAACAAACAATATTCTGATTGCAGAGAATATAAACTAAAGACTAATGAACTACGGGCGCACTGTACCAACATAACTTGGCTGACCTACTCACCAAGCCACTAGATAGAACCAGATTCCACTTTCTCCTAAAAGCCATAGGAATGATCAACTCTAAGGAAGTCTGATTGCTGATATGTTCTCACAGTACTAACTGATTATCTATGATGGTCTTGTGAGTGAAAGTTTTATTTTGTGTGTCAATGATGATTGTTTGCTTGAATATGACTTTGATCTTGACTGATATGTGCTTTAAATGACTATTTGTGAGACTTAGGTGTCTTTGATACTTAGGTTTGATATCAGTGATTGTGTGTGATAACAGGATAAGTGTTTGAAGTGATCTATTTATGTGCTTATATGTTTTCTTGATTATTTGGATAATATGATATGATGATGTGACTAATATAGGATAGACTATGCATGATCAGTTTTAATTGTACATTGTGTGGAGTCTGCTTGTTTTGATGATGTCATTCATGTTATGATTATCTTTGAATATGTTACTTATTGTTTGTGTTAAAGTTTGACTTTGTGTCAAAATTGCAAGCTCAAATGAAATGTTTTTCAAGAAATTTTTACTCAAAACATTTATAACAAAACAGAGCTAGTTGTTATGATGTTGAGATATGATAAGACTATTAAGTTAAAAGCTTTGTATTAGCTCAAAAAGGGTTTTAGGTAAAAATGGATCCAACCTTTTGGGAAATGATAGTACATTGATTACTTTTGACAATCATATGGATTTAATAGGCTAAAAAGGCAATTAGTGCAGTCATTGATATGCATGGTTGTTTTCCATGTTGTGTAAAAACTGAGGTGACATAAACATAATGAAAATGCAAAACATTATGTGGAGTTACATTGTTGTCTATGCATGTTCCAGTATACATCTTTCCACATGATAGGAAGAAAAGTGATTATCCAGTCATACATGAGCCTGTTGGTATTTGTTCACCAAAAATGAATCATCTTATGAAAATGACAAAGAACAAATGTGAATGAAATTTTAATCTTTATTCAACCAAAAGTTTATATATGTTCGTAGATTTTGAAAGAAAATCCAATCATGAGGGTTAGTTATATAACTACAGAGATGGGGACATAAAAAAAGGTCGTGTCATGTCTTGAATGAAATCCTGTAAGTCCGAACTGCGTGGCATATAAGTCCAACGATAAACCTCACATATGTTTGAAGTTTTGAAAAGAAAAATCAATAAATTAAAATGTTCAGTCATTAAAAGCTTTGACAAAAATGTCAGGGGTCGAAGTCAATTCGTGGTGATTTGGAGAAAGCCAAATAAGCTTTGAGAATAGATATGGAGCATCATAGCACAATAAGTGTTATCCATTTTTGTATTATGAACTTAATTGAACTTTAATCATATCACCAAGGAAATGAAATTCATGCTAAGTCTAGACCTGCTATTAACATGCCTAAGCTGTCACAATAATGCTGAGAATGAAATATTGAGAAGTGACTTAATCAATATGATCCCTTAATGCACCAATAATGCTGAGAATGAAATGCTGAGATCTTTTCACAAAAGGAAATAAAATGTTTTGGAAGGAAAAATGACTGAAATTTGATCTCTTAATGCACCATTGGCTCTTGAACCTTGATCTTTAATGATAAAATTGTTTCAAATATGATTAAATCAAAAAGAGTTGAATTTTACCTTGAATATGTTTAAATATGTACTTTCGAGTAAGGTTTGATGATTTTCAACCTTTCGGGTAAACATAGATATTTGTGTCTGAAGTTCATCCATTTCGAGCATGATTTGATGTTTTTCAAACTTTTGAGTACACTTAGTTGCTTTATTTGAAGTTTAACTAATTCGAGCAAGCTTGATGCTTTGAATATGTCTGAATATGTTTTTCCAGCAAGCTTTGATGTTTTTAAACTTTCTAGCAAACTTAGGTGTTTTGATTGATTGTTTAACTCATTTGAGCAAGCTTGATGATTGTCTGAACTTAAGTGAATTATTCATGTGATATCGAGTAGACTTTGATGATTTTATGCTTTCAAGTAAACTTGGATGTTTAGAAAGTTGTCATTATCTAGCATACTTGATGATTATGCGATACATATGTGAATATGCTTTACATGTCTATTTTGAGTAAACTTTGGTGTCTTAGTTGAAACATGTTTTTTTTCTAGCATACTTATTGTTTGAATGTTAGTTTCTGAAACTACAAGTGTTTTCGGGCAAACCTTGTTTTCCCAGCAAACTTCATGTTTCGAGCGCACTTGTCAATAGGTAAACCATTCCAAGTGTTCTCCAAGCATACTTGTTAATTTCAGAAAATCACAAGAAAACTTACTTTTCGAGCACACTTTACGTTTAGATCATACTTGTGTATCAAAGGATAAACAATTCTTCTTTAGCACACTTTGTACTCTTAAAGGTCTTTCGAGCATACTTTGTTTCAAAGTATACTTGAAGAATATTTGTTAACTGTTTTTATGTACTTTCGAGTATGATTTGTGAATTTTTCAGATGTTCAAGGAGGGTTTGACAATTAGAAATGTCTCCAAGTTATTATTATTGGATTATTTATTGATTCCGTGCAAGGTTGCCTATTTGATGTTTTATACTTCATTATTTGTCTTGTGATTTATTTCTCTAGCAATCTTGTATATTCTAGTAAGCTTCCTTGACCTTATTCACTTAATTATATTTTTAATTACATTATAATATTTGAACAAATTATGGGACGAGCAAACTTTGAACATCAACTTAACCTTGCAGCTTTGTGAATATACCTTTCCGAGCAAGGTTTGCAAGATGTGCTTTATCGAGCAAGGTTTTAAAAGGACAGATATTTTTACTGAGATACTTTAATAGTTGTCTCACACTAAATGACAAAATTCTTTTAAAACCCACTTTCAAAATAAATAGAATATACAATAAAAGGTTGAGTTAGAAAAATTTTACACGTCACCTTTTCTCCCTCCTTCCACTAAGTACATTATTGTCGTTTGCTCCTACCTAGAATTTCAATCGTACTTTTCAATTCCTAACCCAAAATTACCAGCCCGGTTAATCCAACTAGGTTTAAAATTTGTTGAAGAACAGGTTCTTAAAGAAATTCTTTCTTTTCTTCTTTAAATTATAACCTAAAACATATCAAAGTTGTGAACTTGATGACTAATTTTTACTTTGAATATGTTTTTGTTTGTGTTTGACAGTTATGGTAGAACCGACGTATCCATTCGAGAAGAAGCACAATATGTGCGCTCTACTCCAAATTACTCCTGATAATCAACCCGTTGCATTGATGATACGTTGGCTACAAATATCGAATTTATGATTTTCGTTGACAGAGCACCCTATCATTTATAGAAATCATCAATTGGATTTCTTGCACTTTGCCCAACTGATTGAGGATGTCGGAGGTAGGTAGATTTAGGCTACTGTTGCTAGGCAGGAGATAGCGGTCACCGAACAACTTATATGTGCCAATCTTCAACTAAATGATGCTTTTGAATCCCCAATCCATTTCTCCATAAACCGTTTATTAACTATTTTTCAGGAGAAAATGCGGTATCCGGGTGATGTATACGAAGGCCAGTTTAAAAAGGGCATGTTACGTAAACTTTATTGGTTTCTGATACATCACATAGTTCAGGGATATGCACCAAGGAAGGGCTCTTGGACTTTGTAAGCCATGATCTGGCAAGTGCCACTTTGGCTGTTGTATTTAGACAGCCATTCAATTTTTCGAAGATGATTTTTGAAAGTTTGGCTGCTAATCTGAGGAAGCCTAACAAAGATAAATTCTTGGTCTACCCAAGATTCTTACAGATTGTATTCAATCGGTTGCTACAAGACTTGCCGATCATGGGCACAACACATTTACTACAAGGTCCAAATGTGTATAAAAGGATATCAAAGTTGGCTCCCACAAGCAACTTCAATCCTAATGTTGAGCTTGATATTTTACCATGGCTATTGGATAATGACTTGGTGATAATGGCAGTACCAGAGTCACCTCATGTGACTTATGAGGAAGAGGATGAGAGATGAAGATGGTGATGATGATTCAGATGAAGGAGGAGATGATGATCAGGATGGAGGAGGTGTGAATATGATTATGGACGAAATTGTTGAGGACGTTGTGCAAATGCACAAAGGGGAGATTTTGAATCAACCTTTACATATACCACCAACCTCACCCCAAAACCAGCCAATAAACCAACTCATATCACCACCCCAAACCACATCCCTACCACAACACCAAGACCATGAACATTATATCCCATCCCCACCTACACATATTCAATCACCACCACTAACACAAACCCTAAACCAACCATTAATCCAAACCCAATGCCCACCCCAAACCCAAAACCTAGATCAAACACAAACCCACAACCTAACCCAAACTCAAAACCAAACTATCCACGAACCATACATACCACAACATGTGCATGCTCACCTACTAAATCTGCCAAATACACCATATCAATTCCCAACCCAATCGCAAGAAAATGACCAACCAACCTTTGAAATTGTCCACACAACATCGTTTCCTTTAATCGAAAACATAAACCCACTACCCTCAACTAGCACAAACATTTTTGAAACCCCAAGCCCACCACATGAAACTATCCAACCCCATGACAATAACAAGTGTTGGGATTTTGGTTTTGGGATGTTGGACATGAAATTTTTAGTGGTCGAAACGAGTTGGAAAACAGTGTTATAAACTATATATTTTGCCAAATATTATTTTTCCACTTGTTTTATACTCAATGTCGGTTTGTTGCCACTTGGGCTTAATTGGGATAATTTAAGTGCCGGGAGGATGTAATGTACATTTTGTCAATGTTGTATGTTTCGGGTTTTGGAAACTAACTTTGTTTTTTTTAGTTTGGTTTTTCATTAGTTTAATTTGAAAATAAACCATTCATCCATACTCAATTTCCATTCGGATTAGTTCGGTTTGAAACATTTTGTAACCCGGATTTCCAAAATGTTAGTTAGTTTCAGTTTAAAAAAATCTGAAAGTTATTATATATATATATATATATATATATATATATATATTACTTGTATTTCTATTTTTACTTACTCTCATTGTTTGGTTGCTTGTCTAATTTTGATTTTAGGATGTCGGATATGGACGTGTCTAAGGAAGTGGAAAAGCGGAAGAAAAGTCCGGCTCCGCGGCCATGAGGCGGGCCGGCCGAAGTGGTTATTGCTAAACCAAAATCTCGGCATATTGAGTATCAAAATAAACTGATCGAAACGAGAAGAAAAGTCAAAAGCTTCGCGATAGTTTGCTACTTCAATTTGTAGAAGATTCACCGGAATATATTCGGATGAATATTCTCATTAATTCTGATCTTCTTACTTTCAAGACTATCGATTGGAATTTATTGTATGTTATCAGTCAAAGAGAGCGTGTGGAAGAGTTGTTGGGTCCAAAGTTTAAGGCGATGTTGTGTCTTGACAGGCCGCAATACAAAGAGTTGACGTTGGATTTTTTAAGTACTTTTAAATACAATGATGGTAACTTTGATCAACCGAATGTGTTTACATTTGCTCTCGGTAGGAAGACGTATGAGATGAATATATTAGATTTTGGGATAGAGAGTGGTTTTTACTCGGTTGAGGAGGTTCAATTGTCAGAATTTAAGACGAGTATAAGGGGCACCTTCTTGAAACAAAGACCGGTAAGTTTTACTAATGTGCAATTGGCTAGGTTTTGGGAGAAAATAGTGATTTCTCCGTTTTCGGGTAGTATGGTGAGTTCAGATATTCGAGACCCGGTGCTTCGTTATATTCATTGCATTTTTGTGAACACACTTATTTGTTTTGTTTGTTGGCGATGGTGGAATAAGTGTCGGTTAATTATGCTAGTATTTTGGCATAGTCTTTTCACCGCGCGAGACGTGGTGGAACAAAGCAAAGGTCAAAGATTGATATGGGCCCGTATATCACGGTTATTGCTCAAAATTTGGGTGTTTTCTATATGTTTAAATCGGATTATATGAGAAATGGGCCCACGAGGGATTTTGTTGGTGTAAAAGATTTGAGAAATTTGGGAATTTTGAAGCTTAGTGATCCGTTAGCATGGGAAGATCTTAAAGCGGGTCCACAAGTTCATCCACCACCGGAAACTGAGGTTGTTGCGGCTATGAGAGCCGGTTTTCCCACATGTCATAAGAGGGCGTTACATAGGTCTGAGAGACCAGCTATACAGTTTCCGCTTAGAGAGCCTCGCCCCGAGATGATTACTGTGGAGTCATTGTATGACCGGATGGAGTCCAGTTTTGATCAGATGAGGGGGTATATAACTGAGCAATGTGATTATTTGAGGCGGATTATGAGAGAAAATCAGCATAGGCAGGATGACACGTTGAGGCGTTTGATGACTGTGCTGCATATTGGTTTACCTAATTATCCCCGACAGCCGGATGTTGCTGGTCCGAGTGGTTCGAGTTCCCCGGGTGGTTCGAGTTTTGGTTATAGGGCACCGTTTTACGTACGAGTGATCCGGAGTTTGACAATGCAGAGCCGTATCGGACATATGATCAGATTTTTAGAGAAAGAGGAAGAAGAATATGAGGAAGAGGACGAAGACTGATTGTGGGGATGACGCACCAGCTTTGGGAGTTTGTATCTTTTTTCTATCTATTTTTCTTTTTATGATGTTTTTATTTTTATTTGGTCTGTACTGATACTATTCTAGACTAGTTGGTTTGGTAGGAGGGTTGGAGTATGGTGACTATTTGAGACTTATGAGTAACCTTTATTTTCTAGATATTATGTTTGATGTCACTTAGGTATGTCGAGAGGAGTGACCGTGTCCGTTCATAAAGAGAGAATGCGTTTCTAAATCATGGTGAGCGGTTGGTAAGGAGAGTACCCATGGAAATAGACTGGCACATTGATAGTCTCGCATTACCAGCTAAGTCTTTCCATTGTACTTTGTTTTTTCTATTTTATGTTTTTACATTTTCGTTTTTGCTTTTATTTTTATATTTTTAGATTTTTGTTTTTAATTTTATTTAGTCGTGTTTTCGTGCCTACATTAGGGATAATGCAAAATTTAAATGTGGGGATGATAGTAGTATTTTGTGGGTAAAGTGTTTTGTCCGTGGAAAATAAATAATGAAAGGTCGGGCCATAATGATGCTTGGGTTTAACGTTTGAGTATGCCGAGTAGCCGGTGATAAAAATCTTAAATTGTGTAGCTTTAGGGTTTTACATTTAATTGGCGTATGGTTTTATAACCTTGAATCTTGTATTGATGGGATGCCTTAAGTCCGGACACTATGGGTCTCTATGCAGTTTATTCATCAGGGTATTCACAATTCTAAGTGTGGTTGTGAATATATTTAAATAAAGCTAAAAAGTGCAAACCCGCAGTTATCTACCACATAAGTCATTAAACATGATCAATACGTACTTAATGTACAAATACACTACTTACTTGATCATCCACGTTGTTAGCAATGTGAAGTCCCCTTTCTCGCGTCTCATTACCATTAAGTAATGGACCACAAGGGGCACGCCACATGTAAACCCTACAGATGAATTCGTGCATACTCACCAATGGTGATGGGTTTGGGGTATTGCTTGATAATGGGGGTATGTAATGTTGTGGGGAACACTAGCTAATTAATTAATTATACCTTAATCGTATCTAATGGCTGCTTGGTAGACTTTGATGCTTAAGCTTAGGTGGATAAAAAATAACCTTGATCGTCTTAACTATTCCTGAAAAAAAAGAGAGCAACAACAATTTTTAAATCTGCTAATTTTAAGGCTTACGTCAAGTTGGGGTGGTCTGGTCCGGTAAAAGCTGAAAATAAACGGGTCTTAATTGTGTAAACCACTGAGTAATTTAAACTGTTGGATCTTATTGTCCCGGTAAAGATTAAGGCATGGGTTTAAGTGGACAACAATATCACTAATCGTGGTTTTTGCGTTATTCTAAAAACTTTAAATTAATCTATGTGTTTGTAAGACTGTATATTCCGATTCTGATTCCATTGCATTAGACTTTTTCAGGGAATAAAAAACATGAAAACTACACCCGCTTCTAAGATAATTCAAAAGCTACCAAGTCAAAGGCAAGACCAGAAGCTTTTCTGGCTAGGAAAACCATACCCGCTTCTAAAAGAAAGAGGAAATCCACTGACACTCCTCTTAGTTTTCTTCTCAAATTCCGAGTGCTTCCCGAAGCAACCTAAGAAGAAAACAAAGGTTGATGAACCTTCCAAGCAATTGAGGATTAAGCTTAAGACATCAGTTGCTGAAAGTCAATCGTTGCAGACAACTTCCACAACAACCCATCCTCAATCCACCATTCCTCTCATCACCACTGCCACCCATCCTGACCTGCACGTTTCTTCTCCTAAGACAATGAAGCAATCCAAAGCTAAGTTGAAGAAGAAGCAAATTAAACCAACAAAATAAACAAAGCCGGCCATGAAATCCAAGACTAAACCCACAACTCCTCCACATTCACTTTCACCTACACTTAGCCCTCCTCCATCCTTTCACCTTAGTCCACCTACCTCTCCAACTCCTCACACTACCACACTACCTCCTTTCTTCTTCATCAAAATGCCAGACCTATCCTTCCTCACCAATAGGACCTTCCTTTATGACTACTAACACACAACCTATCCAAACCACCACCATACCTACCTAATCCTTCAATATTTCTATTCCCACCTTTAGACTCATCCAAACAATCCAACCAATCATAACCATTATCATGCCCACTCAAACCACCCTACCAACCCAACTTATTTAAGCCATCACATCACTCATTGTTACATCCTCTAGACTGACCTTGACCACCACTCAATCTGAAATCCCTCCAACCACATCTAGCCTAGTCATCCTTTCCCCGAAACCAGTGTCCGATAGAAAATCTGTAAGATCCCTGCTTATTACAGACCAGGGGTTGAGAAGGTTGACTGCTCTTGAAGATTCCAACCGAAAGAGATTGAAACATGACTTGATGATGATTGATCTAAAGAAGACCAAAAAAGCACAGATTGAGGGTCTAGAAACTAAAAGAAAAATTGATAAATCCAAAATCAGTCAGCTTGACACAAATGTTGATGTCATACAAGATCAAATGGAAAATCGAAAAGTTGCTGAAATTGAACACCAAATGAAACAAGGAGACCTTGATGCAGAAGTCAAAAAATTGAGATTCTTGGTGGATACTCCGCAAATAACTGTAGACAGTCAATCATCTACTAATGAAACTCAAAAAAAAATCATTGAGGATCTACGAACAGAGGTAGTTCAACTTAAAGAATCAAATGCAAGCCGTAGAAGATCAACGTAGAAATTGAAGGAAAATACAAGGTTGCTTGTGATCTGATTGATCTTTGGATTGACGATATGGAGGGATTGAAGAAGAGACTTTCTAAATTCTTCAACAGTTGGGATAGCTGAGAGGAAGCATCTGATGAAAATGCTCCTAAAACTGTTAGAGGTGGTGATCCTGGTTATGGTGCCTCTGGCGTTGTAGGACTGAATTAGTAATGGAGGAAGACAAGTCAGAAATTGATTAGTTTAATGAGTTTGATACTAATTTTGATGAGAGTAATGACGGTGATGATGAAGGTAACGAAGATAAAGGTGATAATGATCATGGTGACGATAATGTTCACGATTCCTTTGATGATGATAAGAATTATGATGGTGGTGGTGGTTATGGTAATACCTGTGTTGGGAACCAAGGTGGTGATACTGCCACAAAGGATGCTGAAATGCAGGTTGCTAACCTTGAGACTGAACATCGTCTCAATGAATGCCACGACATGGAGTAGAGGGTCGAAGAACATTTCAGGGGCATTGAAGACAACCTGTCTTTGGGACATTTATCTCTTATTGTGGTAAGTGTTTATATGTTATATGAGGGTGATTACTCTAATGATCCCATGGTTGCCACTGTTGGAATATCTCAAGCACAATCCAAGCTTGATGTCTTAAGTGTTCCTTCCACCATTGGTAGACCTCCTATCAAGAAGCGAAAATGCCTTGGTATTAATGGTAGGTGGAGTTTAGAGACCGAAACGATCCCTATCATTGTTTCTAGCTTTATGAAATTCAGCAAATGGGATAAATCCAATGAACGGTGGGTGATTCGGAGAGAAAAAAACGATAACACTTATCAGGTTTGCTAGTTGGGATAAAAATAAAATCAGAGTGCAAGCTAATAACAGATTTGAAATTTATAAAGCCAACAGGGGCAAGAAATTTACTCACCACACCGAGATAAACCAGACCATCGAACAACTGGTCAAAATCTGGAAATACAAAATGATATCTTATGGACATATCGTTTATCATGGTGATGCTTTTGATAACTACATGCTAAATCCTTTCCATGGGTGGAACTGTGATCACCTGGCCGCTAAATTTGTTGTCTACTACAACCATGGAGCCAAGCTACGGTTCTTTGTTGGTGCATAATGTCAGTAGTTCATAGTCTAGTGTCTGTAATCGAGTCTGTAATGATTAATTATGTTTTATATGTCTTAAGCGAAGTTACGAACAAGTTCACTGTTTAGGCGAACTTGTTAGTCAAGCGAAGTTATGTACAACTTCGCCTGAACATGCCAGGCGAAGCTGTCGTGTATTTATATAGGTTACGGCTTAGCTTAGAAAAGGAGTTCGTGTGATCATTATCGAAATTACGAGAGCTGTAACGTGAGGACGAGAGTTCGTATCTGTAATAGTGATATTGTATCACGTGTTTTGGTTATAATATAACGTGTTTGTTTATCGTATCGTGTTTGATCTATTCGTGTCTTCTACGCTCGTAACGACCTACGCAGGGATTCCACACCTACGTAGATCGAGATATCTCATGTTGATCCATCCAGGGAACCTACAATTGGTATCAGAGCTTCGGCTCGATTGTGTGGTTCAAGATATTCACGCGGGTGTAGAAGACGTCCCGTTTCGACTATTCGCGGGACGTGTTTTCTGTGTTTTTGTGTCATTCTTACCTCCTACCATCGTATTCAACCCTTTACACCGTCAAAAACCTCGAAAAACCCAGAAATCATATCTGCAGAAACTTCGTGTTCATCAGGCGAAGTTGCCGTCACTGTTCGTAGGGTTTCAGCGAAGATATAAGGTTAAGCGAAGTTATCCACAACTTCGCCTACCTTCTCAAGTTCGCCAAACTCAAGCGAAGTTCTCTACAACTCCGCCCACCTCCTAAGTTCGCTTACCTCAAGCGAAGTTAAGAATCAGCGAAGTTAAGAATCAGCGAAGTTCTTCAGCGAAGTTAAGACTTAAGCGAAGTTATCCATAACTTCGCCTACAGTACTTTTCAGAAAAATTTTTTTTTTCGGGTTTCTTAGTTTTTGAGAAAGATGTCGTCAATTAACATCTCAGAGTTAGTTAAGATGGAAGTAGAAGCAGGGTCAGCTACTAAGGCCCCAAAGTTGCTTAAAGGAACTGACTTCGTTGCTTGGAAGGATCGGTTCGAACAATATGTCAAGTACCAGGATGCGAAAATGTGGGTATGCATCCAGGATGGTTATATTCCACCAACTATGGAGTACGAAGGTCGTGATCAGATCAAAAAGTACAGCAAAATTGAAGAAGAAGGGAAAAAGATGTATGAGGCCGAGAGCAAGGCTCATGCTACTATCACTATGGCTCTTCCACAAGAGATCCTTCATACGTTAAGAAAGTACAAGACAGCAAGAGAGCTTTGGGAAGCTCTTGAGAACCGGTTTGAAGGAAATGTGGGAATCAGTGCTTCGAAGATCAAATTGCTCAAAACCCAGTTCTCAGTCTTCAAGTATTTGAAGAATGAATCTCTAGATGATATCATCACCCGATATTATCATCTGATGACTGAACTGAGCAACTATTCAATTTCTTACCGAGAAGAAGAGATAGTTGAGAAGCTTCTTGATGCTCTCCCACCAAAATGGGAGATGTACACGGTGCTGATGAGGGAAGACAAAGACTTTCCCCAATATGATCTGGACACGGCAGTCAACAAACTCCGAACCTTTGAGCTTAACATGGTTAGAAAGGAGACACCTATGGATCAGGTTCAAGATCCAGGTATGTATGGTGCTAAAGTCAACTCTAGTTCAGGTTCGAAGAGTGAATCAGCTGCCTACTACTCGAAGGGAGAGTCGGGTGCCAACTCATCACATGAGTGGCATGTGTCAGTCAACACGAATGGTGATGTTTGCTTTGTAGCAGGTGGATCTAGTGCTTCTAAACCGCAAGCAAGCAAGAGTAGTTGCTCTCCAAGTATTCCTAGCAACAACTACTCTAAGATGCCTATGAGTGTCAAATCTGCTGAAGAGCAGTTTGCTCTCTATGCTTCTTTTATTGCTTCCTATGAGAACTACATTCAGGGGAAGATTGTTGATCCAGCTATGTTGGATGAAGACTATGACCAGATTGATGCTGATGATCTGGAAGAAATGGATATGCAATGGCAGATGGCTATGATCATGAGAAGAGTGAAACGGTTTATGAAAAAGACCGGAAGAAAGTTTGTCGGTGGAAGGCCAGGGTTTGACAAGACGAATGTAAGATGCTACAACTGTCAGCAAAACGGCCACTTTGCTAAGAAGTGCAGAAATGAGCGTGTAGAACGTGGTCAAGGCAAGTCTACACAGCATAATGGGGGTAGTAAAGATTATAGTGCCATGATTTCCAGAGAAGATGGTGAATTTAACTGGAACCTGCATTCTGAAGAAATCTTTGAACAGGCAAATTTGGCGAATGTGGAAAATGAAGAAAGTGAGAAAGCTACTGGAGAAGAAAAAGCTTTCATGGCTGATGCTAAAGACCAGCTCTCCGAGGTATGTTCTAAACCTACTTGTTCTAAATGTGAAAACTTGTCAGAGCAATTAGCAACTATAACTGATCAGTATGTTAGTTTGGATGCTGAGTTTAAAACTCTAAAAGAAGATCATCATTTTACAAAAGCTAGAGAAAATAGCTATAAAGTTAAAATAAAAGCTTGTGAAAAAGATATTAAAAGTCTAAAAGCAAAACTAGCTGAAAAAATTCAAGTGATTGATCTAAGCTATGAAGTTTTGGAAGAAAAAACCAAACTAATAGCTGAAAGAGAAAAACAGATTGCTGATCACCAGGTGAAAGTGGTGGAACTGAATAGAAAACTTGAGCAGTTCAGAAATTCCTCTGCTATTCTTGATCATCTTCTTAGTGATCAAGGTTCCTCAGTTAAGAGGGGAGGAATAGGTTATCATGAGGTTCCACCACCTTATAATCACAATTACACTTTTAATCCTTGTAATCAGAAATCTGTTGACTTTGAGGTTGTTCAGACAGTTCCAATTAATGTAACTAGTAAAGAACCAGATGTTAGTAGAGGCGAAACAAGTTCGCCTGTTTCAAGTGTTAAAATTTCTGATCCGAGTCCAGTCTCATCAACTTCGGATAAGTCATCCGAGCCTGGTAAGACAAAAGAGGAGGCGGTATTGCCAGATAGTGGAGAGAAAGATAAAACAACTAAAAAGAGTTCTCCGCTAAACCCGTATGTCCCACCTTATGTGAGACAAACGGGCGGTAATAATGCCTCGACATCTAAAACACCTGTTGATAAAAAGGTTGAACATAGGTGTTGTTTTAGGTGTAATCAATTAGGGCACCTAGTTGCAGATTGCCCTCTGAAGCAGAGATTCAGAGGTGTGAGGCCTACTAAAACTGAGAATAAGTCTAATGGTAATAATAATACTGGTACAAATGAAAACCATTCAAAATTCAGAAATGTGACTAATTCAGGTTTTCAAAGAAACCAATCTCAGTTTTACACTGCTAATAACCAAACCACAAGCTATAATTCTTTCAATTCACAAAGGTTTGGAAGGCCTCACAATCAATCTACAAGGAGGTATACTAATAGGACTTACAGGAATTATACAGAGACTAACTTTGGAAAGCCAAAGTTCGGGATGTATAGATCCAAGACCAATTGGTCTTGGGTCCCTAGATTCTAATCTTTTGCTTTAATCGTGCAGGAACAGTTGAACAGGGCTACCAATAATCTTTGGGTTGTGGATAGCGGCTGTTCCCGGCACATGACGGGTAACAAAAACTTGTTACACGATTTGAAACCTGTTCAAGGAGGGAGAGTGAGCTTTGCAGGAGAAAGTGGAGGCAAGATTACATGAATGGGAACGGTGTCTAATGGAAAGATGACTCTAGAGAAAGTAAACTTTGTCGAAGAATTGAAGCACAATCTGCTGAGTGTGTCGCAGATCTGTGATAAGGAGTACACCGTACATTTTACAAAGAATGAGGCGATTGTGTTACATCCTGGTTTTCAGATACCAGAGGAGTGGATTGTGATGAAGGCTCCACGTGAGAGGAATACGTATATTATGGATATGAGGTCGACTGAAATGGCCACGGTAGAATCATGCCTTATGACAAAAGCGAGCGAATCGGAGTCCGAATTGTGGCATAGGAGAATGGGGCACATTCATCTTCGGAAGATGAACCACATTTTCTAAAATGGACTTGTGCTGGGGGTTCCCTTGAAAAGTTTCAACTTTGAAGACAAATGTCTAGCGTGCAAGAAGGGAAAGCAGCACAAGAAATCCCATCACACCAAGAAGGTCAATTCTATTGTCAGTACTCTAGAATTGCTTCACATGGATCTCTTCGGTCCCGTGAATGCAAAAAGTCTAGGAGGTACTTCTTATTGCTTGGTGATCACTGATGATTACTCACGATATTCGTGGGTATATTTCCTGAAATCAAAAGATGAAACGGCTCAGATGGTGAAGAATTTGATTACCAAAGTTGAGAACGTTATGGATAAAAGGGTTAAGTTCATCAGGAGTGACAATGGAATGGAGTTCAAGAATTTTGAAATGGAGATCTTCTGCCTTCAGAAAGGGATTGAGCATCAGTACAGCGCTCCGTATACTCCGCAACATAATGGAGTGGCTGAGAGGAACAATAGAACGTTAATTGAAGGAGCCAGAACTATGCTGGCTGATTCGAAGCTTCTTGTGGTGTTCTGGGCTAAAGCTGTTGCTACAGCCTGTTATATCCTGAATAGAGTCTTGACTGTTAAAAGACTTAATAAAACGTGTTATGAGCTTATGCATGGGAGGAAGCCCAACTTGAGTGGTCTTGAACCATTCGGGTCCCCTTGTTCGATTTTACAGACAAATTCTAAATTTGGTGAAGTAGCCGATGAAGGAATCTTAGTCGGTTATGTTGTTGGGGCTCCCAATAGACGTGTCTTTAATAGATCGACCGGCAAGGTTGAGGTGGTGTGTAACACCGATATCACAAGTTACAAACCGCCAAAACCAAGCAACGGACCTGCTGAGTTTTTCGACTATGATAGACTTTTTAAGTCTTTTAACATACCTTATTTGGATAGTGCAGAACAAGAAGAGAGAGTTGCTACGAAGATGATCCTTGATGAGGAAGAAAATCTAGTGCAAAGACAGCTGTTTGATAAATGTCAACCTTCCTCGTCAAATGCTATCGATACCCCTGCTGCCTCTCCTGAAGAAGAATTTTTCAATCCGTTTCACTCTCAGCAAGGAACAACCATTGACGAGCTCTCTTCTAACTTGGAAGACAATTTGCTTGTCGGTTCGGTTCCGACCACGAGAATTCATGAAGATCACCCTTTGGAAAATGTGATTGGTGATGTGTCCTCCGGTGTACAAACAAGACGTAGCTTGAATGAGCACACCTGTGTTTACACAAGCATTAAGGAGACAGGCATAATCAACGAATGCTTGTACACCTGCTTTATCAGCCAGATTGAGCCAAAGAATTATCAAATGGCTCTAAAGGACAGCTCGTGGGTCGAAGCCATGCAAGAAGAGCTGGCTCAATTCAAGAAAAGTTATAATATCAAAGGCTATGCTGAATCAAAGAAAGGAATTATCTGTTGGCTATATGATGAACAGTTAAAAGTGTTCGTGGTGAAAAGATATGATGGGATCCAATACTTTAAGAGGACGTTGAGATCTCTCAATACATTGCCTGAATGTGAGGTGAAGGATTTGGCTAGATTGGGGTTGATTAATAGAAGCGACGACAACATGGCCAGAGTTATTGGGAAGATCGTGTGGAAAGAAAGTATTAAAGAAAAGAAGTTTGAGTTATTAAAGCCACAGAAGGGAAAGCTAGTGGAAGATAAGGAAAGAGGAATGAGAGCAGATGGCAAGCCATGGATGGTAATGAAGTACAAACCGATTCGATGCATGAAAGAGGTTTCAATGAAGACTATGCCTCAAGATGTGGTGAAAGATCTTAAATGGTGGTATGTTGATTGCCAGACTGCTGAAGCCGTGATGGAAGACGAAGACGAACAAGAAGTGCTAAGAGTGTATGATCCGATGCATCTTAATAATTTATCGAAAGCTGATCTGCATGTGTTAAATGAAAAGAAAATATTTTATATTCCTGCTTGGAAAGACGAAGCGAGGAAATATCAGCGAGTAGTCACGGTATGCGTGAGAGAAGGAGTACATGCATGAAGACCAAGAGATTGAAGATTACAAGACACGTGCTTGAAGATCAAGACATGAAGCTACTGCCAAGGGGGAGTCTGTTGGTGCATAATGTCAGTAGTTCATAGTCTAGTGTCTGTAATCGAGTCTGTAATGATTAATTATCTTTTATATGTCTTAAGCGAAGTTACTAACAAGTTCGCTGTTTAGGCGAACTTGTTAGTCAAGCGAAGTTATGGACAACTTCGCCTGAACATGCCAGGCGAAGTTGTCGTGTATTTATATAGGTTACGGCTTAGCTTAGAAAAGGAGTTCGTGTGATCATTATCGAAGTTACGAGAGCTGTAACGTGAGGACGAGAGTTTGTGTCTTTAATAGTGATATTGTATCACGTGTTTTGGTTATAATATAACGTGTTTGTTTATCGTATCGTGTTTGATCTATTCGTGTCTTCTACGCTCGTAACGACCTATGCAGGGATTCCGCACCTACGTAGATCGAGATATCTCGTGTTGATCCATCCAGGGAACCTACATTCTTCACTGAGCAAGAACTTATTTAGGTGGGCTTGCATGACATCCATAAGCTCAAGTTGTCAGACTTGGGAGATTTGGAGATCCAAGACCATGGTTTCTGCGTCACCAACATCATCAGCAAGTTTAACTAGTTTGCCGATCGCATAATTGAGAATCGACTGTTTGATGGACGTGTCTTGTATTATTAGGAGACGGACTGAGGCAAGGAGCTAGATACGGAAGCAACAATCTATACAAAAGCCTAGAGGGAGATTGTTAGTCCTCAATTTATTTATTCAATGTATTAGGCTTATTATTTATTTTTTTTCCGTTAATGTAATGGCCCATTTGGGTATACCCATGAGGGCCATGAATTGACCTAGGTGCAGGGGGAATAAATAGCACATTATACACTCATTCACCACAACTTTGCTCTTACAATCTTTGTATCTCTTTCAATCTACTATACTACTTTCTCTCTCTATGGTTTCTTTACCATTTTTTATCTGAGATCCGAGTGGCATTTGTAATTTCCACTAACCGGTGTTACGCATTGATCCATGCTTAATTGTTAGATCCATTCATGATACCTACATATATACTTTCGAAAGTTCAATCAAATAATTCACAGGTAATTACAGGAACTAATATGCAAAACTTCTAAGAAATAACTAGTTTGACCCCCCCCCCCCCCCCGGTGTTACAGGGTTTTATTTGGGCTTTTGTTTTTAATCATTTTGCTATTTTATGTTTTGTAAGGATTTGTTTTAATTGTTTATGTAGTTTTCTTTTGATTTAATTAGTGTGTATTAGTTTGTTATGTTCATTATATTTTTAACGTTTTGGCTCTTTCAATTAGATTATGAACGTTTGTTTTAGATTTCTAACGAACAAATATAAACAAATCGAACATGTCGCTTTTTATAAACGAACAAACATAAACAAAAATATTAGTCTTGTAAAAAAAAGGGTCGGTTGATGTTGGTGACGATGGTGGTTGATGCATGAGAGGGGAGGTTGAATGTCGTTGGTGATAATAAGAAGTAAACCAGTGATGGAGAGTATAGACCTGCGACAGAGAATATGTTGATCATCAAAATTAAATTAAGATTTGATGATGAAAATATTTCATAAATAAATGAGACGTTATAAATTGATTAAATGCTATTCAGGTTTGGTGTGATCCATGACCTGCGAAAATTATTGTTTGGTGATAGGGGTTATTTCATAAATAAATAAGATGTTAAAACCCATTTAAGGGCTATCCAGATTCGGTGATACCCATGACCCGCGAAAATTATTATTTGATTATAACGGGTTTCACGTATAAATGAGATATTATAACTCATTCAAGGACTATCCGGCCTGTGGGCTGTAGTTTTACTTGTATATGTGATAAATAAATAACAAAACCATTATTTAAAAAATAATTAAAACAAGATATTTTTCTCCACAAAACAGAGAAAGAGAATGCATTAGAATAAAACAAATTTTTTTTCATTCCTGCATTACAAGCATTTTTGTTACATGGGAGTACATCCAATACGAAGCTTACACACACATAGACCAACCAAACAACTAAAAACAACATAAAAAATTAAACCAAATAAAGATACTTATCTTAGCATAGGAGTCTTTCTCCTGTAAGCATCGGAGTAGATCCCCAATAACAAAAGACAAAGAATGTAACACCCCAACCTAAGGCTGAAATGTCGGGCCGTGAACTGATTGCTCATAGCTCACAAGATACTATCATGCAATATAATATAACAATATCTATTTAATGTTTTTTTAAATAAACAATACGTCATCCAAGTACATAATGTTTGAGCAAATTACCAAAACAATCCAAACATATCAAAAAAAAAATTAACTTAAATAGTCTTTTATAGATTTTATTCTTTAATTCTTGCTAGTTGTCTCTTCACCTAGCTTCACACCAACTAATAACTTAAATATGCGTAGAAAATATCATAGGTTTGTCAACACATGGTTGAGTGAGAAAATCATCAAATTTGTTACAATGATAAATATAATAAAAGGCCAAAACAGATATTGTGAATGTAAAACAATCAAACCATGAGCAAATAAAATTGTCAGTTGACCAAGTCTTAAGGACTATGGCTACTACAACATCGTATGATCATACTATAATGGAATTATGTTGGACCCCATCGAATTGCTCGAATCAAGTAATCAAGTACCAAGTAGTCATTTAATTGAATGCACGCACAATATATAACAGTTTACAAGTGTGTATAATATAGTAAATATATATTGTAAGCACGCATACATTCCTAAAATATGTTTGAATAAAAAGGGGAATGATTTCTAACCTTATCACTTAAACGAGACTAGTAATTAATAAGAATAATGAAGAAACGAACTTTAACGCGTTGACTGAGATAATCCAAATAGACATAAAATTTGGAGATAATATACTAGAATTAAAACCGAGAAAACAGTCGTTGGAAGCAACCCAAAATGACGTATAGAACTCCAGTTATGAGATTTTTATGGTTTAAGTGAGCTAGTACTTACCATAATCCGAACAGCGAGTCGCAAGTCGGATCAGTACACTCAAAATTTACTTTTAAACAAAAAATTATTTTGGACAAAAAGCTAGTCCGACCAGAAGATAGAGATATTGACATGTCAAGATTGGTAAACTAACACACCCTTAACGGGTCGGGATTAAATTGACCATCGAAACTCCCTCAATTTGAGATATTGTTTGAGGGATTTTGTAAAGGAGATACAAACCTACAATATTAAAGAAGACAACTTACCCAAAATGAGGTTGGAACAAGGAGAAATTTGTGGTCAACGAGGTCTTGAAGCTTGAAAGTCAACGGCGGCTTGAAGAACTTGATTAATCTTGAAGAAACCAACAATGGAGAAGGGAAATTTCATGGGATACGGGAAGGATGTCTGGACTTCAATAGTTTTAGGGTTTATAGGTATGTTCTGATTAAATATTGAGCGTTATAATGCATTTATGATGGAATCCACTCGATTAGGAAACAAAATATGCTATTAATGAGAAAATCGGGTATAATAACTAACATAATTTGGCTTAGATAACAAGAAAATGGTTTGGGGTGTTTTACAAACTTAATTTAAATATCTTGGAGCTTAAAGTTCTTTAATTTAGTCAACAATAGGAAACATTGGGCAAAATTTGTCCATGTACTTCTATAAACGCATTTTTTAGCCGAAATAAGCGATTTTAAGCATTGTTTGACAAGTTAAAAATTTATTAAAATATAAAATTATTTAAACCTAGTTAAATTATAATAAATACAAGTTTTAATTAGTACAAAAGAATATATTACCGAGTCGAGTAAACGAATACGAACACAAATACAAATGATCCGAAATGACACAGTATCTCCTACTTTTCGAAATTTCGTCCCGAAATTAAGGAAAACTATATCAATTTAGTGCTAAGGTAACTAAATTTTAAACGTGAGCTTGTGGGTATGGAATTTTATAGGGTTGGGTTAGGTAAGGATGATCTTGACTGACGTGAGAAGCTTGAAGAACGTGGGGTTAATAGGTTTGAGCTTTTTGAGCATGGGTAGTGTAGTAGGGTGAATGTATGGCTTGGTTAGCATGGACACGCTGAGGGAACATGTTGCGGAGATGGTTAGGGTTTCCACAATGGTAGCATGCATGGATGTTATGGGTACCGGGTTGAGCATATGGTGTGGTAGCGAGTCTTGGAGCAGGTGGTGAACGGCAAACGCTAGCAAGGTGACAGTAACGGTTGCATTGGGTGCAAAGACGGCATTGGGATTGGGCAAGATGATGACAATTACACTTAACGTATAACGGGTGAGGTCCTGAGTAAGGTTTATTGCTCGGGCCATTTTGGTTTTGTTGAGGTTGTTGGTAGCTTTGGTTAACAACATAGTTTTAGTGGTTGGGTTTATGTTTCTTGTTGTGAGGTGAAGTGTTGTTGTTGTGGGAAGAGGTATTATTGTTTTGAGCGCGTTTGGTTCAGCTTTAGCATCAGTTGAGGATTCAGTTTTGTAATTGTCAGGGGTAAGTTTTGGAATCCTTTCGAGACAAGGTTTCATCCCTAACATGATCATCGGTAAGGGAAGCAGCAAGGACCATTACCTTACCGATGGAGAGAGGGTCACGACTAACCACCGCATGACGGATGATCGTTGGCAAGCCGCGAATATATTTCCGACTGAGTTCGCGGAAACGATTGGAGTAGGTAGAGTTATCCCCATAAATTTTCTTAAGTTCCCACAATTCATTGTCTGGTCTTTGCAAATTATGTTCAGGGCAAAATTCCTTTTTCATAGCTTCTTTAATTTCATCCCAAGGCATTGCCACAACCAACTCAGTTCCTTGGTTAGCTTTGAAAGTGTTTCACCAAGTGGGAGCTCGATCTTCGAAGACGCTTGAGGCAAAATTAGTTCGTTTGGCGTCCGGAGATTCGCAGTGGATAAATACGTTCTCCAATTTCCCGAACACTTGGGAGGAATTTAGTGGCATTCTCCTCACCATATAACTAGGTAGGTTTAGCACTCACGAAGTACTTGAAGTGAATGTTGTTTAGGGCAGCGGATGAAGCAGAACCATTGGAAGTGAGGCTTTGGATTTGAGTCACGATAGTAGGCATGGTAGCAGCAAATTCCTTGGTAATCCTAGCAGCCAGACGACTATCATGAGAACCAGATGAACGCCGTTGGTTACTACAATGGTTTTTTAGAGAAGACATTCTACGAGGACCAAAAATAATGTTTTATAAGATGAAGGGTAAGTTGATGAAAATAAGAAATATCACGAGATTAACCAAAAACTGAAGTACTAAAATGTTATAAAAAAATTGAGGGTGAAATTTTGAAATGTGTTTGATAGTTTGAAAATATGATAAAAATGAATATGAGAAAACCAATTTGAATGATAAAATGTTAACTGTTTATAAATAACTTGTGATAACCTTGTCTTTAAAAATGAAGAATTTGTGTCGGATAAAGAGAATTAAAATACTTTAAAGTAAGTGAATAAGTAAAATCATAAAATCTTTTATATAAATGAAATCGAGTAACTGAATAAACGGATTTTCTGTAATGAGTTGGGCTTTCAATGAGCCTTTCATGGCATTTTATTTTCCCAAATTGTTAGCATTCTAAAATAACTTTGTGAGTTGGGTTTCCCATGAGCTTTTCATGGCATTTTATTGGCCCCACTACATAACATAATATCAATTTGTGAGTTGGGCCTCCCATGAGTGTTCCATGGCATTTTAAATGGCCCAACTAATTAACGAATTAACAAAACAATTGAATCGGTCGGCCCATGAGCGTTACATGGCATTTTAACTGATCCAACTAAATAGCGAAATAACGAACTTAAAAGTTGTTAGCTGGAGCATCCCATTAATCACCACGTATGATTAGGCTCCAACAAAAACATATGTATTAAAACGGGATGAGAAATGAATAGTTGCAGTCCCATGGGTTTCCCATGGATTTTTCACCCAACTAAACATTTTTAAATAACTAAAATACAATACTTGGAATTTCTGAATTTAGCCACGAACCACAGTGAATTTAGTTTGTAAATAAGGAATGTAACTGTTTAGCCGGCTACGTTAACCACTTAAAGTTTCGGTTGTATAACAATTGTTCCGCTATTGCCTATAAGCTCGAGTATTGTGGTCGTGTTATCCTCCGCGTAAGGAATAATGTATTACCTTGGGTTCTTAAAACCGTTTTTTCAAGGCCCAATTCATAGTACTCTCCACCTTCTAATTACTACAGGAACTTGTCATACTCCCTTGCTTTAAGGTGTGGGAGTAAAAACAAAACAAAGAAAATCTTAAGGAATTTCTCAAAATAAAAACAATCTACTAAATTAAAAATATGAAAATATTTTGAGAATGAAGCATAACCTCGGAGTTAGTGTGTGTGTATGTGTGACAAAATAAATAAATAATTAAATATTTAAATAAGTAAGCTATAAACACAAAACAATAAAACACATTAGGTTGTTAATTAAGCATGCATGGGGTCCTAAGCATGTTACAAGGGCAACTCTAACGACCTATCTTATAACATTCGGCTCTGATACCAGTCTGTCACATCCCAACCTAAGCTGGAAATGTCGGGGCGCGAACTAATTGCTCATATCTTACAAGATACTATCATGCAATATAATATTACAATATCTATTTAATTATTTTTAAATAAATAATACATCATCCAAGTACATCATGTTTGAGAAAAATACCAAAACAATCCAAATTTAATTCAGACATATCAAAACAAATAAATTTACTCAAATAGCATTTTATTAGTTTTATTCTTAAAGTCTTGCTAGTTGTCTCTTTACCTAGCCTCACACCAACTAATAACCTGCATATGCGTAGAAAATAACATGGTTTTATCAACACTTGGTAGATTGAGAAAATCATCAGATTTGTTAAAATAATAAATATATTAAAAAGGTAAAACTGTTATTCTGAATGTAAAATAACCAAACCATGATCAAATAGAAGTGTCAGTTGACCAAGTCACAAGGACTATGGCTACTAAGATAGTCGTATGGGCGTACTATAATGAGATTATGTTGGACCCCTCTGAATTGCTAGAATCAATAAATCAAGTAACAGTTAGTTATTTAGTTGAATACACGCACAATATATGACAGTTTACTAGTGTGTGTAATATAATAAACAAATTTTGTAAGCACGCATACATCCCCAAAATATGTATAAAAACAATAAATAAAAAAGGGAATGATTTCTCACCTTATCACTTAAACAAGACTAGAAAGTAATAAAAATAACGAAAAACCGAACTTTAACACGCTGAATGAGATAATCCAAACAAACCTTAAACTTAGGGATAATAAACTAAAACTATATAGCACTCCGGTAATAAGATTTTTACGGTTTAAGCGAGCTGGAATTAACTAGAATCTGAACAGCGAGTCGGAAGTCGGGTTTTGGTCGGTTAACTCAAATCTTAATTTTGAACAAAAAAATCTTCTGTACCGAAAGCTAGTTCCGAACAGAAGATAGAGATATTGACAGGTCAAGATTGGTTAACTAAAACTCCCTGAACGGGTCAGGATCAAATTGACCACTGAAAATCTCTCAATTTGAGAAATTTATTTAGGGTATTTATAAAAGAGATAAAAAAATTACAATATTGAAGAAGACAACTTACCCAAACGAGGATTGGAACTAGGAGAAAGTCATGGTCAACGAGGTCTTGAAGCATGAAAGTCAACGACGGATTGAAGAACTTCATTAATCTTGAAGAAACCAACAATGGAGAAGTGAAATTTCATAGGATATGGGGGGTGGCTGGACTTCACTAGTTTTAGGGCTTATAGGTGTGTTTTAATTAAATATTGAGTGTTATAATGCATTTATGAAGGAATCCACTCGATTAGGAATTAATTAAGCTATTAATGAGAAAGGCGGGTATAATAACTGATAGAATTTCGATTGGACAACAAGAAAACGGTTTAGGGTGTTTTACAAAATTAATTTACACATTTTGGAGTTTACGTTTCGTTAATTTAGTCAAAAATACGAAAGATTTGGTAAAAAATAGTCCTTGTACCTCTATAACTACACTTTCAGCCGAAATAAGCGATTTTAAGGGTTTTTAAGCATTGTTTGACGAGTTTAAAATTTATTAATATATAAAATTTTATAAACCAAGCTGAATATTAATAAATACAAGATTTAATTAATACCAAAGGTCCGAAATATATTCCCTAGTCGGGTAAACGAATATGAATACAAATACGAAAGTTCCGTAATGTTAACCATTAAAACAAACTACATTGCATCAAAAGACACTTATTTAAATCTTCAAGAAAGAGTCGACATAACCTTCTAGTCTCCCCAATCATTGGGTGTGGCGGCCCGTACAATGAGCTCTTGTTTTTCGGCGAGCAGGGCCCGACGTCGGATTTCCGGACCGCGAATGCAGTCCCGAGTCACTTGCATCATCTTTCCTATGACCTTCGAATTGAGAGAAGGCAGATGCTCCCATAACAAACCGAGCCTATGCTCATGATGGAGCTTCTCGTGGAAAATTCATGAGAAGCCTCAAATCATAATAGTGTTGCAAGTCTTCTGGTAATATCCATAATAGTGTTTGTCGATTTTATGAGACCCATAGAATTCGGGTCAAGCACATGAGAAGCCTCAAATCATAAATCAAGCAATATGGTAGCTTAAGGGGAGGGAGGTTGAAATTAAAGAGTTTCACATAGGAATTTTTTTGATAACCGCTCGTAGTTATTAATCCAACTTACTATTGATGAATAACATCTACCTACAATTACTAATTAGTAATTACGCTACTTATCACTCGTGGATCATTCAAAACTAGCTAGTTACACTTAATATGGATGGAGGCACAAGTTTTCGAGAAATATGGCACTTCGCCATGATCGACAATTGATCAAGTACGAGTTTTCATAATAACCATTTCTTAACGGATAAACTAAAATACAGTTTATTCTATCAATTTTGCTATTTACATGGTTGACAAATTAAAAGATTACGGCTCATATATGGCAACTCTAATAATAATAAGTTTAAAGACAATGCTAGGTTATTTATTGAGCACATTAAGGATCGAGACTCGATATCTAATCAATATTCTAAACACTTGTAAGGCCTCATTACCGGTGCCCTACATTTAGTGTTGTATTTACTCATAAATATAGTTCAAAAATCAGAGTTATTTAAAAACTTTCGCGGAATAATAAAATAGTCAACCATTTCATCCATAATTTTGTCATCTTAAAACATACATTAAAACATAGTGTCAAGACATCACGACAAATCTTCAGATGCCAGCCTCTTCAGTATTGCCATGTGTCTTCCTCAAGTCAGCTGTCTCAGTCGATTAGCCTGCGTGCATACTAAAAGTCAGCTGCGCTGAGTGAGTTCTAGTTAATCAAAAAACATACAATACATTCACATGTTTACACATGTACCTTCCTATTATCTTACTTACTTACATACTTACGTACTTTCATTCTTTCTTTCATATTAACATACGTACTCTCATTCATACACATACATTTTAAAAAGCCTTCCGCCCTATAACCTTCGCCGATATTATTAGGGTCGATCCCCTACATTCTCCGATATTATTAGGGTCGGTTCCCTACATTCGCCGATATTATTAGGGTCGGTTCCCTGCATTAGCCGACATTATTAGGGTCGGTTCGCTACATTCGCCGACATTATTAGGGTAGGTTCCCTACATTTGCCGACATTATTAGGGTCGGTTCCTTACATTCATCGACATTATTAGGTTCGGTTCCCTTGTTCTATCTATACCTTTCGTACCTTTCTATACATTCATAATTATAACTTTCATACGTCCATACATCATCTATACATCATATATATGTCAATCATATCTTTATACTATCCCTTGACGGCACATGCAATATCTGAAGATCGTTCATGCATCGTCAAGCATTCATTCATACATAAATCACATAAGGCATACACTTACCACTTAAAGTAAGTGTCTTAACTAATCACATCGAGTATGCATACAGCCCCGAAAACATAACAAGGAAATGGGGCTAGAAACCCACTTGAATGCGGTTACTGTAACACCCCGTGACCGCAGCGGAAACGTAAACGGGATGCGACAGACACCTCTGATATCAACCACATTGTTTATAAAGAAAATCGAATGTATTAACATACTTCAAAATTACATTGTCTCGTCTTTCATTATCGTCTAGGTGATACACACTTCATACAATACAATTCATAATTCTATCTGTTATAATGTATCCTAACGTCCAGCACGCAAAACTTACACACATCAAGCACTTAGCACGTAATCAATCCCTTTATCTTAGTTGTACCTGAAAAACATGTGAGAAAACGGGTCAACTACGAATATTTGGTGAGTTTCATAATTTTAGTAAACCATGATAAATCCATATCATAACATAATATTATCTGGGGACACTGTCAACCCATAAATACATTTAATAACCTCTGGGAACTCTGTTACCCCAGAAACATACTTCCAATAACCTCTGGGAACTCTGTTACCCCAGAAACACACTTCCAATAACCTCTGGGAACTCTGTTAACCCAGAAACACATTTAATAACCTCTGGGAACTCTGTTACCCCAGAAACTGTTGCGGGACCTTACAATATTAACAACTCAAACAATTACCATTTCAATACATTACCGTACGATTCCCGTACATTAACATTATATAAATGCATTTATTTCCATGCGATCGGCATGTACTTAAACTCTTTGATAAAAACATGCTTTCTGCCCCGGGAAAATATTTAAAACAGTTCAGTAAAAGGGGCTCGTGAAAACTCACCTTAGCACATGTAAGTAGGTAACAACAATCAATATCAGTTAACTCGTCCAATCTGTAATATGATCCCTACGATCATTATTATACAATTATTGTTTATATAATCTTTAATCTTATCAATCGGTACACTTGGGGACACTGTCAACCCAGCACTGTACCCGTTCTGGGGCAAGGTTAACCCAGAAACACTTCTCCGGACTCAGATTGTGATGTCGTTTAGAGTTCCAAGGTCGCAATTTCTATTAATCGTTTTCTCGTTTTGCGTGCCTAGCACGAATATCCGTTTTTATGTTTCAAAAATGAGTTTGGTCACACACGACCCGAAAATAGTGATTGTCTGATAATTTAATGTAAAATGTGAAATTATAGCTCGGTTTAGACGTCTCAATTGGCCGCGGGACCCGTTTTCGTCTTTGGCGTACCGGAAACTGTTAAAATAGATTAAAATTACTCAAGTCATCCGAATTATTTTTGGATGATTTATTTTTACTTGTTTAGCTCATTTACATGAAAATAGTTCATTTTTAGGGTTTTTGTACACCAGTCAGCTCGCTTAAGCGAACTTTACCGGTTTACGCGTTTTACTTTAAAAGTTTGATAATTAGCACAAATAATTATCCGTTTACTCTCGGATCTTGAAATTTTGCACAAATCACTTTTTAACAGTGGGGAATTTTATAAAAAAATTTCCAGAATTAATTCTTATATTTAACATTTACTTATCCATTTTTAAACACCATTTAAACACTAAATATGTCGTAAATACCAAACGATCTTAGAAAAATCCCAAATTTCTCCTGGATGTCCCCTGCCATCCACATAGTCCCTGGTAATTTTTCCAAAACCAAAATCTTCTTTTAAATGCCATTTTCACTAAAACCGAGCTAGAAATCCCTAGAACTCGTTTAACCGAAAAGCCTACTTAGACTTCTCCAACGGACCACAAATTTTGTGTGTGACTTATACATAATATGGAAAGCTTATCCACAATTTTCCAGAATTTTTCATGATATTTAACTATTTTTCACCATTTTTGGCCAAAACCGAGCATTAAATTCACCAAATATTCATCCTTCATCCAAAAATTACCAAAAATTCACAGAGCTCATATTTCCATGTGTTTAACACCTCTGTTAAATTTCGTGACCTAACTCTAAACAACCAACAATCTGTCCAAAAACACAAACACCGACAAAAACCGAATATACCTTTCGTTTTCCGCCACTACAAGCTATAAACTCATCTTTCCGCCTTATCTATCACTAAATACAGAGCCTACAAACAACATACCACAATACCAAGCAAGTTATACTCACGATCAAGCCATTTCTTTCATGGTTACGGTTATGATATAAAAGCAAAGATTTTAACCGTAAAAATTCGTTTTTGACTCGTTTAACTCATTTCTTGGACCAAGATCCTTTGTATAACCTGTATACATCACTTGATCATGCAAGAATCGGTTTCATCTCGGGTTTTCACCCATTTTTCATTTGAAACCTCATTTTCTTGAAAGAAAACCTAAGAAAGGAAGATAAACACGATTACAACTCGGTTTTTACCTTGTGTTCTTGCTTAAAAACTTGGGTTTTGGATGGATGTTGAAGGGTGTTGAGAGGATTTGGAGAGTTAAGATGTAGAAAAAAGAAAAATGAAATGTGTATGTGTGTGCATTAGGACCGATCGGTCCAAATGGGGAGGTGGGGTGGGACCCACTTCTTCATTTCTAGCCACTCATTCCGATTTCCGTAATCTGGATAATGTTTTGGATAATCTGGTTCAGTTCGTTTTTCGGTTAAACGTCTAATTCGGCTTAAAACGAGGCCAAAATGGTTGTTTTTCGGATAAAAATGGAATTTATATAAAACCACTTTAAAAACTTAAACCATGACTTTCATTAACTTAAAATACCATGTTATTAATTATCGCGCATCTTTTTCGGCTTGATCGATCATCTCTTGCTCGGTTTGGTATTAAAGGTTTCGTTTAACGTACCGACGTACTATTAAATCGAAATCCTTTTTCTGTGCTTTAATCCACTTATCCCGAAGTTTTAATACTTCGTAACATCACTAAATATCATATATCTCGTCTATAATTGAACCCTCGATTCATTCGGGTTTCAATAACTATCGATCGTTTGATCGCATATTCAATACGGTGAATTATATATTCACGTACAATCAATACAATGAACCATGTATTCTCGTATAATTACCACGGTAACCCGTGTACCCGACCTTGTATATGACGTAACTAACGTCTACCGGTTAGGGTATACCTGGTTTCGTCGGAATCGTTACATTCTCCCCCCGTTAAGAAATTTCGTCCTTGAAATTTTACACGCCCACTATCTCCTTTCGAGAGAAAGGTGGGGGGGTTTTTCCTTCAGAATTCACCCTTGTGTTACCAAGTATAATCTGGTTCTCGCTGTGAATTCCACTTAAACTTAATTAATAAAGCTTGGTATGTCCAAATTGTTTAGTTTTCCCGTCTATTATCTTTACGGAATTAGTTATGATATCAAGCATATGTCCTCTATGAGTACCTCTATTACTAGTACTCTCGTTGCCTCGTCGCTTAGGCACTTTTCAATTCGTATACATGGCAAAACCTCATGTATAGAACTTAGTCACTAGAATACTTTAATCGGTAAACTAAATGACCAACCATAGAGATAGTTCTCATGGGGTCCAAATTATTAAGAAGCTATTTTCGGTTTTGCCAAACCTCATATCACCTCTCTAAGGTGATGCCTTAAAATACCTTGTCACCCCTTTCCGGTGACAATGGTTTCCTTTGAATGTTGGCATAACTCCTTGGCCAATTACGCGCTGCTTTCAATTTGTCTTAAATATTATAAATCTGATTGGTTGTTTCTCGAATGAATTCGACTCTTATGGCTTGATTGACGCCCATTTTCGATTTAACAAATTGGTGATAATCACTTCACCCATAGAAAGCTTCATGCTCTCAATGCTTTCTTCCTCGCCTTCCAATAATGGAAGTAGGATGACTATTTTGATCTGAGATAATTGAAAATGGCACTCCACGACGAGATACCATTTCACCATCAGGAATTTAGGCAAGAATTCATTGTGGTAATCGTCGTAGATAGGAATGAAATGCGAGGATTGGTTAATCGATCCGCGATTACCCAATTTTCCTCATGCCTTTGATATATCTTGGGAATTTGCATCCCGAAATCCAATGTAATTTATTCCCACTATCATTGGCGACTTTTCTGTTATTGTGGCGTTCCCAAGGGTTTTCGGTATGCAGCCTTTTTCTCTTGCATAACTTAAATTTTCACCAACATACGTAACCATATCTTTCTCCACTCTCGGTCATTAACAACATCCTTTCAGAGATTTGTATCATCAATAGTCAAATCCGATCCCGGATGTATGGATTATTTCGATCTATGCGCTTCGTCAATGATTAATTCACGAAGGTCATGGAGGGTCGGGATCCAAATCCGATTTTTTGAAGTAGATAATTTCGTGCACGCGTTGTTCGAAATTCTTCTCATTGCCGTAAAGTTTCTCCTTTTCCAATTGTCCCTCTTTCAACGCCTCACGTTGAGCGACTCGAATCAGATCCGAAAAGTTCGACTAGACTATCATCCCCAACACCCTCATTCGCAATGGCTTAACCCGATCTTTTCTACTCAAGGCATCGGTTATGACGTTACCCCTGCCGGGTGGTAACGGATGTCACAGTCATAATTGTTTAACAACTCAACCCATCTTCGTTGCCTCATATTTAGTTCTTTCTGATCGAATATGTGATGCAAACTTTTATGATCGGTGAAGATGGTGCACTTGGTATCTTAGAGACAATGTCTCCCCATTTTAAGTGCATAGATAACTGCTCCCAGTTCTAAGTCATGAGTAGTGTAATTTTTCCCGTGTATTTTTAACTGTCGAGAAGCATAGGCTATAACCTTATTATACTGCGTCAACACGCATCTTACCCTTCTACGCGACGCGTCACAATACGTGACAAAACCATCGTCTCCATCGGGGAGACTTAAAATCGGCGCTTGGCACAATTTTAATGGTTTCTATCTTATTTGGTTCTATGTGAAATCCTTGTTGCTTTACAACATGACCAAGGGATTATGCCCTCTTTATTCAAAATCACATTTCGAAAACTTCGCGTATAGCTCATCTTGCTTTAACACTTCCACAATTTTCCTTAATCGTCGCTCGTGCTCTTCCTTATGTTGCGAATATATTAAAATATCATCAATGAATGTTATGACAAATTTGTCAAAATAAAGTTACAGACTCGGTTCATGAGTTCCATGAATGCTGCCGGCGCATTTGTTAGCCCGAAAGGCATAACTAAGAATTCATAATGGCCATAGCGAGTCCGAAACACTGTTGTTGCATCGTCTTCCTCTTGGATCTCTCATTTGGTGATAACTATATTTAAGATCAATCTTTCTAAAAATAAATCGTCCCTTGCAGTTGGTTAAACAGGTCATTCACTTCGAAGAGTGAGCACCTACTCTTGATCGTCACTTTATTCAATTCTCCCTAATCAACACATATCCTAACACTTCCGTCCTTCATTTCCCAATTAAAACTGGTGCACCCCATGGTGACTAACTAGGTCGTATAAAATCTTATCCAGCAATTCTTGTAACTGATTGGATAATTCTTGCATCTCAGACGGTGCAAGTCGGCAGGATGCTTTAGCAACAGGGCCAGCTTGAGACATTAAATCGATTCTGAATTCGACCTGTCGGGTTGGCGGTAATCCAGGGAGTTCTTTTGGGAAAACTTGTGGAAATTTGCGCACCACCGGGATATCTTCTATATGTTTTCTTTTAAATACTTTGGCAATCACGTTTGTCAAATACACCACGTCTTCTTGTCGTAAATATTATAACATCTCAAGATGAGATTTGAGTGGCAACATAATACCGTACACTTTTCTCTGTATGTTATATATTTTTCTGTACCCAACACATATATATTTCTATATATATGTGTTTCTCCTTCTAATCGTCTTCTTTTCATATTTGATTTCTACTTCATGTTGAGTTAGCCAATCCATGCTAACCATTACGTCAAAACTTCTTTGCTTTACTAGTCGTAGGTCAATAAGGAAAGGTTAATCGTTCAGAATAATAGGACAATTCCGTACAATTTAGTTAACCATTAGGGATTTACCGTTAGCGATTCTACAGTATAGGGTTCTATAGTTTCACTAATCGGTATCTTTCCAAAGGGTAGGAGGTTAGCAGGAACTAACTTCTATCGACGACCGTAAAAATATCACTGAAGCCTATTGATTTAAAACTATAACGTACTTAACACCACTTTTGGATCATGACGTGCTTTATTTGAATTACTCACAAAAGCACGGCTCCTTGCTTGATCAGAGGTTGATGCTTTTCATGAGGTTCATCTTCACTGCCACGTTCATAGCAAGTACAACTGTTTGGCATAATTTGATTTCTTCGGATGGATTGTTATTGAAGTTGTTGGGCTCGGAGTGGTTGTACATGAATGGGTTGGGGTTGCCAGTTCTCATGGCTTCAGTTGGTTCTACGAATGGGGCATTACGTCCATCTTTACCATACCTGTTGCCTACTATCACCCGACATTCTTCTTTCTGCCGATAACTATATTTTCCACATTTAAGGAAGGACCCTTTATGCGGTTCATGTTTTCGCACCAGAACTAGTCTTAGTATAATTCTGGGTTGTAGGACATACCTACTTATTCGCAAGTCTATCTTGCACTATACCTTTATCATTTCCCTTCTTTAACACTCGACGTTTCACCTAACGTCCTTCCATTCCGCTTCCCATAGAATCAAATATATCAATGCTGGCTTATGACACAACCCTTCCAAAGGTTGCATATTTTACAGGGTTGACTATACTCCCTATCGATGGAGTTAGCTCCCAATATAGCGCTCGCTTCGCTTAATTTCAGGAGTAATTAGCCAAGTTACCAGACATGACAATTCCTTCGAACGATTAGTGTGCTCTAAGTGATCAGCACACAACATTTCTATCTTTCATAGATCAGTTTCCAATCTCTGAACTCGATTACTCGAATAAAACTGCTCTAGCACAAGAATTTTAAATTTTGACCATATTATCTGAACAAAATTTTCTAACTGTAATTTTGTACCATCGTGTTCCATCACGATACAACATAATCTACCAACATATCTGTAGCATATTTCACTACACTATGTTCTAGACTCTTCCCAATATCCTTAACCATTTCGATCTTTTCTATCCACTCGCTAATCTATTCCTTCCTTTACCATCAGTCAACTATTAATAATCCCTTTAACACAACCGACAAACATATTCTCCACACCGGATCTAATTCATTACGACTACTATTCATGTTTAGTTTACAACTAATACTTGTAGTCACAATAGTATCCGGTGGGACAATATCACTCTTAGTAATAACACTAAGAATTGAAATATTCAAAATCATGTGATTGCTCGATCTATAATTCCGCGATCACATTTGCATCAACACTAGCAGTGAACAGTGATACGACATTCGGTATCATCATCTGCTATCTTTGAGCAATCAACTAAATCATATCAATCTCCATCATTGGAGTTACTCTTTTTATGTCATTCTGCCGTACTCATCCCGTACGCAATAATCAATACTAATCTCACCATATAACTCGTTACCAGTTCAATCGTAACAGCAGGTACACATACACACCAAATATTATCATATATATTACACATACCGGCATCTAGTATAAATATATGTCCCACAAATATAATAACATACGGACTTAATCTGACGTCGGTTAACTTTTAAATACGTTTCATAACCCTTGTCACTAACTGACATAGAGATCTTCTCAACAAAGATCAATGTTTAATATGCTTGATTTCAATATCCGTCTGCATGTTTGCATAACCGATACATGCTCACCGTGAGCACCAAACGATTACATACCACGGAGTTATAATATCCGTGTTTATTCGTATATCCGGCATACACAGTATACCTCCTACGAACGAACAACCAACTATGCCATAATGATTCCAACACTTCTTTGTGTATAGGTAATCATTCTATTCAAGCATATATGGGTGTAAACATCTAACGGATGTAAGGATAACATAGGAAGTTATTAGAATAGGCGGGTACCAGTGTTGGTAGGGTATGGGATTTATCAATTTTGGGTTGGGACTGACGGTTACTAGACATTTCTGGTTAATGTCAAACGGGAGATTTGATTTGGTACCATCATAACTATAACCCGATAAGTCCGACTTATCACCAACCGATGCTCTAGAAATTTCAGCATCCTCGGTACTTTTTATTATCACATCCCCCGGTTCCTTATCCGGGTCTTATTTCCCAATACTTGAACCCCCAAGATATGCACACGTATATATATATATATATACACATTAGCACATATAAATAATATTATATACTGTACACATATGTTGCCATATTTACCTATTAATGTACCCCGTGACTTCCCCTGAATTCCCTTGTGCGGACAAGTCTGTTATTATGTTCCGGACCATAATAACTCACTTGTCCATCCAAGTTCATCCAGACCTCGTCACTATAAATTATTAGTTGATATTCAGATCCTATAACACTTGAGCTACTGGTTATATTTTAGGTATCTTTTAAAGACATCCTAATTCTTTTATAACCAATGGCTCTGATACCAAGTTCTGTAACACCCCGTGGCCGCAGCGGAAACGTAAACGGGATGCGACAGACACCTCTGATATCAACCACATTGTTTATAAAGAAAATCGAATGTATTAATATACTTCAAAATTACATTGTCTCGTCTTTCATTATCGTCTAGGTGATACACACTTCATACAATACAATTCATAATTCTATCTGTTATAATGTATCCTAACGTCCAGCACGCAAAACTTACACACATCAAGCGCTTAGCACGTAATCAATCACTTTATCTTAGTTGTACCTGAAAAGCATGTGAGAAAACCGGGTCAACTACGAATAGTTGGTGAGTATATCACAATTTTAGTAAACCATGATAAATCCATATCATAATATAATATTATCTGGGGACACTGTCAACCCATAAATACATTTAATAACCTCTGGGAACTCTGTTACCCCAGAAACATACTTCCAATAACCTCTGGGAACTCTGTCACCCCAGAAACACACTTCCAATAACCTCTGGGAACTCTGTTACCCCAGAAACACATTTAATAACCTCTGGGAACTCTGTTACCCCAGAAACTGTTGCGGGACCTTACAATATTAACAACTCAAACAATTACCATTTCAAAACATTACCGTACGATTCCCGTACATTAACATTATATAAATGCATTTATTTTCATGCGATCGGCATGTACTTAAACTCTTTGATAAAAACATGCTTTCCGCCCCGGGAAAATATTTAAAACAGTTCAGTAAAAGGGGCTCGTGAAAACTCACCTTAGCACATGTAAGTAGGTAACAACAATCAATATCAGTTAACTCGTCCAATCTGTAATATGATCCCTACGATCATTATTATACAATTATTGTTTATATAATCTTTAATCTTATCAATCGGTAAACCTGGGGACACTGTTAACCCAGCACTGTACCCGTTCTGGGGCAAGGTTAACCCAGAAACACTTCTCCGGACTCAGATTGTGATGTCGTTTAGAGTTCCAAGGTCGCAATTTCTATTAATCGTTTTCTCGTTTTGCGTGCCTAGCACGAATATCTGTTTTTATGTTTCAAAAATGAGTTTGGTCACACACGACCCGAAAATAGTGATTGCCTGATAATTTAACTTAAAATGTGAAATTATAGCTCGGTTTAGACGTCCCGATTGGCCGCGGGACCCGTTTCCGTCTTTGGCGTACCGGAAACTGTTAAAATAGATTAAAATTACTCAAGTCATCCGAATTATTTTCGGATGATTTATTTTTACTTGTTTAGCTCATTTACATGAAAATAGTTAATTTTAGGGTTTTTGTACACCAGTCAGCTCGCTTAAGCGAACTTTACCAGTTTACGCGTTTTACTTTAAAAGTTTGATAATTAGCACAAATAATTATCCGTTTACTCTCGGATCTTGAAATTTTGCACAAATCACTTTTTAACAGTGGGGAATTTTATAAAAATATTTCCAGAATTAATTCTTATATTTAACATTTACTTATCCATTTTTAAACACCATTTAAACACTAAATATGTCGTAAATACCAAACGATCTTAGAAAAATCCCAAAATTCTCCTGGATGTCCCCTGCCATCCACATAGTCCCCTGTAATTTTTCCAAAACCAAAATCTTTTTTTAAATGCCATTTTCACTAAAATCGAGCTAGAAATCCCTAGAACTCGTTTAACCGAAAAGCCTACTTATACTTCTCCAACGGACCTCAAATTTTTTGTGTGACTTATACATGATATGAAAAGCTTATCCCCAATTTTCCAGAATTTTTCATGATATTTAACTATTTTTCACCATTTTTGGCCAAAACCGAGCATTAAATTCACCAAATATTCATCCTTCATCCAAAAATTACCAAAAATTCACAGAGCTCATATTTACATGTGTTTAACACCTCTGTAAAATTTCGTGTCCTAACTCTAAACGACCAACAATCTGTCCAAAAACACATACACCGACAAAAACCGAATATACCATTCGTTTTCCGCCACTACAAGCTACAAACTCATCTTTCCGCCTTATCTATCACTAAATACAGAGCCTACAAACAACATACCACAATACCAAGCAAGTTATACTCACGATCAAGCCATTTCTTTCATGGTTACGGTTATGATATAAAAGCAAAGATTTTAACCGTAAAAATTCGTTTTTGACTCGTTTAACTCATTTCTTGGACCAAGATCCTTTGTATAACCCGTATACATCACTTGATCATGCAAGAATCGATTTCATCTCGGGTTTTCACCCATTTTTCATTTGAAACCTCATTTTCTTGAAAGAAAACCTAAGAAAGAAAGATAAACACGATTACAACTCGGTTTTTACCTTGTGTTCTTGCTTAAAAACTTGGGTTTTGGATGGATGTTGAAGGGTGTTGAGAGGATTTAGAGAGTTAAGATGTAGAAAAAAAGAAAAACGAAATGTGTATGTGTGTGCATTAGGACCGATCGGTCCAAATGGGGAGGTGGGGTGGGACCCACTTCTTCATTTCTAGCCACTCATTCCGATTTCCGTAATCTGGATAATGTTTTGGATAATCTGGTTCAGTTCGTTTTTCGGTTAAACGTCTAATTCGGCTTAAAACGAGGCCAAAATGGTTGTTTTTCGGCTAAAAATGGAATTTATATAAAACCACTTTAAAAACTTAAACCATGACTTCCGTTAACTTAAAATACCATGTTATTAATTATCGCGCATCTTTTTCGGCTTGATCGATCATCTCTTGCTCGGTTTGGTATTAAAGGTTTCGTTTAACGTACCGACGTACTATTAAATCGAAATCCTTTTTCTGTGCTTTAATCCACTTATCCCGAAGCTTTAATACTTCGTAACATCAATAAATATCATATATCTCGTCTATAATTGAACCCTCGATTCAATCGGGTTTCAATAACTATCGATCGTCTGATCGCATATTCAATACGGTGAATTATATATTCACGTACAATCAATACAATGAACCATGTATTCTCGTATAATTACCACGGTAACCCGTGTACCCGACCTTGTATATGACGTAACTAACGTCTACCGGTTAGGGTATACCTGGTTTCGTCGGAATCGTTACAGTTACGTTCACCGTTAATCGTAATCCCTTTCTTGAGCTGTGCACGGCTAACTGTATAATATTTGCATGTATCAATTTAACTATTACTATTCATGTCGTATTTCTATCTTTATATAACCCACAACGAACGGGGGTCCGAGGGCAGCGCCCCTGGCAGCGGGGTTCTAGGGGCGGCAGCCCTAGCAGGGTCCAAGGGGCAGAGCCCCTAGCTGGGGTCGAGCTGTCTTAATGGAAAAATTTTATTTCCATTAACTGTCTTAACACATTTTCCATTAGCATTTTAAATTATTTTCTAAATTGGGCTTATTTGTTTTAAATCAGATATGGGCTTTGTATTAAGTGGACTTATCTAAGTCAGGCCCAACTATCCACTAGCTGGCCCAATTGGGTTTGGGCCAAAGACCAAACAGAAACACGGTGGCCGAGATCACTAGACAAAGAACCCTTGCTGACCGAAAACATGGGTTGACCGAAAACCCATGTTTGACCGAGAACATGGATTGACCGAAAACCCATTCTGGCCGAAAACTCCTTGCAACCGAGATCTCGGGTTGGCCGAGAACTCCATAAGGTGGCCGAGAACACCCAGTGCAACTCATTTTTCAATCTTAAGATTCTGCCTTGCCCAGAGTACTAGTTTCATGGTAAAATTCATGAACTTTAACCCTTTATCATCATTATTCATACCCGATTACACCCATTACTATCAACGTTTCAAGATCAATCCCGTTTTAGGCACAAAGCTTGGACCTTTATAGGTTTAAAACGTTCTAGGCTAGATCTAGGTTTCATTTTTGAGCTGTATACTATCATTAGACCATTAGGTTCCTTTTAATCTCCAAATTTGCATTTTTATGATGTATCTAGACCCGATCTACTCTAGGGTTAAGTTTCATGGAAAAACGTTCATAAAAATGTAACCATTAAGCTTAAAACGTACCTTTATAATCCTCTCCGAACCGTGTTTAGATTGGTATGCGATCTAGGACTTGTTAGCTTGCTTGTATGATCGAAGATTCAATATTACAAAGCTTGGTTTTGGGTTCGGATGGTGGCCGGCGGCTAAGGGAGGGGTATTAGGCTTAAGTGTGTGTTTTTAACGTGTAGAGAGAATAAGATGGATAATGTGGATGGAAATGGAAAGGATTAGGGTTTAAGAGGTATTTATACTCCCTTAAGCCCATGGACCTAAGGCCCATCTTTCCTTTTTAGTCCATGATTAATTCCATTTAATTAGCATACTTATCTTTCCCTTTTACCACTTTACTTTTTACTTATTAACTCAAGTAAACTTTTCCGTCATGACGACTCAACGTACATTATTATTATTATTATTATTATTATTCGAAATTTGGGATGTTACAAGTCTTCCCTCCTTAAAGAGGTTTCGTCCCCGAAACCTAACTATTACATAAACAGGTTAGGGTAAAACTTGCGCATCTCATCCTCAGCTTCCCAAGTAGCATCTGATCCCTTACGATGCATCCAAATCACTTTCACCAAGGGGATAACCTTGTGACGAAGTTGCTTCTCCTTTCGATCAACTATCTTTATCGGTTGCTCAATGTAGTTCAATTATTTATCAACCTCGATGTCCATTAATGGCACGTAAGACGTGTCATCAACTAGACACTTCCTCAGATGAGAAACATGGAAGGTTGAATGAATTCCTTTTAACTCATTAGGTAAATCCAGCTTATAAGCCACCTCTCCCACGCGATCTATAATCTTAAACGGTCCAATATACCTCAGACTCAACTTCCCCCTCTTCCTGAAACGAATGATTCCTTTCCAAGGCGAGACCTTGAACATCACATTGTCACCAACGTTAAACTCAATCGGTCGTCGCCGCTTATCAGCATATGACTTTTGCCTGTCTTGAGCAGCTTTCATTCTAGCATTAATCTGATCGAGTTTTGAGGATGTTTCTTGAACAACTTCTAGGCTTCCCATTTTCTTCTGACCAATCTCTCCCCAACATACGGAAGTTCTACATCATCTACCATAGAGCATTTCTAACGGTGGCATACCAATACTAGAATGGTAGCTGTTGTTATAGGAGAACTCTGCTAGGTGCATATGATCATCCCGAATCCCACCAAAGTCTAAAACACAAGCACGTAGCATATCCTCAAGGGTTTGGATCATCCTTTCAGACTGTCCATCGGTTTGAGGATGATACGCCGTACTAATGTTCAATCTCGTTCCCATGGCTTCATGGAATTTTCTTCCAAAACCTCGAAGTAAACCGTGTATCTCTATCTGACACGATCGACAACAGCACACCGTGCTTAGACACAACCTCCTTTATGAACAAGCTTGCTAATGTTTCTGACGAGATAGCCTCTCGTATGGGCAGAAAGTGAGCACTCTTGGTCAAACGGTCCACAATCACCCAGATGGTATCATGATGCTTAGTTGTACGAGGTAGCTTAGTTATGAAATCCATGGTGATGTGTTCCCACTTCCATTCAGGTATCTCCAAAGGTTGCATCTTCCCATAAGGCTTCTGGCGTTCATCCTTGACTGGTAAACAAGTTAAGCACTTACTAACATAATCTACTACATCATTCTTCATTCCTGGCCACCAGTAGTCTCTCTTCAAATCCTGGTACATCTTTGTAGCTCCTGGATGAATCGAATATCTTGACTTATGAGCTTCATCTAAGATTCGACCTCTGAGATCTCCATGGCGTGGGATGAACATACGGTCAAACCTAGTCTTAACACCATGAGTGTTTTCCATTAGCTCATCTTGTTGGCCGTAAAATCTTTCCTTCTTTACTAACTTCTTGTCTACTAACACTTCTGACTGCACCTTGATGATTTCTTCGAAAAGTTTTGAGTTCATAATCAGCTGGTATGACTTTACTGTTGCAAGGACATCCTCATTCTTACGACTTAGCGCGTCAGCGACCACATTAGCTTTACCGAGATAGTATTTAATGTCGTAGTCAAAATCCTTAATCAACTCCAACCATCTTCTCTATCTCATGTTCAATTCCTTCTATTCGAAGAAGTACTTTAGACTCTTATGATCGGCGTAAATGGTACACTTTGTGACACCCGGTAATTTCCCAACCCCTTAAACCAAGTAATCAACCTAATTATTAGGTAATTATGTTATATGCGCCTTGCGCGAGCGCGCCATATTAGAATCAGCGCGTGCATATGTTATATGCGCCTTGCGCGAGCGCGCCATATTAGAATCAGCGCGTGCATTTGTTAAGTGCGCCCTGCGCGAGCGCGCTATGTTAGAGTCAGCGCGGGCATTTGTTATGTGCGCCCTGCGCGAGCGCGCCATGTTAGAACCAGCATGGGCATGTGTTATATGCGTCATGCGCGGATGTTTTGGCTTTATGTTTTCATATAACTTAACTTTTTGTCATGGGTGGACGCCCCGCCTGATGCTAAGGCGGGTGCATCCCAAATCATTTATGCGCGTGCGGAAAGGGGGCTAACCTCCCCGCATGGCGGGAACATTGAGAGCTAGTTTGTCTGAAGCTCCAGGATGGAATTGACTTCAACATAACTGATCACTATGTTGAAATACCAAGACCTCATGGAGAATCTACAAATGAAACTCAACGTCCCTGACTACGAGAAGGTTACGCACCTACCCGCAGCAAAGAAACAGCCTACACGCAGAAGGCTATACGCACAAAGCTATACGCACAAAACACTTAAGTCTCAAATGTAAGGGGATTTCCCCCGCCCAGAAGGGACCAGTAGCGTGTTTCAGAGATTTTTACCTTTTGACTGCACACTGACAACAGTACCAGGAAAAGTATACTATAACACGAAAAGTCAGCTGTCAGCCGTACCTACTCCCACCAACCACAGTTCTGCATGTCCTGTCAAAATCAATCAGAATCTTTTCTTAACCACTCCCTAGGATCATCACCCCCCATCCCTAAATAAATAATAATAAATCCCATACTTTATCATCATTACACCTAGATATGAAAAGATTACAATCCCCTAAAGCAAGGGATTGTGTTCCCTTGAGTTTGCCTATAAATATGTAACCTAAATTATCACCCAAACACACTTCGAACTCTTAAAACTGCAAATCAGCATCCGTTTCATTTCTGTTCCTGTACTAGGTAAGCCGAGAATTATAACCTTGAGATCTACTTTCCAACCCTTATAATCTCTGATTTCTTGACCTTAATATATGTATTTCTTGTTATTTAATCATATTCTAGACTTTCAATTTCGAGCCTAACACCAAGAAACCTGAATCTCGATTAGTCTCTTAACAAGAATCACAGGTGAGTCTCACAGCCCCTATTTTCACTATTTTCACTGTTTTTAAACTATTTTCGGGGCGAGGGACACGTACTTAAACTATGCTTTATCATGGTACTTTTACAAGTAATGCAATCAATTATGCGTTTACACTATGTTTCCTTATGGTATATTTACGAGCAATGCAAACGGTTATCTATGGTTTTCGATGTAAGTGCGCAAGATTCGAGTAAGTGATCACTTTACCATTGGAACACTAAGGGTAGGGACTGCTGGTTTGATCAACCCACTCTTAGGGGTCGCACCTCTTTGCATGGACGAGTGCCTAGTATGGTCATGGGGCAGTACTATGGGATTGAGCCCGCTCGTAGGGGTCGCACCTCTTTGCATGGACGAGCGCGTTGTTTTCCGGCACAACGTCCGCGCGTAACCCGCGGGACGGTATTATTAATTCCCTCGTAGTGGCAGCGCCACTTTGCATAGACGAGCACGTTTTTCAGAGATGTCCGCGCGTAACCCGCGGGACGGTATTACTTTATTTTGCTCGTTGTGGCAGCGCCACTTTGCATAGACGAGCACGTTTTCCAGAAATGTTCGCGCGTAACCCGCGGAACGGTTTTATCATGAATATGTTATCAGAACTATGTTTCACAAAGCATGTGTTTTATGATGTTATCAGAAATATGTTTCAATATGGTTGTATCAAGATTATGATGCAATACGATTTATTAAGTTACTAAAACTTGTGAACTCACTCAGTTTATACTGATTCAAATGTTTTTACGTGTCTTTCAGGAGACAACTAGGTAGCGCATGGAGTCACACATAGAGCACCTCACGCAGAACATCTAAAGTTAGCTTTTTGGAAGATTTTGGTTCTATCCCTTCGACGCGCGCGGTTGTTCCCGCCGTGTGAGGGGATATAGCGCGGAAATCTTCAATGATTTTCATACTTGGATGTTTTTATGTAATTCTAAAACAATGTAATGTGTTTTGTACAAAACATTTCATGTGCAATGGAAATTTTACTTTGAATGTTTGCAATGACCCGTGCTTAATTATTAATCCCCACTCGCGCGCGCCCGGCCGTTTCCGCCGTTCGGGGCCGGGTGTGACAGATTGGTATCAGAGCACTGGTTATAGCGAACTAGGAAAAGAAGTTTTAACCTAGACTATAACCGTCGGGGAATCGCACGAAGTATTTTTCAAAGAAAATATTTTCAAAAGAAAAACCACACACACACTTAGGAACACGGGTCACACAATGTCTAGTGAACATTAAGGATAAAAACACTATGTGCTCAGGGTACATGCGCTAAGTTTGTTATATTTTCTCTTTTTAAGAACGAGAATGCTTCCAACCAGAGCCAAGGGAATTACCATGACACCTGAGGAACTCGCAGAAATAATCGCGCTTGCGATCGCGACACATGAGGCCAGCAAGGCCGAATCAAGTCAGGGTCGTCAAGAGACCGGAACCCCAGAACCCGAATCAGGAGCTTTGGACAAAGGATGCTCCTATAAGACATTTATGGCCTGTAAGCCTTGGCCATTCAAGGGCACAGAAGGGGCCATTGGGCTCTACAACTGGATTGACAAGATGGAGACAGTTCTCTCCATTAGCGGATGTAGTGAGAACCAAAAGGTCCTTTACGCGACCTGCATGTTTCAAGAAGCGGCCTCGTCTTGGTGGAAGCTTCAAACGAAAACATTGGGGCGAGAAGTTGCTCTCCACAGGACCTGGGAGGAGCTGAAGGAGATGATGATGAAAAAGTTCTGCTCTCGCGCCGAGATTCAGAGTCTACAGCAGGAATTTTGGAACCACACCATGGTCGGAACTGATATCGACGCCTACAACAACCGGTTCAACGAGCTCTGCCAGTTGGTGCCAGACATGGCAAACACGGAGAGAAGAAGATCGAGAGGTATATCTTTGGGTTACCTCATGTTGTTAGGGTTCCGCTCAACGCCGCAGCGCCTCCAACCTTTGATGAGGCAGTAGCACGGGCCATCACCCTTACAAGGGATACGGTCCGTGCGGGCATATTGACTGCGCGCGGAAACGAGCAGCGAACCTCTGATCCCAAGAGGAAATGGAACTCTCACCACCGAGGGTCCGACTCCAAGCAGCCACCGTTCAAGAAGCAAGAGAGCGTAAGGGCTTACGCGATTCAAGCCGCGGAGCCACCGCGAAAAGGGTACAGCGGGCCTCGCCCATGGTGCAGCAGATGCAAGTATCACCACGAGGGTGAATGCACAAGAATCGAATGCGCCAAATGTGGCAGACCAGGGCAAAAAACGATGAATTGCCGTATCAGAGAAGCTGGAGCGAGCGACAACTGCTACGCATGCGGGAAGCCAGGGCATTTTAGTCGGGATTGCCCGCAAAAGGGAAACCAAGCTCGCGGGAGAGCTTTTGTGATCGGCGCGGGCGAAGCAAAAGAAGAGCCGAATGTAGTAACTGGTACGTTTCTACATAACGACCATTTTGCATCTGTCTTATTTGATACTGGCGCTGACCTAAGTTTCATATCCACTGAGTTTAAAAACTCCCTAGGCCTAGCGACCAGTAGGCTAGACATACCTTATACTATAGAACTAGCCAATGGTAGACAGTTGTGCGCGAACGAAAGGACTGAGCAATGTGTATTAGTCATGGGAAGTCACGGGTTCAATATTAACTTGTTGCCAATAGACTTGGGAAGTTTTGACATTGTGGTAGGCATGGATTGGTTAGTCGAGAACCACGCAGAGGTTATTTGCCATGAGAAGCAGGTTCGGATCCCACTGTTGAACGGAGAAACTTGGTAATTCAAGGGGAAAGAAGTGGAGTGGCGACGAAACTCATTTCGTGTCTAAAGGCGCGCAAGTGCCTGAGGAAAGGATGCTACGCCTTCCTGGCGCATGTAGTAGAGAAGAAAGGAGATGAGCGAAGGATTGAAGACTTACCAGTAGTGCGCGAATTTCCAGAAGTTTTTCCTGAAGATTTTCCCGGATTACCGCCGCCGCGACAAGTCGAGTTTCGAATTGATTTGGTCCCAGGAGCTGCGCCAGTGGCTCGAGCGCCCTATCGATTAGCTCCATCTGAGATGCAAGAGCTATCCAATCAGTTGCAGGAACTATTGGATAAGGGTTTCATACGCCCAAGCTTTTCACCTTGGGGAGCTCCAGTACTGTTTGTAAAGAAGAAGGATGGTTCATTCAGAATGTGTATTGACTACAGGGAGCTGAACAAGCTGACAGTCAAGAATCGGTACCCCTTACCGAGGATTGACGACTTATTTGACCAATTGCAGGGATCCACCAACTTAGATCTACGGTCAGGATACCACCAACTTAGGGTCCATGAGGAAGACGTGCCGAAGACAGCCTTCCCAACTAGATACGGCCATTATGAGTTCTTAGTGATGCCTTTCGGGCTAACTAATGCGCCGGCCGTATTCATGGATCTGATGAACCGTGTGTGCAAACCATACTTGGATAAGTTTGCGATTGTATTTATAGATGATATTCTGATTTACTCTCGGACCAAGGCCGAGCATAAGCAACACCTGAGATTGATTTTGGAGTTACTGAAGAAAGAAAAGTTGTATGCAAAGTTTTCTAAATGTGAGTTTTGGCTTAGAGAAGTTCACTTTCTCGGTCACGTTGTAAACAAGAAAGGAATACACGTCGATCCCTCCAAAGTCAAAGCCATCGAGAATTGGGAAGCGCCAAAAACACCAACTGAGGTGAGGCAATTCCTAGGACTAGCTGGCTACTATCGACGTTTCATTGAGAACTTCTCCAAGATAGCTTTACCTCTGACCGCGCTAACCCAGAAAGATAAGAAGTTTGATTGGGGCGAAAACCAGGAAGCAGCGTTTCAAATGTTAAAGCAAAAGTTATGTAGTGCGCCAATTTTATCTCTGCCCAAGAGGACGGATGATATCGTCGTCTACTGCGACGCTTCACATCAAGGACTCGGATGTGTCCTTATGCAGAGAAACAAAGTCATAGCGTATGCCTCGCGTCAACTCAAGGTCAATGAAAGGAACTATACAACGCACGATCTGGAACTTGGAGCAGTTGTTTTCACGCTAAAGATTTGGCGCCATTATCTTTATGGTACAAAGTGTTTGATTTTTACGGACCACAAGAGCCTTCAACACATATTTGATCAGAAGGATTTAAACATGAGGCAACGAAGATGGGTTGAGTTATTGAATGATTATGATTGTGAAATAAAGTATCATCCTGGAAAGGCGAATGTGGTAGCAGACGCTCTAAGTAGGAAAGAGCAAGCAAGGACGCTACGAGTTAAGGCTCTAAGATTGACCATTCGCGCAGATCTCACCACCCGCATCCGAGAAGCTCAACAAGAAGCCTTGAAACCAGAGTTTGTCAAGAACGAATCCCTTAGGGGTATGAATAAGAATTTGGAACTCAAAGAAAACGACACTCGATATTTTTCTAACCGCATATGGGTCCCTCTCAAGGGAGGATTGCGCGAGCAAGTGTTAAACGAAGCTCACAAGACGCGATATTCAATACATCCTGGCGCAGACAAGATGTATCAAGATGTTAAAGCGCTGTATTGGTGGCCCTATCTGAAGGGCGACATCGCGACGTATGTCAGTAAGTGCCTGACGTGTTCAAAGGTGAAGGCTAAATATCAGAAACCGTCGGGGTTGCTTCAACAGCCAGAAATTCCCATGTGGAAGTGGGAACAAATCTCTATGGACTTCATTACCAAACTGCCAAGGACACCCAGGGGTTACAACACGATTTGGGTTATAGTAGACCGGCTAACTAAGTCAGCACACTTCCTGCCGATCAAGGAAACCGATAAGATGGAAAAGTTAGCCCGATTGTATATTCGAGAAGTAGTTTCAAAACATGGAGTCCCGGTGTCCATCATTTCTGATAGAGATAGTCGGTTCACCTCAAGATTTTGGAGATCGTTGCAAGGGCCTTTAGGTACTCGTCTTGACATGAGTACAGCTTATCATCCCCAAACGGATGGACAAAGTGAGCGAACAATCCAGACATTGGAAGATATGCTGCGCGCGTGCGCGATCGATTTCGGAGGTAGCTGGGATACTCATCTCCCATTGGTTGAATTTTCATACAACAACAGTTATCATACAAGCCTCAAGGCTGCGCCGTTTGAAGCCCTGTATGGGCGCAAGTGTAGGTCCCCGCTGTGTTGGGCTGAAGTGGGTGACAAACAAATGACTGGCCCAGAATTGATCCAAGAAACGACGGATAAGATTTTTCAGATACGGGATCGCCTTAAGGCAGCGCGCGACAGACAGAAAAGCTATGCTGATATGAAAAGAAAACCATTGGAATTTCAAGTAGGGGATAAAGTGCTTTTGAAAGTCTCTCCATGGAAAGGAGTCCCCCGTTTCGGCAAGCGAGGAAAGTTGAATCCGCGATACATCGGACCATTTGAGATCCTGGAAAGGATCGGTCCAGTTGCTTATAAGCTCCAATTACCCGCCGAACTTAGTGGAGTTCATGACACGTTTCATGTATCCAACCTCAAGAAGTGCTTATCTGATAAAACGTTAATTCTACCGTTGGACGAGATTCATATCGACAAACAACTACACTTCGTAGAAGAGCCTATAGCAGTAACCGATTGGAAAGAACAAAAGTTGCGAAGAAGTCGAATCAAGTTGGTAAAGGTTCAATGGAACTCGAGGCGTGGGCCTGAATTCACTTGGGAAAGAGAAGACCAAATGCGCAAGACATACCCACACCTCTTTCAAAGCATGGCTTCAGCCAGCAACGTCTCCTAAATTTCGGGACGAAATTCTTCTAACAGGGGGAGAATGTGACACCCGGTAATTTCCCAACCCCTTAAACCAAGTATTCAACCTAATTATTAGGTAATTATGTTATATGCGCCTTGCGCGAGCGCGCCATATTAGAATCAGCGCGTGCATATGTTATATGCGCCTTGCGCGAGCGCGCCATATTAGAATCAGCGCGTGCATTTGTTAAGTGCGCCCTGCGCGAGCGCGCTATGTTAGAGTCAGCGCGGGCATTTGTTATGTGCGCCCTGCGCGAGCACGCCATGTTAGAACCAGCATGGGCATGTGTTATATGCGTCATGCGCGGATGTTTTGGCTTTATGTTTTCATATAACTTAACTTTTTGTCATGGGTGGACGCCCCGCCTGATGCTAAGGCGGGTGCATCCCAAATCATTTATGCGCGTGCGGAAAGGGGGCTAACCTCCCCGCATGGCGGGAACATTGAGAGCTAGTTTGTCTGAAGCTCCAGGATGGAATTGACTTCAACATAACTGATCACTATGTTGAAATACCAAGACCTCATGGAGAATCTACAAATGAAACTCAACGTCCCTGACTACGAGAAGGTTACGCACCTACCCGCAGCAAAGAAACAGCCTACACGCAGAAGGCTATACGCACAAAGCTATACGCACAAAACACTTAAGTCTCAAATGTAAGGGGATTTCCCCCCCCCCCCCAGAAGGGACCAGTAGCGTGTTTCAGAGATTTTTACCTTTTGACTGCACACTGACAACAGTACCAGGAAAAGTATACTATAACACGAAAAGTCAGCTGTCAGCCGTACCTACTCCCACCAACCACAGTTCTGCATGTCCTGTCAAAATCAATCAGAATCTTTTCTTAACCACTCCCTAGGATCATCACCCCCATCCCTAAATAAATAATAATAAATCCCATACTTTATCATCATTACACCTAGATATGAAAAGATTACAATCCCCTAAAGCAAGGGATTGTGTTCCCTTGAGTTTGCCTATAAATATGTAACCTAAATTATCACCCAAACACACTTCGAACTCTTAAAACTGCAAATCAGCATCCGTTTCATTTCCGTTCCTGTACTAGGTAAGCCGAGAATTATAACCTTGAGATCTACTTTCCAACCCTTATAATCTCCGATTTCTTGACCTTAATATATGTATTTCTTGTTATTTAATCATTTTCTAGACTTTCAATTTCGAGCCTAACACCAAGAAACCCGAATCTCGATTAGTCTCTTAACAAGAATCACAGGTGAGTCTCACAGCCCCTATTTTCACTATTTTCACTGTTTTTAAACTATTTTCGGGGCGAGGGACACGTACTTAAACTATGCTTTATCATGGTACTTTTACAAGTAATGCAATCAATTATGCGTTTACACTATGTTTCCTTATGGTATATTTACGAGCAATGCAAACGGTTATCTATGGTTTTCGATGTAATTGCGCAAGATTCGAGTAAGTGATCACTTTACCATTGGAACTCTAAGGGTAGGGACTGCTGGTTTGATCAACCCACTCGTAGGGGTCGCACCTCTTTGCATGGACGAGTGCCTAGTATGGTCATGGGGCAGTACTATGGGATTGAGCCCGCTCGTAGGGGTCGCACCTCTTTGCATGGACGAGCGCCTTGTTTTCCGGCACAACGTCCGCGCGTAACCCGCGGGACGGTATTATTAATTCGCTCGTAGTGGCAGCGCCACTTTGCATAGACGAGCACGTTTTTCAGAGATGTCCGCGCGTAACCCGCGGGACGGTATTACTTAATTTGCTCGTAGTGGCAGCGCCACTTTGCATAGACGAGCACGTTTTCCAGAAATGTTCGCGCGTAACCCGCGGAACGGTTTTATCAGGAATATGTTATCAGAACTATGTTTCACAAAGCATGTGTTTTATGATGTTATCAGAAATATGTTTCAGTATGGTTGTATCAAGATTATGATGCAATACGATTTATTAAGTTACTAAAACTTGTGAACTCACTCAGTTTATACTGATTCAAATGTTTTTACGTGTCTTTCAGGAGACAACTAGGTAGCGCATGGAGTCACACATAGAGCACCTCACGCAGAACATCTAAAGTTAGCTTTTTGGAAGATTTTGGTTCTATCCCTTCGACGCGCGCGGTTGTTCCCGCCGTGTGAGGGGATATGGCGCGGAAATCTTCAATGATTTTCATACTTGGATGTTTTTATGTAATTCTAAAACAATGTAATGTGTTTTGTACAAAACATTTCATGTGCAATGGAAATTTTACTTTGAATGTTTGCAATGACCCGTGCTTAATTATCAATCCCCACTCGCGCGCGCCAGGCTGTTTCCGCCGTTCAGGGCCGGGTGTGACAGACTTAGTACCATACAGATAATGTCTCCATATCTTAAGAGCATGCACTACCGCTGCTAGCTCTAAATCATGTGTCGGGTAAGTACTCTCATGAACTTTCAACTTTCTAGACGCATAGGCTATCACTTTTCCTCGTTGCATCAACACGCAACCTAACCCACGATGCGAAGCATCAGTGCAAACTACCAAGTCCTCGTCACCATCGGGTAAAGCAAGAATTGGAGCTTGCGTGAGTATCTTCTTTAACTCCTGAAAAGCTTCTTCTTGAAACTTAACCCAACTGAATACTATCGACTTTCGAGTCATACAGGTCAACGGTGCGGCTATCTTGGAGAAACCTTCGATGAATCTCCTATAGTAGCCAGCTAACCCTAAGAAGCTTCTTATATTAGTCGGATTCTGTGGAGTCTTCCAGTTAGTTATCGCTTCAATATTAGTTGGGTCCACGGTAATCCCTTCAGGATTAATCACGTGACCTAGAAATTGTACTTCTCACAACCAGAACGCGCATTTCGAAAACTTAGCATACAACTTCTCTTTCTTCAAAGTCTCCAATACCTCTTTCAGATGCTCAGCATGATCAGTCTCGCTCTTTGAATAAATCAATATATCTTCGATGAAGACAATAATTGACTTATCCAACATTGGCCGACACACCCTATTCATCATGTCCATAAATGCTGCAGGAGCATTTGTTAAAACGAATGACATTACGAGGAACTCGTAGTGTCCATACCGCGTTCGGAACGCTGTCTTAGGTATGTCTGCCTCTTTCACCTTTAGCTAGTGATAGCCTAATCTAGGATCTATTTGTGAGAACCAACTTGAACCTTGCAGTTGATCAAATAGATCGTCAATCCTTGGTAAAGGATATCTATTCTTTACCGTAAACTTATTCAACTCGCGATAGTCTATGCACATTCTCATGCTTCCATCCTTCTTCTTCACAAATAACACCGGTGCGCCCCACGAGGAAACACTTGGTCTAACAAAACCTTTGTCGAGGAGTTCTTGCAGTTGGGACATTAATTCTTTCATCTCGGATGGTGCTAGGCGGTAAGGTGCTTTCGCGACGGGTTGGGCTCCTGGTACTAAGTCTATCTGGAATTCTATCTCTCGCTCCGGTGGCAACCTAGGAAGATCCTGAGGGAATACTTCTGGGTAGTCGCGCACGATAGGAACATCTTTCATCTCTTTTTTCTTGGCCGTAGCGTTGACAACATACGCCAGGTAGGCACCGCATCCACGTCGTAATAAACCTTCGGCTTTTATCATCGAAATGACATTAAGCCCAGAACTTTCCTTATCACCATAAACCATCATCGTACTACCATCCAAGGACTTTAGCCTTATTATCCTACTCTTACACACTATTTGAGCTTCATACTCAGACAACCAATCCATTCCCAAAACCACATCGAACCCTTCCAAGGTCATAACATACAAGGTAACAGGGAACTCGTGTCCCTCTAACTCTATCTTAGAGTCCTTAACCATTTTCATTATTTTAATCGAAGTGTCACTAGCGGTTTCTACTATAAAAGGTTTAGACACTCGACAACTTTTCATTTTAGCTAATTTAGTAAATGGCGTGGCTACGAAACTTTTGTTCGCACCTGAATCAAACAATACTGAAGCAGAATTTCCGTTTACTAGAAACGTACATGTGACGACATCTAGAATCTGCTTGGGTTGTTCTTGAGTCAGCATGTAGGCTCTAGTTTTTGGCCTAGTTTGATCGGCATCTTTCTTCCCACTACCTCCAGCTTCGCCCTCAGTACACTCCCTAGCAAAGTGACATGTCTTGCCACACTTGTAACACGCGGGCTTAGCATGGCAGTCCTGAGCAAAATGCCACATCTTACCACATTTGTAACAAGCATTAGATCCTACTCTGCATTCCCCTCCATGGGACTTCCACACTTATGGCACACATCAGAACCAGTGCCCCATTTGCACTAACCACCGTGCATCTTACCACAAGTCCTACACGACCTCTTCTCCCTCACCTTCTGCTTCTTATCATTGGGGTTCCATGTCTGAGTACCGGGTCGCTTGGCAGGAACAACCCATTTCTTATCTTTCTTCTCTTCTTCTACAACAACATCATCTGTAGCCAGGTCTGCATAAACCATCTCTGCGAGTTCGACAACAGAGTCAAAGGTAGCAGATTTACTTGCCCGGACCAGTATGCAGACTTTTTGTGGCAACCCCCTCACATAGAACTTGATTCTCTTAGCTTCGGTGTTAACCATATCAGGTACCAACCTAGACATTCGGATGAACTCAGTGGTATACTCACGATGTGTCATCGTTCCAGCTTTCAAGTTCAGAAACTTCATCTCCACCCTCTCAACTTCTGCGTCTGCACAGAACCTCTTCATCACTAACTCCTTCAGATCCTCCCACTTCATGGCCTTAATCTCTTCCCGAGTCTTTCTCTGCTCCATACTTTCCCACCAATTCATCGCCTCCTCTTCAAACGATTGGGTGGCATAACCGACAGCTTGATCGGGGCGACACTCGCTAATGCGGATAATTTTATCCATGGCGGTTATTCATTGAAGGGTAGCGATTGCGTCTCCCAAGCCAGTCAGCTTCGGCGGGTCACATCCTTTAAAGGACTTATAGTTGCACCCACCTCGGCCTCTTTTCCTGTCATCAGCCTTCACAGACTTAACCACACTCGAGGCATCTCTTTCTTCTTGATCATCTTTCCTACCACCTCATCTCTCTCCTTCACCTGTTCTTTCACGGCCTCCAGCAGACCCCTCTGGGTTCAAGTTCTTCACTGCAGTGGCTACAGCTTGTGCAATAGCTGCTTGGATTAAGGGATCGAGTTAGACTCCTTCATTGTTCTTAGGGTTTCTTTCTGCTGCGCTCCCTTCATCTCCTGTGTTGGAAGCTGTCTCTACCGAAGGTTGTTGGACTCGACTAGGCCTGCCACGACGCCCAGTGCGGCCTCCTGCTCCAACAACTGCTCTAGATCTAGCCATCGTATTCTGGAAGGGAAAACACAAATGTTATCACTCAAGGAACTATTTAGTACAAGGATAGTAAGGCTAACAGGTAATAACAGTGGCCAGCTGTGATTAGCTGATCACGTTACTTTCCATGTCCTATACACTTCCTCTTTTGAGTCTATTAGTGCTGATTCTACTCTAAACAGTTAATCAAGCGAACAATCAATTAATCCTATCCGTAACATTCAAATAGTTAACCATACACTAAGCTAACATTAACATACATAGTTAACCATACACTTTACCTTTACTGAGCTTGTTTGAGTGACACATGGCATTCTTGAACTAGCATCTTCTTACTTTTCTTACTTAAATCCCATTCTCTGCTCGAGTCTAAGCATATAGGAAGCTTAAATCTCTCGAACTTTGCTCTAATACCAACTTGTAAGGCCCCATTACTGGTGCCCTACATTTTGTGTTGGATTTACTCGTAAACGTAGTTCTAAAATCAGAGTTATTTAAAAACTTTCGCGGAAAAATAAAATAGTCAACCATTCGTTACATTCATCCATAATTTTGTCATCTTAAAACATAACATAAAACATAGTGTCAAAACATCACGAAAAATCTTCAGATGCCAGCCTCTTCAGTATTTCCATGTGTCTTCCTCAAGCCAGCTGTCTTAGTCGATTAGCCTGCGTGCATGCTAAAAGTCAGCTACGCTGAGTGAGTTCTAGTTAATCAGGCAACAAACAATACATTCACATGTTTACACATGTACCTTCCTATTATCTTACTTACTTACATACTTAGGTACTTTCATCCTTTCTTTCATATTAACATACGTACTCTCATTCATACACATACATTTTAAAGAGCCTTCCGCCCTATAACCTTCGCCGATATTATTAGGGTCGATCCCTTACATTCGCCGATATTATTAGGGTCGGTTCCCTACATTCGCCGATATTATTAGGGTCGGCTCCCTACATTCGCCGACATTATTAGGGTCGGTTCGCTACATTCGCCGACATTATTAGGGTCGGTTCCCTGCATTCGCCGACATTATTAGGGTCGATTCCCTACATTCGCCGACATTATTAGGTTCGGTTCCCTTGTTCTATCTATACCTTTCGTACCTTTCTATACATTTATAATTATAACTTTCATACGTCCATACATCATCTATACATCATATATATGTCAATCATATCTTTTTACTATCCCTTGACGGCACATGCAATATCCGAAGATCGTTCATGCATCGTCAAGCATTCATTCATACATAAATCACATAAGGCATACACTTACCACTTAAGGTAAGTGTATTAACTAATCACATCGAGTATTCACACAGCCCCGAAAACATAACAAGGAAATGGGGCTAGAAAATCACTTGAATGCGGTTACGTTCACTGTTAATCGTAATCCCTTTCTTGAGCTGTGCACGGCTAACTTTATAATATTTTTATGTATCAATTTAACTATTACTACTCATATCGTATTTCTATCTTTATATAACCCACAACGAACGGGGTTCCGGGGGCAGCACCCCTGGCAGCGGGTTTCTAGGGACGGCAGCCCTAGCAGGGTCCAAGGGGCAGAGCCCCCTAACCAGTTGAGCTGTCTTAATGGAAAAATTTTATTTCCATTAACTGTCTTAACACATTTTTCATTAGCATTTTAAATTATTTTCTAAATTGGGCTTATTTGTTTTAAATCAGATATGGGCTTTGTATTAAGCGGACTTATCTAAGTCAGGCCCAACTATCCACTAGCTGGCCCAATTGGGTTTGGGCCAAAGACCAAACAGAAACAGGGTGGCCGAGATCTCTAGACAAAGAACCCTTGCTGACCGAAAACATGGGTTGACCGAAAACCCGTGTTTGACCGAGAACATGGGTTAACCGAAAACCCATTCTGGCCGAAAACTCCTTGCAACCGAGATCTCGGGTTGGCCGAGAACTCCATAAGGTGGCCGAGAACACCCAGTGCAACTCATTTTTCTATCTTAAGATTCTGCCTTGCCCAGATTACTTGTTTAATGGTAAAATTCATGAACTTTAACCCTTTATCATCATTATTCATACCCGATTACACCCATTACAATCAAGGTTTCAAGATCAATCCCGTTTTAGGCACAAAGCTTGAACCATTATAGGTTTAAAACGTTCTAGGCTAGATTTAGGTTTCATTTTTGAGCTGTATACTATCATTAGACCATTAGGTTCCTTTAATCTCCAAGTTTGCATTTTTATGATGTATCTAGACCCGATCTACTCTAGGGTTAAGTTTCATGGAAAAACGTTCATAAAAATGTAACCATTAAGATTAAAACGTACATTTATAATCCTCTCCGAACCGTGTTTAGATTGGTATGCGATCTATGACTTGTTAGCTTGCTTGTATGTCACACCCGGCCCTGAACGGCAGAAACAGCCGGGCGCGCGCGAGTGGGGATTGATAATTAAGCACGGGCCATTGCAAACATTCAAAGTAAGATTTTCATTGCGCATGAAATGTTTAATACAAATACATTACATTGTTTAAAAATTACATAAAAACATCCATGTATAAAAACTGTTGAAGATTTCCACGCCATATCCCCTTGCGCGGCGGGAACAACCGCGCGCATCGAAGGGATAGAACTAAAATCTTCCAAAAAGCTAGTTTTAGATGTTCAGCGTGAGGTGCTCTAAGTGTGACTCCATGCGCTACCTAGTTATCTCCTGAAAGACACGTAAAACATTTGAATCAGTATAAACTGAGTGAGTTCACAAGTTTTAGTAACTTGATAATTCGTATTGCATCATAGTCTTGATAAAAATCATTCTGAAACATAATTCTGATAGCATCATTACAACACGTGCTTAGTAAAACATAGTTCTGATAACATATTTTGATAAAATCGTTCCGCGGGCTACGCGCGAACATTTCTGGGAACCGTGCTCGTCTGTGTAAGTGGCGCTGCCACTACGAGCGAAAAATACCGTCCCGCGGGTTACGCGCGGACACTTCTGAAAAACCGTGCTCGTCTGTGTAAGTGGCGCTGCCACTACGAGCGAATAATACCGTCCCGCGGGTTACGCGCGGACGTTGTGCCGGAAAACAAGGCGCTCGTCTGCGTAAGAGGAGCGACCTCTATGAGTGGGCTCAATCCCATAGTACTGCCCCGTGACATGCTAGGCACTCGTCTGTGTAAGAGGTGCGACCCCTACGAGTGGGTGGATCAAACCAGCAGTCCCTACCCTTAGAGTTCCAATGGTAAAGTGATCACTTACTCGTATCGCACTCTCATCGAAAACCATAGATAACCGTTTGCATTGCTCGTAAATATACCATAGTGAAACATTATTTAAACACATAAATGTTTGCATTGCTTGTAAGAGTATCATGATAAAACATAATTTAAGTACGTGTCCCTCGCCCCAAAAACAGTTTAAAAATAGTGAAAACGGTGAAAATAGGGGCTGTGAGACTCACCTGTGGTTCTTGTTAAGGGATTAATCGAGATTCGGGTTTTCTTGGTGTTGGCCTCGGAATTGAAGGTCTAGAATACGATTAAATAATAAGAAGTATATATATTAAGATCAAGAAATAGGAGAATATAAGGGTTGGAAAGTAGATCTCAAGGTTATAATCTCGGCTTACCTATTAACAGGGTCGGAAATGAAAACAACGGATGCTTGGGAGATGATTAGTGCAAGTTTGCAGTTCTTAAGAGAGAAGTTTGAAGTGTGTTTGGGTGATAATTTGGGTTACATATTTATAGGCAAGATTTAGGGAACACAATCCCTTGCTTTAGGGGATTGTAATCTTTTCATATCTAGGTGTAATGATGATAAAGTATGGAAATTATTATTATTTATTTAAAAGTGGAGGTGATTGGTCCTAGGGAGTGGATAAAAGATTCTGATTTGATTTGGACAGGACATGCAGGTCTGTGGTTGGTGGGAGTAGGGTGGCTGACAGTTGACTTTTCATGTTACAGTGTGCTTTTTCAGGTGCTTTTGTCAGTTGTACACTAAAAAGTGGAAATCTCTGAAACACGCAACTGTTTTTCATTTTTGGGCGGGAATAATCCCCTTATATCTGGAGATTAGGCTAAGTGTTCTGCGCGTATAGCTTTGTGCGCATAGCTTTCTGCGAGAAGGACATTTCTTTGCTGCGGGTAGGTACGTAACCTTCTCGCAGTCAGGGACATTGAGTTTCATTTGTAGATTCTCCAGGTGGTCTTGGTATTTCAACATAGTGATCAGTTATGTTGAAGTCAATTCCATCTTGGAGCTTCAAACAAACTAACTCTCAATGTTCCCGCCATGCGGGGATGTTAGTTCCCCTTCTGCACGCGCATAAACGATTTGGGATGCACCCGCCTTAGCATCATGCGGGACGGTTGTTGGTACATGTGTGTCAGTAGTTCATAGTCTAGCATTTGTAATCGAGTCTGTAATGTAATTATGTTTTGTTTATGATTGTTTTGTAATACGCGAAGTTGTCAACAAGTTCGCTATGGCGAACTTGTTGAATCAGCGAAGTTATGGACAACTTCGCCAATGTATAAAACTGTTTCGCTGAAACAGTTTGGAAGGTTGGTCGTTTAGGGTTTGTTTCAGTGTGTTTCATATTGTTACGTGTTATCTTCTGTAATAGTGACCGTGAGTCACGTGTTCGGTTATCAATATAACGTGGTTGATTTATTGCTCGTGTGATTCTATCTCTACACTCGTAACTACCTGCGCAGGGATTCCGCACCTGCGTTGTTAGCGATATCCCGTGTACGATCCTCCAGGAACCTACAATAGGTATCAGAGCCAATCGGCTCGATTGTGAGGTTCGGGATTTCACGCGGGTGTAGAAAACGTCTCGTTTGACCTATTCGCGGGACGTGTTTTTGTTGGGATTGAGTTTTGCTAGTGCTTGACAGTCATTTTCAAGCCTTTGCATTGATCGGGAGCTGCTGGATTGACGAAAACAGATCTGAACAAACTTCCCTGTTCATCGGGCGAAGTTACCGTTCATCGGGCGTAGTTACCATTCTTCAGGCGAAGTTGCCGTCGCTGGAATTAGGGTTTTTGGCGAAGATATAAGGATTAGCGAAGTTAACTACAACTTCGCTCACTTCATAAGTTCGCCTTAGCGAAGTTATCCGCAACTTCGCTTCATACCCAAGTTCGCTCAACTCATAAGTTCGCCAGAGCTAAGCGAAGTTATTTTTAACTTCGCCAAATTCAAGCGAATTTAAGATCTCAGCGAAGTTCTCTTTCAGCGAAGTTAACCTTCAAGCGAAGTTATTCTTAACTTCGCCTACTGAGCTGTTTTAATATTTTTTTGTTTTTCCAGGTTTTTCAGGTTTTTGCAAGGATGTCGTCGATCAACATCTCCGATTTGGTCAAGATTGAAGTAGAAGCGGGGTCTGCCACTAAGGCCCCGAGGCTGATGAAAGGAACTGACTTCGTGGCATGGAAGGATAGATTCATCCAATACATCAAATACCAGGATGCCAAAATGTGGGTGTGCATCCAGGATGGATATATCCCTCCAACTATGCAATACGAAGGCCGTGACGTAGTTAAGAAGTACAGCAAAATGGAGGACGAAGAAAAGAAAATGTACGAGGCCGAAAGCAAGGCCCATGCTGCGATAACAATGGCACTTCCTCAAGAGGTTCTCCATACGTTCCGAAAGTACACTTCTGCAAGAGAGCTTTGGGATGCTCTTGAAAATAGATTCGAGGGGAATGTGGGTATCCGTGCATCGAAGGTAAAACTTTTGAAGACCCAGTTCTCCGTCTTCAAATTTTTGAAGAACGAATCGCTGGATGATATTATCACCAGATACTATCATCTAATGACAGAGCTTAGCAATTATTCGATTGCTTACCGAGAAGAAGAGATCGTTGAAAAACTTCTCGATGCTCTCCCACCGAAGTGGGAAATGTACACCGTTCTTATGAGGGAAGACAGAGACTTTCCTAATTATGATCTTGAAACGGCAGTGAACAAGCTCAGAACTTATGAGCTTAATATGGTTCGAAAAGAAACACCTATAGATCAGATACAAGACCCTGGTATGTATGGTGCAAAGGTTAACTCAGGCTCAAGTTCGAGGCCTGAATCTGCTGCTTATTACTCTAAAGGGGAGTCAGGTTCTGACTCGTCTCATGAAGGAAACGTTTCTATAAACACGAATGGTGATGTATGTTTCATTGCTGGAGGATCTAGTACTTCAAAGCCTCAAGCATCCACAAGTAGTTTTTCTGCAAATGCATCAAGCAATAGTTATTCCAAGATGCCTATGAGTGTAAAATCTGCTGAAGAGCAGTTTGCAGTCTATGCATCATTTATTGCTTCCTACGAAAACTACATCCAGGGGAAGATTGTGGACCCTGCTGTACTAGATGAGGATTACGACCAGATCGATGCTGATGATCTGGAGGAGATGGACTTGCAATGGCAAATGGCAATGATTGTGAGGCGTGTGAAACGGTTTATGAACAAAACTGGGAGAAAGTTTGTAGGTGGTCGGCCTGGGTTCGACAAATCCAAGGTAAGGTGCTATAATTGTCAACAGTACGGGCACTTTGCCAAGGAATGCAGAAATGAGAGGGTTGAACGAGGACAAGGTCGGCCTACACAACATTCTGGAGTTAACAGAGAGATTAACGCCATGTTGACCAGAGAAGCAGGTGAGTACAACTGGAACCTGCATTCAAGTGGTTCTGGTGAGCAAGCAAACATGGCTGAGTCTGAAGCTGAAGAATGTGAGAAGGTTGAAGAAATTGAGAAAGCAAATGAAGAAGAAACCGCTTTCATGGCAAATGACAAAGATAATCGCTCCGAGGTAAGTCCTAAAACTATTTGTACTAGTTGTGAGAATTTGTCTGAGCAACTTAAAACGATAACTGATCAGTATGTCCATTTAGATGCTGACTTTAAAACTATTAAAGAAGATCACCATTTTACGAAAGCAAGAGAAACGAGTTATAAAATTAAAATAAAAGCATGTGAAAAAGATGTTCAAAGCTTAAAAATTAAACTTGCTGAGAAAATTGAAATAATTGATCTTAGTTATGAAGTTTTGGAGGAAAAAACTAAAGTGATTGCTGATCGGGATAAACAGATTGCTGACCACCAGGTAAAGGTGGTGGAACTGAACCGCAAACTTGAGCAGTTCAGGAATTCCTCGGGCATCCTTGATCACCTCGTGAGTGATCCAGGTACCTCTGCAAAGAGGGGAGGAATCGGATATCACGAAGTTCCACCACCCTTTAACCACAATTATACATATAATCCGAGTGTTCAGAAATCTGTTGATTTCGAGGTTAATCAGACAACTCCAATTAAGATTTCAAGGGTAGAATCAAGTGTTAGCTGTGGCGAAACGAGTTCGCCTGTTTCTAGTGTAAATATTTCTGTTACGAGTCCAGTCTCATCGGATTCGGATAAGTTGTCCGAATCTGGGAAGACGAAAGAGAATGTAGTGTTACCTACCGGTGGAGATAAAAATAAATCTTCTAAAAAGTGTACTCCACTCAACCCGTATGTCCCACCTTATGTGAGACGAACGGCTGGTAACACTGCCTCTACATCCAAACCAACATTTGACAAGAAATTGGAGAGTCGGTGTTGCTTTAGATGTAACAAATTAGGGCATTTAGTTGCAGATTGGCCTCTGGAGCCGAGATTCAGAGGTGTGAAGCCAAATAAAAATGAGAATAAGCGTCATTTTGTTCCTGCTAAAAATGAAAACTTTAAAAAATGCCAAAATGTAACGAATTCAAGCTTTCATAAAGACCAACCTCATTTTTACAACCAAACCTCAAGATATAACACTTTCAATTCTCAAAGGTTTGGAAGGCATTACACCCAATCTGCAAGGAGATTCCCTAACAGGACTTACAGAAATTATCCTGACGCTAACTTGAGAAAGCCAGGGTACGGGACGTATCGATCCAAGACCAATTGGTCTTGGGTCCCAAGATTCTAACTCTTTGTTTTATTGTGCAGGAACAGTTGAACAGGGCTGCAAACAATCTTTGGATTGTAGATAGCGGCTGTTCCAGGCACATGACAGGCAACAAACACTTGTTGCAAGACTTAAAACCTGTTCAGGGAGCTAGAGTTAGTTTTGCTGGTGAAAGCGGTGGAAGGATTACTGGTAGAGGGACTGTGTCGAATGGGAGAATGACACTTGAAAATGTAAACTTTGTGGAGGAATTAAAGCACAATCTGCTGAGTGTGTCGCAGATTTGTGATAAAGAATACACTGTCCATTTCACTAAGAATGAAGCGATTGTATTGAAGCCTGGTTTTCATATACCAGAAGAATGGATAGTAATGAAAGCTCCACGTGAAACGAATACATACGTGATGGATATGAGGTCTACTGAAATGGCCACCGGAGAATCCTGTTTAATGACAAAGGCAAGCGAATCAGAATCAGAATTATGGCACAGGAGAATGGGACATATTCATCTTCGTAAGATGAACTTCATTGTCAAAAATGGGCTTGTGATGGGAGTTCCCTTAAAGAGTTTTAACTTTGAAGATAAATGCATAGCGTGCAAGAAGGGAAAACAACACAAGAAAAGCCATCTCACCAAGACGATCAACTCAATTGCTGGTACTCTAGAACTACTTCATATGGATCTCTTCGGTCCGGTGAATGTACAAAGTCTAGGCGGTACTTCTTACTGCTTGGTGATAACTGATGATTACTCGCGATACTCGTGGGTATATTTTCTGAAAACGAAAGACGAGACGACTCAGATGGTGAAGAATCTAATTACAAAAGTCGAGAACGTCATGAGTAAATCAGTTAAATTCATCAGAAGCGACAATGGGACAGAGTTCAAGAACTTTGAGATGGAAATCTTTTGTCTTCAGAAGGGTATTGAGCATCAATACAGCGCTCCGTATACTCCACAACAGAACGGAGTAGCTGAAAGGAAGAACCGAACGTTGATTGAAGGAGCCAGAACTATGCTGGCAGACTCAAAGCTTCCTGTGATGTTCTGGGCTGAAGCAGTTGCTACAGCCTGCTATGTTCTGAATCGGGTGTTAACAGTTAAGAGACTTGGAAAAACTTGTTACGAGCTTATGCACGGAAGGAAGCCCAACCTGTGCGGTCTTGAACCTTTTGGGTCTCCTTGTTCGATTTTGAAGACTAATTCGAAATTTGGTGAAGTAGCTGATGAGGGAATCCTAGTCGGTTATGTTGTTGGGACTCCCAACAGACGGGTCTTCAATACGACAACTTGCAAGGTGGAGGTGGTTTGTAACACCGACATTACTAGTTACCAACCGCCAAAACCAAGCAATGGACCTGCTGAGCTGTTTGACTATGTTAAACTTTTTAAGTCGTTTAACGTACCTACTTTGGAAATTTCTGAAGAAGACGAAAGAGCAGTGACGAAGATGATATTTGATGAGGAAGAGGAGGTAGTGCAACATCAGATGACAGAAAAATCTCAGCCTTCCACATCAAACCCTATCGATACCCCTGCGGCCTCAACTGAAGATGAGTTTATTAATCCTTTTCACTCTCAGCCTGAAACTACCATAGATGAGATCTCTTCAAACTTGGAAGACAATTTGCATGTCGGTGCTGTTCCGACCACGAGAATTCACAAAGATCACCCATTGGAGAATGTTATAGGTGATGTGTCCTCTAGTGTACAAACCAGAAGTAGCTTGAATGAGCACACCTGTGTTTATACAAGCATTAAAGATACAGGTATCATGAACGAATGTTTGTACTCTTGCTTCATAAGCCAAGTCGAACCGAAGAATTATCAAATGGCTTTAAAGGACAGCTCGTGGGTCGAAGCCATGCAAGAAGAGTTGGCTCAGTTCGAAAAAATGGAAGTTTGGACTTTGGTTGAAAAACCAAAGAATGTGCATGCTATAGGCACGAAATGGGTGTTCAAGTGCAAGAGAGATGAAAAGGGGATTATCGTGAGAAATAAGGCGAGGCTGGTTGTTAAAGGTTTTAATCAGCAAGAGGGTATTGACTACAATGAGGTTTTCGCTCCTGTTGCCCGGTTAGAAGCGATTAGATTGTTTTTGGCGTTTGCTGCATCTAAAAAGATGAAGGTGTTTCAGTTGGATGTAAAGAGCGCGTTTCTTAACGGGAAAGTTGATGAGGTTGTGTTTGTTGAGCAACCTCCGGGTTTTCCTGACCCAGACTTTCCGGATCACGTATACAGGTTGAGCAAGGCGTTATATGGGTTACATCAGGCACCTCGTGCCTGGTATTCAACGTTATCAGACTACTTGCTGGAAAATGGTTTTGCAAGGGGATTGATCGACAGTACGCTGTTTGTGAAGAGAGAAGGATGTGACTTCTTACTGGTTCAAGTCTACGTGGATGATATCATTTTTGCTGCATCAAGAGTATCCATGTGTCAGGATTTTGAGGCTGTCATGAAGAATCGATTCGAGATGAGTGCTATGGGTGAACTAACCTTCTTTCTAGGATTGCAGGTTGATCAGAAGAAGGATGGGATGTTCATTCATCAAACAAAGTATGTTCATGATGTGCTGAAGAGATTCAAGATGGAGGACAGTTCTCCATATGACACCCCAATCTGCGTCAATCACAAATTGGGCGCTGAATCAGATGGTGACGCAGATGTGGACCCTACTCTGTATCGGGCGATAATAGGTTCATTAATGTATTTAACTGCTTCTAGGCCCGATATAATGTTTTCTGTTTGTCTTTGTGCTCGTTTTCAGGCAAACCCAAAGGAATCTCACATGAAAGGTGTGAAGAGGATTTTGCGGTATCTTAAGGGCAAGCCGAAACTAGGGTTGTGGTACCCAAAGGGAGGAGACGTTGAACTGGTGGCGTATACAGATTCTGATTATGGTGGATGTAATCAGAGTCGGAAGTCAACAACAGGAGGCTGTCAGTTTCTTGGAGGAAGATTAGTTTCCTGGCAGTGCAAGAAACAGACATCAGTTGCAATTTCAACATGCGAAGCTGAATACATGGCAGCATCCAACTGCTGCTCTCAGGTTTTGTGGATTCAGCAACAATTGCGCGACTATGGTCTGAATTTCTTACTTACTCCTATTTTAATTGATAACACTGCCGCCATCTCAGTAATTAACAATCCCGTGAAGCACAGTAAAACTAAGCATATTGACATTCGTCATCACTTCATACGGGATTGTGCTGAGAAGAAACTGATAAAGATCGAAAAAGTTGATACACTTGAAAATTTTGCTGACTTGTTTACAAAAGCGTTTGATAAATCCAGATTTCAAAACCTAATTGAGCTAAACGGGATGATCAATCCCGAGTAACCATGTCTTTGTTTTAAAAAAAAAAAAAAAAAAAAAAAAGGGTCATTTTTGCTTAAAATTAGTCGGTTACCTCAGTTTGATGGACATATCCTCGGATATGTTTTGGTCCTCGTTTTTCGACTTAGAAAATAAGGATAGCCATTAACCGGAAGACTGAAAGTAACCGGGGCAGCTATGACGTGTGTTCTTTCAGTTGCTGAAAATTAGTCGGTCATACTTAGTAAGAAGGACACATACTTGTATGTGGTCGGTCCAGTTGATCCATTGGATCTTCAGGATAGCCGTTTACCTGACGACTTTGATGTGACTGGGGCGATTGAAATTAAAGTTTTTTTTTGGGAAATGAAATTACTTTTCAAGTCTGTTACTTCGTAAGAAGTTCAATGCTGTGTTTAACAGAAAATTGATCCAACCTTGGAAAATGATATATATACTGATTGTGTGTGCTTAACTAGTGAAGTTATTAGGCTTAAAAGGCTTTAGAACAGTCATTGTATGTCATGGTAATTTTTATGGTGCGTAAAAGTGTATGTGATACTAACTTAAATTTACTCGAATTTACGTGGAAACTCCTTAAGAGTTTTGTATGTCTTCATACATATCTTTTCGAAGGATAGGCAGAAAAGCGACTACCCAGTCATACACGAGCCCGTAAGTTTTCTGATTCCCGTGAAGAAAGCATTTCAAGATACTGCAGTGATCCAGATTCGGGACTTGCAGTGGTTTAGTACTCCGAAGTCGATAAAAATATTTGTTTAAAAAAAAATATATATATATATATATATATATACGTGTATATTTTTAAGTACTTATGAGACATAGTAACAATCAAGACTTCTCATGTCTGGAGTAAGAAGAGAACGGGATGCAGTCAACGAGTATATACAAATTAATCAGACACTATGGGTCGAAGTCAACTCGGGGTGACTTGGGTATAGCCAAATACGCTTTGAGAATAGATAGAAGACATCATTATCTCTGAGATGTTGCCATCTTAAATTTTTGAGCTTAATTGAACCTTAATCCGTATCACAGAAACGATGAAAACCATTTACGTTATTTACATGCTTACAACCTGTGTCTCTATGTCATAATACAGCTAAACACGGATCTAAGTGACAGTCACATAGTTAGTATGATTCCTGTTGGGATCTTTTCTAAAACGTAGTGGTCCCTGACTAGACTGAAATTTGATCCCTTATTTCGTTAAAATTTTTCTAAGTTTTTTTTTGTTTTTTGTAGTTATATTATTGTATTGTTGGTTACTGGATCTTGATCATATTTGTTTAACTCTTTTTGGTAACTTATAAGGTTAAATTCAAGATTATTCAAACTTAAAGGGCTGATTTTGAAAATTACGGGCGAAGTTGTTGAATTCGGCGAAGTTGTGCTTAACTTCGCCTTGGCGAAGTTAAGCGTAACTTCGCCTGAACCAACTCTGCCCTATATAAGGGATTTTAAACAGTAACAGTATCACTTATTTTCGAAATTCCGGCGAACTTGTTACAATAACCATTATATCCGGATCTTGTTATTCACTTTCGATTTCGATCTTGTGTTCCTTGTTTCTACTATACTAGTGGTATGTGTTGTCAATATCATCCTATCTTTCTCTTTATAGTTTTACCCGGTTTGAGACCTCGGGTCGTCGAACCTTAGAAACCAAGTTTTTCGACCTCACGTTACGTGTTCATGGACGACCTTTTCGTCCTAACACCATTGAAATATGTTGGACTTCATTGTTATATCCTTAAATCGGTCCGAAACGTCGGATAGAACTTGTTTGAATCTGAACAGTCGCCGTTTCAGATTCAGGCGAAGTTAAGGTTAACGCGAAGTTATTCTCAACTTCGCCAGTGGCTTAAGTTCGCCTTCAGCGAAGTTATCCACAACTTCGCTTGAAGCTTAATTTCGCCTATGGCGAAGTTATCCATAACTTCGCCTTGAACACAACTTCGCCTATTTCAAATTTTTTATAAGATTTCAGACGAACTTACAGATGAAGCGAAGTTGTTCCCAACTTCGCCTCACCTTTAAATTCGCCTGTACATCACAACTTCGCACATGGTACACAGCGAACTTGTGAGATGGTTATATGGTCTCTAACTTGATTTGTTTTATGCAGATATGGCTGCTGATGGTGATGAGCAACGACAATTCTTTCCAGCCCATAACCAATACATCACTTTGGATCCAGACGCACGAGGCGTTGAAGACTATAGGGAGATTATCACATTTCTCCAACGATCACGAGTTTTTCACGCGATCACTAATACACTACCCATATCTCTGCCCAACATTCAAGATTTCTGGCAGACGGTGTATTATGATTGCAGACCTGAGCCTCCAGTGATGCGAGCAACTGTCAATGGTCAAGACATACAGTTTTCCTCGGAAGATATACGGTTGGCTCTGCAGTTCGGTGATGAAACGAGAGACAACCCAACGGAGTTCGTAGCTCCTTTCCGTGACGGAGCTTACTTGAGGATGGTTTATTCGGGTCCGCTGGGGGACTCGCAGAGGAGGAAAGGCTTTCTGCTGGATCAATGGCGCTTTCTGATGCATGTGTTAATAGTATGCATGTCCGGCAGAAAGGCAGGAACCGACGGGATGGGTGCGACGATGCAATCGGCTATGATTGCGCTGACTTACAACCGCAGATATTCTTTTAGTCAGCTAATCTTTTACGAGATTGATCGTCAGAGACGGGCGACGGCGCGCGAGCGATTTATTATGTATCCTCGGTTTCTACAAATGATTATTAATCATGTCGCTCCGTCTATACCGCAAAGACGCCCTATCAGATACGTTGAGTGCGTAACAAAACGTATCTTTGCTCAGTGCAGGACGTCGAGCACTCGTAGCAACCCTGAGCGGCGTCCCAGGCATACTCCACGTTTCGGGTATCTCATCAACCCGGAGTATGTTCCTGCAGGAGGGGACGAGTTCAGGGATCCGCAACCACATCAGGCGGCAGCACTTCATGCTGTATCAGCTGCGCCTGTTGTATCTTCTGCTGCTGTGCCAGCTACTATATCTCAGGCTGTGTCCACTGCTGAACAAGTTGATCTAGATGCTGCTTTTAGTGGACATGGTTTGTTTGATATGGATGTCTCGGGTCCTCAGTTTATGGATGTTACCAGAGCAGCTACTTCGGTAGCTGACTCTGATCTAGACGAGACGTTTGCTGAGGCAAGAAGACTTATGGTGTCTCGGGAACGGACTACGGGAAAGAGGCCGAGAACTGTGGAGGAGGATGAGGATGAAGTGGATGAAGAGGAGGCAGTACAGATTGTGCTAAGACGTTCAAGAAGAGAACAGAGAGGTATAGGTTCGGGAGCTGGAGAATCTTCAAGGCTAGTACGTTTTGCTCCACCTGCCTTATCTGGTATGTCTCTTATTCCTACTACAGCACAGGTTACAGCGATCGAGACGTCGGCACCAACAGTTGTGTCTCTACCACCACAACCGCTTAATCCACCGGTGGTAGTTGCACGGTTTGTGGAGTCGACCATCACTTCTACTGCAGGGTTACCAAGGGTACCACCTGCGGTCACTTCAGCTACTGATGTTCCACCAACTCCATTGCCTACTTCAGATACCGAGAGGATTCTTTCGCTAGAGCGGATTGTTACTGAACAGTCAAAGACTATTGACCGACTAGTGGAATCCAATCGACTACAAGCTGCCCTCCTGGTTGAACATGGAAGAATAATAGATGCCTTCAAGGATTACTTGGCATCTCAGGGGGAGACGACGTGTAGGGGCGATGAGTTGAGAACGAAAAGACGAGAAGATCATGACGATGATCCCAATGCACCTTCCGGTGCAGGTGATGAGCTGCCAAGAACCTCTCAGGCTCTTGGGGCTTCCACAACTGAGGGGGAGTCTACAAATGCAGCTGGTGATGATGTTGTAGTTGTGGATGACGACGCTGATGTTGAAGACGTTATCGATGCTTTGAAGGAGTTGGATGAGGAGGAGGACGATGAGTTGATGGATGATGACGACGTGTTGCCTATGGATGAGATTGAGAGGATTGGAGAACAGATTAATGTGGAAGATGTATTAGAAGAAGGTGCCAGCTGTTGAGAGATCAGAATTGGGGGATGAGAGTGTGATAGAAGATACAGTATGGGAGGAGCAGCCGAACTGGAAAGAAGGCTGTGCTCAGTGGTTTGTTAAAACCAAGAAGCCTGCAGTGCCATCGATGTTCAGAAAGACTTATAATATAAAGGGCTATGCAGAGTCAAAGAAGGGAATCATATGCTGGTTGTACGACAAAGAGCTGAAACTATTTGTGATCAAACGGTACGACGGCATTCAGTACTTTAAGAGATTGTTGAGATCTCTGAATTCCTTACCAGAATGTGAGGTGAAAGATTTAGCGAGATTGGGGCTGATCAATAGAAGCAATGATGATATGGCAAGAATCATTGAGAAGATCGAATGGAAAGAAGCCATTAAAGACAAAAAGTTTGAACTGCTAAAGCCTCAAAAAGGAAAGTTGATAGAAGACAAAGATCGTGGAATGAGAGCTGACGGCAAACCATGGATGGTTATGAAGTATAAACCAGTCCGTCATTTGAAAGAAGTACCGATGAAAGTTATGCCCAAGAACGTCCTAAAAGATTTAAAATGGTGGTACGTAGATTGCGAGACAGCTGAGGCAGTAATGGAAGATGAGGATGAACAAGAAGTACTTCGGGTTTACGACCCGATGCATCTTGTTAATCTGTCGCAGGCTGATTTGAAAGTGCTCAACGAGAAGAAGATCTTCTACATTCCTGCTTGGAAGGATCAAGCTAGGAAATATCAAGGGGTAGTGTCGGTATGTGTGAGAGAAGGGGCGCACGCGTAGAGGTGAAGATTACAAGACTCAAGATTTGAAGATCAAGATATGAAGCTACTGCCAAGGGGGAGTCTGTTGGTACATGTGTGTCAGTAGTTCATAGTCTAGCATTTGTAATCGAGTCTGTAATGTAATTATGTTTTGTTTATGATTGTTTTGTAATACGCGAAGTTGTCAACAAGTTCGCTATGGCGAACTTGTTGAATCAGCGAAGTTATGGACAACTTCGCCAATGGCGAAGTTGTCGTGTATAAAACTGTTTCGCTGAAACAGTTTGGAATGTTGGTCGTTTAGGGTTTGTTTCAGTGTGTTTCATATTGTTACGTGTTATCTTCTGTAATAGTGACCGTGAGTCACGTGTTCGATTATCAATATAACGTGGTTGATTTATTGCTCGTGTGATTCTATCTCTACACTCGTAACTACCTGCGCAGGGATTCCGCACCTGCGTTGTTAGCGATATCCCGTGTACGATCCTCCAGGAACCTACAACGGTCAACCCATTAGACAACATAAAGTTAAGTTACATGAAAACATAAAGCCAAAACACTCGCGCATGGCGCATATAACATATGCCCACGCTGGTTCTTAACATGGCGCGCTCGCGCATGGCGTACATAACAATTGCCCGCGCTGATTCTAACATAGCGCGCTCGCGCAGGGCGCACATAACGTGCCCGCGCTGACTCTAACATAGCGCGCTCGCGCAGGGCGCACGTAACACATGCCCGTGCTGATTCTAATATAGCGCGCTCGCGCAGGGCGCACACAACACATGCCCGCGCTGATTCTAATTTAGCGCTCATAATATTCACAATCACCTAATTATTAGGTTGATTACTTAGTTTATAGGATTGGGAAATTACCGGGTGTCACATTTTCCCCCTGTTAAGAGAATTTCGTCCCAAAATTTAGGAGACGTCGCTGGCAGAAGCCATGTTCTGAAAGAGGTGTGGGTATTTCTTGCGTAATTGATCTTCTCTTTCCCAAGTGAATTCAGGCCCACGCCTTGAGTTCCATTGAACCTTTACTAACTTGATTCTGCTTCTGCGTAACTTTTGTTCTCTCCAATCGGTTACTGCTATAGGTTCTTCTACGAAGTGCAGTTGTTTGTCGATGTGAATCTCGTCCAACGGCAAAATCAACGTTTCGTCAGATAAACACTTTTTGAGGTTGGACACATGAAACGTATCGTGAACTCCACTGAGTTCGGCGGGTAAACAGAGTTTATAAGCAACCGGACCGATCCTTTCCAGGATCTCAAATGGTCCAATGTAGCGCGGATTCAACTTTCCCTGCTTGCCGAAACGGGGGACTCCTTTCCATGGAGAGACTTTCAAAAGTACTCTATCCCCTACTTGAAACTCCAACGTTTCCTTCGCACATCTGCGTAGCTCTTCTGTCTGTCGCGCGCTGTCTTAAGGCGATCCCGTATCTGAAAAATCTTGTCTGTTGTTTCTTGGATCAATTCTGGGCCAGTCATTTGCTTGTCACCCACTTCAGCCCAGCACAGTGGGGATCTACACTTGCGCCCATACAAAGCTTCAAACGGCGCAGCCTTGAGGCTTGTGTGATAACTGTTGTTGTAAGAAAATTCAACCAATGGGAGATGAGTATCCCAGCTACCTCCGAAATCGATTGCGCACGCGCGCAGTATATCCTCTAATGTCTGGATTTTTCGCTCGCTTTGTCCATCCGTTTGGGGATGATAAGCTGTACTCATGTCAAGACGAGTACCTAAAGCCCCTTGTAACGATCTCCAAAACCTTGAGGTGAACCGACTATCTCTATCAGAGATGATGGACACTGGGACTCCATGTTTTGAAACTACTTCTCGAATATACAATCGGGCTAACTTTTCCATCTTATCGGTTTCCTTGATCGGCAGGAAGTGTGCTGACTTAGTTAGCCGATCTACAATAACCCAGATCGTGTCATAACCCCCAGGTGTCCTTGGCAGTTTGGTGATGAAGTCCATAGAGATTTGTTCCCACTTCCACATGGGAATTTCTGGCTGCTGAAGTAACCCCGACGGCTTCTGGTATTCAGCCTTCACCTTCGAACACGTCAGGCACTTACTGACATACGTCGCGATGGCGCCTTTAAGATTGGGCCACCAATACAGCGCTTTAACATCTTGGTACATCTTGTCTGCGCCAGGATGTACGGAATACCGCGTCTTGTGAGCTTCGTTTAATACTTGCTCGCGCAATCCTCCCTTGAGAGGGACCCATATGCGGTTAGCGAAATATAGATTGCCGTTCTCTTTAAGTTCCAAACTCTTAATCATACCCCCAAGGGATTCGTTTTTAACAAACTCTGGTTTCAAGGCTTCTTGCTGAGCGTCTCGGATGCGGGTAGAGAGATCTGCGCGAATGGTCAACCTTAGAGCCTTGACTCGTAGCGTTTTTATTCGCTCCTTCCTACTTAGCGCGTCTGCTACCACATTCGCCTTTCCAGGGTGGTACTTAATTTCACAATCATAATCATTCAACAACTCCACCCATCTTCGTTGCCTCATGTTTAAATCCTTTTGATCAAATATATGTTGAAGGCTCTTGTGATCCGTAAAGATTATACACTTTGTACCATAGAGGTAATGGCGCCAAATCTTTAGCGCGAAGACCACCGCTCCAAGTTCCAGATCATGCGTTGTGTAGTTCTTTTCATTGGTCTTGAGTTGGCGCGAGGCATACGCTATGACTTTGTCTCGCTGCATAAGGACACATCCGAGTCCCTGATGTGAAGCGTCGCAGTAAACGACGATGTCATCCGTCCCCTCGGGCAGAGACAAAATTGGCGCACTACATAACTTCTGTTTCAACATTTGAAATGCCGCTTCCTGATTTTCGCCCCAAACAAACTTCTTGTCTTTCTGAGTTAGCGCGGTCAGAGGTAGAGCTATCTTGGAGAAGTTCTCAATGAAGCGTCGATAGTAGCCAGCTAGTCCTAGGAATTGCCTCACCTCAGTTGGGGTTTTTGGCGCTTCCCAGTTTTCGATGGCCTTGACCTTGGAAGGATCGACGTGTATTCCTTTCTCGTTTACAACGTGACCGAGAAAGTGAACTTCTCTAAGCCAAAACTCACACTTGGAAAACTTCGCATACAACTTTTCTTTCCTCAACAATTCCAAAATCAATCTCAGGTGTTGCTCATGCTCGGCCTTGGTCCGAGAGTAAATCAGAATATCATCAATAAATACAATTACAAATTTATCCAAGTATGGTTTGCACACGCGGTTCATCAGATCCATGAATACAGCCGGCGCATTAGTTAGCCCGAAAGGCATCACTAAGAACTCATAATGGCCGTATCTAGTTCGGAAGGCTGTTTTCGGCACATCTTCCTCATGGACCCTAAGTTGGTGGTATCCGGACCGTAGATCTATCTTCGAATAATAACTGGATCCCTGCAACTGGTCAAATAAGTCGTCAATCCTCGGTAAGGGGTACCGATTCTTAACTGTCAGCTTGTTCAGCTCCCTATAGTCAATACACATTCTGAACGAACCATCCTTCTTCTTAACAAACAGTACTGGAGCTCCCCAAGGTGAAAAGCTTGGGCGTATGAAACCCTTATCCAATAGTTCCTGTAACTGATTGGATAGCTCTTGCATCTCAGATGGAGCTAGTCGATAAGGCGCTCGAGCTACTGGCGCAGCTCCTGGGACTAAATCAATACGAAATTCCACTTGTCGCGGCGGCGGTAATCCGGGCAAATCTTCAGGAAAAACTTCTGGAAATTCGCGCACTACTGGTAAGTCTTCAATTCTTCGCTCATCTCCTTCCTTCTTTACTACATGCGCCAGGAAGGCGTAGCACCCTTTCCTTAGGCACTTGCGCGCCTTTAGGCACGAAATCAGTTTCGTCGCAACTCCCCTTCTTTCCCCTTGAATCACCAAGGTTTCTTCGTTCAACAGTGGGATCCGAACCTGCTTCTCATGGCAAATAACCTCCGCGTGGTTCTCGACTAACCAATCCATACCTACCACAATGTCAAAACTTCCCAAGTCTATTGGCAACAAGTTAATATTGAACCCGTGACCTCCCATGACTATTACACATTGTTCAGTCCTTTCGTTCGCGCATAACTGCCTACCATTGGCTAGTTCTATAGTATAAGGTGTGTCTAGCCTACTGGTTGCTAAGCCTAGGGAGTCTTTAAACTCGGCGGATATAAAACTTAGGTCAGCGCCAGTATCAAATAAGACAGATGCAAAATGGCCGTTAAGCAAAAACGTACCGGTTACCACATTCGGCTCTTCTTTAGCTTCGCCTGCGCCGATCACAAAAGCTCTCCCGCGAGCTTGGTTTCCCTTTTGTGGGCAATCCCTACTGAAATGCCCTGGTTTCCCGCATGCGTAGCAGTTGTCACTGGCTCCAGCTTCCTTAGCACGGCAATTCACCGTCTTGTGCCCTGGCCTGTTACATTTGGCGCACATGACGCTCGCGCATTCACCCTCATGGTGAAACTTGCATTTGTTGCACCATGGGTAAGGCCCGCTGTATCCTTTCCTTGATGGCTCCGCGGCTTGGATCGCGTAAACCCTTGCGCTTTCCTGCTTTTTGAACGGTGGCTGCTTGGAGTCGGACCCTCGGTGGTGAGAGTTCCATTTCCTCTTGGAGTCAGAGGTTCGCTGCTCGTTTCCGCGCGTAGTCAACATACCCGCACGGACCGTATCCCTTGTAAGGGTGATGGCCCGCGCTACCGCCTCATCAAAGGTTGGGGGCGCTGCGGCGTTGAGCGGAACCCTAACAACAGGAGGTAACCCAAAGATATACCTCTCGATCTTCTTTTCCTCCGTGTTTGCCATGTCTGGCACCAACTGGCAAAGCTCGTTGAACCGGTTGTTGTAGGCGTCGATATCCGTTCCTATCATGGTGCGGTTCCAGAATTCCTGTTGTAGACTCTGAATTTCTGCGCGAGAGCAGAACTTTCTCATCAACATTTCCTTCAGCTCCTCCCAGGTCTTGTGAAGAGCAACTTCTCGCCCCATAGTCTTCACTTGAAGCTTCCACCAAGACGAAGCTGCTTCTTGGAACATGCAGGTCGCGTAAAGGACCTTCTGGTTCTCACTACATCCGCTAATGGAGAGAACTGTCTCCATCTTGTCAATCCAGTTGTAGAGCCCAATGGCCCCTTCGGTACCCTTGAATGGCCAAGGCCTACAGGCCATAAATGTCTTATAGGAGCACCCTTTGTCCAAGGCTCCTGATTCGGGTTCTGGGGTCTCGTTCTCCTGGCGACCCTGACTAGATTCGGCCTTGCTGGCCTCATGTGCCGCGATCGCCTGCGCGATTATTTCCGCGAGTTCCTCGGGTGTCATGGTAATTCCCTTGGCTCTAGTTGGAGGCATTCTCGCTTTAAAAGAGAATGAAAATATATCAAACTTAGCGCATGTACTCTGAGCACATAATGTTCTTATCTTTACTCACTAGACACTGTGTGACCCGTGTTCCTAAGTGTGTGTATAGTTTCTTTTGAAAATATTTTCTTTGAAAAATATTTCATGCGATTCCCCAACGGTTATAGTCTAGGTTAAACCTTCTTTTCCTAGTTCGCTATAACCAGTGCTCTGATACCAATCTGTCACACCCGGCCCAGAACGGCGGAAACAGCCGGGCGCGCGCGAGTGGGGATTGATAATTAAGCACGGGCCATTGCAAACATTCAAAGTAAGATTTTCATTGCGCATGAAATGTTTAATACAAATACATTACATTGTTTAAAAATTACATAAAAACATCCATGTATAAAAACTGTTAAAGATTTCCACGCCATATCCCCTTGCGCGGCGGGAACAACCGCGTGCATCGAAGGGATAGAACTAAAATCTTCCAAAAAGCTAGTTTTAGATGTTCAGCGTGAGGTGCTCTAAGTGTGACTCCGTGCGCTACCTAGTTATCTCCTGAAAGACACGTAAAACATTTGAATCAGTATAAACTGAGTGAGTTCACAAGTTTTAGTAACTTGATAATTCGTATTGCATCATAGTCTTGATAAAAATCATTCTGAAACATAATTCTGATAGCATCATTACAACACGTGCTTAGTAAAACATAGTTCTGATAACATATTCTAATAAAATCGTTCCGCGGGCTACGCGCGAACATTTCTGGGAACCGTGCTCGTCTGTGTAAGTGGCGCTGCCACTACGAGCGAAAAATACCTTCCCGCGGGTTACGCGCGGACACTTCTGAAAAACCGTGCTCGTCTGTGTAAGTGGCGCTGCCACTACGAGCGAATAATACCGTCCCGCGGGTTACGCGCGGACGTTGTGCCGGAAAACAAGGCGCTCGTCTGCGTAAGAGGAGCGACCTCTACGAGCGGGCTCAATCCCATAGTACTGCCCCGTGACATGCTAGGCACTCGTCTGTGTAAGAGGTGCGACCCCTACGAGTGGGTGGATCAAACCAGCAGTCCCTACCCTTAGAGTTCCAATGGTAAAGTGATCACTTACTCGTATCGCACTCTCATCGAAAACCATAGATAACCGTTTGCATTGCTCGTAAATATACCATAATGAAACATTATTTAAACACATAAATGTTTGCATTGCTTGTAAGAGTATCATGATAAAACATAATTTAAGTACGTGTCCCTCGCCCCAAAAACAGTTTAAAAATAGTGATAACGGTGAAAATAGGGGCTGTGAGACTCACCTGTGGTTCTTGTTAAGGGATTAATCGAGATTCGGGTTTTCTTGGTGTTGGCCTCGGAATTGAAGGTCTAGAATATGATTAAATAATAAGAAGTATATATATTAAGATCAAGAAATAGGAGAATATAAGGGTTGGAAAGTAGATCTCAAGGTTATAATCTTGGCTTACCTATTAACAGGATCGGAAATGAAAACAACGGATGCTTGGGAGATGATTAGTGCAAGTTTGCAGTTCTTAAGAGAGAAGTTTGAAGTGTGTTTGGGTGATAATTTGGGTTACATATTTATAGGCAAGATTTAGGGAACACAATCCCTTGCTTTAGGGGATTGTAATCTTTTCATATCTAGGTGTAATGATGATAAAGTATGGAAATTATTATTATTTATTTAAAAGTGGAGGTGATTGGTCCTAGGGAGTGGATAAAAGATTCTGATTTGATTTGGACAGGACATGCAGGTCTGTGGTTGGTGGGAGTAGGGTGGCTGACAGTTGACTTTTCATGTTACAGTGTGCTTTTTCAGGTGCTTTTGTCAGTTGTACAGTAAAAAGTGGAAATCTCTGAAACACGCAACTGTTTTTCATTTTTGGGCGGGAATAATCCCCTTATATCTGGAGATTAGGCTAAGTGTTCTGCGCGTATAGCTTTGTGCGCATAGCTTTCTGCGAGAAGGACATTTCTTTGCTGCGGGTAGGTACGTAACCTTCTCGCAGTCAGGGACATTGAGTTTCATTTGTAGATTCTCCAGGTGGTCTTGGTATTTCAACATAGTGATCAGTTATGTTGAAGTCAATTCCATCTTGGAGCTTCAGACAAACTAACTCTCAATGTTCCCGCCATGCGGGGAGGTTAGTTCCCCTTCTGCACGCGCATAAACGATTTGGGATGCACCCGCCTTAGCATCATGCGGGACGGTCAACCCATTAGACAACATAAAGTTAAGTTACATGAAAACATAAAGCCAAAACACTCGCGCATGGCGCATATAACATATGCCCACGCTGGTTCTTAACATTGCGCGCTCGCGCATGGCGTACATAACAATTGCCCGCGCTGATTCTAACATAGCGCGCTCGCGCAGGGCGCACATAACGTGCCCGCGCTGACTCTAACATAGCGCGCTCGCGCAGGGCGCACATAACACATGCCCGTGCTGATTCTAATATAGCGCGCTCGCGCAGGGCGCACACAACACATGCCCGCGCTGATTCTAATTTAGCGCGCATAATATTCACAATCACCTAATTATTAGGTTGATTACATAGTTTATAGGATTGGGAAATTACCGGGTGTCACATTGTATGATCGAAGATTCAATATTACAAAGCTTGGTTTTGTGTTCGGATGGTGGCCGGTGGCTAAGGGAGGGGTATTAGGCTTAAGTGTGTGTTTTTAACGTGTAGAGAGAATAAGATGGATAATGTGGATGGAAATGGAAAGGATTAGGGTTTAAGGGGTATTTATACTCCCTTAAGCCCATGGACCTAAGGCCCATCTTTCCTTTTTAGTCCATGATTATTTCCATTTAATTAGCATACTATCTTTCCCTTTTATCACTTTACTTTTTACTTATTAACTCAAGTAAACTTTTCCGTCATGACGACTCAACATACATTATTATTATTCAAAATTTGGGATGTTACAACACTACATCTAATCCCACCTGTGTACTACATAACTCATTACAAGATGTTCTAATTTCCTATGTACCATTGTCATGTACTCGGTGCCATGAAGAACACAAACGAGCGCATCATCAACACTCCCCACCGCACTCACAATCTTCTTCATCTTCTCTTTTGGCAAAGACTTTGAGACAAAGGAGCACCCACCACGCGTGTTCTTAATAGCACATCTCGATGATAACAAGTGTTGATCTGTTCTTAATGTATGTAATAGAAAACATGAATATTATGATAAACCTACAACTAAAACATACATGTCGCTGAATAGAGAGAAGCCATAGCTGATGAGAAAGATCCACACGACATGATAGTCAGCTTTGTCAAGTTCCCCTTTAGGATGTATATTAGTGCTGGGGATTAGGGTTCTTGAGAAACCGAATAATATAGAGGGAGAGATGTTGACGAAAAGTTGATGTTAGATTTAGGGTTATGTTATGTGATGTTAATTAGCCTCTCCATATATTTATATACACCCAAGGGGAAACCCTAACAAGAAAGGGTAATTTGGTCCTTCAACAATTACCTAGCTAATATAATAATATGGTATAACTAATTAATTTTGATCTATTATTATATAAATGATCATGATGGCCATATATATATATATATATATATACATATATATATATATATATTCTTATATTCTCCCACTTGGCCGAATAATCATTTATTATGAGCATTAGATTTGTCTACATATTTTAACACTCATTTTAGCTTTAAATTCAAACTAGTGCGGAAAAATACAATCATTGATTGAATATCAGCTCAAGACCCCATTAATCATAATGCAGTCCTTGTTTAAAACCTAAGTAGCTATGATCAAAATCTTATAAGTAAGCCATTCAAATATTTGATTTGTATAATAATTTGTCTATATGTCATTACGCATGTAGAACCTATTAAGAGAGATAAAAAAAATCAAAATTGAGGAAATTTTATTAAATAAAATGTAAATAAGTACAATATGCAATTAAATAAGGTCTTCAATAAATCCAATATTAGCAACATGTTCTCCAAAAACTTTAGGTGGGAGACCTTAGTCATTGGATCCGCTATCATATTATGTGTACTAATATACTCAATACAAAGTTTATTTTCCTCAACTCTTTCACGCACGAACAAATACTTTGTATCAAAATATAAACCAGCTCCAGTCGAACAGATACTGTTTGAGAAACTAACGGCAATTGAATTATCACAATAAAGCTTTGATGGTCTAGAAATGTAATTGACTATTTTGAGTCCAGATATTAGAATTTTTAAGTAACATTCCATAACATGTAGCATTATAAACAACTATATATTATGCCATCATAGTGGAAGTTATCGTTAACTGTTTTTTATGACTCCTCCATGAGATGGGCTCGCCTGCTAATATAACGATATAAACCAAAGTGGACTTCTAGTCATCTTTGCATTTAGCAAAGTTAAAATCAGAATAACCTAGCACTTCTAAATTATCACTTCTTTTATAAATCAGTTTGTAGTCTTTCGTCCTTTGAAGATATCGAAGCACCTTCTTAGCTGCTTTCCAGTGTTCAAGGCCCGGATTAGTCTGATAACGTCTTAACATTCCAGAAATATAAGCAATATCTGAGCGAGTACAAATTTGTGCATACATAAGGCTCCCGGCTACTGATGTATAAAGTATCAATCTCATTTACTCCTTTTCAACCTCTGTTTTCGGACATTGGAATGCTTCGAAAACGTCCCCTTTAACTACTGGAGCTGTTGTGGGGTTACAATGTTACATTTTGTAACGAGTAAGGACACGATCAATGTAGGACCTTTGAGATAATCCTAAGATCCCTTTGTGTCTATTTCAATGAATTTCAATGCCAATGACATAAGAAGCACCCCCGAGATCCTTCATGTCGAAGTTATGCGAGAGTAATCGCTTCGATTCATGCAACATGTCTAAATTATTACTTTTTAATAAATATCATCTATGTAAAGGACAAGTATAGTAAACTTACTCTCACTCATCTTGAGGTAGGTGCATTGATCCACTTGATTCTTTGCAAAACCTTGTTTCTTCATGACTTCATCAAACTTTTGGTACCATTGATGTGATGCTTGTTTCAACCCATATACTGACTTCTTGAGCTTACAAACCAGATGTTCTTGACTTTCATGTTTAAAACCTTCAGGCTGCTTCATGTACACCTTTTCGTCTAAATTGTCGTTAGGTAAAGAAGGTTTCACATCCATCTGATGCAGCTCTAAAACAAAATGAGCTACTAGGTCAATACCGATCCTTAATGAATCTTTTCGAGAGACAGGTGAACAAGTCTCTTGATAGTCAATTCCTTCTTTCTGAGTGTAGCCCTTTGCAACCAATCTCGATTTATAGCATTCAACATTCCATTTGGATCATGTTTTGCTTTGAACACCCATTTACATCCTACGGGTTTAACACCGTTGGGCAATTCTGGCAAATCCCAATCGTCATTTTTCCTCATGGATTCAAGCTCATCAGTCCTCGCTTTATTCCATTCAGAAGACTGTTCACTTCTTATGGTTTCATTATAAGAGATAGGATCATTTAGCTTTCCGGCGTCAACTTCAGTCAGGTAGGTGACATCAGCTTCAGTCAAGTATGTGACATAATCATCAAAACTAATAGGTCTTCTGGACTTAGATGACCTCCTGAGTTGATTAGCGGGTTCAACATTTTCTTGGTTTTAAGTGTTTGGTGTCCTTTATTTTTTGTTACAACGAGTTTTGAGTGTGGAGAATTTGGTGCAGTAGGTTCAATTTCATTGGGTAAAAGAGGAATAATTTGAGTTAGAATAATCGATGAGTCTCCCCCCACATCTAGTAATTCTTGCAATTATTCATAAGGGTTAGTACTGCTCCCACTTATCTACAATGGGAGTGACATGGGAAGGACAATAGAAAAATAACCCTTTGAATTTTCAGGATACCCGATAAAGAAGCAGGTAACAGTTTTAGGGTCAAGTTTCTTTAGGAAAGGGTTATAAGTTTTGCTTCAGCAATACAGTCTCGTACTTTCATATGATTAAGACTCGGTTTCCTTCATGTCCAAAGTTCGTAAGGAGTTTTAGGGAAAACTTAGAAGGAACTCTATTGAGTATATGAACGGTTGCTTTTAAAGCTTCCGTCCCAAGAAATAGAGGTAAATTAGTGTTAGCTAACATACTGCATACCATATCCATAAGGGTTAGATTTCTCCGTTCAGCGACACCATTTTGCTGAGGAATACCTGGCATGGTATATTGGTTCACGAATTCATGGCCTTTACAAAACTCATAAAATGGACCATGGGTCTAGCCCACATCAGTATGTCTTCAATAATATTCACCTTCTCTATCTGATCTGACAACTTTTATTTGATGATCTAATTGTTTTTCAACTTCAGTTTTATAATCTTTAAAAGTTGTAACAGATTCAGATTTTTCTTTAATGAAATACAAGTACATATATCGGGAATAATCATCAATGAAAGTGATAAATGAAGTATGTCCAGTTATGCTAGCAATGGGGTAAGAACCACTAATATCAGTATGAATGAATTCTAATATGTTAGAGCTCCTAGTGGCGTATTTCTTATTTGTTGATGTCATTTTTCCTTTAAGGCATTTGACACATGTTCCAAAATCGGTGAAATCGAGATGTGGTAAGACTTCATTCTTCACGAGTCGGGCTAACCGGTCTCGTGAGATGTAGGCTAAACGTTGATGCCGCAACATAGAAAAAGTCTCTAACTCCCATTTCTCTTTAATATTTGTGAGTGATTCATTAATATTATATGACAACAAAGATTTAGAAAAATTATCATCTAGTTCTAATCTATAAAAACTATGAATCTTATGGAGAGTTCGATCCATTAGGTTATTCAATTTGTTCAGAAAAGAAATGAGAGACAAGAAAACATCTTTTATTACGATTAAAAGGACCAATATCAAAAAGACCAAGATCCGATTCTGGGTCATTTCTTGGTGAACATGATCTGCCTCCAAAAAGCCATAACCAAACACTTGAGAATTTAAAGAAATAGTAAGCTTTCTATAACCATGAGAAACATCAAAACCGTCCATGTCAAACTTGGTCCTGATAAAAGATTCTGAGTAATCTCAGGAATGTATAAGGTATCATAAAGTTTAATACATAAACCAGTTTTTATTATTAATTGCAAAGTTCCCACAACCTTGACTTCAAGTTCTTTATCATTCCCCAGTCTTAGTGTTCCTTGGTTTCTTTCCAGCTTCCAGATTGAAAGGAATCCCTGAGTAGAATTGGTCACATGAACCATAGAACCAGAATCAAACCACCTGTATTAGCAGGAATACTTAAATTATAGGACTCAAGTATCATAAAGAGATCATTACCTTTCTTAGCCAGCCACTCCTTAAAGTCTGGGCTGTCCTTCTTCTTATGAATTTACTTCTTATAGAACTTGCATAAAGGCTTTCTAGTGGAGATATGAGAGTTGGATGAAGCACCTTTATTAGTCTTCTGAACTTCAGCAAACTCCTTTTTTAGATTAGTGTTCTTCCTCTTCTTGGAACTAGTGGCAAGGTAAGAAACTTCAGGTTTTTCCATTTTCATACACTCTATCTTTTGCACGCGCATAGCAATCCGCTCCCTCATAGTCCATTTGTCCTTCTATGTGTTGTAATTGATCTTGAAAGCTTCATACGCAGTTGGAAGAGAGGTAATGATGAAGTGCACTAGAAAACCACCACTGAACTCCATGTCTAATCCCTTCAACTTATGGGCCATGTCGTTCATCAACATATTGTAACCACGAATGCCACTCCTTCCATCGTACTTAGTAGTTACCAGCTTGAGAATAAGAGTACTAGCATGCGCCTTAGACGTTCCTTTGAATTGTTCCACCATAAAAGCCAGATAGGTTTTAGCATTTCATAGTCTGGAATGGATCCGCTTATTGGCATGATAATGGGGGTTTTCATAAGCATTAGAGACATGCGGTTGTATCTCTTCCATTTTTCGAGCAATAAGTGTGAAGCAGGAGTGCTTTCAACGGGTTGTGCTGGAGGTTCATCCACGGTTAGAGCAAAGTCGAAATCCAAGAAGGCGATATTAAGCATAAGAGAGTCCTTCCAGGCAACAAAGTTATCTCCAGTTAATGATGTGACTCCACCATTCAGATCTGCTATTGGAATTTATATGAGAATATGAAGATACTAAACTAGAATAAACTTAGAGTGATCAAAGGGCAAATTAAACAAAGGCAAGCATAGATAAGAACCATTTAAATTATGAAGTTGTGATAATAAATTTCTATTATTAACATCAAAATAATAGACTAATATAATTAAAAAAAAATTCTACTTAGTTAAAAAATAAATCACCTTTGGGTAGATATAAATTTTAATTAAGTTTATGTGCAAAACAATTATAACACATCACCTTTGGGCAGGCGTGAGACAACCATTTTAAGTATGCACGAGTTAGTTTTGCTTGATATAGATGTATCACATCACCTTTGGGCAGAACTCATACATTTAAATCATGCCTAAGCTAAACTAACACAACTTTTATTTATACCTGAATGATATGTTAGATGTAACACATCACCTTTGGGCAGAAGAGTACATCATCATTCATTCAAGTTAAGATTTATCTATGTTTTTTAAAATTTAATTGATATGTATGTTTATATTTAAAGTATTTACAAAACATTGATTTAGTTAGAGTACTTTTCATTAAAAAAAATTAATTTCGGGATTTTGAATATTCTGGTTTTATGTGTATTCAGGATTTAGTGTTTTCTGAAACTCGGTATTTTTCAGAAACTATTTTAACCGTAAACTCATACACCCATAAGTTCATAAACAGTTACTTGTTAATTTTTTATCTGAATTCTTAGGGATTGTCTGTTTATCCCATATTTGATTATTTTCAAAATACTTCCTTTATTTAGGGTTCCAAAATTCGAAATATCTTGGTCTATGTTTTAATAAAAAAAATAGTAAAACATTATAACAAATCCAGATCTTGAACAAGATTATAAATTAAACTAAGGCAAGCATAGATAAGAACCATTTAATTTATGAAGTTATGATAATAAATGTCTATTATTAACATCAAAATAATAGACTAATATAATTAAAAAAAATCTACTTAGTTAAAAAATAAATCACCTTTGGGTAGATATAAATTTTATTTATGTTTATGTGCAAAACAATTGTTACACCTCACCTTTGGGCAGGCGTGAGACAACCATTTTAAGTATGCACGAGTTAGTTTTGCTTGATATAGATGTATCACATCACCTTTGGGCAGAACTCATACATTTAAATCATGCTTAAGCTAAACTAACACAACTTGTATTTATACCTGAATGATATGTTAGATGTAACACATCACCTTTGGGCAGAAGAGTACATCATTATTCATTCAAGTTAAGCTTTATCTATGTTTTTTAAAATTTAATTAATATGTATGTTTATATTTAAAGTATTTACAAAACATTGGTTTAGTTAGAGTAATTTTCATTAAAAAAAATTAATTTCGGGATTTTGAATATTCTGGTTTGATGTGTTTTCGGAAACTCGGTATTTTTCAGAAACTATTTTAACCGTAAACGCATATACCCATAAGTTCATAAACAGTTACTTGTTAATTTTTTACCTGAATTCTTAGGGATTGACTGTTTATCCCATATTTGATTATTTTCAAAATACTTCCTTTATTTAGGGTTCCAGAATTCGAAATATCACGGTCTATGTTTTAATAAAAAAATAATAAAAAATTATAACAAATCCAGATCTTGAACCAGATTATAAATTAAACTAAGGCAAGCATAGATAAGAAACATTTAAATTATGAAGTTGTGATAATAAATGTCTATTATTAATATCAAAATAATAGACTAATACAATTAAAAAAAATTCTACTTCGTTAAAAATAAATCACCTTTGGGTAGATATAAATTTTATTTAAGTTTATGTGCAAAACAATTGTAACACATCACTTTTGGGCAGGCATGAGACAACCATTTTAAGTATGCACGAGTTAGTTTTGCTTGATATAGATGTATCACATCAACTTTGGGCAGAACTCATACATTTAAATCATGCTTAAGCCAAACTAACACAACTTGTATTTATACCTGAATGATATGTTAGATGTAACACATCACCTTTGGGCAGAAGAGTACATCATCATTCATTCAAGTTAAGCTTTATCTATGTTTTTTAAAATTTAATTAATATGCATGTTTATATTTAAAGTATTTACAAACCATTGATTTAGTTAGAGTACTTTTCATTAAAAAAAATTAATTTCGGGATTTTGAATATTCTGGTTTGATGTGTATTCAGGATTTAGTGTTTTCTGAAACTCGGTATTTTTCAGAAACTATTTTAACCGTAAACGCATACACCCATAAGTTCATAAACAGTTACTTGTTAATTTTTTATCTGAATTCTTAGGGATTGTCTGTTTATCCCATATTTGATTATTTTCAAAAAACTTCCTTTATTTAGGGTTCCAGAATTCGAAATATCTTGGTCTATGTTTTAAGAAAAAAAATAGTAAAACATTATAACAAATCCAGATCTTGAACCAGATTATAAATTAAACTAAGGCAAGCATTGATAAGAACCATTTAAATTATCAAGTTATAATAATAAATGTCTATTATTAACATCAAAATAATAGACTAATATAATTAAAAAAAATCTACTTAGTTAAAAAATAAATCACCTTTGGGTAGATATAAATTTTATTTATGTTTATGTGCAAAACAATTGTTACACATCACCTTTGGGCAGGCGTGAGACAACCATTTTAAGTATGCACGAGTTAGTTTTGCTTGATATAGATGTATCACATCACCTTTGGGCAGAACTCATACATTTAAATCATGCTTAAGCTAAAGTAACACAACTTGTATTTATACCTGAATGATATGTTAGATCTAACACATCACCTTTGGGCAGAAGAGTATATCATCATTCATTCAAGTTAAGCTTTATCTATGTTTTTTAAAATTTAATTAATATGCATGTTTATATTTAAAGTATTTACAAACCATTGATTTAGTTAGAGTACTTTTCATTAAAAAAAATTAATTTCGGGATTTTGAATATTCTGGTTTGATGTGCATTCAGGATTTAGTGTTTTCTGAAACTCGGTATTTTTCAGAAACTATTTTAACCGTAAACGCATACACCCATAAGTTCATAAACAGTTACTTGTTAATTTTTTATCTGAATTCTTAGGGATTGTCTGTTTATCCCATATTTGATTATTTTCAAAATACTTCCTTTATTTAGGGTTCCAGAATTCGAAATATCTTAGTCTACGTTTTAATAAAAAAAATTGTAAAACATTATAACAAATCCAGATCTTGAACCAGATTATAAATTAAACTAAGGCAAGCTTTGGTAAGAACCATTTAAATTATCAAGTTATGATAATAAATGTCTATTATTAACATCAAAATAATAGACTAATATAATTAAAAAAAATCTACTTAGTTAAAAAATAAATCACCTTTGGGTAGATATAAATTTTATTTATGTTTATGTGCAAAACAATTGTTACACATCACCTTTGGGCAGGAATGAGACAACCATTTTAAGTATGCACGAGTTAGTTTTGCTTGATATAGATGTATCACATCACCATTGGGCAGAACTCATACATTTAAATCATGCTTAAGCTAAACTAACACAACTTGTATTTATACCTGAATGATATGTTAGATGTAACACATCACCTTTGGGCAGAAGAGTACATCATCATTCATTCAAGTTAAGCTTTATCTATGTTTTTTAAAATTTAATTAATATGTATGTTTATATTTAAAGTATTTACAAAACATTGATTTAGTTAGAGTAATTTTCATTAAAAAAAATTAATTTCGGGATTTTGAATATTCTGGTTTGATGTGTTTTCGGAAACTCGGTATTTTTCAGAAACTATTTTAACCGTAAACGCATAGACCCATAAGTTCATAAACAGTTACTTGTTAATTTTTTACCTGAATTCTTAGGGATTGTCTGTTTATCCCATATTTGATTATTTTCAAAATACTTCCTTTATTTAGGGTTCCAGAATTCGAAATATCACGGTCTATGTTTTAACAAAAAAATAATAAAAAATTATAACAAATCCAGATCTTGAACCAGATTATAAATTAAACTAAGGCAAGCATAGATAAGAAACATTTAAATTATGAAGTTGTGATAATAAATGTCTATTATTAACATCAAAATAATAGACTAATACAATTAAAAAAAATTCTACTTGGTTAAAAATAAATCACCTTTGGGTAGATATAAATTTTATTTAAGTTTATGTGCAAAACAATTGTAACACATCACCTTTGGGCAGGCGTGAGACAACCATTTTAAGTATGCACGAGTTAGTTTTGCTTGATATAGATGTATCACATCACCTTTGGGCAGAACTCATACATTTAAATCATGCTTAAGCCAAACTAACACAAATTGTATTTATACCTGAATGATATGTTAGATGTAACACATCACCTTTGGGCAGTAGAGTACATCATCATTCATTCAAGTTAAACTTTATCTATGTTTTTTAAAATTTAATTAATATGCATGTTTATATTTAAAGTATTTACAAACCATTGATTTAGTTAGAGTACTTTTCATTAAAAAAAATTAATTTCGGGATTTTGAATATTCTGGTTTGATGTGTATTCAGGATTTAGTGTTTTCTGAAACTCGGTATTTTTCAGAAACTATTTTAACCGTAAACGCATACACCCATAAGTTCATAAACAGTTACTTGTTAATTTTTTATCTGAATTCTTAGGGATTGTCTGTTTATCCCATATTTGATTATTTTCAAAAATACTTCCTTTATTTAGGGTTCAAGAATTCGAAATATCTTGGTCTATGTTTTAATAAAAAAAATAGTAAAACATTATAACAAATCCAGATCTTGAACCAGATTATAAATTAAACTAAGGCAAGCATAGATAAGAACCATTTAAATTATGAAGTTATGATAATAAATGTCTATTATTAACATCAAAATAATAGACTAATATAATTAAAAAAAATCTACTTAGTTAAAAAATAAATCACCTTTGCGTAGATATAAATTTTATTTATGTTTATGGGCAAAACAATTGTTACACATCACCTTTGGGCATGCGTGAGACAACCATTTTAAGTATGCACGAGTTAGTTTTGCTTGATATAGATGTATCACATCACCTTTGGGCAGAACTCATACATTTAAATCATGCTTAAGCTAAACTAACACAACTTGTATTTATACATGAATGATATGTTAGATGTAACACATCACCTTTGGGCAGAAGAGTACATCATCATTCATTCAAGTTAAGCTTTATCTATGTTTTTTAAAATTTAATTAATATGTATGTTTATATTTAAAGTATTTACAAAACATTGATTTAGTTAGAGTAATTTTCATTAAAAAAATTAATTTCGGGATTTTGAATATTTTGGTTTGATGTGTTTTCGGAAACTCGGTATTTTTCAGAAACTATTTTAACCGTAAACGCATACACCCATAAGTTCATAAACAGTTACTTGTTAATTTTTTACCTGAATTCTTAGGGATTGTCTGTTTATCCCATATTTGATTATTTTCAAAATACTTCCTTTATTTAGGGTTCCAGAATTCGAAATATCATGGTCTATGTTTTAATAAAAAAATAATAAAAAATTATAACAAATCCAGATCTTGAACCAGATTATAAATTAAACTAAGGCAAGCATAGATAAGAACCATTTAAATTATGAAGTTGTGATAATAAATGTTTATTATTAACATCAAAATAATAGACTAATATAATTAAAAAAAATTCTACTTGGTTGAAAATAAATCACCTTTGGGTAGATATAAATTTTATTTAAGTTTATGTGCAAAACAATTGTTACACATCACCTTTGGGCAGGCGTGAGACAACCATTTTAAGTATGCACGAGTTAGTTTTGCTTGATAGATGTATCACATCACCTTTGGGCAGAACTCATACATTTAAATCATGCTTAAGCTAAACTAACACAACTTGTATTTATACATGAATGAAATGTTAGATATAACACATCACCTTTGGGCAGAAGAGTACATCATCATTCATTCAAGTTAAGCTTTATCTATATTTTTTAAAATTTAATTAATATGTATGTTTATATTTAAAGTATTTACAAAACATTGATTTAGTTAGAGTACTTTTCATTAAAAAAATAATTTCGGGATTTTGAATATTCTTGTGACACTCGTCAATTTCAGGTTAACTCCGCTAATTCAAACTCCGTCAATTCAAACTTAAGATCACTTGATCTATAACGCACATCTCATTACATTTAAACTAGGGTTTTAAAATGACGCTTGACAATCACTACACATGTAGTCTTTCGGGATTGCACCGAAATGCAAACGAGTTGACGCAAGCCATTGGTGAACAAACGACAAACATCAAAACAATAAGTATTTGATAATTATGTGTTAGGCTTATGTGTTATTTGATAATATTGTGTAGAACATTAACTCAAGATGCAAAAAAAATCTATTTTGCACTAGAAAGGTAATAACTAAAAGTAGAGGGGCCTTTGTGTAATATCATTATTATTAAATAATAATAAAAACCCTAACCCCCTCCCTCCCTCCTCAAACCCGATCGGCCCTCCCTCACCACCCCCCCCTTGCGACGGCTGCCATCACCACCACCATATCACTTCCGTTTTGGCCTTGTTTTTCATAATCGGAGCATCCCGCACTTGTTTCTAGTCATCCCTCACTTTCCTCTTGGTTGTTTCTGCGTTTTTAAGGTATAAACATAAACCCTAATTTTCTAATATTATATGTTAAGTGTTCATATGCTTTGTTTTGATTAGATGATGCTTGATTATGCTTCAGTTATTGATTTAAATGATCATGTGTGATGTTGAACGGTGAAAGATTGTTAGATCATTGATTGTTCGTAAACCCTAGAGGGTTTACTACTGATTTCTATGGATAATTATATTTATTGCATGTTTGGGGATATGTCGTATGCTTAGGATGCATGCTAGACGGTTGTGTGTGCTTGCTGATTTTTGACAGCAGGGATAGTTAAACTTGAACGAGGTGTAACTTGTTAAATATAAACCCAAACTGGACTATTTATGAGTCTAAAAGGTAGTACTCTGAGTCTAGTTTTCAAAAAACCCAACCACGCCTGATTTAGAGGTGTTTTGGTTGCTCAAACGATTTGAATGTGATCAAAGTTCAAAACTGGTACTGGGTAGATTGTAAGTTATGTTTAGACAACTGTAACTGAATGTTAATGTGGTAATTGGTCGAAATTATTAACATTACAATGTACTAGGTTGAGTCTAGTTTCTATAAAGTCGAAGTTTCTAATTTTTGGACGTGTAAAAGTTAAACTTTTATTATTTTACAAAACTGAAGTGCAAGTATGAATTGTGAGGTCTGCTGTTAGGCTGTTTTGTAATTATCATATCTCATAAACTACAAGACCAAATGGGTTGGTTCCACTTCTGGAGTTTAACATGTTGAGTTAAGAACCTAACCCAATTGGTCTTGCATTAATTGGAATTACCATTTAATGGGAATAATAAATATCATTCTGTTGTGTATGATTTTGACTGCTGTGAGTTTACTGTAATGTTTTGGTCTTTGTGAGAAAACTATGTGGAATAAAAATACAATAAAAATAGTTCTGGAAACCTAACTCATGTGTGCTTTTGTGACGATTTTTGGTGAATTAATTGATATGTTATGATCTGTTGAATAGAGTAATCTTTCAAGTAGAAATCTGTCTTGATAAAACTAGCTGCTGAACTATGTGAAAATACATGAAACGTGTTTGTTGATCGATAATTGCTATGTTTTGACTAAATTGCCCATGGTGGGGAATAATTTACTAGTAATGTACAATGTTAGTATTTTATGCTTAAGTAGTTGTATACATATGTAACGTGTCACCAATGTGTTTGTCGAGTCACACATAATTCACAAATGAAACACGAAACGTATCTCATGCATAGGTATTATGTGCCGAGTCTAGAGACTTAATAATAGTTCCAACACTTAGAAAATCTCATTCTTGTTTTAGAATGCTAGTGAGGATTTTTCTGTGACGCGCATCTCTCGGTTGACTTGTTTTTGAATTCTTCGCAAACAGTGAGTTTCACGTTCCCCTTTTACTCTTTTAAACGTTTTTTTACTTGGGGGAGATAACATACTCCAAAACGCTTCAGATGTTGTTATTAATTATATATCACTTGTAAGGCTAAGTGGCAAGCGAACCAACTAAAGTCCTTCATAACATCGAACCGTTTAATATTTGGATAATAGCGAGTCACTGTTGAGTAGTACTACTGGGTTTGACAAACCCCACCCAACTCTAAACTCGACTGGAGGTCGAGTGGGTGTAAATTTGGCTAACCCATTTTCCATGGTCGTGGTAGACATGGTGGCAAGGCAATTGATAAACAGTCAGCTTCGGTGTCGAACACTTAGTAATACTTGTTGTATAGGCTAGCTACCTATCGATATATAATTGACATAACATTATCTGGTAACACAAACGCAAAACACAAACACTTACACGCAAACGCTTTATTTATATAAACTTGTGAACTCACCAACCCCGTGTTGACACTTTTAGTATGTTATTCTCAGGTAGCCGAGACGGGCGCGCGGTATAGGAACATGCATTACATTGAACTCTATCATTTTTGCAAACTTGTTTTTAAACTATTATTAATTGGGTTTTAAGTCGTCCTGCGTGATGCAACACTTGGTTTATGAATTTACGCTTCCGCACTTATTTACACTTAAATGTTTCATGGTTTGAAAACTTTACTTATGGTGTTTGATTATAACTAATGATTCCGATCCTATTAGTTCACACCCTCTGACGGTAAAACTCCGTTAGTGGATTTTGAGGGTGTGACAATTCTGGTTTGATGTGTTTTCAGGATTTCGTGTTTTCGGAAACTCGGTATTTTTCAGAAACTATTTTAACCGTAAACGCATACACCCATAAGTTCATAAACAGTTACTTGTTAATTTTTTACCTGAATTCTTAGGGATTGTCTGTTTATCCCATATTTGATTATTTTCAAAATACTTCCTTTATTTAGGGTTCCAGAATTCGAAATATCTTGGTCTATGTTTTAATAAAAAAAATAGTAAAACATTATAACAAATCCAGATCTTGAACCAGATTATATTAGATTTTCAAAAAACTGTAATGAACACGAAGATCATTAATTTATCGGATTTCGAAAACTACAGGTTTATATCAGGCTCGACTTTTAAAACCCAAAAATTGCTAGGGTTTGTTTACATTCGAATTTTAATTAAAAAATAAATAAATAAAACGAATTATTGAAAACCGAAAATTATCTGAGGTTTATCAGGTGTTAGTCCATGTTTTCAGGTTTACATCCTGAGTTAATGGAAGACATGAAGAACTGATTAATCAACATCGCTCTGATACCACATGTTGATCAGTTCTTCTTGTATGTAATAGAAAACATGACTATAATAATAAGCCTACAACTAAAACATACATGTCACAAAAGAGAGAGAAGCCATGGCCTATAAGCTCGAGTACTGTGGCCTGGTTATCCTCCAGGTAAGGAATAACGTCTTACCTTGGGTTCTCGGAACCGTTTTGCCAAAGCCCAACTCGTAGTACTCTCCCCCTTCCAGTTACTACAGGAACTTGTCTTACTCTCATGCTTTAAGGTGCGGGAGTAAAACAAAACAAGAGAATTCTTAAGAAATTTCCCAAAATAAAAACAATCTACTAAATACAAATAATTTTTTTTGAGAACTCAGCATAGCCTCGAAGTTTGTGTGTGCGTGTATAACAAAATAAATAAATAATTAAATATTTAAATAAGTAAGCTGTAAACACATAAAAATAAAAACACATCAGGTTGTTAATTAAGTATGTATGGGGTCCTAAGCATGTTACTAGGGCACCTCTAACGACCTATGTTACAACCTTCATCCCTAATACCATTCTGTCACACCCCAACCTAAGGTAGAAATGTCGGGGCCCGAACTATTTGCTCACAGCTTAGAAGGTACTATCATGCAATATAATATGACAATATCTATTTAATTATTTTTAAATAAACAACACATCATCCAAGTATATCAAGTTTGAGCAAATTACCAAAAGAATCCAAATTTAATACAAACATATCAAAACAAATAAATTAACTTAAATAGTCTTTTATTAATTTTATTCTTAAAGTATTGCCAGTTGTGTGACACTCGTCAATTTCAGGTTAACTCCGTTAACTCAAACTCCGTCAATTCAAACTTAAGATCACTGGATCTATAACGCACATCTCATTACATTTAAAATAAGGTTTTAAATGACGCTTGACAATTACTACATGTGTAGTCTTTCGGGATTGCACCGACACGCAAACGAGTTGACGCAAACAATTGGTGAATAAACGAAAAACGTCAAAACAATAATTATGTGATAATTATGTGTTAGACTTATGTGTTATGTGATAACATTGTATGAAACGTTAACTCAAGATGCAAACAAGTCAATTTAAGCTAGAAAAGTAATTATTAGAAGTTGAGGGACCTAGATGTAACATGTTATTATAAATAATAATATTAATCTAAACCCTAACACTCCCTCTCTCTCTCTCTACCCGACGGCCAGCCCCCCCCCCCCCTCCCCTCTCTTTGCGATCGGCAGCCACACACACACACATATCACACCCGTTTTGATCTCATTCTTCATAATCGGAGCATCCTACACTTGTTTCTAAGCACCTCTCACGTTTCCCTTGGTAATTTCTGCATTTTTAAGGTATAATTATGGAACCCTAACTTTTGAATATCATGTATTAAGTGTTTTATGATTGATTATTGCTAGAGGATGATTGATTATGTGTTAGTGATTGATATTGATGATCATATGTGGTTTTAAACGGTGAAAGATCTTAGAATCATTGATTGTTTGTAAACCCTAGAGGGTTACTACTGATTTCTATGATTTATTATGTGTATTGCATGTTATGAGTTATGTCGTATGCTTAGGATGCATGTTAGATGATTGTTTAGGCTTGCTGCGTTTTGACAGCAGTGATTGTTAAACTTGAACGATGTGTAACTTGTTGAATATAAAAAGCAAACTGAGCTAATTATGAGTCTACAAGGTAGTACTCTGAGTCTAGTTTCAGAAAGTCTAACCACGTCTAATTTGAAGGTGTTTTGGTTGGTCAAATGAATTAAATGTTATTAAAGGTCAAAACTGGTACTGGACAGATTGTAAGTTATGTTTAGACAACTGTAACGAATTGTTAATGTGGAAATTGGTTGAATTTGTTAACACTACAGGGTGCTATGTTGAGTCTAGTTTCTATAAAGTCCAAGTTTGTAATTTTTGGACGAGTAAAAGTTAATATTTATGATTTTACAAAACTGAAGTGCAAATCTGAATTGTGAGACCTGCTGTTAGGTTGTTTTGTAAATATCATAACTCATGAACTAAAAGACCAAATGGGTTGGTTCCACTTCTGGAAATTAACTTGTTGAGTTAAGAACCCAACCCAATTGGTCTTGCATTAATTGGATTTTTCATGTAATGGGAATAACAAATAAGATTCTGTTGCGCATGATTTTGATTGCTGTGAGTTTGCTGTAATGTTTTGATCATTGTGAGAAATATATGTAGAATAAAAATACAATAAAATATGTTTTGGAAACCTAATTCATGTATGCTTTTGTAATGATTTTTGGTGAATTAATTGATATGCTATGATCTGTTTAATAGAGTAATCTTTCAAGTAAAAATTCTGTCTTGATGAAACTAGTTGCTGAACTTTGTGAAAATACATGAAACGTGCTGTTACTAGATAATTGTTATGTTTTGACCAAATTGCGCTTGCGGGGAATAATTACTAGATGATTGTTATGTTTTGACCAAATTTCCCTTGCGGGGAATATTTGCTAAATATGTACACCATTAACACATGACACGTAAATAGTTGTTCACACACGTAACATATCACAAATGTGCTTGTTAAGTCACACACGAGTCACAAACGAAACACGAAACGTATTTTGTGCATAGGTATTATGTGTCGAGTCTAGAGACTCGATAATAATTCCGACTCTTAGAAAATCTCCTTGTTTTTATAGAACGCTAGTGAGAGTTTTAAGCGACGCGCATCACTTGGGTGACTTGTTTTTGGGAATTCTTCGCAAACAGTGAGTTTCACTTTCCCCTTTCAAACTCTTTAAACGCTTTTCACTTGGGGGAGATAACATACTCCGAAAAAGCTTTTAGATTTTGTTAGTAGATCATATATCACTTGTAAAGGCTAAGTGGCAAACGAAACAATTGAAGTCCTACACATCGAACCGTTTAGTATTGGAAAATAGCGAGTCACTGTTGAGTAGTACTACTGGGTTTGACAAACCCCACCCAACGCTAAGCTCGACTGGAGGTCGAGTGGGTGTAATTTGGCTAACACATTACCATGGTCGGGATAGACCTGGTGGCAAGGCACATGATAAACAGTCAGCTTCGGTGTCGAACACTTAGTAATACTTGTTGTATAGGCTAGCTACCTATCGATATATAATTGATTTAACACTATCTGGTAAACGCAAAACGCTAAACGCAAAACGCTAAACGCAAAACGTTGAACGCAAAACGCTAAACGCTTTGTTTTATATTAACTTGTGAACTCACCAACCTCGTGTTGACACTTTTAGTATGTTATTCTCAGGTAGCCGAGGCGGGCGCGCGGTATAGGAGCATGCATTGTTTTGAACACTATTGATTATGCAAACTTGTTTTAAACTATTACTATGTGGGTTTTTAAGTCTTCCTGTGTGGCGCAACACTTGATCTATGTTTTTACGCTTCCGCACTTATTTTCACTTAATGTTTTTATGGTTTGATTATAACTAATGATTCTGATCCTGTTAGTTCACACCCTCTGACGGTAAACTCCGTTAGTGGATTTTGAGGGTGTGACAGATTGGTATCAGAGCCATTGGTTATAGCGAACTAGAAATTGCAAGCATACTAGACTATAACCGCAACGACCCATTAGTTATAATTATACGCACTGCATATATAATTTGTGTAGTCTTTCGTTATCTCTATCTCTTTACCTTATTCACTCATGCGCACGCAAACACGGCTTACCTGTAGGGATGTCGATGCTACCATCATCATCATCCGAACAGATGACTCATGCTCATGGGAAGGAACCGCAGTTATCTACCTCATCGCCACCCCGAGTAGTCCCGGAACTAGAAGCCCCTGCACCGAAGAGGTATCGCTTATCCGGAGGCATGTACGAAGGCGAAGTTAGCTGGGATTGGTACCCGAATATGATCAGGCGTATGGTCTATCGCGAACAAATTCTCCCACTACTTCACCCGAGTCGTCCTGCTTACCCCAACACCCTACCACCCATAACCGAACTTGTAGAGCGTGTGCTCGCAGCTGTTGTTTCTTGTTTGGAGCGTGATGTTGGTTATATGAGCTATACGAGAGCGAACGTTTCCGGACTGTTAAAGTATGGAACCGAAACTAAAGAGGAAATTTCCCACCTGACAGCGGCGATGAAGGAAATGCAAGAGGCTAGTGATCAACAGATGAAGATTATGAGAAAAATGCAAGCCGAGATGATAGACTTGCAAGAGCAACTCCAAGAGGCAAGGACCCGAACCGAGATAGCTTTAGAGCGTTGCGATGTCTTACAAATGCAAGTTGCTCAGAACGCAGCCGAACCTGAGGCAGAGCCTGAAGAGGAACCCGAAGAAGATCCCGAGGAGGAACCCGAAAAAGAACCGAAGGAAGAACCGGCTGAGGAGGAGGCACACTCAGAGGTGTCCTCAGACGATGACATCTAAGGATGATAACACCTAGATGGAGGGGTTGTCTCCATCCAAACTATTATTTTCTATGATTTTAATGATTGATTTTAAATACTTTGTAGCGAATACAATGGTTTTAATCATGAATTATTATTTGGATTATATATGGTTGAGATGTGTAACTGTCCACCTGCCAGTAGGGTCAAATTTGCTGCTGGAAGATTCTGCTCTCACTTGGTGGAATTCAAATGTGCAAATTCTGGGATTAGAATTGGCAAACGCTATGAACTGGGAGGAGTTCAAGAATATGAAGCGGGAAGAGTATTGTCCTAGAGAGGAGATTGCAAATTTGGAATCCGAGTTTTGGTCGTTGAAAATGGTGGGTTCCGAAATTGAAGCCTACACCACTCGTTCTCACGAGTTAGCTGTGATGTGTCCACGGATGGTAGACCCGCCGAGTAAGAGGATTGAGATGTATATTGATGGGTTAGCACCGCAAATTCAGGGCATGGTGACGTCTTCCTGACCAGCCACGATTCAACAAGCGATACAGTTAGCTCACAAACTGACGGATCAAGAAGTGACCCAAGGTGCGTTACCACCTAGAGGTTCAACCACTAAAGCCCGTGACAACCCGAGCACTGACAACAAAAGCAACAACAACCCGAGCAATGGAAAGAGAAAGTTCGACAACGTCAGGTCCTCATCCTCGAACCCCCCACAGCAACAACACTACCGTAAGCCCGAACTCACTCGGAGCTTCAATAATCAGGGTCACGACAATAACAACAACGGTAGCGGGCAGGGTTCTAGCGGCTATGCTGGGAAACACCCGAAATGCAACAGGTGCAACTATCATCATGCTGGCCCGTGTGACCGTGTCAAGTGTTTGAGATGCGGAAAAATGGGTCATCAGGCCAAAGAATGTAGGGGAGACCTAGCGGCAAAAGGTGCTCCTAAACCACCTATGACGACTAAAGGGTGTTTCGAGTGCGGTCAAGAGGGTCATTTCAGGAAGGATTGTCCCAATGTAGGTTCCCTGGACGGATCACACGAGATATCCCGATATACACAGGTGCGGAATCCCTGTGTAGATCGTTACGGACGTAGAACACAAGCTCACGAACACACGAACACGATACGAACAAACTCACGTTATATTATTAACTCGAACCGTGTTACTTACAGACTCTCGACCTCACGTCACTTGACTCACTGAATTACACGTAAAACAACCAACTCGATCAATACGTAAACAGTAGACCGTAGCCTATATAAATACACGACAACTTCGCCTCAGGCGAAGTTGTCCTTAACTTCGCTCGTTCAACAAGTTCGCCTAGGCGAACTTGTCAACAACTTCGCTTGGTTAACAAGTTCGCCTAAGCGAACTTGTCAACAACTTCGCTTTTACAAACAAATACACAAACAATATTACAGACTCGATTACAGACATTAGACATATGAACTACTGACATCTATGCACCAACAGACTCCCCCTTGGCAGTAGCTTCATATCTTGATCTTTCAGCTCTTGTCTCGTAATCCTGTATCTTCACGCGTGCACTCCTTCTCTAACACATACCGTGACTACTCGCTGATATTTCCTTGCTTCATCCTTCCAAGCAGGAATATAGAATATCTTCATTTCATTCAACACTTGCAGATCAGCTTTCGATAAGTTAACAAGATGCATCGGATCATACACCCTCAGCACTTCTTGTTCATCTTCGTCTTCCATCACGGCTTCAGCAGTCTGGCAATCAACGTACCACCATTTTAGATTCTTCAACACATCTTGAGGCATAGTCTTCATTGGAACCTCCTTGATGCATCAGATCGGTTTGTACTTCATCACCACCCATGGCTTGCCATCTGCTCTCAATCCCCTTTCTGTATCCTCCACGAGCTTTCCCTTCTGTGGCTTTAATAATTCAAACTTCTTCTCTTTTACGCTTTCCTTCCACACGATCTTCTCAATCATTCTTGCCATGTTGTCGTCACTTCTATTTATCAGGCCCAACCTGGCCAAATCCTTCACCTCACATTCCGGCAACGTATTGAGAGATCTCAACATTCTTTTGAAGTATTGAATACCATCATAACGCTTCACCACAAACAACTTCATCTGTTCATCATATATCCAACAGATAATTCCCTTCTTCGACTCAGCATAGCCTTTGATGTGAACATGGCTGGAACAGCAGGCTTCTTGGTCTTAATAAACCAATGAGCACAGCCTTCCTTCCACCTAGGCTGCTCCTCCCACTCAGTCTCATCCATCTCAGTATCCATGTCGGCTTTCTCAACATCAGGGATCTCGTGTTCAACGTCTTCTTCTACTATCTCTCCCTCTTCTATCCCATCTTCAATCACAATCTGCTCACCGATCTTCTCAATCACATCACTCGGCAGCACATCTTCATCAAACAACACATCATCGCTGAACATATCATCGTCAAGCTCCTTCAACGCATCAATCACGTCATCCTCAACTAACACCACATCATCACCACCAGCCGCGTCGGTAGACTCCCCCTCAGCTGTGGAAGTACCAAGAGCTTGAGAAGTTCTTGGCAGCTCACCACCTGCATCTTTCGATGCATTGGGATCATCGTCTCGGTCATTTCTTTTCTTCGTCCTTAACTCGTCGCCCTTACAGCTCATCTCCCCCTGAGATGCCAAGAACTCCTTCAAGGCATCTATAACTTTCCCATGCTCAACCAGGAGGGATGCCTGTAGTTGATTTGCTTCCACTAGGCTTTGAATAGTCTTAGATTGCTCTGCCACGATCCGCTCTAGTGAAGCTATTCTCTCTGAGTCTGAAGTAGGCGTAGGCGAGACACCAGAAGCAGGCGTAACCGCAGGTGGTACCATACCTGATAACCCTGCAGTAGTAATGACCGTTGACTCTACAAATCGTGCAGCTACCACCGACTGAGTAAGCGTTGGAGGCGGTAGAGACACGATCTCCGGAGTCGACGTCTGGACAGCAGTGATGGATGGAGTGCCAGCAGATGATGTAGCCACCACGGGAACATCCGCAGCGCTTGTACTCGTAACCTGTACAGAAGAAGGAACGACAGACATACCAGACAGTGCGGCCGGAGCAAAACGTACTATCCTTGAAGTCTCTCCAGCTCCCATGCCAGCACCTGTCCTTTCCCGTCTTGATCTTCTTATCAGCTTATGTATATCTTCTTCCTCTTCTGACACTTCATCATCCACCGTTCTCTTTCTCTTCCCAAAAGTTCTCTCTCGAGACACCATCAACCGTCTCCCCTCATTCATAATCTCATCTAAATCTGAGTCAGCCATCGACGTAGCTGCTCTAGTCACACTCATACCCGAAACCTGTGCAGCCGAGACCTGCACCTCTTCAACTTGATCCATATCAAAATAACCTTGACCTCCAAAGACAGCGTCAAGATCAATATCCTCTGCAGCCGACACAACAGGCACAGCAGGAGCAGGAACAGCTTGAGTTGCTCTTGCCTATCGCGGTTGAGGATCTCTGAACTCGTCCCCACCAGCAGGAACATACTCTGGGTTAATTAAAAACCCAAACAGTGGAGTATGCCTGGGACGACGTTCAGGGTTGCTCCTCGCACTCGAAGTGCGGCATTGAGCAAAGATACGTTTGCTCACTGATTCCACGTATCTTATCGGGCGTCTCTGAGGTAGAGTCGGAGCCACATGGTACAATATCATCAGGATGAGCCGTGGGTACATAATGAACCGCTCCCGAGACATCGCCCTCCTTTGCCTGTCAATCTCATAAAAGACCATCTGACTGAAACTGAAGCGTTTATTGTAAGTCAGTGCAGTCATTGCAGACTGCATGGTCGCACCCATACCGTCAGTGCCCGCCTTCCTCCCAGACATGCAAACTATCATAACGTGCATGAGGAAGCGCCACTGATCTAGAAGGAAACCCTTCCTCCTCTGGGTATCACCTAATGGACCAGAGTAGCCCATTCGGAGAAACGCTCCATCACGAAACGGAGCTACGAACTCAGTTGGGTCGTCCCTCGTCTCTTCTCCAAATCGTAATGCCACCCGAATCTGTTCAGAATTGAACTGAACTTGTTGATTGTTCACCGTCGCTCTCATGACTGGGGGCTCAACACGACAGTCGTATTCGACCGTCTGCCAGAAGTCTTCGATATTTGGTAGAGATATCGGAAGAGTGTTTGTGATCGCATGAAAAATCCTCGAGCGCAGGAGGAAAGTTATGATCTCGCGGTAATCGTCCACACCGCTCGCCTCCGGGTCTAAAGTGATGTACATATTGTGACCCGGGAAAAATTGTCTCTGATTGTCACCATCATCTCCTCCTGCACCTCCAGCACCAGCTACCGCAGCCATATCTGCAACAAACTAACCAAGTTAGAACGTTAACGACTAACACAAGTTCGCTGGTTACCATGAGCGAAGTTGTGATAAACTATGTATAGGTGAAGTTAAAGTTGAGGCGAAGTTGGGAACAACTTCGCTTCAGCTTTAAGTTCGTCTAATTAATATTAAGTAAAAATGATCTAGGCGAAGTTAATGTTAACTTCGCCTCATCACAACATCGCCTCAGGCGAATTTAAGTTTCAGGCGAAGTTACGGATAACTTCGCCTCAGGCGAACTTAATCTTCGGGCGAAGTTACGGATAACTTCGCCTCAGGCAAACTTAAGTTTCAGGCGAAGTTGCTGATAACTTCGCCTAAACCCTAACTTCGCCTGAATCTGAATCGGCGACAGTAAGTTTAATGAAACAACGTGCAGTTGATGATTCGGCTAGTTTAGACGATTAATTACTCTTAAACACAAGTTTTAAGGACATGTTGACTATTAGTATGTTTATTAACACGTTAAAACACAAGTTATGAAACTCGGTTTCAAAACCGATGGTCCGAGGGTTCGAAACCAGTCGAAACAAACATTTAGACGCTTGAATGAACATTGAGTATGTGATATAATGGTATTTCGAACCTTGAATCGGTGTGAAAATCGGGAATAAATAACACGTAATCGGTAGAAATAACAAGTTCGCCGGAAACGATGTCGGATAAGTTCGCTGTGGATATAAGTTATGAACAGGGTGACCTTTGAACATCCTTATATAGGGGCGGAGTTATACAGGCGAAGTTACGGATAACTTCGCCTAGGCGAAGTTATTCACAACTTCGCCTGTTTAACAACATCGCCTATATTTACAAAATCAAACCTTATAATTTGAACATTTTTCCAATTAAGTTATAAATATTCCTTTAAGAAATAAATAACATGATCAATTCTAAGTAACCAGTTAAAAAATCATAAAACTATCTAAGTACAAAAACTTAAAAAATTTAAAGTATAAGGGATCAAATTTCAGTCTCGATAGGGACTGCTACGTTTTAGAAAAGATCCGAACAGGAATCATACTAACTACGTGACTGTCACATAGATCCGTGTTTAGCTGTATTATGACATATAGAGACAGGTTGTAAGCAGGTAATATACTTAAGATGGTTTTCATCGTTTCTGTGATACGAGTTAGGTTCAATTATGCCTCAAAATTTAAGTGGGCAACAACTCAGAAATATTGATGCCTCCTATCTATCCTCAAAGCGTATTTGGCTTTCCCCAAGTCACCCCGAATTGACCTCGACCCATAGTGTCTGATTAAGTTGTAAGTACTCTTCTTGATCTGCTTCCCGTTCTTCTCTCTTACTCAATGATTGTGAAGTCTTTATTTTATCATCACTAACATGTTTCAATAACTTCAAATATTTTTTTTTTTTTTTTTTTTAACAAACATAGACTTCAAAGTAAAATTAACTGCAAGTCCCGAATCTGGATCACTGCAGTATCTTGAAACGCTATCTTCACGGGAATCAGAACACACATGGGCTCGTGTATGGCTGGGTAATCGCTTTTCTGCCTATCATTCGGAAAGATATATATGAAGACACGCAAAACTCTTAAGGAGTTTCCACGTAAAATCAAGTAAAATTAGTTTGTATCACATCTACTTTTACGCACTATTAAAAGTTAACATGACATACAATGATTGTCCTAAAGCCTTTTAAGCCTAATAACTTCACTAGTTAAGCACACAAAATCAGTATGTCTATCATTTTCCAAGGTTGGATCAATTTTCCGTTTAACATAGCTAACGAACTTCTTACGAAGTAACAGACTTGAAAAATAATTTCATTTCCCTTTTTCTTTCAAAAGTTTAACATAAATCGCCCCGACCAAAACAAAGTCTTCAGGTAAACGGCTATCCTGAAGATCCAATGGATCAGCTGGACCGACCACATACTAGTATGTGTCCTTCTAACTAAGTATGATCGACTAATTTTAAGCAAAAGAATGAAAAACTCATCATAAACCGCCCCGACTATCAGTAATCTGGTTAATGGCTATCCTCAAAATCTACAAGTAGAAAATGAGGACCAAAACAAGTCCGAAGACATGTCCTTCAAACTAATGTAACCGACATATTTTTAAGCGATTAGTGACGTTTTTTTTTTTTTTCGATAACACAAGAAAAGCATGGTTACTCGGGATTGATCATCCCATTCAGTTCAATAAGGTTTTGAAATCTGGATTTGTCAAACGCTTTAGTGTATAAATCAGCGAAATTATCAAGCGTATCTACCTTTTCAAGAATTATCAGTTTCTTCTCAGCACAATCCCGTATGAAATGATGACGTATGTCAATGTGTTTAGTTTTACTATGTTTCACGGGATTGTTAGTTACTGAGATAGCAGCTGTGTTATCAATGCAAATATGAGTAAGTAAGAAATTCAGACCATAGTCGCGCAATTGTTGTTGTATCCAAAGAACCTGAGAGCAGCAGTTGGATGCTGCCATGTATTCTGCCTCACAGGTTGAAATTGAGACTGAAGTCTGCTTCTTGCATTGCCACGACACCAATCTGCCACCAAGAAACTGACATCCTCCAGTTGTTGACTTCCGACTCTGATTGCACCCTCCATAATCAGAATCTGTGTAAGCGACTAGCTCCAAGTCTCCTCCTCTCGGGTACCACAACCCCAGCTTCGGCTTGCCCTTGAGATACCGCAGTATCCTCTTTGCACCTTTCAAATGAGATTCTTTTGGATTTGCCTGAAAACGTGCACAAAGACAAACAGCAAACATTATATCAGGCCTAGATGCAGTTAATTACATTAAAGAACCTATTATTGCCCGATATTGAGTTGGGTCCACATCTGCATCACCGTCTACTTCAGCACCCAATTTGTGATTGACGCAGATTGGAGTATCATATGGAGAACTATCCTCCATCTTGAAGCGCTTGAGCACATCATGAACATACTTCGTCTGATGAATGAACATCCCGTCCTTCTTCTGATCAACCTGCAATCCTAGAAAGAAAGTTAGTTCACCCATAGCACTCATTTCAAACCTTTTCTTCATGACGGCTTCAAACTCCTGACACATGGAGACTTTTGATGCAGCAAATATAATGTCATCCACGTAGACTTGTACCAGCAGGAAGTCGCTTCCATCTCTTTTGAAGAACAACGTGCTATCAATTTTCCCTCTTTCAAAACCATTCTTGAGCAAGTAATCCGATAAAGTTGAATACCAGGCACGAGGTGCCTGATGTAATCCATACAACGCCTTGCTCAACCTGTACACGTGATCTGGATAGTCTGGGTCAGGAAAACCCGGAGGTTGCTCAACATACACAACCTCATCAACTTTCCCATTCAAAAACGCACTCTTCACATCTAGCTGAAACACCTTCATCTTTTCATAAGCAGCAAACGCCAAAAACAATCTTATGGCTTCCAACCTGGCGACAGGAGCGAACACTTCGTTATAATCAATCCCCTCTTGTTGATTAAAACCCTTAACGACTAGCCTCGCCTTGTTTCTGATAATAATCCCCTTATCATCTCTCTTGCACTTAAACACCCATTTTGTGCCTATCGCATGCACATTCTTTGGTTTTTCAACCAAAGTCCAAACTTCCATCTTCTCGAATTGAGCCAACTCTTCTTGCATGGCCTCGACCCACGAGCTGTCCTTTAAAGCCATTTGATAATTCTTCGGTTCAATCTGGCTTATAAAGCAGGTATACAGGCATTCATTGATTATTCCTGTCTCCTTAATGCTTGTATAAACACAGGTATGTTCATTCAAGCTACTTCTCGTTTGTACACCTGAGGACACATCACCAATCACATTATCCAAAGGGTGATCTTTATGAATTCTCGTGGTCGGAACAGAACCGACATGCAAATTATCTTCCAAATTAGAAGAGATCTCATCAATGGTTGTTTCATGCTGAGAGTGAAAAGGATTGATAAATTCTTCTTCAGTTGAGGCAGCAGGGGTACCGATAGTGTTTGATGAGGAAGGTTGACATTTATCAATCAGCTGTCTTTGCAATAGATTTTCTTCCTCATCGAGTATCATCTTCGTCGCAGCTCTTTCTTCTTCTTCAGAAATTTCCAAATCCGGTACGTTAAACGACTTAAAAAGCTTAACATAGTCGAAAAGCTCAGCAGGTCCATTGCTTGGTTTTGGCGGTTGGTAACTTGTGATGTCAGTGTTACACACCACCTCCACCTTGCAGGTCGAAGTATTGAAGACACGTCTGTTGGGAGTACCAACAACATAACCGACTAAGATTCCTTCATCGGCTACTTCGCCAAATTTAGAGTTTGTCTTCAAGATCGAACAAGGGGACCCGAATGGTTCAAGACCACTCAAGTTGGGCTTCCTCCCATGCATAAGCTCGTAACACGTTTTACCAAGTCTCTTAACGGTTAACACTCTATTCAAAACATAGCAGGCTGTAGCATCTGCTTCAGCCCAGAACATCACAGGAAGCTTCGAATCCGCCAGCATAGTTCTGGCTCCTTCAATTAAAGTTCGGTTCTTCCTTTCAGCCACTCCATTCTGTTGCGGAGTATACGGAGCGCTGTATTGATGTTCAATTCCTTTCTGAAGACAGAAGATCTCCATTTCAAAATTCTTGAACTCCGTCCCATTGTCACTTCTGATGAACTTAACTGTTTTACTGATGACGTTCTCAACTTTGGTAATCAAATTCTTCACCATTTGAGCCGTCTCATCTTTCGATTTCAGAAAATATACCCACGAATATCGCGAGTAGTCATCAGTGGTCACCAAGCAGTAAGAAGTACCTCCTAGACTTTTTACATTCACAGGACCGAAGAGATCCATGTGAAGCAGTTCTAGAGTACTGGCAATTGAGTTGACCTTCTTGGTGAGATGGGATTTCTTGTGTTGCTTTCCCTTCTTGCATGCAATACATTTGTCTTCAAAGTTAAAACTTTTCAAGGGAACGCCCATCACAAGTCCATTCCTGACAATGTGGTTCATCTTCCGAAGATGAATGTGCCCCATCCTCCTGTGCCATAGTTCGGATTCTGATTCTCTTGCTTTCGTCATTAAACATGATTCTCCCGTGGCCATTTCAGTAGACCTCATATCCATCACATAAGTATTTGTATCACGTGGAGCTTTCATCACTATCCACTCGTCTGGTATCTGAAAACCAGGCTTCAACACGATCGCCTCATTCTTCGTGAAGTGAACAGTGTAATCCTTATCACAAATCTGCGACACACTCACCAAATTGTGCTTCAACTCTTCTACAAAGTTAACATTTTCAAGAGTCATTTTCCCATTGGACACCGTTCCTTTTCCAGTAATTCTTCCTCCACTTTCACCAGCAAAACTAACTCTCGCTCCTTGAATAGGTTTTAAGTCGTGCAACAAATATTTGTTACCCGTCATGTGCCGGGAACAGCCGCTATCTACAATCCAAAGACTGTGGGCAGCCCTGTTCAACTGTTCCTGCACAATAAAGCAAAGGATTAGAATCTAGGGACCCAAGACCAATTGGTCTTGGATCTATACATCCCGTACTTCTGCTTTCCAAAGTTAGCATTTGGATAATTCCTGTCAGTCCTATTAGGAAATCTCCTTGGAAATTGAGTGTGAGGCCTTCCAAACCTATGTGTATTGAAAGTATTATATCTAGCGGTTTGGTTATTAGCATTGTTAAACTGAGGTTTGTTTCTGTGAAAACCTGAATTAGTTACATTTCGGAACTTTGAAGGGTTTTCATTTTTAACAGTATTAAAATTACCATTAGACTTGTGCTCAGTTTTAATAGGCCTCACGCCTCTGAATTTCGGCGTCAGAGGACAATCTGTAACAAGATGTCCTAACTTATTACACCTAAAACAACACCTATACTCCATTTTCTTTTCAAATGTTGTTTTGGATGTAGAGGCTGTGTTACCGGCCGTTCGTCTCACATAAGGTGGGACGTACGGGTTGAGTGGAGTATTCTTTTTAGAAGTTTTATCTTTTTCTCCACCAGTGGGTAACACTACCTTCTCTTTTGTCTTACCTGGTTCGGACAACTTATCCGAATCCGATGAGACTGGACTCGTAACAGAAATTTTCTCACTTGAAACAGGCGAACTCGTTTCGCCACTACTAACACTTGGTTCTTTACTCGTAACCTTGATTGGAACTGTCTGAGGAACTTCAAAATCAACAGATTTCTGAACACTAGGGTTAAAAGTGTAATTGTGGTTATAAAGTGGTGGAACCTCGTGATAACCAATTCCTCCCCTCTTTGTAGAGGTACCTTGATCACTAACAAGGTGATCAAGAATAGCTGAGGAATTTCTGAACTGTTCAAGTTTTCGGTTCAGTTCCACCACTTTCACCTGGTGGTCAGCAATCTGCTTTTCTCGTTCAGCAATCAGTTTAGTCTTTTCTTCTAAAACCTCATAACTTAGATCAATTACTTCAATTTTTTCAGCAAGTTTTGTTTTTAAGCTTTTAACATCTTTTTCACATGCTTTTATTTTAACTTTGTAACTGTTTTCTCTTGCTTTCGTAAAGTGATGATCTTATTTAAGAGTTTTAAATTCAGCATCTAAACGAACATACTGATCAGTTATGGTAGCAAGTTGCTCAGGCAAATTCTCACATTTAGTACAAATAGATTTAGAACTTACCTCGGAGAGTTGATCATTGTTATCTGCCATGAAAGCTTTTTCCTTACCAGTAGCTTTCTCTTCTCCGGTAGTCTTCTCACGTTCTTTATTCTCAACCTTAGCCATATTTGCCTGTTCACTAGTTTCATTCGAATGCAGGTTCCAGTTGTATTCACCTGCTTCTCTGGACATCATGGCATTGACTTCTTTAGTACTCCCAGTGTGCTGTGCAGACCGGCCCTGACCACGTCAACTCGCTCGTTTCTGCAATCTTTGGCAAAGTGCCCGTTTTGTTGACAGTTATAGCACCTCACCTTAGACTTGTCGAACCCTGGCCTGCCACCAACAAACTTTCTCCCCGTCTTTCTCATAAACTTCTTCACTCTCCTCACTATCATGGCCATCTGCCATTGTAAATCCATTTCCTCCAGATCATCAGCATCGATCTGGTCATAGTCTTCATCTAGCATCGCAGGATCAACCACCTTTCCTTGAATATAGTTTTCATATGAAGCAATAAATGAAGCATAGAGGCCAAACTGCTCTTCAGCAGATTTGACGCTCATTGGCATCTTAGAGTAATTATTGCTTGAGGAACTTGAAGATCCACTACTCTTGCTTGCTGTCTGTTGAGTACCACTTGATCCACCCGCAACAAAGCTAACATCCCCATTTGAGTTTATTGACACATGCCCCTCCTGTGAAGAATTGGCACCCGACTCACCCTTCGAGTAGTAGGCGGCAGAATCAGTCTTTGAACTTGTATTGGAGTTTACTTTAGCACCGTACATGCCTGGATCTTGAACCTGATCCATAGATGTTTCTTTTCTTACCATATTAAGCTCAAAAGTTCTGAGCTTGTTGACAGCGGTTTCAAGATCATAAGTAGGGAAGTCCTTGTCTTCCCTCATCAGTACAGTATACATCTCCCATTTTGGTGGGAGAGCATCGAGAAGTTTTTCCACAATCTCTTCTTCTCGGTATGAAATGGAGTAGTTACTCAATTCAGTCATTAGATGATAATATTGAGTGATAATGTCATCCAGAGATTCGTTCTTTAAGTACTTAAAGACTGAAAATTGAGTCTTGAGCAACTTTATCTTTGAAGCCCGAATACCTACATTCCCTTCAAATCTGCTCTCAAGAGCTTCCCAAAGCTCTCTAGCTGATGTATACTTTCTGAACGTATGGAGGATCTCCTGTGGAAAAGCCATTGTTATTGCAGCATGAGCCTTGCTCTCGGCTTCATACATCTTTTTCTCCTCCTCTTCCATTTTACTGTATTTCTTGATTTGGTCTCGACCCTCATACTCCATGATTGGTGGAATATATCCATCTTGGATGCATACCCACATTTTCGCATCCTGGTACTTAACATATTGTATGAACCGATCCTTCCACGCGACAAAATCGGTTCCCTTCAGCAACCTTGGGGCCTTTGTAGCTGACCCCGCTTCAACTTCCATCTTTACAAGCTCCGAAATGTTGATCGACGACATTCTTCTTGAAGACTAAGAAACCCGAAAAATTCTAAATAGGCGAAGTTAAAAAATTTCCTCTGAACAGTATTGTAGGCGAAGTTAAGGATAACTTCGCTTAAGTAATAACTTCGCTGGATCCTTCTTAAATTCGCGTGACTGGGCGAAGTTGAGAATAACTTTGCTTAGGGTAAGCGAACATAGAAAGTAGGCGAACTTGAAGAAAACTTCGCTGAGCTAGGCGAACTTGATGAGAACTTCGCTGAGTTAGGCGAAGTTGAGGAGGTAGGCGAAGTTGTGAATAACTTCGCTTCTCCTTATATCTTCGCTGAAACCCTACGTATCCTGACGGCAACTTCGCCTGATGAACAGCAACTTCGCCTGACGAACTTAAACTTTCTGCAGATCTGAAAATCGGATTTTAACGATGTTTTTGACGGTTTAAAGGCTTGAACACACTGGTAGGAGGCTAGAATGAGCAAAAACACCACAAACTCGTTCCGTGAATACCCGAAATGAGACGAATTCTACACCCGCGTGTATATCCCGAACCACACAATCGAGCAAATGCTCTGATACCAATTGTAGGTTCCCTGGACGGATCACACGAGATATCCCGATATACACAGGTGCGGAATCCCTGTGTAGATCGTTACGGACGTAGAACACAAGCTCACGAACACACGAACACGATACGAACAAACTCACGTTATATTAATAACTCGAACCGTGTTACTTACAGATTCTCGACCTCACGTCACTTGACTCACTGAATTACACGTAAAACAACCAACTCGATCAATACGTAAACAGTAGACCGTAGCCTATATAAATACACGACAACTTCGCCTCAGGCGAAGTTGTCCTTAACTTCGCTCGTTCAACAAGTTCGCCTAGGCGAACTTGTCAACAACTTCGCTTGGTTAACAAGTTCGCCTAAGCGAACTTGTCAACAACTTCGCTTTTACAAACAAATACACAAACAATATTACAGACTCGATTACAGACATTAGACATATGAACTACTGACATCTATGCACCAACACCCAAACTAAAACAGAACGAGAACAATGGAGGTAGCAGCGGTGGCGGAAGCAGTGGTAAAGGAAGAGCTTTCGTCATTGGGTCGGGTCAATCCCGCAGCGATCCGTATGTGGTGACTAGTAAGTTTCCTGTGAACGACTGTTTTGCTTCTGTGTTGTTTGACACTAGAGCTGATAGGAGTTTTGTGTCGAAAGCCTTTAGTAAACTCTTAGACTTAATTCCAACCCCGTTAGATGCTAAGTTTCCTGTTGAATTAGCGGACGGTAAGTCTATAGAAACGACTCATGTACTTGCGGGATGTAAGTTGAAACTGTCAGGTCATATTTTTGATATCGACCTTATACCTTTTACGCTTGGTAGTTTGGATGTCGTTGTCGGCATGGACTGGTTATCTGAGAACCGAGCGGAGATTATATGTCACGACAATATAGTCCACATCACTACCTCTTCCGGGGAGAACATTTTGGTTCAGGGCGAGAAGCGCGGCATGACCACAAGCGTCATCACCCTCATGAAGGCGCAGAAGTATCTACGAAAGAGTCATCCGGCAATTTTAGCGCATATTGTCGAGAAACCCACAGAGGAGAAGCGAATCAAAGATATACCGATTGTGCGAGATTTTCCGGAAGTTTTCCCGGAGGATTTGCCTGGACTCCCTCCTATTCGACAAGTCGAATTCCAAATCGAATTGACCCCCGGTGCAGCGCCCATAGCACGAGCCCCGTATCAGCTCGCACTGGCGGAGCTTCAGGAGTTGTCCACTCAGTTGCAAGATTTTTTGGATAAAGGTTTTATCCGACCTAGTCATTGCCATGGGGAGCCCCTGTCTTATTTGTTCGAAAGAAGGACGGGACTTTTCGCATGTGTATCGATTACCGGGAGTTGAACAAGGTGACGATCAAGAACCGTTATCCCTTACCCCGAATTGACGATCTGTTTGACCAACTTCAAGGATCGAGTTACCACTCGAAGATCGATCTGCGGTCTGGTTACCATCAGTTAAGAGTACGCGAAGAAGATATTTCAAAGACGGCTTTCAGAACTCGGTATGGTCACTACGAGTTTTCGGTTATGCCTTTTGGCTTAACCAACGCACCAGCCGTATTTATGGATCTCATGAATCGAGTATGCAAGGCGTACCTCGACAAGTTTGTGATTGTTTTTATTGATGATATTCTCGTCTACTCCAAGGAAGAGGCTGACCACGAAGAGCACTTGAGGTTAATTCTGGAATTGCTGAAGAAGGAACAACTATACGCTAAACTCTCGAAATGCGAATTTTGGCTTCGCGAGGTTCACTTTTTAGGACATGTGATCAACGAGAATAGTATCCATGTCGATCCCGGTAGGGTAGAGGCCATCAAAAACTGAGAAGCACCTAAGACCCCGACTGAGGTGCGGCAATTCCTAGGACTGGCTAGCTACTGCCGGCGTTTTATCGAGGGATTTTCAAAGATTGCTCAACCCCTCACCACTTTGATTCACAAAGTAACTAAGTACAATTGGGTGACGCGCAAGAATCCGCTTTTCAACTGTTGAAAACCAAACTCTGTAGCGCCCCTATTTTAGCCCTTCCCGAGGGAACAAAGAATTTTGAGGTACATTGTGACGTATCGATACAAGGCTTCAGTTGAGTGTTGATGCAACACGAGAAGGTTATAGCCTATGCCTCTCGACAACTACGGATTCACGAGAATAACTACACGATCCATGACTTGGAACTCGGAGCTGTGGTGTTTGCTCTTAAGATATGGAGGCATTACTTGTACGGTACCAAGTTTACCATTTACACCGATCACAAGAGTCTCCAACATATCTACGATCATAAGGAGCTGAACATGCGACAGCGTCGTTGGGTCGAGCTGCTTAAGAATTATGATTGTGCCATCAAGTACCACCCTGGAAAGGCCAATGTAGTGGCCGACGCTCTCAGCAGAAAAGAAAACGATAAACCCAGGCGAGTGCGAGCATTGCAACTTACGATTCACGCCAACTTACCCGATCAGATTCGTGATGCGCAACTCGAAGCTTTGAAAGATGATAATCTTCCATCAGAACTCATGCGGGGTATGAACAGGCAACTCGAAACCAAATCGGACGGGGTATGATATTTTGAGAACCGGATTTGGGTTCCACGATACGGAGAGTTGAGAACTCTAGTGATGGAAGAAGCTCACAAGTCCCGATATTCTATCCACCCTGGCTCAGATAAAATGTACCATGACTTAAAGGCACTTTACGGGTGGCCAAACATGAAAGCCGACATTGCCACCTACGTGAGAAAATGCTTGACTTGCGCAACAGTCAAAATAGAATATCAGAAACCATCTGGCCTGCTACAGCAACCGGAACTCCCAATGTGGAAATGGGAACACATTTCAATGGATTTTATCACGAGATTACCCAAAACACCGACGGGATGCGATACCATCTGGGTGATCGTTGACCGATTGACTAAGTCTGCACACTTCTTAGCGATTAAGGAATCGAACAAAATGGAAAGACTGACTCGTGTCTACATGAAAGAAGTGGTGTCTAGACACGGAGTGCCTGTCTCAATCATATCTGATCGAGATTCCCGTTTCACTTCGCACTTTTGGAAGTCACTACAAAGCGCACTAGGTACCCGCCTGGATATGAGTACAGCATACCATCCTCAGACGGATGGGCAAAGTGAGCGCACTATTCAGACCTTGGAGGATATGTTGCGTACATGTGTGTTGGATTTCGGAAAAAGTTGGGAACCTCACTTACCTTTGGTAGAGTTTTCGTATAATAACAGCTACCACGTAAGCATTAAAGCAGCGCCGTTTGAAGCGTTGTATGGACGGAAGTGTTGATCACCTCTCTGCTGGGCAGAGGTGGGTGACAGCCAAATCACTGGTCCAGAATTGGTACTCGAAACCTCTGAAAAGATTGTTCAAATCCGAAACCGCATGGCAGCAGCACGAGATCGCCAAAAGAGTTACTCCGACAAGCGCCAAAAGCCTCTCGAATTTCAAGTGAACGACCATGTATTACTCAAAGTCTCACCTTGGAAAGGTGTGGTTCGCTTTGGGAAGCGAAACAAACTCAATCCACGATACGTTGGTCCTTACCGAATTACTGAGCGCATTGGTCTGGTGGCGTATCGACTGGACTTGCCAACAGAACTCAGTGGTGTACACAATGTAGTCCACGTATCCAACTTGAAGAAATGTTTTTCCGACGAAACCCAAGCAGTTCCTTTGGACGAATTGCAAGTTGATGAACAACTACGCTTCATTGAAGAACCAGTCGTAGTTTTGGATTGGGAAACCAAAACACTCAAGCATAGCAAGATTCCAATCGTTAAGGTTCGTTGGAACTCGAGACGTGGACCGGAGTTCACGTGGGAACGCGAGGATCAAATGATGAAAAAGTATCCTCACCTTTTTGAAGGGTTGACCAAACACAGAAAACCGCGAAACCCGACAAACCGTCAGAAATCACCGGAGATATGAATTAAATTTCGGGACGAAATTTCTTTCTACTAGGGGATGATATGACAAACTGAAAATTTTTCTTACTTTTTCAGACACTCATCACGACTTGACTCAAATTTTCGGGACGAAAATTCTTTAACATGGGAATGATGTGACACTCGTCAATTTTAGGTTAACTCCGTTAACTCAAACTCCGTCTATTCAAACTTAAGATCACTGGATCTATAACGCACATCTCATTACATTTAAAATAAGGTTTTAAATGACGCTTGACAATTACTACATGTGTAGTCTTTCGGGATTGCACCGAAACGCAAACGAGTTGACGCAAACAATTGGTGAATAAACGAAAAACGTCAAAACAATAATTATGTGATAATTATGTGTTAGACTTATGTGTTATGTGATAACATTGTATGAAACGTTAACTCAAGATGCAAACAAGTCAATTTAAGCTAGAAAAGTAATTATTAGAAGTTGAGGGACCTAGATGTAACATGTTATTATAAATAATAATATTAACCTAAACCCTAACACTCCCTCTCTCTCTCTCTACCCGACGGCCACCCCCCCTCCCCTCTCTTTGCGATCGGCAGCCACACACACACACATATCACACCCGTTTTGATCTCATTCTTCATAATCGGAGCATCCTACACTCGTTTCTAAGCACCTCTCACGTTTCCTTTGTTATTTCTGCGTTTTTAAGGTATAATTATGGAACCCTAACTTTTGAATATCATGTATTAAGTGTTTTATGATTGATTATTGCTAGAGGATGATTGATTATGTGTTAGTGATTGATATTGATGATCATATGTGGTTTTAAACGGTGAAAGATCTTTGAATCATTGATTGTTTGTAAACCCTAGAGGGTTACTACTGATTTCTATGATTTATTATGTGTATTGCATGTTATGAGTTATGTCGTATGCTTAGGATGCATGTTAGATGATTGTTTAGGCTTGCTGAGTTTTGACAGCAGTGATTGTTAAACTTGAACGATGTGTAACTTGTTGAATATAAAAGGAAAACTGAGCTAATTATGAGTCTACAAGGTAGTACTCTGAGTCTAGTTTCAGAAAGTCCAACCACGTCTAATTTGAAGGTGTCTTGGTTGGTCAAACGAATTAAATGTGATTAAAGGTCAAAACTGGTACTGGACAGATTGTAAGTTATGTTTAGACAACTGTAACGAATTGTTAATGTGGAAATTGGTTGAAGTTGTTAACACTACAGGGTGCTATGTTGAGTCTAGTTTCTATAAAGTCCAAGTTTGTAATTTTTGGACGAGTAAAAGTTAATATTTATGATTTCACAAAACTGAAGTGCAAATCTGAATTGTAAGACCTGCTGTTAGGTTGTTTTGTAAATATCATAACTCATGAACTACAAGACCAAATGGGTTGGTTCCACTTCTGGAAGTTAACTTGTTGAGTTAAGAACCCAACCCAATTGATCTTGCATTAATTGGATTTTTCATGTGACGGGAATAACAAATAAGATTCTGTTGCGCATGATTTTGATTGCTGTGAGTTTGCTGTAATGTTTTGATCATTGTGAGAAATATATGTAGAATAAAAATACAATAAAATATGTTCTGGAAACCTAATTCATGTATGCTTTTGTGATGATTTTTGGTGAATTAATTGAGATTCTATGATCTGTTGAATAGAGTAATCTTTCAAGTAAAAATTCTGTCTTGATGAAACTAGTTGCTGAACTTTGTGAAAATACATGAAACGTGCTGTTACTAGATAATTGTTATGTTTTGACCAAATTGCCCTTGCGGGGAATAATTACTAGATGATTGTTACGTTTTGACCAAATTGCCCTTGCGGGGAATATTTGCTAAATATGTACACCATTAACACATGACACGTAAATAGTTGTTCACACACATAACGTATCACAAATGTGCTTGTTAAGTCACACATGAGTCACAAACGAAACACGAAACGTATTTTGTGCATAGGTATTATGTGCCGATTCTAGAGACTCGATAATAGTTCCGACTCTTAGAAAATCTCCTTGTTGTTACAGAACGCTAGTGAGAGTTTTCTGCGACGCGCATCACTTGGGTGACTTGTTTTTGGGAATTCTTCGCAAACAGTGAGTTTCACTTTCCCCTTTTAAACTCTTTAAATGCTTTTCACTTGGGGGAGATAACATACTCCGAAAACGCTTTTAGATTTTGTTAGTAGATTATATATCACTTGTAAAGGCTAAGTGGAAAACGAAACAATTGAAGTCCTACACATCGAACTGTTTAGTATTGGAAAATAACGAGTCACTGTTGAGTAGTACTACTGGGTTTGACAAACCCCACCCAACGCTAAGCTCGACTGGAGGTCGAGTGGGTGTAATTTTGGCTAACACATTACCATGGTCGGGATAGACCTGGTGGCAAGGCACATGATAAACAGTCAGCTTCGGTGTCGAACACTTAGTAATACTTGTTGTATCGGCTAGCTACCTATCGATATATAATTGATTTAACACTATCTGGTAAACGCAAAACGCTGAACGCAAAACGCTAAACGCTTTGTTTTATATAAACTTGTGAACTCACCAACCTCGTGTTGACACTTTTAGTATGTTATTCTCAGGTAGCCGAGGCGGGTGCGCGGTATAGGAGCATGCATTGTTTTGAACACTATTGATTATGCAAACTTGTTTTAAACTGTTACTATGTGGGTTTTTAAGTCGTCATGTGTGGCGCAACACTTGGTCTATGTTTTTACGCTTCCGCACTTATTTTCACTTAATGTTTTTATGGTTTGATTATAACTAATGATTCCGATCCTGTTAGTTCATACCCTCTGACGGTAAAACTCCGTTAGTGGATTTTGAGGGTGTGACAAGTTGTCTCTTCACCTAGCTTCACACAAACTGATAACCTGCATGTGCGTACGAAATAACATGGTTTTGTCAACACATGGTTGAGTGAGAAAATCATAAGATTTGTTACAATAATAAATATAATGAAAAGGCAAAACTGTTATAGTGAATGTAAAACAACCAAACCACGATCAAATAAAAGTGTTAGTTGACCAAGTCTTAATGACTATGGCTACTAATACATTCGTATGATTGTACAATAATGCGATTATGTTGAACCCCTCCGAATTGCTATAATCAAGTAATCAGGTAACAGTTAGTCATTTAATTAAATACACGCACAATATATGATAGTTTGCTAGTGTTTGTAATATAATAAATAAATATTGTAAGCACTCATACATCCCTAAAATATGTTTGAAAACTCCAAATATAAAGCGGAATAATTTTTCACCTTGTCCCTTAAACGAGACTAGCAAGTAATAAGAATAACTAAAAACCGAACTTTAACGTGCTGACTGAGATAATCCAAACTGACCTTAAACTTAAAGATAATAAACTAAAACTAAAACCGATAATACCGCCATTGGAATCAACCCAAACAGACGTATAGAACTCTGGTTATGAGATTTTTATTGTTTAAGCGAGTTGGTGCTGACCAGAATCCGAACATCGAGTCGGAAGTCGGGTTTTAGTCAGTACACTCAAAATATAAATTTGAACAAAAAAGTCTTCTGGACCGAAAGCTAGTTCTGACTAGAAATGGAGATATTAACAAGTTAAGATTGGTTGACTAAAATACCCTTAACGAGTCGGGATCAAAATGACCACTGCAACTCCGTCAAATTGAAAAATTTGTTTTAGGCTTTTGTAAAGGAGATAAAAACCTACAGTATTGAAAAAACAACTTACTCAAATGAAGATTGGAACTTGATTAATCTTGAATAAACCGACAATAAATAAGGGAAATTTTGTTAGATATGAAGAGGATGGCTTGACATATATAGTTTTTAGGATTTGAGGTGTGTTTTGATTAAATATTGAGTGTTATAATGCACTTATTAAGAAATTCACTCGATTAAGAAACAAAATAAGCTATAAATGAGAAAATCGTGTATAATAACTAATAGAATTTGGATTGGACAACAAAAAAATGGTTTTTGGAGTTTTATAAAATTAATTTACATATCTTGGAGCTTAATTTTCTTTAATTTAGTCAAAAATAGGAAAGATTTGACAAAATTTGTCCTTGTACTTCTATAACGCAATTTTTAGCCGAAACAAACGATTTTAAAGGTTTTAAGCATTGTTTGACAAGTTTAAAATTATGAATATATAAAATTAGTTAAACCAAGTTAAATACTAATAAGTACAAGTTTTAATTAATAAAAAGATCCAAAATATATTCTCAAATCGGATAAACGAATATGAATACAAATACGAAATTTTCAAAATGTTATAAAGGACACCATACATTAAAACAAACTACTTTGTGTTTACATACACTAATTTAAATCTTCTAGAAATAGTTGACGGACCCTTCTAATCTCTCCGATCACCGAGGGTGGCGGCTCGTACAATGAGCTCCTGTTGTTCGGCGAGGAAGGCCCGACGCCAGTCTTCCAGACCTCGACTACGGTCCCGAGTCACTAGCATCATCTTTCCTATGACCTCCGGAGCGAGAGTAGGCAGATGCTTCCATAACAGACCGAGCATCTGCTCATGTTGGAGCTTCTTGTTTTCCACGAGGCCTATTTCTTGTTGAATTGTTGCAAGTCTTCTGGTGATGTGTTTATTGGTTTGGTGAGACCCGGCCATAGAATTCGAGTCAAACGTATGAGAAACCTCAAATCACAAATCAAGCAATCTGGTGGCTTAAGAGGAGGTGGGGAGTAATTAAAGAGTGTCATTAAAGAGTGTCACATAGGATTGTTGATAAACATTTATATAGATAGATAGATAGATAGATAGATAGATAGATAGATAGATATTAGAATCAGACTGATAAAACTTCGTAACCATCACAACGTTACTTAACGATAGATGGATATAATAAATGTCCTCCGTTATTCATTCACACCATTTAAAAACCAAGAAAGGTAAATTTCATCACTACAACCACTCGTAGTTATTAATCCAACTTCCTATTGATGAATAACTTCTACCCCCAATTACTAATTAGTAATTATGCTACTTATCACTCGTGGAGCAATAAAAACAGCTACGTACACTTAGTATGGCTGGAGGCACAAGTTTTTGGAATATATGGCGCTTCGCCATGATTGAAAATTGATCAAGTATGAGTTATAAATATCATAGTAACCATTTCTTACGGGATACAGTACAATACATTTTATTCTATCAATTTAGCTATTTACGGTCCATATATGGCAACTCTAATAATAATAAGTTTAAAGTATATCTACATAGCTTGGTTATTGATTGAGTACATTAAGGATCGAGACTCGATATCTAATTAATATTCTAAACACTACATCTAATCCAACCTGTGTACTACCTAAACTCATTGCAAGATGTTCTAATTTCCTATGTGCCATTGTCATGTACTCTGTACCGTGAAGAACACAAACGAGGGTATCATCAACACTCCCCACCTCACTCACGATCTTCTTTATCTTCTCCTTTGGCCACAACTTATAGACAAAGGAGCAACCACCACGCGTGTTTTTGATAGTACTTCTTGGTGATAACAAGAACACCAAGAGAGCCCATAAAACGCGCAATGTCATTAAATGAAATTCTCTAAAAACCTTCACCTCCATTTTGGAATGGTCATTTTTTAAAGATGGTACAGCCTCAAACTTTCTTTTGGATCTCTTTAACGATCTAATGCAACTTAATACCTCCTTTTTCAATTTCTCCCTTAATCTAAGGTAGGATGAAATTTCAGCTTAATCCGATGACTCTTCACCTCTTTTGCGAAGACTTAACTGATGAAATAAGGTGTGTTCCTGCATCTTCTGTTGTGTGTCCTTAATGATTCCACACGTGTCGAGCAGTTTAACCGAATTGTCAAGCACATCTTCTAATAGCTCCCCGGGTCGTGTGACGGAAGAGTAAACAAGCTCCTCCACACACCTATACACCTCTGATAGACCAACTAAACCCTCTTGAATGGTATTAGCGGTTAGGATTTCGGATGAAGAACAATATCTTACTTCCCATGCTCGTAACTTGTTTAGCTCAGCCTCCACACGAAGATAAGTGGGATGTAACTGAGCAGGTAAACTAATGGATCTATTTAGGGGTAATGCAGATGATCTTTCCATTTTCATATTCTAATGCTAATCAAAGTCTAAAATGTACAAAAAAGATGTATATTTCTATCAAGAGTAAACTGCGGTTTTCTTCCCCGTGGTTTGTCCAAATATGCGATTTTAGTCCAATAGTTTCAAATTTGCGATTTTCTCCCAGTGGTTTCATTTCACATGCAATTAAACCCAAGCCAACTAACATCGTTAAGTCTGGTTGTTAAACTCATAAACGTGCATCTCACATGAGGGGCGGTTTTGTCATTTTTCTCCCAAAAAAACCCAGCCTTAATTCACAAGCCCTCTCACGTGAGGGGCTGTGGTTTACTTGGAGAGAAAAAGGACAAAATTGCCCCTTATGTGAGGTGCACGTAGATGGGTTTTACGACTAGACTGAACGGGGTTAGTGAGTTCGGGTTTAATTACAAGTGAAATGAAACCACAATGACGAAAATCGTAAATTTGAAACTATTGGACTAAAATCACATATTTGGAGAAACCATAGGGACGAAAACCGCAGTTTACTCTTCTATCAATCATTATAGTAAACCATAATTTGGTATTTATATGCACCATTCATTAAAATCCATATTAGAATCTAGTCTCCAAAATGTGTCAAGAATAATGACAAAACAGAATATAAACATGTTACAGCAATGTGGGCAGCCTTACTAACTTGAATGAAGTTGTAACCTATTTGGTTAACAACTTAGAAACACCCATCTTTTTATAGAGTTTTTAGTGCCAGGATTGACAATATGGTCAAGCTATTTTTAGTGTGACATATTAGGGGTCCACCACTCCATTGAATGAAGTGATGTTGTTAATATGCATGCATGTAATCAAAACATGAAATATTCTTTGCAGAAACAATTGTAGATTGTGATACACCTTAAGATTTCTTGTAGAGTTGGTGCCAGAAGATTGTTTATCTAATGGACAGTGCTATTGGCACACCCCCAATATGGTCCATATAGCCCAATATGAAGCATAAATGGCCTCAAATCAGACACAAAAGTGCTTTATGTCATACATGATTGTACATACACGGAATCATATTGTTGGTACATGTGTGTCAGTAGTTCATAGTCTACCATTTGTAATCGAGTCTGTAATGTAATTATGTTTTTGATTATGGTTATGTTTTCCTTTCTTAACATTGGTTGGTGGTTTCTGAGAATCATCAGACTTAATTGATTTTGATTCTTGATTGGGACAATTTTCAATGGTTGAAAGCTTCTTTTCATAGCAATTTCAGATTTGCTAGGAAGGATGTTTCTTTTGACTTGATCAGTCACATTCTTCTTTGGTTTCTCTTCATCTTTCGCTTCCTTCTTAACACTGTTATCAACTTTCTGCTCATTCTTGCTTACAGTCTCCTTCTCACACACTATTCCTTTTCCCAAATATTCATCATACATTTGTTCGTAGAGTTCAAAGTTTTGACCAAACCCTGTTTCATTGGGAACATGAAAGGGTTTGAAGGTGAACCTTTCATTAAAAGAATCAGTATGGTGACCATATTCATCACACTTTTTACACCATACCTTTCCTTTGAAATTTTCATGAGAATTTCCCTTTTTGAATCTCTCACTTGGTCTAGGTGGTTTAATCCCAAGTGTTTTCTGAGTTTTCAAACTATCAAAATCAATTGAAAAAGGTACAAACTCTTCAATTTTGATGTATTGTCTTTCAGTCTTGCTTTTCATAAAGATGATTTTCTTCAAATTCATAGGCTCTTCATCCATGTTTCCCTTGTGTCTTGACTGTCTTTTCTCATACTCTTCCATGGTTTCAACTTCTCCAATGTCAAATACTTTATGGCTAGAGAAAACAGGGTACACTAGAATGAAGTTGTCACCAATAACTGTTTCATGGGCCTTTTTCTTGTTATTGTCACTTATCTTTTTCAAAACAGTTTTGCTTGGTGCCCTAACAGCATTGTAGCTTACCTTTGACCTTTCACATATGTCAAAAGACACATGTTCTCTTCTCATATTTTCATTATTTTTTATCATCTTGGGAGTCATCTTAGGCAAATCAGGTAGTTTGTCAATTAAATCAGGTTTCTTCTGTCTTCTATTTTGTAACACCGCGTCTTTTACCTTTACAATTAAGGCTTAAAAATACTAACTTAGAAAGTACAGGGACCAAAAGTGTAAATTCTGAAAATCTTCTCCCATCGCGGTACGCGATGGGGTAACAATCAACCCATCGCGTAGCGCGATGGGCTTGCTGAGTCAGTGGACACGTGTCCAACAACGTGTCAACACGTGGCACGTTGTGAAAGGCCACGTGTCACCACCGCTTAAGGCGGCATCTTTTTGCGGCGACGCGGTACGCGATAGGGCACAAGGAACCCATCGCGTACCGCGATGGGGTCCAATTTTGGCTATAAAAGGGGTGACGGGCATGAGCTCCATTCATCCCAAAAACACCTTTCTTTACACACACATAGCCTTGGAAAGTGTGCCCCGTTGCGTACAAAGTCGACGTGTTATTTTCTCGTAATTCGTGCAAGAAACGAAGTTATAATCAAATAGCAATCACTTAAGCAAGTAGATCAAGATCCTGCCTTTTTCTTATTATCAATATAAGTATCCGTATTGAGGTAGGGGTTATGTTTAAGTTATTTACATTATTGCTTAAATTATCAATCGAGGCTATGGCCTTTAACCCTGATCATATTTTATAAACAATCTCATTCAAAATCAAGTTTACATAAACATTACTTCATGATGAAGTATGTTAAATGAAAGATATATTTTGACGGGCATGTAGTAACTGGAAGGGGGATATCACTCGTAGTAAGTTTCTTGCCTAAGGAAAAGTAATTCGTATAAATCTCAATCAACCGAGGGACCCGTTTACTTACCTGTAGAAACTTACCAACGTGTTGAACCTATTAGGCCAAAGCATGCTATATCAAACGTCACATAAAATAAAATGTTATCATTCACAATCAAAGATAAACGATTTCAAGGTTAAGCTTACAATCATAGCTTAATCATCAATCAAATCATTCATACAAACCTATTTATGTATAGGTTAAAATCATTCACAATCAATCAATCAATCAGTCAAGGTTTTCAACACCGATAGTAAAGGTGAATACGTTAACCTTTTCAATCAGTCAAAACATATTTATACTCAATTAAATGAACGGGTGTTTGTCTTAACGAGTCAATCAATGTTTACATGAGATCTTTTGATCTCTAAAACATTATTATACAAGATAGAAAATAAAAGCAACTCAGACCGAATACACATGTGTCTGGATCCAAACATAACTGTTTAGCCTAATCAGTCAAAGGCCAGGTGGCCGTGGGCTAACGGTCATGACTAGTTCTCCTTGCAGGGGCGTCAGAGCTCGGGAGAACATTTGTGTGTGTAGGGTAAGTGGTACAAATCCCATATGTGGCCGTGCATCTGCTGAGTGTACAGAAAACTATAATTGTATTACAATTGTCATTCAAAATGTTTTATTGAGTCATACATGTTCACCAGCATATAGCTGATGTATTTTTCCAACCCATTGTAGGTAATTAGGCATATGTAGCATTAGCAAGGATTGGAGTCTATATGAAGATAAAAGCGCTTACAAGATGGCTCCGTTTTTGATATAAAATCCTTGTATTATGAAACTTATATTTTGTAAAACGATACTTGGGTGTTCTATTCCCAAGTAAATTTTCAATGTAAATTAATATTATATTCAACCAAAAGTCTTCCGCTTAAATTAACCCATATACTCTGATATATTTACAAAACATGTACCAACTTATGGTCATACGCCTAGGCCCTAAGCCGGGGTGTGATAGGTTGGTATCAGAGCCATCGGTTTCAGCGAATTAGGTATTAAATATTAGTACCTAGGCTTTAATAATTATAATTATTATTCATAGGAATAAGATAGGATTGGTAAACATCATATCCCTAATCTAACTAAAGTGCAGATGTCTTATACTAACTACTTTGGCTGTAGACACCGAGTAGCCATTCGATCAATACCAACAATCAATCATGAACCATCCGATGTGGAGAGTAGCAATAGTTACTATACTAGCTTCTTCGGTCACAATCAACCAATTAATCCGGTGTTACCGTATGGGAGCCAACCCGTGTATCTCCCCGGGAGTCAGCAAATGCCAATAGAAATTTCTGACAACACCACTAACAACACTCCTCAATATTATCCATCCGAGGTTCTGACATACCATTCTTCCGAGGAACAAGAAGTACAGAGTAAGATCAAACAAGAAACCGAATCGGAATCATCTAGCTGGATGAATTGTCATTCTGATCAAAGGAGATGGCAATTCGGATCACCACCATTAAACTATCAATACGAGACCCCACCAGCATCTGCAGAACCTAGTCATAAACCAAAAATGAGGGTTAACATGCCATACAAAAAGAGGTTTAAGTCACCAATCAAGAACCCTTATGAATCGGAGGAAGATCCTGAAGAAGAGGAGGATCCCGAGGAAGAAGAAGAAAACGAAAATCCTTACTTCCCTTCATATTTAGGATCAAGACCTTCGATTTCACAACAAGCAAAGGAGATTCGTGAAGAAGCAAATCTTATCGAGGGATTTTATACCACTAATATTCCCGATGAAGAAATGCACGCATATGTTGCGAACCCGCATCTCTATCCACAAGAAAATGCATATCTCTTTCCAGCTGCATCCGCACCAACGGGATATCCGAACCCGCCTAACTCGGTGATGGACGAGCTGAGGAATGAGGTTGTGGATAAGAAGAAAATGGGAAGGAAAATAGCTAAGAAATGTGACAAGATGAAGAATCTTGTTACAAAATGGATTAAGGATTAGAAATCATAGTTGTGTACTATTGTAGTTGTTGTAATCCTTTTCATATAACATAAATAATGTAATATAAGGTGTGTCTTTCCTAAATTTTGTTTTATTCATGTAACAGCGTGTCTAAAGCAAACGGTAATCAAGAAACTCAAGTAAATAATAAAGGAAAGACAATTGAAGAAATTTTACAAGAAAAAGCTACCGTGGAAAATATACAAGCCATACCACAAAATTATGTGCTTGGTATCCGCGATTTGATAAAAGAGGCTGTGAATCCAATCTATGAAATTCTGAAAAATGATCCTAGTAGAACCGCCTCACAATCTAACAAAAGAGCAAGTCAAAGTGAAACGGTTAATTCAAAAAGAGAATCAAAGAAAGAATCCAAAAAGGAATCGGAAAAGAAAGAAGATAAGAAAAAGGAAACCGAGCAAAAGAAAGAAACGAGTGATGCAAGCTCAACTGCTGAAAACCACCTCCGTGAGAAAACAAAGAAACTCAAAATACACGAAGGTTGTGATTTCAAGGTATTCAAGGTTTACAACCCCAAAGAATTTCACGGGGACAAAGGAGCAATAGTTACCCTCCGATGGTTGGAGGAAATGGAATCAATTGTGCTAATAAGCAAGTGCACGGAGAGAGAGAAGGTTTAATATACCTCCCAGATGTTCAAGTGGGAGGCATTGGAATGGTGGAATACCCTGATCGGAATCTAGGGTAGAGAGAATCTATATAACCTGGATTGGGAAACGTTTAAGGCTATGATATTAAAGAAGTTCTGTCCAATCAATGAAATGGATCAGATTCAGACCAAATTGTGGAACCACAAGGTTGTGGGAACCAATCTCAAGGAATATAGCACCAAGTTTCTTGAGTATTGTAGAATCGTGCCTCATCTGGTCACTCCGGAAATCAAAAAAGTGACACGATACATTTATGGATTACCAATCGAAATCCGTGATTATGTTCGTTCACATATGCCGTCTTCGACGGAATCTGCAATGGAGTTGGCTAGGTACTTAATGGATGGGATGATAAAGAATCGGGATTGAAAGGAAAAGAGATGATGACAAGACGCCGGTTGGAGGAAAGATTAGGAAAATTGAGAAAAAGAGGGAAGGGGCGTTCGTATATACTCGCCCTGTTTGTAAGACATGTGGCAGAAGACATTTTGGGAGATGTCAACGACCCTTAAGTACCATTATATGTAATATTTTGCAAAAGGCCGGGTCATATTGAAGCAGACTGTAAAAAGAAAGCAGTAGTGTGTTTTGAATGTGGTGAAAAGGGGAATTTTAGTACGGAATGTCCAAAGAAGAAGCCAACGGCAGCGACAGTTGGCGCAAGTGGCAGCGGGGTGAAGACCAATGCCAAGAAGGGAAACGCTCATGTCTTTGTGCTAGACACTCATAAGGCAGCCGATATACCGGACGTGATCACCGGTAAGGGATGCCTCGCATTCATGGCCTATGTAACCAAGGAACCTGAACCAAAGAAGATGGAGGAAGTGCCAATCGTGTCCGAATTTCAAGATGTCTTTCCTAATGAATTACCAGGAGCCCCGCCTGATAGAGAGGTAGAATTCAAGATCGACCTCATGCCAGGAACATCACCAATAGCAAAATCTCCTTATCGACTAGCACCTACGGAAATGAAAGAGTTAAAGAAACAGCTGGATGAGATTTTAGAAAAGGATTCATACGACCAAGTTCGTCACCATGGGGAGCGCCAATTTTGTTTGTAAAGAAAAAGGACAGATCAATGAGAATGTGTATAGATTACTGAGAGCTAAACAAGGTTACGATCAAGAACAAGTATCCATTACCTAGAATCGACGACTTGTTTGATCAGCTCCAAGGAGCAAGTTGTTTTTCCAAGATTGACCTAAGATCGGGTTATCATCAATTAAAAGTGCAAGAGGAAGATATACCTAAAACAACATTTAGAACCCGATACGGACATTATGATTTCACTGTGATGCCTTTCGGACTCACTAATGCTCCAGCAGCTTTTATGGACATGATGAATCGGATTTGTAAGCCCTATTTAGACAAGTTTGTCATTGTCTTCATAGATGATATACTTGTTTATTCAAAATCCAAAGACGATCATCAAGTTCATCTTAAGATCATACTTGAAACCCTAAGGAACGAGAAATTATACGCCAAATTCTCTAAGTGCGAATTTTGGTTGTCCGAAGTTCAATTTCTTGGTCATGTTATAAATGAAAAGGGCATTCAAGTAGACCCAACAAAGATTGAAGCAATAACTAAATGGGAGAAACCCAAGACACCGACTCAAGTCCGAAGTTTTCAGTTTTCTAGGCTTAGCCGGATACTACAGAAGATTCATTCAAGACTTTTCCCGAATAGCTGTTCCATTGACTTCGCTCACAAGAACGTCAATTAAGTTTGAATGGGGACAGAAGCAAGAGGAAGCATTCGAAACACTTAAACAAAAGTTAACTAATGCACCTATACTGGCTTTGCCAGAAGGATTAGAGAAATTTACCATATATTGTGATGCCTCGCACACAAGAATGGGATGTGTTTTGATGCAAGGAAAGAAAATGATTGCTTATGCTTCGAGATAATTGAAAGTTCATGAAAAGAATAACACCACGCATGACCTTGAATTAGGAGCTATAATTTTTGCGTTGAAGTTATGGTGACATTACTTGAATGGTGTAAGGTTCACAGTATACACTGACCACAAAAGCTTGAAGCATATATTCGATCAAAAAGAGTTGAATATGAGACAAAGGCGTTGGATGGAAACACTTAATGACTACTACTGTATGATAGTGAATCAAGAAGGACAAGCCAACGTAGTGGCTGACGCCTTAAGTAGAAAAGAACATGAGAAGACAAAGAGAGTCCGAGCTCTTATATTGAAACTTAAAATTGATCTAGCTAGCCAAATCAATGAAGCTCAGAAGTTAGCACTAGAAGAAGGAAACATTAAAGCCAAAAAAGAGAATGGTACAATCGAACAATTGATTAAAGCAAATGATGAAATACTCAAACTCGGTACAAGGATTTGGGTACCGATGGTCAGAAATCTGAGGGACAAGATTCTCTAAGAAGCACACAAATCAATATACATGATGCATCCAGGAAGTGACAAGATGTATCACAATTTAAAAGATGATTGCTGGTGGATCGGTATGAAGAAAGATATTGTTTTATATGTAGCCAAATGCCTGACATGTTCTAAAGTAAAAGCTGAACATCAAAAGCCGTTAGGATTGCTACAACAACCTGAAATACCAATCTGGAAATGGGATATGATAACTATGGATTTGTAGGTTCCCGGACGGATCTTACACGGGATATCGCTATCTACGTAGGTGCGGAATCCCTGCGTAGGTAGTTACGAGCGTAGAATACGAATAACAATTACACGCGATACAAACGAACACGTTATGTAATATAACTTGAAACACGTCTATTACAGACTCTCGACACGTTCACTGAACTACTGAATTACACGTGAATAACCAAAACACCAACACTTAAACCGTAAACCCGTAGGTTACTTAAATACACGACAACTTCGCCTCAGGCGAAGTTGTCTATAACTTCGCTCGTTGAACAAGTTCGCCTAGGCGAACTTGTCGACAACTTCGCTTGTTCAACAAGTTCGCCTAAGCGAACTTGTTGACAACTTCGCTTACACACATAAACATAAACTTAAACATAATTACATTACAGACTCGATTACAAACGCTAGACTATGAACTACTGACATTTATGTACCAACAGACTCCCCCTTGGCAGTAGCTTCATATCTTGATCTTCAAAGCTTGTGTCTTGTAATCTCTCGTCTTCTCTCTTCATCTCTTCAAGCATGCACTCCCTGTCTAACACATACAGAAACCAACTTCTGGTACTTCTTAGCTTCCTCTTTCCAAGCAGGAATGTAGAAAATCTTCTTAGCATGTAGTACCTGTAAGTCAGCTTGAGACAGATTGACTAAGTGCATAGGATCATACACTCTCATGATCTCTTGCTCATCTTCATCCTCCATGACCGCTTCAGCAGTTTCACCATCCACGTACCACCACTTCAAGTCTTTCAAGACGTTCTTGGGCATCACCTTCATCGGCACTTCTTTTAAATGACAGACTGGTTTATACTTCATAACCATCCATGGTTTGCCGTCTGCCCTCATCCCTCTATCTTTGTCTTCTACTAACTTCCCTTTCTGAGGCTTCAGAAGTTCAAACTTTTTATCTTTAATGGCCTCCTTCAAAACAATTTTCCCAATTACTCTCGCCATGTTATCATCGCTTCTGTTTATCAGCCCCAGTCTTGCTAAGTCTTTCACCTCACACTCCGGTAAGGTATTCAGGGATCTTAACATCTTCTTGAAGTACTGAATGCCGTCGTAACGTTTGATCACAAATTGTTTCAACTCTTCATCGTACAACCAGCATATGATTCCCTTCTTTGATTCTGCATATCCCTTTATATTATACGACTTTCTGAACATCTTCGGTACTGCTGGCTTCTTCGTCTTTACAAACCACTGAGCGCAGCCTTCCTTCCAGTTTGGCTGATCTTCCCACTCAGTGTTGTCAACCGCAGCATCTTCACATATAGTCGACTGTTCAACCACAGGGATCTCATGCTCTACATTTTCTTCAACAATCTCTCCTTCCTCTATCACATTCTCAACCACAATTTCTGCACCAATCTTTTCGATCTCATCGATTGGCAGAACATCATCTTCATTTATCAACTCATCATCCTCTAACATATCGTCTATCTCTTTCAGCGCATCAATCATATCATCAACATCTTCATCATCACCAACAGCAACCACATCATCACCAGCGGCAGACTCCCCCTCAGCTGTGGAAGCCCCAAGAGCTATAGTAGTTCTTGGCAACTCACCACCTGCATCTTTCGATGCATTGGGATCATCGTCTCGGTCTTCTCTTCTTTTGGTCCTCAGCTCATCTCCTCTACAGCTCATCTCCCCCTGAGATGCCAAGAACACCTTCAAGGCATCTATAACTTTCCCGTGCTCAGCCAGGAGGGATGCCTGCAGTTGATTTGCTTCCACTAGGCTTTGAATAGCCTTGGACTGCTCAGCTACAATCCGCTCTAGTGAAGCTATTCGTTCCGAGTCTGAAGTGGGCGTGACCGCAGGTGGTACCGTACCCGATAACCCTGCAGTAGTGGTGACCGTAGACTCGACAAATCGTGCTACTACCACCGATGGAGTAAGCGTTTGAGGTGGTAGAGACACAATTGCTGGAGTCGACGTCTTGACGACCGTGATCGATGGAATGTCAGCCGACGATGTAGCCACTACGGGAACAACCGTAGCGCTTGTACTCGATACCAGCACAGAGGTAGGAACAAAGGACATACTAGACAGGGCAGGTGGAGCAAAACGTACCAATCGTGAAGTCTCTCCAGCTACTACACCCATACCTGTCCTTTCCCTTCGTGAACGCTTTCTCACCAGCTGCACAGCTTCTTCTTCATCATCTTCCTCGTCGTCGTCGTCAACAATTCGCTTTTGTTTACCAACCGTTCTCTCATGCGTTACCATCATCCTTCTAGCCTCTTCCATCACATCATCAAAGTCAGCCTGTGGACCCGAGACTTGAATATTCTCTTGAGGATCAACTCGGTCCATATCAAACATTCCTTGGCCTCCCAACATGGCATCAAGGTCAATCTCTGCAGCTGTCACAGCAGCAGATACAGCAGGCGCAGCTGATACAGCCTGGGGTGCTGCCGCCTGTTGTGGTCTTGGGTCTCTGAACTCGTCCCCTGCAGCAGGCACATACTCCGGGTTTATAAGATACCCAAAGAGCGGAGTATGCCTGGGACGTAGCTCAGGCTTGCTTCGTGCGCTGGAAGTGCGACACTGTGCAAAGATACGTTTTGTCACACTTTCCACGTATCGAATAGGGCGTCGTTGAGGCAGCGTCGGAGCCACATGATTGAAAATCATCTGTAGGAATCGAGGATACATTGTAAACCGCTCACGCGCCACAGCCCTTCGTTGTCTATCGATCTCGTAAAAGATCATCTGGCTGAAAGAATATCTTTTGTTATAAGTCAACGCAGTCATAGCAGACTGCATTGTCGCACCCATTCCATCAGTGCCTGCCTTCCGTCCTGACATACATACGATCATGACGTGCATAAGGAAGCGCCACTGATCTAAAAGGAATCCCTTCCTCCGTTGAGTGTCCCCTAAGAGACCAGAATACCCCATCCTGAGGAACGCCCCATCACGGAATGGCGCAACAAACTCCGTTGGGTCATCCCTCGTCTCTTCACCAAACTGCAACGCCACCCGTATTTGTTCAGAAGAAAACTGAACAACTTGACCGTTTACGGTGGCTCGCATAACCGGGGGCTCAACCCGGCAATCGTACTCTACCGTGTCCCAAAAGTCTTCAATATTCGGTAGGGAAATAGGCAGCGTAGTGGTTATTGCATGATATATCCTTGAGCGCAGGAGAAAAGTAATTATCTCCCTATAGTCCTCCACGCCCTTTGCATCTGGGTCAAGTGTTATGAACTGGTTATGAGCTGGGAAGAACTGTCTGTGATCATCACCGTCATCACCTGCACCTCCTGCACCTCCAACAGCAGCCATATCTGCACTAAACGAACCAAGTTAGATAAACGTTAAAGTGTTACACAAGTTCGCTTGATTACCAGGAGCGAAGTTGTGGTCAAACCTGTATAGGCGAAGTTAAAGGTGAGGCGAAGTTGGAAACAACTTCGCTTCATCTTTAAGTTCGTCTAATTAATTTTAAGTAAAATGGTCTGGGCGAAGTTAGTGATAACTTCGCCTCTGCACAACATCGCCTCAGGCGAAGATAAGGGTTGGGCGAAATTAAGCCTCAGGCGAAGTTGCGGATAACTTCGCCTCAGGCGAAATTAATCGTCAGGCGAAGTTGCGGATAACTTCGCCGAAACCCTAACTTCGCCTGAAGTGAATCGGCGACTGTTAGGATTCTAACAGCCGGAATCCGATGATTCGGCAAAGGTTGACGATCCAGGAGACTCTAACACATGATATTACGGAAGGTTAGATGAAAAGATCGTCCATGAACACGTAAAACAAGTTTGTAAATCTCGGTTTTGAAAGGTCACCGGACCGAGGTCACGAAACCGTTCAAAACGACCTATGAAAAGCATCACTGTCTTTGGATATACGATTAATCGATAACACACACCTTGAATCTATGAACGAAACTGAGAAAAAGGATCGAAATCGGAAACGAAACAAGTTCGCCGGATAATATATATGTTCGCCGGATATTTCGAATAACTTCGCTGGAATTTCTGATGAACAGTTTTGACACTTAAAATCCTTTATATAGAGGTTCTGTTATACAGGCGAAGTTACGGATAACTTCGCCTAGGCGAAGTTATTCACAACTTCGCCTCTTCAACAACATCGCCTAAAATTTCAAAATTTAACCCTTAAGATTTTAACAGTTGTCCTTTAAGAAATAAATAACATGATCAATTCTAAGTAACCAGTTAAGAAATCATAAAGCTATCTAAGTACAAAAACGTAATAAATTTAAAGTATAAGGGATCAAATTTCAGTCTCGATAGGGACTGCTACGTTTTAGAAAAGATCCGAACAGGAATCATACTAACTACGTGACTGTCACATAGATTCGTGTTTAGCTGTATTATGACATATAGAGACAGGTTGTAAGCAGGTAATATGCTTAAGATGGTTTTCATCGTTTCTGTGATACGAGTTAGGTTCAATTAATCCTTAAAATTTAAGTGGGCAACAACTCGGAAATATTGATGCCTCCTATCTATCCTCAAAGCGTATTTGGCTTTCCCCAAGTCACCCCGAATTGACTTCGACCCATAGTGTCTGATTAACTTGTAAATATTCTTTGTCTGCTTTCCGTACTCATTCTTACTCCATGATTGAGAAGCCTCGATATCTTGAACTCTCGAATGTTACAATAACTCATATATATATATATATATTTTTTTTTTTTCAACAAACATACTTATAGACTTCAGAGTAATAATCAACTGCAAGTCCCGAATCTGGATCACTGCAGTGTCTTGAAACGTTTCTTCACGGGAATCAGAACACACATGGGTTCGTGTATGACTGGGTAATCACTTTTCTGCCTATCATTCGGAAAGATATACATGAAGACACGCAAAACTCTTAAGGAGTTTCCACATAAAATCAAGTAAAATTTAATTTGTATCACATCTACTTTTACGCACCATAAAAAGTTACCATGACATACAATGATTGTCCTAAAGCCTTTTAAGCCTAATAACTTCACTAGTTAAGCACACAAAGTTAGTATATCTATCATTTTCCATGGTTGGATCAATTTTCCGTTCAACATAGCTAACTAACTTCTTACGAAGTAACAGACTTGAAAAGTAATTTCATTTCCCATAAAAAATTTTGACTTCAATCGCCCCGATCACGGCAAAGTCTTCAGGTAAACGGCAATCCTGAAGATCCAATGGATCAACTGGACCGACCACATACAAGTATGTGTCCTTCTAACTAAGTATGAACGACTAATTTTCAGCGAACAGAAAGAAAACACATCATAACCGCCCCGGTCACTTTCAGTCATCTGGTTAATGGCGACCCTCATTCTCTACAAGTAGAAACGAGGACCAAAACATATCCGAGGATATGTCCATCTAACTGAGGTAACCGACTAATTTTAAGCAATAGTGACGTTTTTTTTTTTTTTTTTTTTTTTAAATAAACACCAAAAAAATGGTTACTCGGGATTGATCATCCCGTTCAGCTCAATTAGGTTTTGAAATCTGGATTTATCAAACGCTTTTGTAAATAAATCAGCGAAATTTTCTAGCGTATCGACCTTTTCGACCTTAATCAGTTTCTTCTCAGCACAATCCCGTATGAAATGATGACGAATGTCAATATGTTTAGTTTTACTATGTTTCACGGGATTGTTAATTACTGAGATGGCAGCAGTGTTATCAATTAAAATAGGAGTGAGTAAGAAATTCAGACCATAGTCGCGCAATTGTTGCTGAATCCACAAAACCTGAGAGCAGCAGTTGGATGCTGCCATATATTCAGCTTCGCACGTAGAGATTGCGACTGATGTCTGTTTCTTGCACTGCCAGGAAACTAATCTTCCACCGAGAAACTGACATCCTCCTGTTGTCGACTTCCGACTCTGATTGCACCCTCCATAATCAGAATCTGTATAAGCAACCAGTTCCACGTCTCCTCCCTTCGGGTACCACAACCCTAGCTTCGGCTTGCCTTTGAGATACCGCAGAATCCTCTTCACACCCTTCATGTGAGATTCCTTTGGGTTTGCCTGAAAACGAGCACAAAGACAAACAGCAAACATTATATCAGGCCTAGAAGCAGTCAAATACATCAAAGAACCTATTATAGCCCGATACTGAGTTGGGTCCACATCTGCGTCACCGTCTATTTCAGCTCCCAACTTGTGGTTGACGCAAATTGGAGTGTCAAATGGAGAACAGTCCTCCATCTTGAAGCGCTTGAGGACATCATGAACATATTTTGTTTGATAAATGAACTTCCCATCCTTCTTTTGATCAACCTGCAATCCTAAAAAGAACGTTAGTTCACCCATAGCACTCATTTCAAATCTTTTCTTCATGACGGCCTCAAAATCCTGACACATGGAGACTCTTGATGCAGCAAATATGATGTCATCCACGTAGACTTGAACTAGCAGGAAGTCACTTCCATCTCTCTTCACAAACAGTGTGCTGTCAATCAAACCCCTTTCAAAACCATTCTCTAGTAAGTAGTCCGATAACGTTGAATACCAGGCACGAGGTGCCTGATGTAATCTATACAGCGCCTTGCTCAACTTGTACACTTGATCAGGAAAGTCTGGGTCAGGAAAACCCGGAGGTTGCTCAACATACACAACCTCATCAACTTTCCCATTGAGGAACGCACTCTTCACGTCCAACTGAAACACTTTCATCTTCCTAAAAGCAGCAAACGCCAAAAACAATCTTATCGCTTCCAACCTGGCCACCGGAGCGAACACTTCATTATAATCTATCCCCTCTTGCTGATTAAAACCTTTAACGACCAGCCTCGCCTTGTTTCTTATAATAATCCCCTTTTCATCTCTCTTGCACTTAAACACCCATTTTGTGCCTATCGCATGCACATTCCTTGGTTTTTCAACCAAAGTCCAAACTTCCATCTTCTTAAATTGAGCCAACTCTTCTTGCATGGCCTCGACCCACGAGCTGTCCTTAAGAGCCATTTGATAATTTTTCGGTTCAATCTGGCTAATAAAGCATGAGTACAAACATTCGTTCATTATACCTGTTTCCTTAATGCTTGTATAAACACAGGTGTGCTCATTCAAGCTACTTCTTGTTTGTACACCGGAGGACACATCACCTATAACATTCTCCAAAGGGTGTTCTTTGTGAATTCTCGTGGTCGGAACAGCACCGACATGCAAATCATCTTCTAAATTAGAAGAGAGCTCATCAATGGTTGTTTCTGGCTGAGAGTGAAATGGATTGATAAACTCTTCTCCAGGAGAGACAGCAGGGGAACCGATAGAATTTGATGAGGAAGGTTGACAATCATCAAATAGCTGTCTATGTGCCAAATTTTCCTCCTCATCTAGAATCATCTTCGTAGCAACACGTTCTTCTTCTTCTGTACAAAACAAATCAGGTATGTTAAAAGACTTGAAGAGCCTATCATAGTCGAAAATCCCAGGAGGTCCGATGCTCGGTCTTGGCGATCTGTAACTCGTAATGTCGGTGTTACATACCACCTCAACCTTGCCGTTCGTTGTATTAAAGACACGCCTGTTGGGAGTCCCAACTTCATAGCCGACTAAGATTCCTTCATCGGCTGCTTCACCAAACTTTGAATGTTTCTTTAAAATTGAACACGGGGACCCGAAAGCTTCAAGTCCACACAAATTGGGCTTTCTCCCATGCATAAGCTCGTAGCATGTTTTATTAAGTCTTTTTACAGTTAAAACTCTATTCAGTACATAGCAAGCTGTAGAAACAGCTTCAGCCCAGAACACCACCGGAAGCTTCGAATCAGCCAGCATAGTTCTGGCTCCTTCAATTAAAGTTCTATTCTTCCTTTCAGCCACTCCATTCTGTTGCGGAGTATACGGAGCGCTGAATTGGTGTTCAATCCCTCTTGACAGACAGAAGATATCCATTTCAAAATTTTTAAACTCGGAACCATTGTCACTTCTGATGAACTTCACTCGTTTATCCATAATGTTCTCAACTTTGGTAATCAGATTCTTCACCATTTGAGCCGTTTCGTCCTTTGATTTCAGGAAGTATACCCACGAGTATCGTGAGTAGTCATCAGTGATCACCAAGCAATAAGTTGTACCACCTAGACTTCTTACATTCACAGGACCGAAGAGATCCATGTGAAGCAGCTCTAGTGTACTGGCAATTGAATTTACTTTCTTGGTGAGATGGGACTTCTTGTGCTGCTTTCCCTTTTTGCACGCAAGACATTTGTCTTCAAAATTGAAACTTTTTAAGGGAACACCCAACACAAGCCCATGTCTGACAATATGGTTCATCTTCCGAAGATGAATGTGCCCCATTCTCCTGTGCCACAGTTCAGATTCCGTTTCGCTTGCTTTCGTCAAAAGGCACGACTCTTCCGTTGACATTTCAGTTGAACTTAAATCCATCATATACGTATTTCGATCACGGGGAGCCTTCATTACTATCCACTCCTCTGGTATTTGAAAACCAGGCTTCAACACAATCGCATCAGTCTTCGTGAAGTGTATGGTATAATCTTTATCACAAATCTGCGACACACTCAGCAGATTGTGCTTCAGTTCTTCAACAAAGTTCACATTTTCTAACGTCATCTTCCCGTTAGTTACCGTACCCCTTCCTGTTATTTTGCCTCCACTCTCACCGGCAAAACTGACTCTTGCCCCTTGAACAGGTTTTAAATCTTGTAACAAATCCTTGTTACCAGTCATGTGCCGGGAACAGCCGCTGTCCACAACCCAAAGATTATTGGAAGCCCTGTTCAACTGTTCCTGCACAAACAAAAGAGATTATTAAAATTTGGGGCCCAAGACCTCTTTGTCTTGGGTCGATTAACCTTCTTAACAGAACTCACACACCTTGGCTGACCAAAGTTAGCATTAGAAAAATTTCCACGAGTCCTAACAGGATACCTCCTTGGAGACTGATAGTAAGGCCAACCAAACCCACGAACATTAAGAGAATCAAAAGAATTATAGCATTTGGTTTGGTTATTAGTAGTGTAAAAACGAGATGTGTTTCTTTGAAAACCTGTATTATCTCTCAAATTTGAATGGTTTTCATTTTTAACATTTAAACGATTACCAAAAACCTTAGTCTCAGTTTTCGAGGGCCTCACCTCTCTGAAACGCTGCTTCAGAGGGCAATCAGCAACAAGGTGCCCTGTTTGATTACATCTAAAGCAACACCTATATTCAGCTTTATTTTCAGCAGATGTTTTAGATGTGAAGGCAGTATTACCAACCATACATCTCACATAAGGTGGGACATATGGGTTGAGTGGAGTACTCCTTTTGGTTGATTTAACTTTTTCTCCACTAGTGGGTAATACTTCCTTCTCTTTTGTCTTACCCGACTCGGATGACTTATCCGAATCAGATGAGACTGGACTCGAAATAGAAATTTTAACTTTTGAGACAGGCGAACTTGTTTCGCCTTTACTAACTTCCGGTACTTTACCAGTTTCCTTAGCAGGACCTGTCTGATCAGCTACAAAATTAACAGATTCATGAACACTAGGATTGAAAGTATAATTATGGTTATAAGGTGGTGGAACCTCATGGTAACCAATTCCTCCCCTTTTAAGTGAGGAACCTTGATCACTAACGAGGTGATCAAGAATAGCAGAGGAATTCCGGAATTGCTCCAGTTTCCTATTTAGTTCCACCACTTTTACCTGGTGATCAGCAATCTGTTTTTCTTTCTCAGCGATTAACTTGGTTTTCTCTTCTAAAACCTCGTAGCTTAGATCGATCACATCAATTTTCTCAGCTAATTTTGTTTTTAAACTTTTAACGTCTTTTTCACAAGCTTTAATTTTTATTTTATAATTATTTTCTCTTGTCTTTGTGAAGTGATGATCTTCTTTCAAGGTTTTAAATTCGGCATCCAACTTAACATACTGATCAGTAATTGTAGCAAGCTGTTCAGACAAGTTCTCACATTTAGTACAGATAGGTTTAGTACATACCTCGGAGTTCCGGTCATCAGCCATGAAAGCTTTTTCATTTTCAGCAGCTTTCATACATTCTTCAGCTGCAACCTTCGCCATGTGTGCCTGCTCAAAGAGTTCTCCAGAGAACATGTTCCAGTTGTATTCACCAGCATCAGACATCATGGCATTATTCCCATTGTTATTTCCACTTTGCTGTGTAGTCCTCCCCTGACTACGTTCTACACGTGCATTAGTGCACTCCTTTGCAAAGTGTCCATTTTGTTGACAATTGTAACACCTCACCCTTGACTTATCAAATCCTGGCTTTCCACCTACGAACTTTCTGCCAGTCTTCTTCATGAAACGCTTCACTCTTCTGACTATCATCGCCATCTGCCACTGCAGATCCATCTCCTCCAGATCATCAGGATCGATCTGGTCATAGTCTTCTTCCAAAGCAGCAGGGTCCACAATCTTCCCTTGTATGTAGTTCTCGTAAGAAGCAATAAAAGATGCATAGAGTGCAAACTGCTCTTCAGCAGATTTGACACTCATTGGCATCTTAGAGTAGTTATTGCTTGAAGCACTGGGAGAGAAACTACTCTTGGATGCTTGAGGTTTCGAAGCACTTGATCCTCCAGCAACAAAGCAAACATCACCGTTCATGTTTACTGACACATTTCCTTCATGAGAAGAGTTAGAACCTGACTCTCCTTTGGAGTAGTAAGCAGCAGATTCAGACTTCGAACTTGAGCCTGAGTTAACTTTGGCACCATACATACCAGGGTCTTGAACCTGATCCGTTGGTGTCTCTTTACGAACCATATTAAGCTCAAAGGTTCTGAGCTTGTTTACTGCTGTCTCCAAGTCAAAATTAGGAAAGTCTTTGTCTTCCCTCATTAGAACAGTGTACATTTCCCACTTCGGTGGGAGAGTATCGAGAAGCTTCTCAACTATTTCCTCCTCTCTGTAAGCAATAGAATAGTTGTTCAGCTCTGTCATTAAATGATAATATCGGGTGATAATATCATCGAGCGATTCGTTCTTCAAATACTTGAAGACATAGAACTGAGTCTTTAACAGCTTAATCTTCGAGGCACGAATACCCACGTTCCCTTCGAATCTATTCTCAAGAGCATCCCAAAGCTCTCGTGCAGAAGTGTACTTCCGAAATGTATGGAGAATCTCTTGAGGAAGAGCCATAGTAATTGCAGCATGGGCCTTGCTCTCGGCCTCATACATCTTCTTCTCTTCTTCCTCCGTCTTGCTGTACTTCTTTATCACATCCCGACCTTCGTATTCCATTGTCGGTGGAATATATCCATCCTGGATGCACACCCACATCTTTGCATCCTGGTATTTAATATACTGAATGAATCTATCTTTCCACGCTACAAAGTCTGTTCCTTTCATCAACCTTGGGGCCTTAGTAGCCGACCCCGCTTCAACTTCCATTTTGACTAACTCTGAGATGTTAATCGGCGACATCTTCTCGAAAACACGAAAAACCCGAAAAAAACAAAAATTCTTCCAAACAGTACTATAGGCGAAGTTAAGGATAACTTCGCTTAAGTGTTAACTTCGCTGGAAAATCCGTAAATTCGCGTGACTTGGCGAAGTTGAGAATAACTTCGCTTAAGGTAAGCGAACTTAGGAGGTAAGCGAAGTTGAGGTTAACTTCACTTAGGCGAACTTATGAGGTAGGCGAAGTTGTGGATAACTTCGCTCAACCTTATATCTTCGCCGAAACCCTACTTCCAGTGACGGCAACTTCGCCTGAAGAACAACAACTTCGCCCGAAGAACACTGAAAATATTCAGATCTGTTTTCGACGATTTTGCAGTTTCCGGTCGGTGTAACGGCTTGAATATGACTGTATAAGGTGAGTAAAACACAATATCAACAAAAACGCGTCCCGCGAATAGGTCAAACGAGACGTTTTCTACACCCGCGTGAAATCCCGAACCACACAATCGAGCCAAGGCTCTGATACCAATTGTAGGTTCCCAGACGGATCTTACACGGGATATCGCTATCTACGTAGGTGCGGAATCCCTGCGTAGGTAGTTACGAGCGTAGAATACGAATAACAATCACACACGATACAAACGAACACGTTATGTAATATAACTTGAAACACGTCTATTACAGACTCTCGACACGTTCACTGAACTACTGAATTACACGTGAATAACCAAAACACCAACACTTAAACCGTAAACCCGTAGGTTACTTAAATACACGACAACTTCGCCTCAGGCGAAGTTGTCTATAACTTCGCTCGTTGAACAAGTTCGCCTAGGCGAACTTGTCGACAACTTCGCTTGTTCAACAAGTTCGCCTAAGCGAACTTGTTGACAACTTCGCTTACACACATAAACATAAACTTAAACATAATTACATTACAGACTCGATTACAAACGCTAGACTATGAACTACTGACATTTATGTACCAACAGGATTTCATCATGAAGTTACCAAAAACTTCACGCCAAAATGATGCAATTTGGGTTATTGTAGATAGAATTACGAAGTCTTCTCATTTCATTCCAATTCAAAAAACGTTTAGCATGGATAAGTTAGCACACTTATATGTCGAAAACATTGTATCCTTACATGGTGTGTCGCTATCCATCATATCCGACAGAGATAGTCGTTTTACTTCAAATTTTTGGTCAAGTTTTCAAAAGGCTATGGGGACTCGACTAAACTTAAGTACCGCATACCATCCCCAAACTGATGGCCAAAGTGAACGTACGATTCAAACATTAGAAGATATGCTTCGTGCCTGTGTTATCGACTTAGGAGGAAGTTGGGACACTCATCTCGCGTTAATGGAATTTTTATACAATAACAGTTATCATACGAGTATCCAAGCAGCACCATTCGAAGCATTGTACGGACACAAGTGTAGAACACCCGTATGTTGGTCAGAAACAGGTGAAAGTCAGTTTTCAGGACCTGAAATTGTTCAAAGGACTCCCGATCAAGTTATACAAATCCGTGAACGATTAAAGGCAGCAATGGATAGACAGAAAAGCTATGCAGATGTTCGCCGCAAGCCATTAGAGTTTAAAGAAGGAGACAAAGTATTATTAAAAGTATCAACTTGGAAAGGTGTAGTAAGATTCGGGAATAAAGGAAAATTAAGTCCACGATTCGTTGGACCATTCAAGATACTCGAAAGAATCGAACCAGTTGCTTACCGATTAGAGTTACCCGATGAAATGAAAGGTATTCACAACGTGTTTCACGTATCCGGTCTACGCAAGTGTTTAGCCGACGAAACACTTGCCATGCCATTAAAAGATGTTAAGATCAACGAGAAACTTAAGTTTGTGGAACAACCAATTCAAATAGAAGATAGCATGATCAAGTTTCTCAAACACAAACGACTCAAACTCGTGAAAGTCAACTGGGATTCAACACGAGGACCCGAGTATACGTGGGAGCTCGAGTCAGAAATGAAGAAGAAATATCCCTATCTATTCCAATAAATCTCGAGGACGAGATTATTCAAAAGGTGGGGAGGATGTAACACCGTGTCTTTTACCTTTACAAATAAGGCTTAAAAATACTAACATAGAAAGTACAGGGACCAAAAGAGTAAATTCTAAAAATCTTCTCCCATCGCGGTACGCGACGGGGTAACAATCAACCCATCGCGTAGCGCGATGGGCTTGCTGAGTCAGTGGACACGTGTCCAACAACGTGTCAACACGTGGCACGTTGTGACAGGCCACGTGTCACCACCGCATAAGGCGGCATCTTTTTGCGGCGCCGCGGTACGCGATAAGGCACAAGGAACCCATCGCGTACCGCGATGGGGTCCAATTTTGGTTATAAAAAGGGGTGACGGGCATGAGCTCCATTCATCCCAAAAACACCTTTCTTTACACACACATAGCCTTGGAAAGTGTGCCCCGTTGCCGTACAAAGTCGACGTGTTATTTTCTCGTAATTCGTGCAAGAAACGAAGTTATAATCAAATAGCAATCACTTAAGCAAGTAGATCGAGATCCTGCCTTTTTCTTATTATCAATCTAAGTATCCGTATTGAGGTAGGGGTTATGTTTAAGTTATTTACATTATAGCTTAAATTATCAATCGAGGCTATGGCCTTTAACCCTGATCGTATTTTATAAACAATCTCATTCAAAATCAAGTTTACACAAACATTACTTCATGATGAAGTAATGTTAAACGAAAGATATATTTTGACGGGCATGTAGTAACTGGAAGGGGGATATCACTAGTAGTAAGTTTCTTGCCTAAGGAAAAGTAATTCGTATAAATCCCAATCAACCGAGGGACCCTTTTACTTACCTGGAGAAACTTACCAACGTGTTGAACCTATTAGGCCAAAGCATGCTATATCAAACGTCACATAAAATAAAATGTTTTCATTCACAATCAAAGATAAACGGTTTCAAGGTTAAGCTTACAATCATAGCTTAATCATCATACATACCTATTTATGTATGGGTTAAAATCATTCACAATCAATCAATTAGTCAAGGTTTTCAACACCGACAGTACAGGTGAATACATTAACCTTTTCAATCAGTCAAAACATATTAATACTCAATGAGATGAACGGGTGTTTGTCTTAACGAGTCAATCAATGTTTACATGAGATCTTTTGATCTCTAAAACATTATAATACAAGATAGAAAATAAAAGCAACTCAGACCGAATACACATGTGTTTGGATCCAAACATAACGGTTTAGCCTAATCAGTCAAAGGCCAGGTGGCCATGGGCTAACGGTCATGACTAGTTCTCCTTGCAGGGGCGTCAGAACTCGGGAGAACATTTGTATGTGTGTAGGGTAAGTGGTACAAATCCCCGATGTGGCCGTGCATCTGCTGAGTGTACAGAAAATTATAATTGTATTATAATTGTCATTCAAAATGTTTTATTGAGTCATACGTGTTCACCAGCATATAGCTGACGTATTTTTCCAACCCATTGCAGGTAATTAAGCATAAGTAGCATTAGCAAGGATTGGAGTCTATATGAAGATAAAAGCGCTTACAAGATGGCTTCGTTTTTTTATATAAAATCCTTTTATTATGAAACTTATATTTTGTAAGACGATACTTGGGTGTTCTATTCCCAAGTAAATTTGCAATGTAAATTAATATTATATTCAACCAAAAGTCTTCCGCTAAAATTAACCTATAAACTCTGATATATTTACAAAACAGGTACCAACTTATGGTCATACGCCTAGGCCCTAAGGCGGGGTGTGACATATTTCTTTCTGCAACTTGGATTTCTTCATCTGAGATTGGATCACTAGAGTCACTCAAATCTTGTTCAAAATACCACAAATGTTGTTCTCTTATCTTGTTCAAAATACCACAAATGTTTTCAGTAGATACTAAGTTCAAAGGAACTCATTATCAACTTGTAACTTGGTATTCTTCACATTTTCTTCAACAACCATTTTCTTTAGGCCATCAATTTCAGTCACATATATTGACTGAGTTCTATAACTATTCATACAGTCTTCTTTAATGCTTCTGATTTGTTCTTCATAAATTATATCACTTGCTTGATACCCATTTATCATGCTCTGTTTTCTAAAGCATTCACTCTCCAACTTACCTACTTTCACATTTAATGCATCAATTGTTTCAAGTAAATCAAGTGTGGAGGTTGATTGTACCTGTGAAGAAGAAGATTCAGCCTCATTTTCAACTTTTGCCATTAATGCAACATTAGCTTTGGTGATGTCATCTGCATGATCACTCCAATCAAAATTCCCTTATTGTTATGCAGCAAGTGCTACATTTCCTTGGTTTCTGGGCTGATTTTGATTGTTTCTGTTGTGGTTGTTGGGAGCATTTGGAGGGTTTTGGTTATTTCTTTGGTAATTCTGGTTCTGGGGTACAACTTGTTGATTGTTCATTTGTGGCTGTTGGTAGTTTTTGTTCAAATTAGGATTGTTGTAATTGTTGTTTCTTGGCTGGTTTTGCTGGTATTGGTACTGACTCCTTGGCCGTTGGTTCTGATACTGATTCACTTGGAAGTTTATTGGCTGATTGCATTCTCTAGCAAAGTGTACTGGTTGCTGGCAATTGTAGCAGATTGCCTTAGACTTGTCAAACCCAATCCTTTTATTTGGACCAGACACTAAAGACCTTTCGGTCCTATTAAACAGCCTTTTGCTTCTAAGAGTCAGCATTGCAGCCTGCCACTTCAAGTCCATGTCTTCAAGATCATCAGTATCAATTTGTTCCAAATCATCTTGAATGACACTTGTGTGGATCATGTTTTTGGCTACAAATTCATTGTAAGACTCTGTAAACATAGAGAACAATGCTTGAGTTTCACTTCCTTGACCACCGTTTTCACCAGCATAAGGTAAATGTCCACTTGCCATGGATGCAGAATCATTGTCATCTATGAGTTGGACATTAAACCTTGATTGGCTTCCTTGGTTACTTGAACTACCACCAACAAACGCTTTTGTTGTATCAACAACATGTTTAGTAGGTTCTTCTATGATAGGGATCTGTTGTTGGTTTTTGGTAGTTAAGTTTCCCATGGGTGCAATTAGTGCATTTGACACCTGGAAACATGGTTTATCTTCCTTTATCATTTCGTTCTTAATCATTTCTATCTCAGCAGCTTGAAGAAAGCAAATCACATCATCAAGCTTGAGTTGTTCTTAATTTGGTTTCTGAAGAATGAACTTACTAGTTGTATACCATTCCTTTGGCATTGATGATAACAGTTTAGTGTTCAAATCAGAATCAGTCATCACATAATCAGTGGTTCTGAGATCATTCACTATGGCTAGAAACCTATCAAGAATTGATTTCAATCTCTCCCCATCTTTATATTTGAATCTTTCAAGTTGTTGCTTGAGTCTTTGCTTTTTGATGTTCTTCAGCTCTGAATTCCCTTCAAACATTTCAAGTATTGCATCATACATAGCTTTGGTTGTGGTATGATGTGCAACTTTTTTGAGAATTTCCCAAGACAGGCCCAGTTTTATCATAGCAAGAGCTCTATCATCCACTTTCCTCATCCTATCTCCCACGGCTTGTTTAGGATTTGCACCATCAGGAGTATATGGTCCATTCTTGCTGGAATTCCACATATCAACGTCATTATAGCACACTACAGCATCAAACAACACTTTCCAGTTGATGAAATTTTCCTATCCATACAACCTTGGAATTTTGTTAGTAGAAACCTCTTGCACTTCAAAACTAGACATATTTTTGGTATTTTGTAAAATGATTTTAAAGAAACACAGAGAAAAGTTTAAACGGATTTAAAAATCAAATTTGAATATCAATCAAATCTGAGAGATAACTCTTCAGATCTGATGTATCTGATTCGATTGGAGCAAGATCCAATGATAAAAATACAAACTTTAAGTAAAACAAGTGAAAGAAAACACCAAATATTGCAGATCTGGAAGAATGAAGAAAAACATAGTTGCGGACGTCAGGATCCAATGGAACAGTTTTAGCTCACGTCATTTTTCATCTTCAAGTAATCAACAATAAGCAACGATTCTTCACCCAAACAGCAACAAACAAGCTCTGATACCACTTGTCGTCCCGACTGCTCACTCAAACTCACAATAAATGTCACAACCCACACAACAATGTGTGGACAAGCAGGTTGATGACTTTGCTATTTAGGGTATGAATAGATGTTTGTTAACGGCAGAATCACTAACAAACACTATTGGTTTCTTAAAGATTATTAAATGTAACAAACACAAACAATAACTCAAAAGATTTCCATTTATAGAAAGTTTCATACAAATGTAAATCAATTATGGTTTCTTGTAAGGAATTTTTATCCGTACTAATCTTAGGACAGCCGTCACACTCACTCAGGAATATTCGTTAGGTCTGAAAAGTGTAAAGTGGCAAATTCGTGGTAGGCGTGCCCTAAAATATTCTATTTATAGGTCTGCCACCACCTGACAGTTGTCCTGCCTTCTAGAAACCCTATTGATTGGTACATAATCATAAAACATATTGCAAAGCATTCTAAGTGTAAAACCAAGTCTTCCGGGTAGACTTTGTGCCTTTTGTATTCTTCGAGCAGACCTGGTAACCTTGAAGTGTCTTGGTAAACAGTTCTCCAGGTAGACTTTACTTAGAGTATTTTCCTTAGAAAATACTCACCTAGCATACTTCAATCTTCTTGACTATAGCAAACTTTGCTCGATGGTCCTATGAGCAAACTGTTCTTCATGAATCCCTTCAACTCTTTGTTAAAGAATAACTTATTAAGCAAACCAAAGTGTACTAGGAATACTGTTTGACTTGAGCTATGAGCACTGTAACTTGCTAGGAGTTGAACCTTGCTAGAGAAATTCCTTAGAATATTTCTTGATCAATTTTCCACTAGCATGCTCGGACTACTGTTTATTAATCAACCCTTGCTAGATCTTCCAAATACTTGGCTTCATAAGCTTGGTTTAGTCAAGAGTTTGTTGGTAAGAAAAACTATGATTGACTTGAAGAACACCTTTGCTAGACAAAGTGAACCCTGCTCGGATTATCACTTATGAAGATTTCAAGAAGATAACCTTGCCTGAAAGGCAAAATACCTTGCTATGACAAGTAAAACCTTGCTAGGAGGTCTAAGTGTCTCGGTTTCCATACTTAGCCATATTAGAGGAGTGTTGAGAAGATTCCAATCTCCCTTAAGTCATATCATGTCAAATCTTTGACCCAACATCGTCATTGTGTCTTTGATCTCACCATTGTGTCTTTTCGCCATTTTTTTGTATTTTTTTGTATTTTTTTGAACGGGAATGATGGCGGAAACATTTTAGGTTTTTAAATTTTTTCGTTTTGTATTTATATTTGGAGATATGATTTTTTTATTATTTTTTTTGAATTTATTTTAAAGGGTTTTTTATATGGTCACAAATCCTTCTCACACTTCTCATTTTTGTCACCCTTTGTATTATAACTTTACCCATGTAATTATTACGGTTCTTTATATAAAATTGATCAATCGTTAAACACATCTTACAAATCTAGTTGAGAATTTTAATCTAGTAGTAAAGAAGAATTTAATTAGATTAAAAAGGTGTTTTTATTGTTTATTTAAGGTTACTTTAGAAAGAACAAATACCTCTATTCCATTGGCTTAAATAAATAGTAAAAATATTATTACGTATCAAAATCGACTGAATATAATCGTTGAAAAGCATCTCATATCGCTTAATTGTTTGTTTAATCCCACTTTTAATATTTAATTGTTATACCACCTCAAGAATGTTGATTACGCCAAACCCATTATCCAAGCGGGGATAGTGACGTGGGCAATGTGACATCATTGAATTGTGCCTATAAATGACACGTTAATTTTTTAGGAAGAACAAAAACATACGACTTCTACTTGTAATGGAGGGTTTTTCTAAATGTGAAGCAAATTTTGTGCCTTTGACGCCTATTAGCTTTCTAGATAGAGCGGCATTTGTGTACCGGAAACATCCATCTATAATTTATAATGATGTTACATATACATGGAAAGAGACACGTGATAGGTGTGCAAAACTCGCTTATGCTCTCTCGATTATCATGGGAGTTAATCCTGGAAAAGTTGTAAGTTCTTAAGCCTTAAAGTTGTAATATGTTGATGTTTTATAGTTTTATGGTTTTCGTATTACACGATGATACAACTTACATGTTTAGAGGTTGTGTGAAATAACATGACTATTGGGCTTCTTCCACGCATTACAGTGGGAATTTGTTACGCTAGAACTTGATATGTACATAAAACATAAAATAAGTACCATAACTAAAGAACATGCTCGGCCCAAAGGGCCGGGCGGGGAGGGCGACGGTCTAAAACCCGGTCATCCCAAGGACACGAAACATTTTGAGAAAAATTATATATTTTTTATATTTATGTATATAATTTCGGTTTAGATTAGTGAACCAATTTAATGTAGCTGGTGTAGTGGGAAACCATGCCAATTTAATGTAACTGGTGTAGTGAGAAACCATGCGTTTTTGTTTTTGGTGAATGCAAGTTCAAGTCTCATTCCATGCCGTTTCTTTATAATTTTCTTTTAACAAAATGGCTAGCAATACACATAAAAAGTCCTAATTTGAATCCTAAAAACCTAGACACCTAGTCATCATTTTTAGCCCCACACACAAACATATTAAATAAGCCAATGGGTGACAATAAATACAAAGAAAATCATACAAAATCTCCAACTATATTTACCGAATAAAGTTGTTAGAGATCCAAATTTATGGAAATAAAGATGTAAGAAATTCAAAACGGCCACATAATAACGAATTTAGTTCCCCTGCTATTTAAAAAAAAAATCTATGTTCATACAAATAAGGTTATTAAATTCATATGTTATTCGTTTTTAGATCGTTGATTACTTATTTAATTATATGCGATTTGTCTTAATTGTTGATTACAGTTAGTGAAATATACGTTTTTATAAGTATTTTACATTGGTTGAAAACCATACAAAAATACCAACAATGACATCGTTATTTATGTTGTTCGGTGTGTATCGGTGTAGCTCATCATGGTATAGACACTAGGTGTAGTTTATCAGTTTAGTTCTCCACTGTATAGAAACTCGATATAGTTTACTATACTTCAAAAAATACTTCATTCCAAATACAGCTTTGTTTTTAATGGAATATTGGAACGTTTTGGAAAACAATTAAGATTAATAAAAAATTACTCACGAGCTAAGCTCGAGCTTTAAAAATAGAGATCAAAGCTTGACGAGCATGAGATCGATCTCTGTGTAAGTACGAGACGAGCTCGGGCTTGACACGACTCGTTTGCATCCCTAGCAAAAGTACTAATGAGTGTTTTGTAATATAAATATTACCACTGAAGTTTCCTTCGCTATGATGCGTTTATTTAGTCGGTTTCGTTTAAACTCGTTATGGTAATGATACTCGTTTTAGTAATCAGAAGAAGAAACAAACAAACAAATATATATATATATATATATATATATATATATATATAATTGCTTACCATAAAATCCTATGTGTCACTCTCAGGTTGCTCCTCTCATTCTCTAGAGCCACCAGATTGCTTGATTTATAAATGAAGGCTCTCATGCATTTGACCCGAATTCGCGGGTTTGGGTCTTACCAAACCCGGATAGTCTTTAAATGGGTTATAACATCTCATGTATTTGTAAAATTATTTCATAAGCAAACAATAATTTTCACGGGTTATGTGTCTCACCAAACCCGGATAACCCTTAAAACGGGTTATATCATCTCATTTATTTGTGAAATAACCCCTTAATTATCAAAGGATAATTTTCACGGGTTATGTGTCTTACCAAACTCTAATAGCCCTCAAATGGGTTATACGATCTCATTTATAGATAAACACTTTCATATCAAACCCTGATTTAATTTATCTGCTTTACATGTTCTTCGTTGCTGGTCTATCATCTCCATCGTCAGTTAACTTCCAATACTACCCACCATCGTCAACTACATCAACGCCTCTTTTTCATTAGACACATATTTGTGTTCATGTTTGTGCATTTAAAAAAATCAACATTCTCGTGTTCGTTTATGTTTGTTCGTAAAAATCTGAAAAACATAAACAACTCAACCGATAAATCCCAGACATTAAAAAATATAATAACAAACTAATTTATATGTATTAAATTAAAACAAAACTACGTTAAAAAGTAAAATAATCATTATAAAATAGCAAAACAATTAAAAACAAAACTTTAAATAAACTCCTATAACACGGAAGGATCAAACTAGTATATATATATATATATATATATATTATAGTTTACATGGATTGGTTTTGAAGAAAATTTACATTCCAATAGATAAAATAAGTGTGCTGCAATGGTATATTTGTAATTTTGAAAAAACCTTTTTTTGTATTTTAAAAGTTATAAATAAAAAAAAAATATGTTTAAAAATTATTTATACTACTAAAATAAGCATATAAATGAAACGAAAAATGGGGCTAAATGTCAAGCTCCAATTGAACGGGGCACTATCAAGTGACAATTGCATTAGGAAACCAAACCTATAGATACAATCTATAAATACAAAAGAAATATGTGTGAACGTACTATAGATAATATGTGATTTGTAAAAGTGATGAACCACTAACATTCATATGAAGTCAATTTCCAAATTTCTAAAGATAAAAAACACTTTATACTCATATGTGTACCTTTATTCTTTCTAGAAGAAGAGTACCTAGATACCAAACTACAATTAAGTGAAACGTGAAATTCGTAAGCAATTTGACGGTGATATTAAAAAATGATATGAGGTTGATGTTTAAGTCAAATATGTAAAGTGTTAGCTTCGAAACCTGACTTAAAAAAGTATTTTTTCTTTATGGTGTTTCTAAGTGAGTCGGGCTAGAAATCTCATAATCAATATGGATGGTTGATATCTTGTTTTAAAATTTTCACTCAGTTATTGTGGATAGTTCTAGACGCTGTTAAAAATTAAAAAAGAAAAGAATCAGTTTGTCATGAAAGTGCCCCTACTACAATGGCAAGCATATGGTTAACAAGATGGATATAATAGGGATGAGCATTTTGTCCTAAATACTTGTACTTGTACTTGTACTCGTATTCGTACACGTATTCGTACCCGTATCGATTTAGCATATTAGGTACAAGTATTGGTACTCATTTTTGTTGAATTTTGGTACAGGTACAATCGGGTACAGGTACGGGTACATTTGGTATTTTGTACCTGTTTGGATTATATAAGGGTTTAATTGAGATTCTTTATATTTAATATATAAAATAAATTCTTCAACCATGTTATTATTGAACAACTACCAAATGTTTCTTCAAAATTAAATAATATAACATCCAAGACACGAACCAACAAACAAATCAGTTAAAGTCGGCGACCGAGTTAGGGTTCTTCAATACTATCTTATCATTAAATTGTTGGCCAATTTGGTACCTATACCAATTTGATACCCGTCACGTATCTGTGCAAGTACCGATGCCCGGACTAATTCAGGTTTTTTGTTACTTGTACCGGTACCGGTTTCAAGATTGTCGAAAATTTGGAAATAAAAAAGCAAAGTGGTACAAATACAGGTATTGTACCAAAATACCCATACCCGTACTCGTACCATACCGAAAAATTTGGTACGAGTATTGGTACGCGTTTTTATTGATTTTTGGTACGAGTATAAACGGGTACAAGTACGGGTATGAATACGGGTAGTGTCCTATGCTAATCCCTAGGATATATGGACTAGATATTAAACTAGTTACTATTACGTGCAACTCTCAAAAATGGAGATCCGTTGGGAAGTTGCAACCCATCTCACACTCTTAAAAGCATGTATGATTCGGATCCAAGTCTTTATCAATCTTGACTAGTTAATATCGCTTTGTCGAATTGAACTGGACGTTAGGATTCGATATTGACATAAGGAAGAAAACAACTTGACATGAATTCTAACCCACTATCACACGATTTATGATACAATATCTTAACCTCTTAGTCACAACTCACAATCAAAGTCAAGTCGGACCATGTATGATCACAAGGTCATGTGCGTGCGTCATAAAGACAGGCCTGGCTCTGATAAGCCTACAAAAATTGAGCCGAAGTCGAAAAATATTTTGGCCTCAAGTAGAATAAATATTTTGTTGCCTTTAAATAATTTAATTTATAAATGATATACTTGGTTTTGATTTGAGTAGCATAAAAAAGTTTTATACAAAAGTAGCATTTACATATATCCCCCTCCAAACTTCTCTTATTACATATACATATATCTCCAATGCTAAATATTTAATTACATATATCCTCTCTCTAAACAAGATATATTACATATCTTCCCATTTTATTTAAATTAACTAACTAAATGACCATTTTATACTTAAAGAACTAATTTACATATATCCCAAATTTAAACACATACCGAGTTGGTTTATATCGAAGCTAATAAATTTAATTGGAGTCGATTTTTTTAATCACTAGCTAGCAAATATAAAATATATCTTTTTACATAGTTTATAGGTTTAATATTTCTAATAAGGGTGTTCATGGTTCGGTTTCAACCTGTGATCTTGCCCAAACCGTTCGTCGGTTTGGTTTCACGTTCGGTTTTTTTCCTTTAGCATTTGGTTTAGACTGGAAACCAGCCGTATAAAACCGGATCGAACCGTACAACATATATTAGTTTTTATATATTCTATATTATAATGTTTAATCACCTGTATATTAGATTTACTAAAAACAATCTAACTAAATCCATTTTAGGTTTACTAAACATCTCAAGACTATTATCATATAACCATGAATATATAGAATTGGGTTTGGCATACAAAGAGATCGAACTTCTTCATGTATTTAGACTACATTTTGACGCCTGAGGTTACGAAGGTCGACGCCGGAACTGATGGAGGCATCAATGGAAACAGGAGATGTCGTTCTCCTCTGTAGGCATAATGGAACAAAATTAGAGAATAGAAGTGACGCTTTGTTTCTTAGGTATTATAAATTGATAAGGGTAAAAGGGTAATTATGCTAAAAGGAGATATATGTAATTAAAGTTTTAGCATTGGATAATTCTGTAATTAAGAAGCTTAAGGAGGGGATATATGTAAAAATTCCTATACAAAAATAGGGTTAAACATGTTTCAAATGAGACTAGAACCCACAATCTCTTAGTTGATAGTAATACATCTTTGTCACTAAACAAAACAAGTTATTATGTAATTGAGTTTAAACATTAAATATACATCTTGCTATTCATATATATATATATATATATATAACTTTAAAAAAATATTCGGGCTTAATGGGGTGTCGGGCCGAGGACCATCGACCACCCAGCCCTCCATAAAGGCCGGCTTGCAAAAAGACCTAGTGAAGCTAATTGGTCTGAAGTGGGACCAACCAATTCACCTTTGTGTGCTAAGTTGCTAACTGCTAAGTTGGTCTAGGTTATATCTAGTGGGAGACTATAAATTATAAGGATAAGTGACATGTGACACATAGTTGATAAAGTAAGAATTTTTATGTTAGAGGTGTAATGATGTTGTAGCCTTATATATATATAACACAATAATATTTTCCAACATAATATCAAGACGACAAATCCTTACCGGCTCAGAATGCCGCCCCACTACGCATACAATTGTTGATCCTCCAACTTCAGTGCATCCATATTGTCATGGAATATATCATTATTAATTAATAGTTATTGATTTTTGAAGTAAAAGTCTTTTTATTAATACATGCGTATTTTATACGTTAAAACTCTCCCATTATATAAAATTTGCACTTTAAAACCAAAGCTGACTTTGAGTTAAAGACTCGTTTGCTCATATATCAAAGCACTTGAAACCTGGTGCCGTTTCTTTTCGTAAGACCTTATCAAGTGTCAGCAAACCATCCGAAAAGAACAGTAACATATATATGCTGTTTATTAGGTTTAGTAAATTGTTAAATATGATAACTTTTCTTCGAGGGATTATTTTGTAGTCTTTAAAAAGATCGAGGACATTGTTTTGCAGTTTTATAAGTTGAAGGATGATTTTAATTATGAATTGACTTTTATTTCTAAGAATATATAGTCAACACGGCAATAGGTAAACTAATCGGTTAAGGAGTAAATCAAAACGTGAAGAGGACGCATATGATATTAAACAATATCACATTTCTAATAAATTAATTTTAAATGTTATAAAATATTAATCATTGAAACCGACTATAGCAAGTCTGTTTGTTAGATCGGTTTAAAATTTTGTTGTTCGATTTTGGATGGGTCCATCATATAGTTTGAAACTAATATTATGATTAACTTAATAAGTGTAAATCACGGTTATCCTTCCCGTGATTTGGTTAGGTTGCTATTTAATTAAAAGGCATTGTATATTTAACATTTAAAATAGTAAAATTACTATTTCTATTCAGTGGTTTGGTCAAATTAGGGCTGTCATTTTTACCCGAAAGCCAACCCAAGAAAACACGTACCCGAATCCGGACTTACTCGACCCAAAAAACGAACACGAAGAACACCCATAGGTCAAATTGTTATATAAGTACAAGGTATAAGGTATTGTTTGTTTAAACTTTAAAGAAGTAAATTGCGTCTTTTGTCTCTAATGTTTCATTTAGGGACTAAAAATGTAAATTATAAACTATTTGGAAAAAATAGCAATTTTCAACCAAACCATGTGATTGAAATCCGTAATTTTACTCGTTTTAACTTCTTTTACTTTGAAAATCTAATAAATGAGCTATCTATTTATTTTAAAATTTGAAACATAAATTAACAATTTTATAAAAAGGTAAGTAAGTGAAGTGTTAGCACTTATTTATTTTTTTAATTTTGAAGTGCGATTTACATATATATATATATGTGTTTAATTCATTAACTATCTTTATTTTTATTTTTTAAAAAACGATGTTGAAAAAAAATCATTTCAAAGTGTTAAAACTAATTGTTTTAAGACGGGCCCACCCAATCCAACTGGTTTAGTTTGAAATATGGAATCATTCATTTCACATGTTTATTTTTTAAATCTCTAGTATGAGTTATATATATCTTTTATGTTATATAACCATCTTTATCATATCAAATTTTTGAAAGATAAACTAAGATTTAGTAAAAGAATTTAAAAATAATAAATGAATCCGTTAAAACTATCCTACTGGTTTGGTTTGTGTTTGTGTTTGTGTTTGTTGCATACATAAGCCGTATTTATTTAATATAACATTAGACTAAAATAAATTAAATTCGGTATGACAGGAACATCCTAAATTAATTAAATTGATTTAATGTAGGTTGCAACGTTTTCCCCGAACACACCTGCTCACTATGAGCTTCACTTTGGGGTGCCAATGGCTGGTGCGATCCTTTGTGCACTCAATACGAGCCTTGACCCACCAACACTAGCAGCCACTCTTCAACAACTGGAACCCCAAGTTATCTTTGTTGACCACCAATACCTTGTAACAGTTAGTGGAGCGTTAAAGCTACTATCAAACGAGAAAAGCACACCACCGAGCCTGGTTCTGATTGGTGGTGGAAAGAATAACACCACACTTGATTACAACGATCTTCTTTCGCTAGGGAAAGAGGATTTCAAGATCATACACCCGAATGATGAATGTGATCCAATTTCCATAAATTTTACTTCTGGCTCGACCGGGAAGCCAAAGGGGGCGGTTTATAGCCATAGATCGGCATACCTGAACTCATTATCAGTTACCTTTAGATACGATATGAAGAAAATGCCGGTTTTCTTATGGACGGTTGATATGTTTCGTTGCAACGGGTGGTGCTTCCCGTGGGCGGTGGCTGCATTGGGCGGCACCAATGTTTGCCTTAGAGAAGTTACGGCGGAGCTGATCTTTCATTCGGTTGCGGTCCATAAGGTTACACACTTATGTGGTCCACCAACAATTTTAGACAAGATTGCAAGTTCAAAAACCAAGGATCAACGGGTGGTTCCGGCTAAGGTTGATGTAATTGTTGCTGGGCCTTTGCCCTCATCTGAAGTTATATCGAAAGTCAAAAAATTTGGGTTTGATATACATCATGGTTATGGAATGACTGAAGCTCTAGGGCCCATGACTAATACCCCACTGATAAGAAGCGATAAGAAAGAATATGATAAAGATGAGAATATGAAGATAAGATATCGTGAAGGAACTCACAACATCCTAACAGAAGATATTGATGTGAAAGACCCTAAGACCATGATCAGTGTACCATCAGACGGGATCACAATTGGAGAAATTATGTTTAGAGGTAACATTGTAATGTTAGGGTACCATAAAGACTTGGAAAGGACTCAGAACGTTTTCAAGGGCGGATGGTACATGACAGGGGATCTCGGGGTCAAAAATCCTGATGGTGATATAGAGATCAAAGATCGTAAGTCGGATAGCATTGTCACTAACGGGGAAGTTGTTAGCACTATTGAGATCGAACGGGTCATCAGGACTCACCCATTTGTAAAGGAAGTTGTAGTTGTTGGGAAAGCTGATAACGCCCTTGGTGAAACGCCTTACGCCTTTGTGACATTAAAAGACGAATGTTATTTAAGTGGTAAAGATGTCATCGAATTTTGTATGGAAAAGTCATTGCCTGGTAGTATGATCCCGAGAAATGTGTGTTTTGGTATTTTACCGAAGAATTCGACGGGCAAAGTTCTCAAATTTGTCCTTAAGGAAAAAGCAAAGAGTATTCTTTATTCGAATGGGCAGTGAACAATGTAAAATTATAATTTAAAACATGGGTGATAATACATATGAATGTGATCTTATACAATCGTTGAGGATGTATCCTCAATTTCACATATTGGAAATACAATTGTACCATGTCGTTATAATATGAATAATTTAATCAATTGTTAATAATATCAAGGAATGTGATCAAATTAATTGATTATGAAAGAGCAAATCATGTTTGGTCTAATGTTGAGTTGGAGTGATTGAGGATAATAGTATTCCTAGATATTAGTCATGGTGTTGTATTTATGTCTCTCATTGAAATTGTATAACTTGTGGTTTCATAATACATTCAAAACGTTAATAAATACTAAGTTATATTTTCTGAGTTTATATAATTGCTTTGCGGACTGATTAAACAGGAAACCACTAGTGTGGCTGGTTCATTTACATGATAATGTTCATGGCATAGATAAACCGACTAGTTTTAATTAATGCTAATCTATCTGATGGAAGCTCGCCACTCCGCCTTCACTGTTTGTCGTTGAACAAGTTAACCATTTGTTGAAGCAGTTTTTAAACATTAGTTAACATATTTTTCACATAATTTCGAATTTTGAACCGAATATAATGACATGTGTCAATATTACATCCACAAAGTTCGAGATCCAATGCTTGGTAATTAGGTATCGTTTTAATCTACTAAACAAAGGGTGCATTAAAAGAAGTATTAAACGAGTGCCCGCGCGATGCAGAAGGTGTTTGAACTTAAACCTTGGTAATTACGTAAAAGTTATGGGAGTACATGGTTCAATTTAAAACCTTAAAACTATTTAAATCGGTCACCGATTAGGTTCACGGTTGGGGTTTTCTTTAACTTTCGGTTTTAATTTTCAACGGTTTATTTTCTATTTTCAATGATAAATAATCGTTACTAACAGTTTGACTCGCATGTTTGGCTTAAACCATCAAAATCGGCATTAAACACTGATGTGTGAATATATATATAAATAATAAACACGAATCGCAACTAAGCTTTAAAAACCAAACAGTCTATCCTAGTTCACACAAACGGCAAGTGTACCGGTCGCGTATAGCAAATATGAGGAAAGTCCGGATATCGAACTCGAGGACACGTGAGAACGGCTCAGATTATAAACCCTAATCCAAGTCCTACCTTAAAATATTTAATTGATTTTATTTTAATTTTTTATTTTAAATAATTTAACTAACTTAATTAACTTAACGAAACTAACAAGAAAACTTAACGGCACTAACGAGGTTTTCACGAATATGGAGAAACAACTACCTAGGCAAGAATCCTATTGACAGTTCAACATCTAACGGAATTAACTAATCACACGACACCGGGATCTTAAAATAATCAACTAAGACTTATTAAAGTTCGCTAGATTACCTCTCGGTCGCACCAACTAACCCTCACAAATCTAAGAAGATTGAATAAATGCACCGGGAAAAAAATTACTAAGGTATTCTAATGATGCATCTCCTCTTGGACTCAACGACACAAAACCCGCAAAAAATTGGTACTAGCAATTATAGGGATAAAGGGACAACAATATCTAACTTAATCTGAGACACTTATTTGCACGCAAAACTAAACCGGACAAGACCAAAACTCGTTCTCGCGCAATTCTAACCTAACCAAATAAAGACGCGAGACAAACCGAATCCCTATTACCTCTCGGTCTCAAGGAAGGTGAACATATTAAATTTTAATAATTAATTGCACTCAAGTTTCTTATGGTCGCGCTAACCACAAACAGATGAAAAACACCAAGTCTAAGACCTAAACGCAGAACTCTAAACAAACGACACACAATCAATTAATCAAAGTAATACGCAGAATCAATAAGCAATAATTATATAAAAACAATATTTAACACATCAAATATTAAATTATATAAAGCCTTCAATATTATGTTGTGTAACTAGTCAAAACTAAATAAATCGTCAAACAAAATCAATATTCATCTCAACCTAGGTAGTGTAAATATTTAGCTACTCATATCATAAACAATCATAAAAATAGTAGTATTCAATATCATGGTGAAAGATGCAAATAATGTTTAAAACTCAAACCCAAACAACAGACGAACCAAAAATTGCTCAAAACTTGCTCGGTCTTCCGTCAAAACTCCTATTGCTTCACAAATTAATGTGGCTTGTTACTCTTCTGTTATGCGTCTAGAAGCTATCTTCCAAGAAACCCTTGTACCAAAACCCAAAGAGAGCTAATAATTTGTCCAAAGACTCCAATAATAATCTTCTCTCCCTGGGCTCGTAAGGTGTAGGCTGCTATAATTTTCATTAAATTTTATCATGGGCCTGATTTAAAAATATATTTATATCACAAAAATTTAATGAAAGGAATAAAGATACAGCACACACGTGAATGTAAAACTCATGAAGTCTTTTGTATCATGTGTACTTTTATTTATATTATTTTCTCATTGTAACATTTACGCATCACATGATACCATCATATTTTGATTTCCTTTTCCTTGTAGTAAACATTAATAACACTCTATTAACCTCGTTGTCTCATGAAACCTTAAAAACCCACATATGAATCAATTTAGAATAATATTCAATAAAAACCGGGCTCAAATATACTTAAAAGTGTAGGAAATATTTATATAATAATATGTATATTTTAAACCACATCAAATATCCCCACACTTGAACCTTTTTCGTCCCTGAAAAAGTATTTTGCGATGGAATCAGAATTTGAAACTAATTTTTAAAACATATAGGTTATCTTTTAAGCACAGATAAACGCAAAAACTGCGATTGCGATATTGTTGTCCACTTAAACCCAGCCACCAGCCTATCAAGCCCCTAATTGCATTAAAAGTTTTTAATTCAAAACCACGGCTACACCTACCCCATCTCACACAAAGAGAGCTAGAAAAACTAGAGTTAAAGCAGACTGGTTTGATAAATCACCATAAGCCAAGGACTCGTTGATGGTACTAAGTAGATGCACTCGGTGAAATTTGATGGATGAATGGTTCTGTGGAGGTCGTACGAGCTATTCCTAAATATTATTGGATTTTGTCCTATAAATTCCTAATTTGATATTTATTGACTAAGAACTTTCGAGCCCCAATAGCGATAACCTCAGAGTCGCTATCCCCTTAGCAACGCGTAAAATCTAAGTCCCGTCTAGTATGTGCATCTTTGGCCTCTTTTAATAACTTTGAGAATGCTTCTTTGGCATTTTACAATACATAACTTTCTCACAATCATTTGCTTTTTTGAACAACTTTTCGGAATACTCATAATTTTCATAACATACTTCTTCTTTTTTTTCCTTTTTTTCAATTTTTTTTCTTTTTCATCTTTTTTTTATGTCACCCTAAATTATATAACTATTTTCTAAGCTCGTAAAAAGATGGACATGTGGTGGTGTGCTGGTTTGAGTGCATCTAAGTCTTATCATCTCAAAGTTTTTAGATTATTGTAATCCTCCCTAAGCATCGAAATTCGGTTTCACCGTTTTTCAAATTATTAGATATATAAAATTTGCTAAAGAGGACTATTAAAGCTAGTTGGGCCTACCGACACATCCCAAGCTTAGTGCGTTATCTTTTATTTAATCTCATATATAATAGTAGTTTAAAAACCAATCTTAAATTTTTCTATCATTTTCCATTATCTGCAAAAATTTCATTAAAATTCGGGACATTTTTCAAAATTTTTTATTATTGTCTTTTTAAAATTTTTGATTTTTTTTATATAAAAACGTCAGTTTCCCATCCCCACACTTAAATGTCACATTATCCTCAATGAGACAGGAAAAAGACAAAAATTAAAGCACATTGAAATATAAGTAAAGTGGAACAGACTCCCTTGGTAAATATTACGACAATGCCTCGCGAGTCGTGTCCGTGCCCTCCAATTCGAACGAAAGCCTCACACTCCAGTGCTCTCTACCAAGCTGTCACTTACGAACGAAAGCGGCAATTAATTAGCAAATAGCCTCCCCACACTTGAATCAAACCATACATCAACAAACTTTCACAAGCAATCCTGGAGCAACCTGAAAGAAAAAACAGAAAACACACGGCTAGCAAAAGAAAGCAAGAAAAACCCAAAACAAAAATAAAAGTAAAAAAACAGAAAACACACGGCTAGCAAAAGAAAGCAAGAAAAACCCAAAACAAAAATAAAACACACGGCTCAATCCACCCATTATTGAAATTCTGAGAATCTGACCAATTCGGCACACTTTGATTCCTGAGCCCAAATATCTTCCTTCTTGGGGCTCTTGATTTACGTGGTGATCCACAGATGTATATTTCTAAAAATTGATCAGCTTTACTACGCAGTTGCGGATGATGTTCACAACGAGATGCAATTCTTGATTCTTCAATTGTTTAGATATCCAGTGTGATTCATCTTTGACATTTAATTTTTTAACCGGCTCTCCGAATAACAATACTTCAAGCTCCTCAAGATCTCTTTCGGGGTTAAAATCTAGCTCATCCATATCAGCTAAACCAACCAAACCTTCACTAAATTCTTCCCTAAACTCGTCTTCCCATGAGGGAAAACATTCCTCTATCTGAATTTCCATTCCAACATCTTCAAACTCGATAAACGGCTCATTAAGTTGTGACTGACTCATAAAGCTTAGCCGAATTCCATCTATTGTTTGTTGATTCGGAAATGGGGCATTTGGATTAGAGTCATGGATGATGCGTAACAAATCAAATATCACTTCATCCGGATCTCGTATTTTCTCAATGAATTCACCAGATGAGTTTTCATAACCAAGAAGATTCCCCACTAAATCATACATTAAACGAATTTGAGGTTTCACGCTGCGTTTTCCTATGTTATACATAATCCTGTGCATTCTCAATTGACTCACAGTGTAACCTCGTTGTTCTTTATGGGGGTTTTCTTCAAATCCGGTCCTGTAATAACTCTCCATGAAGATCACTCCGAAGATAAACTTAAACAAAAAAGTATCACGGGTACCAGATAAAAATAGAATAAAATAACTAAACGTAAGATTAAACTAAAACAACACTAATTAATATAACTAAAATAATTTAAATATAAAAACTAAACTACAATAGGCAAGTCCCCAAACTCGGGTCGTTCTCTAATCGCCTCAAACCGTGACCCCGGCAACGGCGCCAAAACTTGATGTGCGAAAATATATATAAATAATAAACACGAATCGCAACTAAGCTTTAAAAACCAAACAGTCTATCCTAGTTCACATAAACGGGAAGTGTACCGGTCGCGTATAGCAAAGATGAGGAAAGTCCGGATATCGAACTCAAAGACACGTGAGAACGGCTCAGATTATAAACCCTAATCCAAGTCCTACCTTAAAATATTTAATTGATTTTATTTTAATTTTTTATTATAAATAATTTAACTAACTTAAATAACTTAACGAAACTAACAAGAAAACTCAATGGCACTAACGAGGTTTTAACGAATATGGAGAAACGACTACATAGGCAAGAATTCTATTGACAGTTCAATGGCTAAGGCTGAGGGTAATGGGGCTTGGTTGAGCCCCAGGTGAGCCAAGCAAAATCTGACACGTAGGCGATGACATGGCCATGGATCAAGCCCCTCAACCAAGCCCCAGAGGGTGTAGTGGTCTAGGTGAGCAGGGGCTTGATCCAGTTATTTATTTATTTAATTATTTTAAATAATACATTATATAATAATATAAAACATTACATTAATAATAATAATATAAAACATTACGTTGATACTAGTCTAATACAAGATCATCGGGTCTTCTATCCCACAAATGCTCGACCAACTCATGCCGAACGTTTCCATGTAACTCACGGCTCTTGATGATATGTATGTTGGCGAGTCGTTGTTCATTGGTGATCGTCAATTCTTGTCTTGGAATATCACCTTGGTAGTTTTGACCAATAGCTTTACCCTCGTCTTCTAGTATCATGTTATGTAGGATTATACACGTGATGACGACTTCCGTTATCTTCTCCCTTGTCCAAAATCTTATTGGATTCGCCAACATTGCCCATCTTTTCTTTAGGACTCCAAACGCCTTTTCAATATCTTTGTTGAGTCAAACAATTGACCTAAGGGGTAGATTGTTGAGTCAAAGATTTGACCAGAATGAAGTATATGGAAGATTGGAATCTTCTCAACCTCCTCAGAATTCGCTAAGTATGGATCCGGGCACACCTTAGACATCCGAGCAAGGTTTTACTTAGCCGGGTATGATATTTTATCTATCGGGAAAGGTTTACTTCAAGAAGTCTTCTTTAGTGGATATCCGAGCAGGGTTTGCAAATTAGTGCATTGCCGGGCAGGGTACACTAGTTTATGTAAATCCGGGCAAGGTTCACTTTATCAAGCAAGTTTGTTCTTCAGAGCCAAGTATATTACTCTTCCGAGTAAGGTTTGGTTAACCAAGTCCAAGAAGCCAAGTGATTGGAAGACCGGGCAAGGTATTCATTAATAAATATGGTCCAAGTAGGCTTGATGAAAATGGAATATCTCCAAGTAACATCGGGCAAGGTTCAACTCAAGCAAGGTATTATTCTCCCGAGTACACTTTGCTAATAAGTTATTTTAGCAAAAAGTTGAAATGGATCATTAAAGAACAAGGTTGTTCGTAAGGGTTTGTCGGGCAAACTCTGGCAAAGTCAAGAAGACTGAAGTCTACCCGGACTCTTCAAGCAAAGTCTACCCGGAAACTGATCCCAGACATACTTCTATGTTACCAAGTCCTGAAGGATGGCAGAGTACACAGCGTACTCGAAAAATGAAGATTTATGAAAAGCCTACCCGGAAGACTTGTTTTACACTTAGTTTATTTTGAATATGTAATTTGAATATGTACGTTGTATTTAGGGTTTCTAGAAGGAATGACAGCTGTCCTAGGTTGGCAGGCCTATAAATAGAATGTAGGGCAAGCCGTCAGAGACAGAGAGAGAAAGACACATACACACGAGACACTATATTCACGGATAAGGATAGACAGAGACATTTATTGAGAGAGAATATCGTGTGACGGCTGTCCTAGGATTCCTAAAACCCTAAATCGATTATCCACTTTGTATGATGAAAATTATATAGATGGAAATTTTTTGAGTGAATCCTGTGTGTGCTTTCTACCTTTGATTATTCATTGCAACTACCCTGTTTGTTATTGATTCCGCCTTTAACAAACATTAATATTTCTAAATATAACAACCCGTCATTAACTCTCTTGTCGGCAAATTAATCTGTGTGAGTTATGACATGATTAAGTAAGATCCAGCTGAAATCGAGGGGCCTGACAATCTTTCCTTGCCGATTCTTGTTTCTTCGTGAAGTACTTTCATTTGTCAGAAACTGGAGCCGCGTAAGCTTGAACAAGTATCCCCCATTCGTTGTAAATACCATCAACGAGGTAGTACCCGTACTTGAAATGTTCTCCATTTGCAAAAAAAGCTTGAGGAGGTTCTACCCCGTCGATAAGGTCATCGATTATCGGTGACTGATCGATAATATTGAGGTCATTATTAGACGTAGAAACCCCAAAGAACGCATGCCAAATCCAACGATCCTGTGACGCCGCCGCCTCAAGTACGATAGTAGGGCCGGGGTGATCACCTCGATGGAATTGACCTCGCCAAGCAGTGGGACACATAGCCCAACCAACATGCATACAATCAGGGCTACCAAGCATCCCGGGGAAACCATGCTTTTCTCCGTGCACCTCGTATATGCGTTGGATATCATACATTGTTGGTCTACGTAAGTATCTCTGCTTGTATAGCGATATGACCCCTAAATATAATTATTAAAGTTATATAAGTTATGTAAATATTTGAAAAATATATAAACAAACGAAAAAAAAAATATATACCTCTACAAAAGTGGTTAAGCGCATCGCGTCCGGTCTTTTTAGCCATTTGTAGATACTCGTCCAACATGTCCGATCCAATACCATACGCTAGTTGTCGAAGAGCGGTGGTAATCTTTTGAGTAGCCGTGAACCCGGGCTTACCTCTAGCGTAATCCCTTTGTTGAAAATACTCAAAGTGCTCCGGCAAGTCATTTGCTAGACGCATGAATAATCGTCTAGTCATTCGAAAACGGGTTCTAAAACTATCCTCACCATATGTGGGATTGGGACTAAAATAGTGACGTATCAAAGTTTCGTTAGCGGTGTTTCGATCACGAATACGCGGTTGGCGGAACAATGGGGCTCGGGGGCGATTTTGATCTCTCAAAAAGCTTATCATCGTTTGAACCGCTTGACAAATGAGTTCGTCTTCTTCGGTAGAATAGGAAGACGAAAACGATGACGACGATCCCATTTATAAATATATAAATAGAAGTTTTGATAGAGAGAATGTATGGTTTGAGTTTTTATAGAAAGTGTGGATTTGTATTTATAGATAAAAAAAATATTTAAACAGGCCAACGGTAAAGTTGACCAGTCAACACACCCTCCAACGGCTAGTTAGCCCCGCGACCACAGCCACGCCGGCCGGCCGCGCCCTCGCTCACCGGAGGGGTGTAGCGGTGTTCGCGAGCCACGTAGGCGGCCGCGCCCACCCTTCACCCCCCCACTACCCTCAGTCTAACAGAATGAACTAATCACACGACACCGGGATCTTAAAATAATCAACTAAGACTTATTAAAGTTCGCTAGATTACCTCTCGGTCGCACCAACTAACCCTCACAAATCTAAGAAGATTGAATAAATGCACCGGGAAAAAGATTACTAAGGTACCCTAATGACGCATCTCCTCTTGGACTCAACGACACAAAACCCGCTAAAAATTGATACTAGCAATTATAGGGATAAAGGGGCAACAATATCTAACTTAATCTAAGACACTTATTTGCACGCAAAACTAAACCGGACAAGACCAAAACTCGTTCTCGCGTAATTCTAATCTAACCGAATAAAGACGCGAGACAAACCGACTCCCTATTACCTCTCGGTTTCAAGGAAGGTGAACATATTAAATTTTAATAATTAATTGCACTCAAGTTTCTTATGGTCGCGCTAACCACAAACAGATCAAAAACACCAAGTCTAAGACCTAAACACAGAACTCTAATCAAAAGACACACAATCAATCAATCAAACTATTACGCAGAATCAATAAGCAATAATTATATAAAATCAATATTTAACACATCAAAGATTAAATTATATAAAGCTTTTGATAATAATACGTCGTGTAACTAGTCAAAACTAAATAAATCGTCAAACAAAATCAATATTCATCTCAACCTAGGTAGTGTAAATATTTAGCTACTCATATCATAAACAATCATAAAAATAGTAGCATTAAATGTCATGGTGAAAGCTGCAAATAATGTTTAAAACTCAAACCCAAACAATAGACGAACCAAAAATTGCTCCAAACTTGCTCGGTCTTCCGTCAAAACTCCTATTGCTTCACAAATTAATGTGGCTTGTTACTCTTCTGTTATGCGTCTAGCAGCTATCTTCCAAGAAAACCTTGTACCAAAACCCAAAGAGAGCTAATAATTTGGCCAAAGACTCCAATAATAATCTTCTCTCCCTGGGCTCGTAAGGTGTGGGCTGCTATACTTTTTATTAAATTTTATCATGGGCCTGATTTAAAAATATATTTATATCATAAAAATTTAATGAAAGGAATAAAGATACAGCACACACGTGAATGTAAAACTCATGAAGTCTTTTGTATCATGTGTACATTTATATTATTTTCTCATTGTAACATTTACTCATCACATGATACCATCATATTTTGATTTCCTTTTTCTTGTAGTAAACATTAATAACACTCTATTAATGAAACCTTAAAAACCCACATATGAATCAATTTAGAATAATATTCAATAAAAACCCGGCTCAAATATACTTAAAAATGTATGAAATATTTATATAATAGTATGTATATTTTAAACCACAGCAAAGATGAGGAAAGTCCGGATATCGAACTCAAAGACACGTGAGAACGGCTCAGATTATAAACCCTAATCCAAGTCCTACCTTAAAATATTTAATTGATTTTATTTTAATTTTTTATTATAAATAATTTAACTAACTTAAATAACTTAACGAAACTAACAAGAAAACTCAATGGCACTAACGAGGTTTTAACGAATATGGAGAAACGACTACCTAGGCAAGAATTCTATTGACAGTTCAATGGCTAAGGCTGAGGGTAATGGGGCTTGGTTGAGCCCCAGGTGAGCCAAGCAAAATCTGACACGTAGGCGATGACATGGCCATGGATCAAGCCCCTCAACCAAGCCCCAGAGGGTGTAGTGGTCTAGGTGAGCAGGGGCTTGATCCAGTTATTTATTTATTTAATTATTTTAAATAATACATTATATAATAATATAAAACATTACATTAATAATAATAATATAAAACATTACGTTGATACTAGTCTAATACAAGATCATCGGGTCTTCTATCCCACAAATGCTCGACCAACTCATGCCGAACGTTTCCATGTAACTCACGGCTCTTGATGATATTTATGTTGGCGAGTCGTTGTTCATTGGTGATCGTCAATTCTTGTCTTGGAATATCACCTTGGTAGTTTTGACCAATAGCTTTACCCTCGTCTTCTAGTATCATGTTATGTAGGATTATACACGTGATGACGACTTCCGTTATCTTCTCCCTTGTCCAAAATCTTATTGGATTCGCCAACATTGCCCATCTTTTCTTTAGGACTCCAAACGCCCTTTCAATATCTTTGTTGAGTCAAACAATTGACCTAAGGGGTAGATTGTTGAGTCAAAGATTTGACCAGAATGAAGTATATGGAAGATTGGAATCTTCTCAACCTCCTTAGAATTCGCTAAGTATGGATCCGGGCACACCTTAGACATCCGAGCAAGGTTTTACTTAGCCGGGTATGATATTTTGTCTATCGGGAAAGGTTTACTTCAAGAAGTCTTCTTTAGTGGATATCCGAGCAGGGTTTGCAAATTAGTGCATTGCCGGGCAGGGTACACTAGTTTATGTAAATCCGGGCAAGGTTCACTTTATCAAGCAAGTTTGTTCTTCAGAGCCAAGTATATTACTCCTCCGAGTAAGGTTTGGTTAACCAAGTCCAAGAAGCCAAGTGATTGGAAGACCGGGCAAGGTATTCATTAATAAATATGGTCCAAGTAGGCTTGATGAAAATGGAATATCTCCAAGTAACATCGGGCAAGGTTCAACTCAAGCAAGGTATTATTCTCCCGAGTACACTTTGCTAATAAGTTATTTTAGCAAAAAGTTGAAATGGATCATTAAAGAACAAGGTTGTTCGTAAGGGTTTGTCGGGCAAACTCTGGCAAAGTCAAGAAGACTGAAGTCTACCCGGACTCTTCAAGCAAAGTCTACCCGGAAACTGATCCCAGACATACTTCTATGTTACCAAGTCCTGAAGGATGGCAGAGTACACAGCGTACTCGGAAAATGAAGATTTATGAAAAGCCTACCCGGAAGACTTGTTTTACACTTAGTTTATTTTGAATATGTAATTTGAATATGTACGTTGTATTTAGGGTTTCTAGAAGGAATGACAGCTGTCCTAGGTTGGCAGGCCTATAAATAGAATGTAGGGCAAGCCGTCAGAGACAGACAGAGAAAGACACATACACACGAGACACTATATTCACGGATAAGGATAGACAGACACATTTATTGAGAGAGAATATCGTGTGACGGCTGTCCTAGGATTCCTAAAACCCTAAATCGATTATCCACTTTGTATGATGAAAATTATATAGATGGAAATTTTTTGAGTGAATCCTGTGTGTGCTTTCTACCTTTGATTATTCATTGCAACTACCCTGTTTGTTATTGATTCCGCCTTTAACAAACATTAATATTTCTAAATATAACAACCCGTCATTAACTCTCTTGTCGGCACATTAATCTGTGTGAGTTATGACATGATTAAGTAAGATCCAGCTGAAATCGAGGGGCCTGACAATCTTTCCTTGCCGATTCTTGTTTCTTCGTGAAGTACTTTCATTTGTCAGAAACTGGAGCCGCGTAAGCTTGAACAAGTATCCCCCATTCGTTGTAAATACCATCAACGAGGTAGTACCCGTACTTGAAATGTTCTCCATTTGCAAAAAAAGCTTGAGGAGGTTCTACCCCGTCGATAAGGTCATCGATTATCGGTGACTGATCGATAACATTGAGGTCATTATTAGACGTAGAAACCCCAAAGAACGCATGCCAAATCCAACGATCCTGTGACGCCGCCGCCTCAAGTACGATAGTAGGGCCGGGGTGATCACCTCGATGGAATTGACCTCGCCAAGCAGTGGGACACATAGCCCAACCAACATGCATACAATCAGGGCTACCAAGCATCCCGGGGAAACCATGCTTTTCTCCGTGCACCTCGTATATGCGTTGGATATCATACATTGTTGATCTACGTAAGTATCTCTGCTTGTATATCGATATGACCCCTAAATATAATTATTAAAGTTATATAAGTTATGTAAATATTTTAAAAATATATAAACAAACGTAAAAAAAATATATACCTCTACAAAAGTGGTTAAGCGCATCGCGTCCGGTCTTTTTAGCCATTTGTAGATACTCGTCCAACATGTCCGATCCAATACCATACGCTAGTTGTCGAAGAGCGGCGGTAATCTTTTGAGTAGTCGTGAACCCGGGCTTACCTCTAGCGTAATCCCTTTGTTGAAAATACTCAAAGTGCTCCGGCAAGTCATTTGCTAGACGCATGAATAATCGTCTAGTCATTCGAAAACGGGTTCTAAAACTATCCTCACCATATGTGGGATTGGGACTAAAATAGTGACGTATCAAAGTTTCGTTAGCGGTCTTTCGATCACGAATACGCGGTTGGCGGAACAATGGGGCTCGGGGGCGATTTTGATCTCTGAAAAAGCTTATCGTCGTTTGAACCGCTTGACAAATGAGTTCGTCTTCTTCGGTAGAATAGGAAGACGAAAACGATGATCCCATTTATAAATATATAAATAGAAGTTTTGTAACGATTCCGGCAAATCCAGGTAAACCCTAGCCGGAATATACTATTTACGTGTTATTTAATAATGATTATATGAGTTATAGCACATTGATACGAATATATATGGTTCACAGTATGAATCATACTCAATTATATAGTGAATCGTATTGGAATTACAATTAATCAATGATCGGTTATTGAAACCCGAACGAATCGGGAATTTCATCATAGACGAAGTATATAATGTTTAGTGATATTTACGAAGTATTAATGCTTCGGGATAGGTGAATTATAGCACAGAAAAAGGATTTCGATTTAATGGTACGTCGGTACGCTAAACGAAACCTTTAACACCAAACCAAGCAAGAGACGATAAATCAAGCCGAAAAAGATGCGTAATTATTAATAATATGATGTTTTAATGTCATGGGCTAAGTTTTTAAAGTTTTTAAATCAGTTTTATGTAAATTTCATTTTGACCCGAAAAACGACCATTTTAGGCTCGTTTTAAGCCGAATTACGTGTTTTAACGAGAAACGAACTGAACCAGATTATCCACAACATTATCTGGATTGTGTAATCCAAATATGTGGCCTAGAATTGATGAGAGGGCCCCACCCCCCCCCCCCCACCACAACTTGGCCGGCCCTATGGTTATACACACACACACATCACATTTTTCTTTTTTCTAAACTATCTAACTCCAAATCCTCTCAACATTCATCTTCATCCATCCCATTCCCTTTGATTTCTACCAAAATCTCCAAGGTATATACATGTTTTGAAGCTTGATTCTTGTTCTAATTTCATAATTCTTGAGAAAAGGAGGTTTTCATATGAAAAATGGGTGAAAACCCGAGATGAAACCGATTCTCGTGTGATCAAGGGATGTATAAAAGTTATACAAAGGATCTTGATCCAAGTAATTAGTTAAAAGTGTTTAGAATGAATTTTTACGGTTGAAATCTTGTCAAATGAGTTTTCCATGTGAAAGACGGGTGAAAACCCGAGATGAAACCGACTCTTGCATGATCAAGAGATGTATACATGTTATACAAGGGATCATGGTCCAAGAAATGAGTAAAAAGAGTCGGGAATGGATTTCTACGGTTAAAACCTTTGTTTTTACTTAAAAACCGACACTATGAAAGAAATGGTTTGATTGTTGGTATAGTTTGCTTGGTATAGTGTTATGGGGCTTGTAAGTGTTGTATCTAGCGGCTAGCAAAGGCTAGAAACCGAGATCCTTGCGATCTAAAGCTAGAAAACACAAGATAGTTCGGTTTTAGTGCGTATATGAGATTTGGACAGATTTTCGTGTGCTTAGAGTCGGGTCACGAAATTTCACAGAGATGATCTACACATGAAAATAAGAGATCTGTGAATTTTTGGTAATTTTTGGATAAAAGATGAATATTTGGTGAATTTAATGCTCGGTTTTGGCCAAAAATAGTGAAAAATAGCAAAACATGATGAAAAATTCCAGAAAATTTAAGATAAGCTTTTTATAACATATAAAAGTCACACACAAAATTTGAGCTCAGTTGGAAAAGTCTAAGTAGGCTTTTCGGTGAAACGAGTTCTAGGGCTTTCTAGCTCGCTTTTGGGTGAAAATGGCTTGAAAAATAAGTTTTTAAATCTGGAAAAATTCCAGGAAGTTATGAGGATGATAGAGATCATCCCAGAAAAATTTGGGATTTTTCTAAAGTGTTTTGGTATTTTTGATATATTTAGTGTTTTAATAAGATTTAAAAATAGATAAATAAATGTAAATATAGGAAAATAAATCTGGAAAAATTCCAGGAAGTTATGAGGATAATAGAGATCATCCCAGAAAAAAATTTGGGATTTTTCTAAAGTGTTTTGGTATTTTTGATATATTTAGTGTTTTAATAAGATTTAAAAATAGATAAAAAAATGTAAATATAAGAAAATAAATCTGGAAAAATTTTACAAAATTCCTTACTGTCAAATTAAGTTTTGTGAAAAATTTCAAGACCCGAGACTAATCGGGTAATTATTTGTGCTAAAAAGAACATAAAAACAAGTTTTTAAAGCTTAAAACGTGTAAACCGGCAAAGTTCGCATAAGCGAGCTGACTGGTACATGAAAACTCTAAAAATGGACTATTTCATAAATCTAAGTAATTTAGGTAAAAATAAATCATCCGAAAATAATTCGGATGATTTGGGTAATTTTACCCGATTTTACCGTTTCCGGCACCGAAATGACGGAAACGGGCCCCACGGCCAAACGGGGTGTCAAACCGAGCTATAATTTCATCACCTTAACTAAATTGACTGTCAAACTCTAAGCAATGTCACAATCTGAGTCCTTAGAAGTGTCACGGGGTTAACATTGTCCCCGAATCGAGTACAGTACTGGGTTAACAATGTTCCCAGATGTACCGATTGATACGTATTTAAGTTATGGGAATTATATAGTAACGACTAGATATTATATTACAGATCCAGACACGTAGCTGTTCCTTATATTACTCACCGACTCACAGAAAGGTGAGTTTTCACGAGCCCCTTTTAATGAATTGTTTTAATTATATTTTCCCGGGGCGGAAAACATGTCTTATTTAAAGTATTTAAGTACATACCGATCTTATGGAAATACTTGTATATTTATATATATATGGTTTGATGCACAGAATAAATAAATTGTTTATCAGGGGTTATTATTGTTATGGGGTAACATAGTTCCCAGGGGTATTTATTGTTCTGGGGTAACATAGTTCCCAGGGGTTATTATTGTTCTAGGGTAACATAGTTCCCAGGGGTAGTTATTGTTCTGGGGTAACATAGTTCCCAGGGGTTTTTATTGTTCTGGGGTAACATAGTTCCCAGGGGTTTTTATTGTTCTGGGGTAACATAGTTCCCAGGGGTTATTATTGTTCTGGGGTAACATAGTTCCCAGGGGTATTTATTGTTCTGGGGTAACATAGTTCCCAGGGGTTATTATTGTTCTGGGGTAACATAGTTCCCAGGGGTAGTTATTGTTCTGGGGTAACATAGTTCCCAGGGGTTTTTATTGTTCTGGGGTAACATAGTTCCCAGGGGTTTTTATTGTTCTGGGGTAACATAGTTCCCAGGGGTTATTATTGTTCTGGGTAACATAGTTCCCAAGGGTATTTATTGTTCTGGGGTAACATAGTTCCCAGGGGTTATTATTGTTCTGGGGTAACATAGTTCCCAGAAAGTTAATGGAAATGTTCTGGGGTAACATAGTTCCCAGCATGATTATATTGCTAATAAATGATTATTAAAATGATTTGTCAGTGTTTATTTAAATTAGTGAAACTCACCAACTATTCGTAGTTGACCCGTTTTCTTTACATGTTTTCTAGGTATGCCCAAATTGGATTGATTGATGTGTGCTTAACTATCTGTGCTACCTGTTGGAAGCTTGCTGCTCTATGTTTTGTAATGAATTTATTAATGTCTTATCGGTAAAATATGTGTGTAACACCTAGACAGTAATGAAACTCGCAACAATGTAATATGTTATAAATTAATGTAGTGGTATTTTCTTTATAAGCAATGTTGTTGATATCAGATGTGTCTGTTGCATCCCGTGTACGTTTCCGCTGCGGTTACGGGGTGTTACAGAACTTGGTATCAGAGCCATTGGTTATAAAGAATTAGGATGTCTGAAAGAGATACCTAAAATATAACCAGTAGCTCAAGTATTATAGGATCTGCATATCAACTAATAATATATTGTGACGAGATCGGGATGAACTTGGATGGACAAGTGGGTTATTATGGTCCGGAACATAATAACAGGCTTGTCTGCACGAGGGAATTCAGGGGAAGTCACGGGGGACTTAAATAGGTAAAAATTGGCAACATATGTGTAAATGTATAATAATATTACTATGTGGCAAAATTGTATAAGTAAGTGCATGAAATTAAATGATTAATTTAATTATGAATTACACTATGGAAAGGGACTATATGTTTGTTAACTTGTGTGGAGGTAAAAATGGCAAGAACACCTAGTGTGTCGACGGAAGAGGACCCGGAAGAGGTCAGTTCCGGGGCCTCTGGAAGCCCAAGTGTAGCACCCAGCTCCGAGCCTTCGGAGGCTAGTCATAGTACTTCTAGACAGACCACCCCAGCTAGGAGTGCTAGTTTACCCTCCCCTGCTAGGGTTACCAGGTCTCCTACCCCGCCCGCACCACAGACCGCCCCGATTCCCCCCAGACACGGTCCCCGCCTCACGGCGCGGATCAGTGCCCCGTATGTTCCGCCCACCGTTACCCCACCCGGATCCACATACCACCGGGGCGAGTCTTCCCGCCCCCCAACCCGAGCCTGCGACCCTACCTGTGTGGGGTCTTCCGAGGCAGGAACGGGACTTGGCGGCTTGGCTACGTGTTCTCACCGAACAGGTGAACGAGCACTCTGCCGCCCTAGTCGTGGGGGTACAGAGGCGAGCGTACCTCGGGGACAGCATACAGGACCACCAGTATGCTATTAACCAGTTAAAGAGGGAGTGCTCATACTCCCACTGGTTGATCGACCAGATGGAAACCCGAATGCGGGTTATGGTGGCGGTGTTGGTGGTGCTGGTGGCGGTGTTGGTGGGGTTGGTTTACCACCATGTGTAGATGTGTTAGATGGTAGAATCTTGAACCGCTTTTTGATACTCCGTGTAAGTAGTTAGTGGTGATACTAACACGGAGTGAATCTTGTTTAGTTATAGTACAACCACTGGCCCCTAGGGTGGGTCTCTTGTAGGGCATATCACTATAGATACTTTTGGGTATCATTCAAGCACTGACCCCTTTACGGGTTATGTCGAGATGATACCGACATAGGGCCCTTGTAATGAAACTAGTTATGTAATGTTGACTGAAAGTATGTAAATTGATGTTTGTGTAATATGAATCAATGTTTACTAATGAATGAAGTATGTATTGTGTTTTATATTTTGAGATGGTATTGATTATATATATTTCTTTGATGATTGTGTAGAATGGCACCGAAACGATCAACGAAAATATCGGAAGTAGATGTGAGCCGTTTGATTGCTCAACAGTTGGAGGCGGCGATACCGGATATAGTATCGCGCATCGCCGCCAGTATTAATAACTCGACCAATCCAACCCCTCCGAGCAATCAAACGCCCATAAATAATGACGGGGAACAAAATGCTAATCCTCCAAGGAATGACAACACTATGCCGAGTAATGACGCACCGCCTACGGTGGTCGCTACCGACAGTAATGGCCCTATCCCTACTGTAGAGACCAACCGCACTGGACCATCCAGGGGTTGTTCAATCAAGGACTTTATGTTATGCAAGCCTTTAGAGTTTAACGGGTCGGAAGGACCGAATGGGTTAGTGAAATGGTTAGAGAAAATAGAGTCAGTGGTGAATATCAGCAACTGTCCCGAGGATTGTGTCGTTAAGTACGCCACCTGTACGTTCACAGACCATGCCTTGACATGGTGGAACACCATAGTACAGACTCGAGGTCAGGCGGCGACAAACCGCATGACCTGGACAGAGCTTAAGGATCTTGTTTTTAAACATTTCTGCCCAAAGAATGAATTGCAGAAACTGGAACATGAGTTGTGGAACCTAGAGATGCATGGGGCGGACCACTTGGGATATACCAACCGGTTTAATGAACTGTCACGATTAGTGCCGTGGTTGGTCACCCCAGAGTCAAAGAGGGTGGAACGTTATATTTGGGGACTTACTCCAGTAGTGAGGAGTATAGTTAACGCGGGAGGGCACCAGACGTATGAGGGTGCAGTGACACAGGCTGGTATTGTCACGTATGATTTCTTAAGGAGCGGATCGATAAAGGCAACAGGAGAGTCGGCTGGGGGAAAGCGAGGTACGTATGACAATAGGATCCGAGAGAAACAGCAAGGTAAGCGTGCTAGACCTACTGCCCAGAACTACGCCATGACTAGTTCGGGCGGAAGGCATGAACCGCAGAGGGGAACATTTCCTAAATGTGGGGAATGTGGTTACCACCATAGTGGCGTGTGCAAGGAGGTGGTGTGCCACCGGTGTGGCAGGGCTGGACACTACGCACCAAATTGTAAGACAAGTCTGAACAACCTGAACCGTCAACCGCAACCTATTCGGGCGCAACCATTTAGAACTCAACCAGCCCGACAGCAGAACCCGCAAGGAAACCAGATGGTGACCACTAGCCGTGCTTGCTACGAATGCGGCAGCACGGATCACTTCAAAAGGAACTGCCCGAAACTGAATCAGGGAGGAAACGGGAGACAACTCGCGGGTCAGCCATCGGCGTCCAATCCGGCGCGAGGCCGAGCATTTGTGATGGGAGCGAACGAGGCGCGCCAGGACCCCAGCGTAGTGACAGGTACCTTCCTCGTCTCTGATCATTACGCTTCTGTATTATTTGATACAGGCGCCGATAGAAGTTTTGTCTCCGTTAGATTCCTTTCGATAGCAAACCTTCCTATTGGTGAAACCATAGAACCTTACACCGTAGAAGTCGCTAACGGTAAAACCATGATAGTTAATCGGATTGTTCGGAATTGCCCTTTTATTCTGAGCGAACAATCCTTCCTGATTGACTTGTTACCGGTAGAATTGGGTAGTTTTGACGTGATAGTGGGAATGGATTGGTTGGCACGTAACAGGGTAGAAATAAACTGCGAAAAGAAAACCGTCAAGATCCGGGTGTCGGATGACGAGGAGCTATTAGTGCATGGAGAAAAATCCGGCACCATGATACCATTTATATCCCATCTCAAGGTGTTGAAATATATACGTCAGGGATGTGTGGCGTATCTAGCGAGCCTGACGGCCGATGATTCTGAGGAAAAACGGGTGGACGATATTCCCGTGGTACGCGAATTTCCACAAGTTTTTCCAGAGGAACTCCCTGGATTGCCGCCAACCCGACAGGTCGAATTCAGAATCGATCTGTTACCTCAGGCTGGCCCTGTTGCTAAGGCCCCTTACAGACTTGCACCGTCCGAGATGCAAGAACTATCCAACCAGTTGCAGGAATTGTTGGATAAGGGGTTTATACGTCCCAGTTATTCCCCGTGGGGTGCACCTGTACTATTTGTGAAAAAGAAGGACGGAAGCCTTCGAATGTGCATTGACTACAGGGAATTGAACAAATTAACCATCAAAAATAGGTATCCTCTTCCCCGAATCGATGATTTGTTCGACCAACTACAAGGTGCGAGCTATTTCTCAAAAATTGATCTTAGATCGGGATACCACCAAGTTAGAATTCATGAGGAGGATATCCCAAAAACCGCGTTTCGGACTCGCTACGGCCACTACGAATTTTTAGTTATGCCTTTTGGGCTAACAAATGCGCCAGCGGTGTTCATGGATCTCATGAACCGAGTCTGTAAACCCTACCTCGACAAATTCGTCATTGTATTTATTGACGATATTTTGATTTATTCAAAAAGTAAAGAAGAACATGAGCGACATTTGAGGTTAATTTTGGAGCTTTTGGATCAGGAGAAGTTGTATGCAAAATTCCCCAAGTGTAACTTCTGGTTACAAGAGGTGCAATTCCTCGGTCATGTTATAAACCACCAAGGAATACACGTTGATCCGAGTAAGGTTGAAGCTATTAAGAATTGGCAAGCGCCTAAATCTCCAAAGGAAATCCGCCAATTCTTAGGCTTAGCTGGGTACTATCGTCGATTTATTGAGAATTTTTCCAGCATTGCCCAACCTTTAACCCTGCTGACCCAAAAGGATCGAAGGTATGATTGGGGTGAAGAGCAGGAAGCGGCGTTTCAAACGCTAAAGCAAAGATTGTGCCAAGCGCCAATCTTAAGTCTCCCCGACGGAGACGATGGATTTGTTGTATATTGTGACGCATCCCGTCAAGGGTTAGGATGCGTGTTGATGCAAAATAAAAAGGTCATAGCCTATGCGTCTCGACAGTTGAAAGTTCATGAGAAAAACTACACTACTCATGACTTGGAACTGGGAGCAGTCATCTTTGCACTTAAAATCTGGAGACACTACCTCTACGGTACAAAGTGCACCATCTTCACTGATCATAAAAGTTTGCAGCACATATTCGATCAGAAAGAACTGAATATGAGACAACGAAGGTGGGTCGAGTTACTAAGTGACTATGACTGTGACATCCGATATCACCCCGGCAAGGCTAACGTTGTAGCCGATGCCTTGAGTAGGAAAGATCGAGTTAAGCCACTACGCGTGCGAGCGTTGGGAATGGTAGTCCAATCGAGCCTTTCGGATTTGATTCGAGTCGCTCAACGCGAGGCGTTGAAAGAGGACCAATTGGATAAAGAAGGACTTTTCGGGAACGAGAAGAATTTCGAACAGCGTGTGGACAAAATTCTCTATTTCGAAAGTCGGATTTGGATTCCGACCCTCCATGACCTTCGTGAATTAATCATGGACGAAGCGCATAAATCGAAATATTCCATACATCTGGGATCGGATAAAATGTACAAGGATGTGAAAGAATTTTACTGGTGGCCAGGTATGAAAAAGGATATAGCCACCTACGTCGGCAAGTGTACGACGTGTGCGAGGGTTAAGGCGGAACACCAGAAACCCTCGGGGATGTTACAACAACCGGAGATTCCCGAATGGAAATGGGAGCAAATCACAATGGATTTCGTGACACACCTCCCTAAGACATCCCGGGGAAATGAAGCAATTTGGGTAATCGTGGATAGGTTAACCAAATCGGCACAGTTTATTCCAATTAGAAACAATTATAACACCGAGAGACTCGCGCAAATTTATATAAATGAAATAGTGTCTCGTCATGGCATCCCCATCTCGATCATCTCCGATAGGGATAGCCATTTCACCTCCAAACTTTGGCAAGCTGTTCAAGAAGCATTGGGAACACGTATTGACCTAAGCACGGCTTACCACCCTCAGACCGATGGTCAGTCTGAGAGGACCATTCAAACTTTGGAGGATTTGCTTCGTGCCTGCGTACTGGACTTTAAGGGAAATTGGGATTAACATCTCCCACTCGTTGAATTTTCCTATAATAACAGTTACCATAGCAGTATAAAGGCAGCACCTTATGAAGCGTTGTATGGGCGGAAGTGCCGATCACCACTTTGCTGGTCTGAAGTGGGTGACTCGCAGGTCATTAGATCGGATCTGGTCCAGGAGACGACCAGCAAGATTCTTGAAATTAAGAACAACCTAAAAGCCGCGCGGGACCGGCAGAAGAGTTATGCCGATACCCGTCGAAAACCGTTGTCGTTTGAGAAGGGCGAAAAGGTATATTTAAAAGTATCACCGTGGAAGGGTGTGGTTAGATTTGGCAAGGCGGGGAAGTTAGCCCCGAGATATATCGGACCATTCGATATTATTGCAAAAATCGGTCCTGTAGCTTACCGATTAGAACTGCCTGATGAATTAAGTGCAGTTCATAACGTGTTTCATGTGTCGAATTTAAAAAGATGGCTGGCGGATGAGACATCGGTGTTACCCTTAGAGGGTGTTCAAATAAGTGATAGGCTCAACTTCGTAGAGGAGCCCGTCGAAATAGTGGACGGTAAAATCAAGCAACTTAGACACAATAAGATCTCGTTGGTCAAAGTTAGATGGAATTCGCAACGAGGCCCAGAATTTACTTGGGAACGAAAGGATGAATTTCGGAAGAAATACCCCCACCTATTTCCTCAAAAGGAAGTAGTTGACGCGTAAAATTTCGAGGACGAAATTTTTATAACGGGGGGAGAATGTAACGATTCCGGCAAATCCAGGTATACCCTAGCCGGAATATACTATTTACGTGTTATTTAATAATGATTATATGAGTTATAGCACATTGATACGAATATATATGGTTCACAGTATGAATCATACTCAATTATATAGTGAATCGTATTGGAATTACAATTAATCAATGATCGGTTATTGAAACCCGAACGAATCGGGAATTTCATCATAGACGAAGTATATAATGTTTAGTGATATTTACGAAGTATTAATGCTTCGGGATAGGTGAATTATAGAACAGAAAAAGGATTTCGATTTAATGGTACGTCGGTACGCTAAACGAAACCTTTAACACCAAACCAAGCAAGAGACGATAAATCAAGCCGAAAAAGATGCGTAATTATTAATAATATGATGTTTTAATGTCATGGGCTAAGTTTTTAAAGTTTTTAAATCAGTTTTATGTAAATTTCATTTTGACCCGAAAAACGACCATTTTAGGCTCGTTTTAAGCCGAATTACGTGTTTTAACGAGAAACGAACTGAACCAGATTATCCACAACATTATCTGGATTGTGTAATCCAAATATGTGGCCTAGAATTGATGAGAGGGCCCCACCCCCCCCCCCACCACAACTTGGCCGGCCCTATGGTTATACACACACACACATCACATTTTTCTTTTTTCTAAACTATCTAACTCCAAATCCTCTCAACATTCATCTTCATCCATCCCATTCCCTTTGATTTCTACCAAAATCTCCAAGGTATATACATGTTTTGAAGCTTGATTCTTGTTCTAATTTCATAATTCTTGAGAAAAGGAGGTTTTCATATGAAAAATGGGTGAAAACCCGAGATGAAACCGATTCTCGTGTGATCAAGGGATGTATAAAAGTTATACAAAGGATCTTGATCCAAGTAATTAGTTAAAAGTGTTTAGAATGAATTTTTACGGTTGAAATCTTGTCAAATGAGTTTTCCATGTGAAAGACGGGTGAAAACCCGAGATGAAACCGACTCTTGCATGATCAAGAGATGTATACATGTTATACAAGGGATCATGGTCCAAGAAATGAGTAAAAAGAGTCGGGAATGGATTTCTACGGTTAAAACCTTTGTTTTTACTTAAAAACCGACACTATGAAAGAAATGGTTTGATTGTTGGTATAGTTTGCTTGGTATAGTGTTATGGGGCTTGTAAGTGTTGTATCTAGCGGCTAGCAAAGGCTAGAAACCGAGATCCTTGCGATCTAAAGCTAGAAAACACAAGATAGTTCGGTTTTAGTGCGTATATGAGATTTGGACAGATTTTCGTGTGCTTAGAGTCGGGTCACGAAATTTCACAGAGATGATCTACACATGAAAATAAGAGATCTGTGAATTTTTGGTAATTTTTGGATAAAAGATGAATATTTGGTGAATTTAATGCTCGGTTTTGGCCAAAAATAGTGAAAAATAGCAAAACATGATGAAAAATTCCAGAAAATTTAAGATAAGCTTTTTATAACATATAAAAGTCACACACAAAATTTGAGCTCAGTTGGAAAAGTCTAAGTAGGCTTTTCGGTGAAACGAGTTCTAGGGCTTTCTAGCTCGGTTTTGGGTGAAAATGGCTTGAAAAATAAGTTTTTAAATCTGGAAAAATTCCAGGAAGTTATGAGGATGATAGAGATCATCCCAGAAAAATTTGGGATTTTTCTAAAGTGTTTTGGTATTTTTGATATATTTAGTGTTTTAATAAGATTTAAAAATAGATAAATAAATGTAAATATAGGAAAATAAATCTGGAAAAATTCCAGGAAGTTATGAGGATAATAGAGATCATCCCAGAAAAAAATTTGGGATTTTTCTAAAGTGTTTTGGTATTTTTGATATATTTAGTGTTTTAATAAGATTTAAAAATAGATAAAAAAATGTAAATATAAGAAAATAAATCTGGAAAAATTTTACAAAATTCCTTACTGTCAAATTAAGTTTTGTGAAAAATTTCAAGACCCGAGACTAATCGGGTAATTATTTGTGCTAAAAAGAACATAAAAACAAGTTTTTAAAGCTTAAAACGTGTAAACCGGCAAAGTTCGCATAAGCGAGCTGACTGGTACATGAAAACTCTAAAAATGGACTATTTCATAAATCTAAGTAATTTAGGTAAAAATAAATCATCCGAAAATAATTCGGATGATTTGGGTAATTTTACCCGATTTTACCGTTTCCGGCACCGAAATGACGGAAACGGGCCCCACGGCCAAACGGGGTGTCAAACCGAGCTATAATTTCATCACCTTAACTAAATTGACTGTCAAACTCTAAGCAATGTCACAATCTGAGTCCTTAGAAGTGTCACGGGGTTAACATTGTCCCCGAATCGAGTACAGTACTGGGTTAACAATGTTCCCAGATGTACCGATTGATACGTATTTAAGTTATGGGAATTATATAGTAACGACTAGATATTATATTACAGATCCAGGCACGTAGCTGTTCCTTATATTACTCACCGACTCACAGAAAGGTGAGTTTTCACGAGCCCCTTTTAATGAATTGTTTTAATTATATTTTCCCGGGGCGGAAAACATGTCTTATTTAAAGTATTTAAGTACATACCGATCTTATGGAAATACTTGTATATTTATATATATATGGTTTGATGCACAGAATAAATAAATTGTTTATCAGGGGTTATTATTGTTATGGGGTAACATAGTTCCCAGGGGTATTTATTGTTCTGGGGTAACATAGTTCCCAGGGGTTATTATTGTTCTAGGGTAACATAGTTCCCAGGGGTAGTTATTGTTCTGGGGTAACATAGTTCCCAGGGGTTTTTATTGTTCTGGGGTAACATAGTTCCCAGGGGTTTTTATTGTTCTGGGGTAACATAGTTCCCAGGGGTTATTATTGTTCTGGGGTAACATAGTTCCCAGGGGTATTTATTGTTCTGGGGTAACATAGTTCCCAGGGGTTATTATTGTTCTGGGGTAACATAGTTCCCAGGGGTAGTTATTGTTCTGGGGTAACATAGTTCCCAGGGGTTTTTATTGTTCTGGGGTAACATAGTTCCCAGGGGTTTTTATTGTTCTGGGGTAACATAGTTCCCAGGGGTTATTATTGTTCTGGGTAACATAGTTCCCAGGGGTATTTATTGTTCTGGGGTAACATAGTTCCCAGGGGTTATTATTGTTCTGGGGTAACATAGTTCCCAGAAAGTTAATGGAAATGTTCTGGGGTAACATAGTTCCCAGCATGATTATATTGCTAATAAATGATTATTAAAATGATTTGTCAGTGTTTATTTAAATTAGTGAAACTCACCAACTATTCGTAGTTGACCCGTTTTCTTTACATGTTTTCTAGGTATGCCCAAATTGGATTGATTGATGTGTGCTTAACTATCTGTGCTACCTGTTGGAAGCTTGCTGCTCTATGTTTTGTAATGAATTTATTAATGTCTTATCGGTAAAATATGTGTGTAACACCTAGACAGTAATGAAACTCGCAACAATGTAATATGTTATAAATTAATGTAGTGGTATTTTCTTTATAAGCAATGTTGTTGATATCAGATGTGTCTGTTGCATCCCGTGTACGTTTCCGCTGCGGTTACGGGGTGTTACAAGTTTTGATAGAGAGAATGTATGGTTTGAGTTTTTATAGAAAGTGTGGATTTGTATTTATAGATAAAAAAAATATTTAAACATGCCAACGGTAAAGTTGACCAGTCAACACACCCTCCAACGGCTAGTTAGCCCCGCGACCACAGCCACGCCGGCCGGCCGCGCCCTCGCTCACCGGAGGGGTGTAGCGGTGTTCGCGAGCCACGTAGGCGGCCGCGCCCACCCTTCACCCCCCACTACCCTCAGTCTAACAGAATGAACTAATCACACGACACCGGGATCTTAAAATAATCAACTAAGACTTATTAAAGTTCGCTAGATTACCTCTCGGTCGCACCAACTAACCCTCACAAATCTAAGAAGATTGAATAAATGCACCGGGAAAAAGATTACTAAGGTACCCTAATGACGCATCTCCTCTTGGACTCAACGACACAAAACCCGCTAAAAATTGATACTAGCAATTATAGGGATAAAGGGGCAACAATATCTAACTTAATCTAAGACACTTATTTGCACGCAAAACTAAACCGGACAAGACCAAAACTCGTTCTCGCGTAATTCTAATCTAACCGAATAAAGACGCGAGACAAACCGACTCCCTATTACCTCTCGGTCTCAAGGAAGGTGAACATATTAAATTTTAATAATTAATTGCACTCAAGTTTCTTATGGTCGCGCTAACCACAAACAGATCAAAAACACCAAGTCTAAGACCTAAACACAGAACTCTAATCAAAAGACACACAATCAATCAATCAAACTATTACGCAGAATCAATAAGCAATAATTATATAAAATCAATATTTAACACATCAAAGATTAAATTATATAAAGCTTTTGATAATAATACGTCGTGTAACTAGTCAAAACTAAATAAATCGTCAAACAAAATCAATATTCATCTCAACCTAGGTAGTGTAAATATTTAGCTACTCATATCATAAACAATCATAAAAATAGTAGCATTAAATGTCATGGTGAAAGCTGCAAATAATGTTTAAAACTCAAACCCAAACAATAGACGAACCAAAAATTGCTCCAAACTTGCTCGGTCTTCCGTCAAAACTCCTATTGCTTCACAAATTAATGTGGCTTGTTACTCTTCTGTTATGCGTCTAGCAGCTATCTTCCAAGAAACCCTTGTACCAAAACCCAAAGAGAGCTAATAATTTGGCCAAAGACTCCAATAATAATCTTCTCTCCCTGGGCTCGTAAGGTGTGGGCTGCTATACTTTTTATTAAATTTTATCATGGGCCTGATTTAAAAATATATTTATATCATAAAAATTTAATGAAAGGAATAAAGATACAGCACACACGTGAATGTAAAACTCATGAAGTCTTTTGTATCATGTGTACATTTATATTATTTTCTCATTGTAACATTTACGCATCACATGATACCATCATATTTTGATTTCCTTTTTCTTGTAGTAAACATTAATAACACTCTATTAATGAAACCTTAAAAACCCACATATGAATCAATTTAGAATAATATTCAATAAAAACCCGGCTCAAATATACTTAAAAATGTATGAAATATTTATATAATAGTATGTATATTTTAAACCACATCAAACACCCATACACAACATATTAATTTTTTTAATTGAAAAAAACTCCAACAATTAATACTCAAATTAAAGAGAATAAAATGTCCGTTTTGATTGTGCAACCTTTTTTTTAATATATTAACTTATGAAAAAGTTATGTCGGTTTAAAAATAGTGGGGGGGAGTTGGTTTAAAATTAAAATAAATAGTACTAAATGGTTAAAGATGATGGGACAAATTTGTAACTATTATTTCATTTAATAAAGGTTGAAAGTAAAAAGTTGGAAAAAATCAAATGAAACGTGTGCATTTTATGCTTGAAAGTCCATTTTGACCTTGTTTGGAGTTGTACCATGTGTTGATTGATTTGTAAATCCCTTAAAACCAAGTGTCTTAATTTGTCCTCCTCTCATACGTTATATATAGTATAGATATAGATACTCGGCCCAAAGATTTGATAGGTACTACAATTACTCTGTCCATAACAATACAGAATTGGGCTTTAGTATGTAATTGTCATGATCTACTACTATAGCCCATGGCCCCATACAATGTTAGAAACCGAAAGAGCCCAATCAAAGACAAACCCAACTATAGTATACAGGTGCACAAAGTTGGTATTTTGAGGAACTGATTCCGGGTATAGTTAACAAAAGTCAAGAACCGGGTTGGGTAAGAATCAATTTCAGGTATGGTCGGGAAATTGACTGGAAAGGGTCAGGTCCGGGTTTTGACCGCGTAGAGGTGGGATCGTTTCCAGCAATTCCGGTTCTGGGTACAGTTCCAAAGATAAACTCAAAACCTGGTACGCACCCGTGAGTTGGGTACGACCGGGTCCGGTTCGGGCCCGAAAAATTCGCCCAGCTTTGGAAGCTTGTTTATTATTAGCTTTTTTATGTAATAGTTTTTGGTATTGACATATAACACCTTGTCTCTGTACAAAGTTAAATAGATTATCTTTTTGAGGTAAACGAGTTTTCGTCATAAACGGGTCATCAAGTTAATAACATGATTAAAAGCATGTCTGAATAGGTTCGACCCGCTTAACCCGTTTATTATACGTATAACACATTTGACTTGTTATGCTAAATAAGCTAATAACTTGTTATGCTAAAATAACTTACTTTTAGTGTTTTATTTATAATTAACTATGTCAATAATAGTGTTAAATGAGCCGTGTCATCCGTATTACTAAATTTTTTATATTTAATATTGTTAAATATGTTGTGTTGTTTCGTTAGTGTTATTGAAGTAATCACATTTAAGCGAGTAAAATGTGCTGTCTCATGTTTATTAAACATCTTTATGTTATTGTTTATAAATATGAAACATTTGGTAAATGTGTATGGTCGTGTTTATTAGTAACTAGTTTGAGACCCGTGTATTACACGGGCAAGTAATGAAAGTTATAATATTCAAACATTAAGCAAAATACAATCAATAACACAAGTATCATATATTGTTAATACAATTACAATTTACATTAAAATTACAGGAATTACAAAAGAAACATTACAAAAGTATTTTACAAATAAAAAAAAATTTCCTTGTACACTACATTTGTGGTTGTATTGGTATGTTTACCAAGAATCAGAATCTTTAGCCCACACCCGCTTGTAACTCTTGAAAATGTAACATACAGTTGTCCATGTGAGAATAAGGGTTCTTTCAAGTACAAACCAACCCTAGATAATGATTGACCTTGGCGTTTGTTTATCGTCATCGCGAAACATACTGCAAGGGGAAATTGTCGTCTTTGAAACTCATATGCTATTTTGTTGTCTGATGGAGTCAGTGGCGATCTATGGATCAAAACTCTATGACTAATGTTAGTTCTAGAAATAATTTTTGCTTCAACTACCCGAGTACCTAAATATATAATCTGTAGTCGAGTATCGTTACATAAGCCTTCTTTTTGGTTAAGATTTCTAAGACGCATAACAGGAAGAAGCACCTGGAATTGATAGTGAAACAACTGATTTGGTCATTGAAGAACCAGATCTCAATGAATCAAATCTTGACACAAATGTGTCTACAAATATGATAATTCAAACCCCTTATATTGAAAAGAATCATCCTTCTGAACACATCATTGGAAATATATATGAAAGGGTTACAAGAAGTCATTCTGAATATGCAAATATTTGTTTGTATTCCTTCTTTCTATCCCAAACAGAACCAAAGAATATTGTTCAAGCGCTAAAGGACAACAGTTGGGTACAAGCAGTGCAAGAGGAGTTGGCTTAATTCAGAGATCCACAAGTTTGGGAAATAGTAGATAGGCCAAGAAACATATATGCAATTGAAACAAAATGGGTGTTTAGAAACAAAAGGGATGAAAGGGGCATTCTGATTAAGAACAAAGCTAGACTTGTAGCTTCGGGATACCTACAAGAAGAATGGATTGACTTTGAGGAAGTCCTTGCACCAGTTGCAAGACTTGAAGCAATAAGAATTTTCTTAGCTTATGCTGCCTAAAAGAATATCAGGGTATTCCAACTTGATGTCAAATCTGCATTCCTAAATGAAAAGATAGAAGAGGAGGTGTATGTTTCTCAACCACTAGGTTTTTGAGGATCCTATTTATCCTAACAGGGTGTATAAACTAAACAAAGCCCTGTATGGACTTCATCAGGCTCCTAGAGCTTGGTATGATGAACTGTCAAATCATGTTCTTGAAAATGGTTTCCAAAGGGGAGCTATTGACAAGACCCTCTTTTATAAAAAGAAAGGAAGAGATTTGTTACTGTTACAAGTCTTTGTGGATGACATTATTTTTGGGTCAACCAATGAACAGATGTGTATGGAGTTTGAAGAGGTAATGAAGTCCAAGTATAGCATGAGTTCAATGGGAGAAATGAAATTCTTCCTTGGGTTACAAGTTCAGCAGAAGGCTTATGGGATATTCATTTACTAGTCTAAGTATGTACAGGACATACTAGACAAATTCAAGTGTAATGATTTGAAGACAGCTTCAACTCCTATGGATTCAAAAGAAAAGATGGTAACTGATGAAAAGGGGGAGCTATTGGATGAGCATGAACACAGAGCAAAGATTGGGTCACTAATGTATCTGACTGCTTCAAGACCTGACATCATGTATGCTGTGTGTGTATGTGCAAGGTTCCAGTCAAGCCCTAAAGTTTCTCACATGAATGCAGTCAAGAGAATATTTAGATATTTGAAGGGAAGACCTGACTTGGGAATTTGGTACCCAAAGAACCAGTCATTTGATTTGATTGCATATACAGACAGTGACTATGATGGCTGCAATATGTGCAGGAAATCTACATCTGGAGGCTGTCAATTTTTGGGTGATAGATTGGTGTCATGGCAATGCAAGAAGCAGACCACAGTGTCAATATCAACTGCAGAAGCTGAATATATTGCTGCATCTGCCTGCTGTGCACAAGTCCTTTGGATTCAGAACCAAATGCTGGACTATGGTTTGAATTTTCTAAACACCCCTATTTACATTGATAATACTGCTGCAACTTTTATTGTTAAGAATCCTGTGCAACATTCCAAGACTAAGCACATTGAAATCCGACATCACTTCATAAGAGATTGTAATGAAAAAAGCTTAATTAAGGTAAAAAGAGTTGACACAAGTGACAATTTGGCTGATCTATTCACAAAACCACTGGATAGGACCAAGTTCAACTTTCTTTTGAAAGCCCTGGGAATGATCAACTGTAATGAAGTCTGATTTATGATGTGTGTTTATTGTGCAAACTGACTATCTATGCAAAGTCTTGATGAATGTTGTTTGTGTGTATATGTTTGAATATGATACTTTTAATGTTAACTGATATATGCTTATTTGACTATCTGTTATGTGCAAAATTAGGTATCTATGATACTTATGCTTGTTTATCAGTTGATATTTATGTGATGCCATGATAAGTGATTCTGAAGTGACATATTTGATTGTGTATGCTTATCTGACATCTTTGAATAAATGTTTGAATATGTGAGTTATCTGATCTGATGATGTTTTAGGATAGGCTAGACTATGCATCTTAGTAATGTCTGCTTATTATGATAATGTCATTAATGATTAAGATTTGAATATGTTACAACTGTTTGTGTCAAAATGTGTTTTTATGTCAAAATTAGATGTTGAAATGAATTTTCAAATGAATTTTGCATAATCACAAAAATATTGATAAAAACATGAGCAAGTTGTTAATGGTGTTAAGATATGATAAGACTATTCAGTTCAAGCTTTAAAGAAGCTTCAAAGGATTTTCAATGAACAGTCTTAAAAGAATTACTTTTGCTTAAAATTATGTCATTTGCACAAGTTTGAGGAGCATATACTTGTATATGCTTGGTCCTGTCATCTACTTGTAGATTTGAAAGGATAGCCATTAGTCCAAAGACTGAAAGCATTTGTGGCAATAGCGATTTATTCTTTCTCTTAAAATTATGCCATAGACTCTAAGCCAAATGGACATACACTTATGTGTGTGTTTGGTCCTGCTAGTAGACTGTTAGGATAGCCATTAACCTGGAGGCTGAGAGTATTTGGGGTGATTGAATATGTTAACTGGGAAATGATAGTATATTGACTACTTAGCAAATCATATGAATGTAATAGGCTAAAAGGGCAATTAGTACAGTCGTTAACATGTATGGTTGCTTTCCCATGATGTGTAAAATCTAAAGTGATATAAAGTTAAAGAAACTGCTAAGATTTATGTGGAGTTACATTGTTGTCCATGCATGTTCCAAGATAAATCTTTCCGAATGATAGGCAGAAAAGTGATTATCCAGTCATACACGAGCCCGTTGGTATTTGGTCCCCAAAATGAAGTATCTTATTAAGAATGACAAAGAACAAATGTGAACAAAATTATTTTAAATATTTAATCAACCAAAAGTTGATAAATGTTCACAAGATTTTGAGAAAAATACAAACGTGAGGGTTAATAACAGAACTACATGGGTGGAGACAATAATATAAGTCCTTTAACTTCCTGAATGAAAGGCTTGTTAATTGAAAATGTAAGTCCAACGTTCAACCTCAAATATGTTTGCAAATTTGAAAAGAAAAATCAAATAAATAAGTTCTGTCATTAAAAGTTTTTAAACCAAATACAGGTGGTCAAAGTCAACTCGGGGTGATCTGGAGAAAGCCAAATAAGCCTTGAGAATAGATATGGAGCATCAGAAAACAATATGTGTTATCCATTAAATATTATGCATCCTAATTGAACATTAATCATATCACCAAGGAAATGAAATTCATGCTATGTCTAGACCTGCTGTTAACCTGTCTATACTGTCATAATAATGCTTAGAATGAAGTATTGAAACAGCTACTTAGTCAATATGATCCCATACTTGAGATCTTTTTAGTAAAAGAAAGAAACTGTTTTGAAAGGAAACATGACTGAAATTTGATCTCTAAATGTACCATTTGCTCTTAAACAATGATCTTTACTGAAAAATATGATTGATATTTAGTTTAAGTAAAAAATGTTGCATTTTGCCCACAAAAAGATTGAATATTTATCTTTGGGCAAGGTTTTTAGTTTTAAAACCTTTACGAGCATACTTAGACATTCTGGTCTAAGTTCATGATTTTCGAGCATACTTTGAAATATTTATACTTTTTGGGTAGAATTTACTGTTTTATCTAGAATTTAACTCTTCCGAGCTGGCTTGATATCTGAATGTGTGTGGATAAGTTTTCCAGCAAGCTTTAACAAGTACAAGTTTTCGGGTAAACTTTGTTTTCCGGACATACTTTATGTTTCGAGCACACTTTGAAATCCTCAAAGTATACTCTTAACATACTTGGTAATTTCTTGTTTTTTACGTTTCGAGCCCCCTTTGTGTCTAGCACTCAACTCTAGCACACTTTGCTTATGTGAATAGTGTCTTGAGCACACTATGTGTTATAGACTACCTGAATGATTATTTCCTACTGTTACAATTTAGGGTAAGGTTTGTGATAAGCTGTGTTATGTAGTGCAAGCAAGGTTAATATTTAGGAATGTGTTTAAAGATATTTCTTTGGGATTCTTAATTGATTCCTATCAAGGTTGCCTACTTGTTATTTTATACTTGGTTATTAGTCTTGTGATTTATTTCTCGAGCAATCTTGTATTTCGAGTAAGCTTTCTTCATTGTACTTAACTCATTTCTAATACACCAAATCGAGCAAGCTTTATGAAAATGGAATATACCGAGCATACTTTGCAAAAACTGACTTTTCCGAGCAAGGTTTGCTATATAACTTTATAAAGTTGGGTTTTTTTAGTTGTCAATATTTTTAAATGTATAAGATTGTTGTATGACAGCTATTAACTCACTAAACGACAAAAAGTATTTAAAACCCACTTTCAAAAGGTAAATAAGAGGGAATGAGAGAAGTTTTTCAACATTATTTTCCCTCTCTCTCTCTCCTTCCACTGATTGCTCTCTGAAAAATCTAAACCGACTTATCGCATTCATAATAATCCTAACCCTAATTTATTAGCCCCTTTAATCCGACTCGGTAAGCTTTAATTAAACACTTTCCGACCATGATTAGGTGATAATTGGCTTTGATTATTCAGATTACTAAACCTCTGTTTTGTGTGTAGGTCATAAACTTTTCGAAGAACAGGTTCTTAATGACATTTCTTTCATTCTTCTTAAATTTTATAACTTGAAATTACTTAAAGTTATGAACTTTAAAACTAATTTCTACTTTGAATGTGTTTGATTATCTTTTTCAGATATGGCGGATGAAGATCAACCGACCTATCCTTTTGAGCATAAGCACAATATGTGCGCTCTGTTGCAAGTAACACCCGATAATGAAGAAGTGGCTTCTATTATAAGATGGTTGCAAAGGTCGAATATCCTTTTTGCTTTGACAGAAAATCCGGTGATTTACAGAAATCACTTGCTGGTCTTTTGGATGTCAGCTAGACTCTTATGATGTGAATGGAAGAAGGATAGATGCCACTGTTGCGAACCAGGAGATAAGGGTGAATGAGGCTGTGATTCGGAGGTGCCTACAGCTGAATGATGATAACCCTAACCCGATTCATCTCACGACAGAACAACTACTCAAATTGTTTGCTAAAACTATGGGTTATCAGGGGAATATACATGATGTGCAATTCCAGAAGGGAATGTTCCCCAATATTTACAAATTTCTGATCCACCATATAATTCATGGATTTGCTCCAAGAAAGGGGTCATGGACCCTTATGAGTAGGGATCTAGCCAATGCAACTGTTGCTGTGCTATTTGATCAACCATTCAATTTCTCCAAAATGATATTTGAAGGAATGGTTCAAAATATGAAGAAGACAAACAAGAAGAAGTTTTTGGCTTATCCTAGGCTCATACAGATTATTTTCAACCAGGAATTGGAGGGATTACCCACGGTTGGAATGACACATGTCTTGCAGAACCCTGATACATTTAAAAGAATTGAGAATCTGGCTAGTACAAGCATATTGAATCCTAATGAAGTGTATGAAGATTTGCCGTGGTTGATTGTTGAGGATATTGAAATTCCTCATTTGAATGAGTTATTGTCTGAGGAAGAAGAAGATGAGGAGAGTGATGATGATGAAGGAGATGATGGGGTAGATGATTCTGATGATGATAATGATGATTCTGGCAATGTCGAAGGGGGTGATGCAAACGTTGATGACAATGTACAACCTCAAGGGGAGTTTCAGATTATCCCAACACCACCATCCATACCATTTGGCACTCCATCACAAACACCACCCTACCCACCATCACCTATTGACCAAACTTATCAAACCCCACCACAAACACCACCTTTCTCTCCACCACCAAATGACAAACCAACCAATCTCCACCGACTCATACACCCATCTTAACCCTAAGCCAAACTGAACCATTACACCAAACACCACCTCAAAACCTTAGACCAATCCCCACCTCAAACCACAACCCAAACCACACCTCAAACCACAACCCAAACCCCACCCCAGACCTAAACCTCAAATCCGATACCAGAACCATTACACATTTCACCACCCAATACCCCTCCCTCAAATGCCTTCCTATTACAAAGAAACTTCAACCTTATTTGCCAAAATACTGATCTGAAAGGAGAAAATTCTGAATTAAGAAAGGAAAATGAGGAGTTGGAGGCTCAGTTGGCTATTGCACTGTCAAAAATTCAAACCCTAGAGCTGGAGGTTGAAAAGAACTCAGCTGCCCCAAAACAGGAGGAGAATATTATTAAGCCAAATGATGCTGCTGAATATGTTGATGAGGTGATGGTAGATGAAGGTGTTAAGTCAACTAATGATGATGGTTTGACTTATATTCTAAATGCATATGCAAGTGATGATGAGGACAGTGGTCCAAGATCGATATAGGAGGATGATTATGAGGCTGATGAGTCTGAAGGAGATGAATAGAATTATGATGTCAATGATGAAGTGATGAATGTTGTAAATAGAGATGATGATGAGGTAAGAGGTGAAAAGGAGAAAGAGGATGGAGTTGAAAAGATAAACATTGAAGAAAATGTGGCTACTACTGATGTTGCTACTGATATGCAGACTGATGTGTTCACTGATATCTTAACTGCAACTGAAGTACAAACTGATGTGATAAATGATGATGATAATGCTGCTACTGAGGAGCTAATACTCACAGAACCTGAAGCTGAACAAACAAGCTCCAAGAGGGTAGAGCATGATGAGGAAATGGATAATTTGGATAGAGATATTGATGATTTTCCCTCTGAAACTGAAAGTGATAAGAAAAGAAGATTAGATAAAGGGAAATCCATTTTTAATGAGGAAGAGGAGGAGAATGAGCCTGAGAAAGAAGATTTTGAGGAAGAAGAGGAGGATGAAACACTGATGCTGCTAAAAGGCTTGAAAAAGTTGTACAAGAAACAAGGGAGAGGGAACACATTGCCCAAACCCCATCAAAGGAGGAATTGGCAGAGCAGGAAACACTTATTGAGCAAGCCAACATTGCCAAAGTTATTAATGAAGAAGAAGCTAACGATCAAGTGGTGATTGAAACCTTAATAAATTTGAAAAGAGCTGAAGAGGTGGAAAATTCTCTAGCTATTGTTGTAAGTATGTTTGCACAGTTAACAAGCCAACCTGAAAACAAAACAGAAAAGGAACCTAAAAGGCAATCTGGTGAAACCATTCAGCAAATGCAGGAAAAACTTTCCAAGCTACATGAACAATTTTCAGAGAAAGTCAACAGGTTTGCCAAGATATACATGAGAAGGAAAAGGGCTTCTGAACAATCAGAGCATGAGAAAAATGTCAAAAAGGGGAAATGGGATGACAAGAACGAATGTTTTGTGGAGACCCCTGATGATGAAGAAAGCCCACTAAGGCCAATTCCTTTACAAACTTTGAGGCCTGATGAAGTAGTTCAAGGAGTATCAAATATTCCAGTTTCTGATATTCCAACTCCTAATGAACCCAAAATTGATGCTGTTAATGAAACAACAGAGGAGGAGGATGAATTTGATGATGATGATGATGAGAATGATCAAGGTAAAGTTGATGAAAATGCTAATGTTGTGTCCCCACAAGTAATAATGACAGAAGAACAAAGGGCAAGCATTCAGCAGAGTTTGATTGATGCTAAAAAGAAAAATCCTTTGGTAATCAAATTGATGAGTCATGGATTTAGCTTTGAAGAACTGGTTTCTTTGAATGATGATGAGCTGCAAAGAAAGTTGAATAGAGAGAGGGATATCATTGACAAACAAATGCAGAAAAAGAATAAAGATAGTCAAAAGTATAGAGATTATTTGAGGCATCATGGATTTATTGAAAAGGACTTGATTCACTTCGAATTTGAGAAATTAAGAGAGGCATACAATACAACCAGGAAAGGTGTGGAAAGAGAAGAAAAGGAAAGACTTATGAATGAATCAGCTTTGACTGAGAGGATAAATGAATTGAGAAAGAAGTATGCTGGCAAGTGTGGATACTTATTGGATAAGGGGATGGCACCAGAGATGGTAAATAGTCTATCAAAGGCTGCGAGTCACACTATAACAAGCTTAAAAAGAAAGATTAACTGAAAAGGAGTCAACCTGAGCCTTCCACTGTACCATCAAGGGGAGATCAACATGAGCCCCCAGTAAAGAAAAGAAAAATCATGACATTAAGAGAGAAACAAAGGGCAGAAAATGAAAAGAAAATGTCAAAAATATCAACTGCACAGGACACACCAATCCCAGTGGAAGTGAAACCTGAACCTATGGATGAACCAACTGACCCATGGGAGAATAATGAGATGATCCAGATTTTGAGAAATATCATGGTGAATCAGAAAGGTATGAATGAGAAAGTTTTTGACAACTTGGGCAGAGCACAACTCAAAGAACTCTTCTTTATACAAAAGGCTGAATGGGAAAGAATTCTGCTGGAGGGTGTATGTAACGATTCCGACAAAATCAGGTATACCTTAACCGGTATATACTATTTATGTGCTATTTAATAAAGAATATATGAATTATATTGCGCTTATACGAATATATATGATTCACAGTACGAATCATACTCGATTATACAGTGAATCGTATTGGAATTACGATTAACCGATTGACGGTTATTGAAACCCGAACGAATCGGGGATTTCATTATAGACAATATATATGATATTTAGTGATGTTACGAAGCATTAATGCTTCGAGATAAGTAAAGTATAGCACAGAAAAAGAATTTCGATTTAACGATACGTCGGTATGTTAAACGAAACCTTTAATACCAAACCAAGCAAGAGACGATCGACCAAGCCGAAAAAGATGCGCAGTTATTAATAATATGATGTTTTAAGATAATAAATGTCATGGTTTATGTTTATAAGGTTTTTAAATCGGTTTTATATAAATTTCATTTTTAAGCCGAAAAACGACCGTTTAGCCTCGTTTTAAGCCGAATTAAACGTTTAACCGAGAAACGAACTGAACCAGATTATCCAAAACATTATCCAGATTACGAAAATCCGAATGTGTGGCCAAGAATGAAGGAGTGGGTCCCACCCCACCCCTTATCAAAGACCGATCGGCCTCCATGGTTATTATTTCTTTTTTTTCTTTTTTTCAAACAACAAAACACAATCTTCAACACTTTCTCTCAATTCCAAAGGCTTAAACCCGAGTGTTGAGCAAGAACAACGAGGTAATGATCGAGTTATATGTGTGTTCATCTTCCTTTCTTGAGTTTGTTTGCAAGAAAATGGGGTTTCAAAGATGAAAACCGATTCTTGCATGATCAAGTGATGTATACAGGTTATACAAGGGATCTTGGTCCAAGAAAGGAGTTAAACGAACCGAAAACGAATTTTTACGGTTAAATCTTTGTTTTTGGAATCATAACCGAAACCATGAAAGAAATGGCTTGATCGTGAGTGTAACTTGCTTGGTATTGTGGTATGTTGATTGTAGGCTCTGTATTTAGTGGTAGATAAGGCGGAAAGACGAGTTTGTAGCTCGTAGTGGCGGAAAACGAAAAGTATATTCGGTTATGTTCGGTTTTGGGAAATTTGGACAGATTGTTGATGCTTTAGAGTTAGGTCATGAAATTTTACAGAGGTGTTAAACACAAAAAAATATGAGTTCTGTGAATTTTTGGTAATTTTTGGATAAAGGATGAATATTTGGTGAATTTAATGCTCGGTTTTGGCCAAAAATGGTGAAAAATAGTTAAATATCATGAACAATTCTGGAAAATTGCAGATAAGCTTTTCATATCAAGTATAAGTCACACACAAAATTTGAGGTCCGTTGGAGAAGTCTAAGTAGGCTTTTCGGTTAAATGAGTTCTAGGGATTTCTAGCTCGGTTTTAGTAAAAAGGGGATGTAAAAGAAGATTTTCGTTCTGGAAAAATTACAGGGGACTATGTGGATGGCAGGGGACATCAAGGAAAAATTTGGGATTTTTCTAAGATCGTTTGGTATTTACGACATATTTAGTGTTTAAATGGTGTTTAAAAATAGATAAATAAATTTTAAATATAAGAATTAATTCTGAAAATATTTTTATAAAATTCCCCACTGTTAAAAAGTGATTTGTGCAAAATTTCAAGATCCGAGAGTAAACGGATAATTAATCGTGCTAATTATCAAACTTTTAAAGGTAAAACGCGTAAACCGGTGAAGTTCGCTTAAGCGAGCTGACGGGTGTATAAAAACCCTAAAAATGAACTATTTTCATATAAATGAGTTAAACAAGTAAAAATAAATCATCCAAAAATAATTCGGATGATTTGAGTAATTTTAACCTATTTTAACAGTTTCCGGTACGCCAAAGACGGAAACGGGTCCCGCAGCCAATCGGGACTTCTAAACCGAGCTATAATTTTACATCTTTAATTAAATTATCAGACAACCACTATTTTCGGGTCGTGTGTGACCAAACTCATTTTTGAAACATAAAAAAAACGGATAACCGTGCTAGACACGCAAAACGAGAAAAAACGACTAATAGTAGTTGTGACCATGGAACTCTAAACGACATCACAATCTGAGTCCGGAGAAGTGTTTCTGGGTTAACCTTGCCCCCAGAACGGGTACAGTGCTGGGTTAACAGTGTCCCCAGATGTACCGGTTAACTTGGTTAAAGTTATATAATCAATATTTGTATAGTAACGATCGTAGGGATCATATTACAGATTGGACGTGTTAACTGATAATGATTGTTGTTACCTGCTTGCATGTGCTAAGGTGAGTTTCACGAGCCCCTTTTTACTGAATTGTTTTAAATATTTTCCCGGGGCGGGAAGCATGTTCCTATCAAAATGTTTAAATACATACTGAACGCATGGATTTGCGTGTATTTTTATATTGTTTATTGTACGGGAATCGTACGTTATGGGTACAGGACTGGGTTAACAGTGTCCCCAAATATCTTTAGAAGTGTTTCCGGGTTAACATTGTCCCCGGAGTGAGTACAGTACTGGGTTAACAGTGTCCCCAGGGGTCTCTAGAAGTGTTTCCGGGTTAACATTGTCCCCGGAGTGGGTACAGTACTGGGTTAACAGTGTCCCCAGATAATATTATATTATGATATGGATTTATCATGGTTTACTCAAATTGTGAAACTCACCAACTATTCGTAGTTGACCCGTTTTCTCACATGCTTTTCAGGTACAACTAAGATGAAGTGATTGCTTACGTGCTAAGTGCTTGATGTGTGTAAGATTTGCGTGCAGGATATTAGGATACATTATAACAAATAGAATTGTGTATCGTATTGTATGATGTGTGTATCACCTAGACGGTAATGAAATACAAGATAATGTAATTTGAAGCATATTAATGTATTCAGTTTTCTTTATAAACAATGTGGTTGATATCAGAGGTGTCTGTTGCATCCCGTTTACGTTTCCGTTGCGGTTGCGGGGTGTTACAGAACTTGGTATCAGAGCCATTGGTTATAAAGAATTAGGATGTCTTTAAAAGATACCTAAAATATAACCAGTAGCTCAAGTATTATAGGATCTGAATATCAACTAATAATAGATAGTGACGAGTATCGGGATGAACTCGGTCGAACAAGTGAGTTATTATGGTCCGGAACATAATAACAGACTTGCCTGCACGAGGGAATTCAGGGGAAGTCACTGGGTACATTAATAGGTAAAAATGGCAACATATGTGTAAAGTATATAATATTATTTATACGTGCTAAGGTGTATATATATATGTGCGTATCTTGTGGGTACAAGTATTGAGAAATAGGACCCGGATAAGGAACCGGGGGATGAAATAATAAAAGTACCGAGGATGCTGAAATTTCTAGAGCATCGGTTGATGATAAGTCCGACTTATCGGGCCATAGTTATGATAGTACCAAGTTAAATCTCCCGTTTGACATTAATCCGAAATATTGAGTAACCGTCACTCCCAACCAAAAATTAGTAGATCCCTTACCCTACCAACACCGGTACCGTATATCCTAACAACCCCCTGTGTTCACCCGCACCGCCGACCCTCACGTACGGATGGACCTGTACCTGAACCCATTCTTATTCCATTAAGGTAAAGGAGTAAATAAATAAAATAAAATAAAATAATATATTGAAATATATATATGTATTGCTCACTCACAAACATATGAGACAGACCAACTTCAGATCGAGAATTACCGATTTTAGCAAACCTAGAACGCCTGAGGACATTGACTGAGCAAGTGTAGAGTTTCCCATAATAGTAATTAATAATATTTGAAGGCAACCCATGTTGCGCAATTACCTTGAACCTTGCAACTCCCTATGTTATCCTTACATCCGTTAGATGTTTACACCCATGTATGCTCGAATAGAATGATTATCTATACACAAAGAAGTGTTGGAATCATTATAGCATAGTTGGTTGTTCGTTCGTAGGAGGTATACTGTGTATGCCGGATATACGAATAAACACGGATATTATAACTCCGTGGTATGTAATCGTTTGGTGCTCACGGTGAGCATGTATCGGTTATGCTGACATGCAGACGGATATTGAAATCAAGCATATTAAACATTGATCTTTGTTGAGAAGATCTCTATGTCAGTTGGTGACAAGGGTTATGAAACATATTCAAACGTTAACCGACGTCAGGTCAAGTCCATATGTTATTATATTTGTGGGACATATATACTAGATACTGGTATGTGTAATATGTATGATAATATTTGGTGTGTATGTGTACCTGCTGTTATGATTGAACTGGTAACAAGATATACGGTGAGATTAGTGTTGATTACTGCGTACGGGATGAGTACGGCAGAATGACATAAAGAGAGTAACTCCAATGATGGAGATTGATATGATTCAGTTGAATGCTCAAAGATAGCAGATGATGATACCGAATGTTGTATCACAGATCACTGCTAGTGTTGATGCAAATGTGATCGCGGGATTATAAATCGAGCAATCACATGAATATGAATATTTAAATTCTTAGTGGTATTACTAAGAGTGATAATGTCCCACCGAATACAATTATGACTACAAGTATTAGTTATAAACTAAACATGAATAGTAGTCGTAATGATTTAGATCCGGTATGAAGGATATGTTTGTTGATCGTGTTAAGGAAATTATTAATAGTTTACTGATGGTAAAGTGAGGAATTGATTAGCGAGTGGATAGAAAAGATTAAAATGGTCAAGGATTTTGGTAAGAGCCTAGAACATTGTGTAGTGACATATGCTACAGATATGTTAGTAGATTATGTTGTATCGTGACGGAACACGACGGTACAAATTATAGTTAGAAAATTATTACTCTGATGTTACGGTCAGAATTTGAAATTCTTGTGCTAAGAGCACTTTTATTCGAGTAATTAAGTTCAGAGATTGGGAACTGAGCTATGGAAGATAGAAATGTTGTGTGCTGATCACTTAGAGCACGCTAATTGTTTGAAGGAATTGCCATGTCTGGTAACATGGTTAATTACTCCTGAAACTAAGCAAAGTGAGCGCTATATTGGGGACTAACTCCAGCGATAAGGAGTATAGTTAATCCTGCGAAATATACAACCTTTGGAAGGGTTGTGTCACAAGCCAGCATTGATGTATTTGACTCTATGGGAAGCGGACTGGAAGGACGTTGGGTGAGACGTCGAGTGTTAAAGAAGAGAAGTGATAAAGGCATGGTGCAAGATAGACTTTGAATAAGTAGGAAGAAAAATGTCGAGTAATAGTAGACCACAGGTGTGGTAAAGATGGACGTAATACCCCAATTGTAGAACCAATTGAAGCCGTGTGAACCGGCAACCCCAACCCATTCATGTACAACCACTCCGAAACCAACAACTTCAATAACAATCCATTCAAAGAGACTAAATTATGCCAAACAGTTGTACTTGCTATGAATGTGGCAGTACAGAACGTTTCAAGAGAAATTGCCCAAAGTTGAACCAAGGTGTCATTGGAAGACGAACCTCAGGACAAGCATCAACCTTTGATCAAGCAAGGAGCCGAGAATTCGAATAAAGTACGTCATAATTCAAAGGTGGTATTAAGTATGTTGTAGTTTTAAATCAATAGGCTTCAGTGATATTTTTGCGGTTGCCGATAGAAGCTAGTTCCTGTTAACCTCCTATCATTTGGAAAGATACCGATTAGTGAAACTATAGAACCCTATACTGTAGAATCGCTAACGGTAAATCCCTAATGGTTAACTAAATTGTACGGAATTGTCCTATTATTCTGAACGATTAACCTTTCCTTATTGACCTACGACCAGTAAAGCAAAGAAGTTTTGACGTAATAGTTAGCATGGATTGGCTAACTCAACATGAAGCAGAAATCAAATATGAAAAGAAGATGATTAGAAGCTCTCTTTCGGACGATGAAGCGATTAAATACAGAGAAAAGTGTATGGTATTATGTTGCCACTCTAATCTCATCTTGAGATGTTATAATATTTACGACAAGAAGACGTGGTGTATTTAACAAACGTGATTGCCAAAGTATTCAAAAGAAAACATATAGAAGATATCCTGGTGGTACGCAAATTTCCACAAGTTTTCCCAGAAGAACTTCCTGGATTACCGCCAACCCGACAGGTCGAATTCAGAATCGATTTAATGTCTCACGCTGGCCCTGTTGCTAAAGCACCCTACCGACTTGCACTGTCCGAGATGCAAGAATTATCCAATCAGTTACAAGAATTGTTGGATAAGACTTTATACGACCTAGTTAGTCACCATGGGGTGCACCAGTTTTAATTGGGAAATGAAGGACGGAAGTGTTAGGATATGTGTTGATTAGGGAGAATTGAATAAAGTGACGATCAAGAATAGGTATTCACTTCTTCGAAGTAAATGATCTGTTTAACCAACTGCAAAGGGCGATTTATCTTTAGAAAATTGATCTTATATATAGTTATCACCAAATGAAAAAAATCCAAGAGGAGGACATTGCAGCAACAACGTTGCGGACTCGCTAAGGCCATTATGAATTCTTATTCATGCCGTTCGGGTTAACAAATGCGCAGGCAGTATTCATGGAACTCATGAATCGAGTCTGTAAACCTTACTTTGACAAATTTGTCATAGCATTCATTGATGATATTTTGATATATTCGCAACGTAAAGAAGAGCACGAACGACGATTAAGGAAAATTGTGGAAGTGTTAAAGCCAGAAGAGCTATACGCGAAGTTTTCAAAATGTGTCACACCCCAACTAGGTAGTTGCGGAAGCGTAATACGGGAATGTAACAGATAACACTGGTATCAACCACATTGTTTATAAAGAAATTCAACAGCTAAATTACATCATATTACATTGGTAGGTACTATGTTTACAAACTAGGTGAAAAACACATAACCGGTTTACGAGCTTCTTATTCAGTATTATATCAGCGTCTATTCACAGCTATTCAACTTTCCTTTTAACACCAAGCATGTAAGCAAATCATTCCACTTTTGCTTTACCTGAAAAGCATGTTAAAACGGGTCAACTACGTCTAGTTGGTGAGTTTCAAGTTTCACGAGTGTCAATGAAATCAGTACACGAGTTCGTAAAGTTTACAGTGTGTATGTATATATGTATGTGTATGATGTATTATACTAAGCCACAAGTGAAACCGAAACGAGCTATAACGCATGGCCTCCACTGCCCATGCACTCCCGTTGGCATTTAACAGCCACTTTGCCCCAAGTATGTACTATGTCTAACACCACATAGTAGTATGTAAAAATATAATGACAATGTGCCACTGGGTTTACATATGTTCCGGCATACCCCTCCGGCTCTGTCAGTTGGGTTTGTCAAACCGATAGTACTATCCATACGGCACCGGCACGAAGTTAATCACTTGTGTTTGTGGGGACTTGTCAAGTGTTAGTACTTAGATAATCCACATCATCACACGTTTTCAAGTATATAAGTAGATGTAAACATGCTTTTCACCCCAAAAGTTCGTAAAACAGTTCAGAAAGTGGGGGTCGTGAAACTCACCTTATCGTAGTTCGCACGGAATTTACGTATCAATAAGTCAGGTGCCTCGTTTATAGCCTGATTCCTATAAACGGTATCGTATCGTTAATACTAGTACAGTGTTCAAGCTAAGTCGGGCTGTATAGATAATCTGGGTATAGCTGTTAGGCCCAGAACATGACCATAGTCTTAGATTGTGACGTTGTATACTATGAAATGTTTAAAACTGGATTTGGCTCAGTTTCACCGTTTCCCGAGCCTAGCCAAGTTGATTGTTTATACGTTTCGGGATTAGGTAAGATCACATAAACTTAAGTAAATATATTGATTGATAAAATGATTTGATTTATGAAAGAATTTTAAGGTTTCGGTGTCTGGTTTGATCGCAGGGTTCGTTTCCGTTTTCACACGGGTTTGATTATACAAAACGCGCACAATCCACCCGAATTTTCCGGAATTCTCGTAAAAAGTTCGTTTTTATCAATATCATTCAAAAATATGATATTTAACCACTTTTGACATTTTGACATACCAGTCAGTCCGTTAAACACAAAACTGCCGGTTTCGTTAAAACAATTATAATTTAAATCTTTGATTAATCATAACTAAATATGTACTTATATATAAATTATGTAAATTTTTGTAAAAATACATTAAGACATGGAGAATTTTATAAAAATATTTTCAGAAATTTTATGATTAATTATTTATTTATAAAAATTCATTTAATAGGTTATAATCGTGTAATAAATGGCCCGTTTATATCAAACGACCTCCGAAAAATCCGATAATTTTTACAAATGGCCTAAATATTATTACATAGCCCCTGAAAAATCTCCAGAACCTAACTCTTTTGACAAAATGCCTTTTTGTGCGTTTTTCGGCTGTTAAAATTCGGTTAAACCATGATTGCACAAACCATACTTAGGCATTTCCAATGATCCCCAAACTTTACCAGTGATCTTACCATCACATATTAAACTCCAAAACAAAGTTTCAGGATTTTTCAATATGTTTAGCTATTTTTCCCAAATAAACGCTCATAAACAGAAATAAATTCACCAAATATTCTCCGTTTATCGAAATATTAACAAATTTGAACATGGACTCATTTATATGATCCCTAATGTCCCTGCAAGTTTTCACAAGCTAACAACAAGCACGTCACAACCTAATACTAAACAGCCCCTAAACGAGTGTTACGGGTTTACCTTGTCGGTTTTCGATGAGTTTTGCTAGCTTAAACGACTCTCCGGGTCTCGGGTTGCAAACTCAGTGTATCTACATATCATATAACACCAAACCAAGCATAAATCATCCATGTAACAGCCTTGATAATTAGGGTTTCGGCTAGTGCACAAAAACGAACTTTTAAATCGTAAAAACGTCGTTTAAACCCTTTAATCTGTGTTTATGGCCCAAAAAGAGTATGATTCTGATTCCTAACCATGTGTATGGTCAAAATATGTTTTTGGACCATTTTTAGGATTTTTATATGGTTAGGAATGATTTTTAGTAATTGAACTATGTTTATATGATGTTAAATTTAATTAAATCAAGTAAAAATGGTGGAAATAATGAAAATTACCTAGGGTGTTAAAGTGTTTATGTAAAATCAGCAGGACTCTCGTTTACTTTCTGGAAAGATGGACACAAAAATAATTCTAGAGTTCCTTATATATTAAGCAAACTCACTAATAACAATAATATCTAAGGCTGCGGCCGGGGTGCTTAATGGGCCTCCCTTGGGCCTTATTCAACACAAAAATCTGGATTTCCAGGCCCAAACGCAAAAGCCCAAGTCCAAATTTATTTCGGTTTCGGTTTTTGGCGAAAAAAAACTTATCGGGTGCGTTAAACAGCGCGAAAACGAGTGTTTTTCGGCTAGTTTAGTGTAAAATTATAAAAACATACTATATGTTTGTAAAAATCAAAAATATTTTCACGGATCGCTTAAAACATTTCAAATAAGTGTTTGGTAAGTCTTTTTCGGCTTAACGGATGCTACAATGCTTGTTTTGATATTAACGATTGCGTTTAAGCTTATAGCGTATCGATAAACGAAACCTTTTTCGTTTAAAGAGTTTTAAACGTACTGGGGCCTAAATATCAATATGTTAGCCTCTATAACATATATATAACTCGTATATGACCCCTCAGTATGTATACGGGTCATAATTAGTATCGGTCGGTTACTCGTTTAAGCACTACGAATTAACCGATTTATCGTTTACTTGTTACGTAATGAATATAGTGTACCTCGTTTTGTCGCGAATGTCACAAAATGTGATTTTGAATAAAGAAGGCATAATCCCTTGGTCATGTTGTAAAGCAACAAAGATTTCAGAAAGATCCAAATAAGATAGAAACCATTAAAATTGTGCCAAGCGCCGATTTTTAGTCTCCCCGATGGAGACGATGGTTTTGTCGCGTATTATGACGCATCGCGTAAAGGGTTAGGATGCGTGTTGACACAGTATATTAAGGTTATAGCCTATGTTTCCCGACAGTTAAAAGTACACGAGTAAAATTACACTACTCACGACTTAGAATTGGGAGCGGTTATCTACGCACTTAAAATGTGGAGACATTGTCTCTACGATACGAAGTGCACCATCTTCACCGATCATAAAAGTTTGCAACACATATTCGATCAGAAGGAACTGAATATGAGGCAACGAAGATGGGTCGAGTTGTTAAGCGACTATGACTGTGACATCCGTTATCACCCCGGCAAGGCTAAAGTCGTAGCCGATGCCTTGAGTAGGAAAGATCGAGTTAAACCATTGCGTGTGCGAGCGCTGGGGATGATAGTCCAGTCGAACCTTTCGGATTTGATTCGAGTCGCTCAACGTGAGGCGTTGAAAGAGGAACAAATGGAAAACAAGGGACTTTGCGGCAATAAGAAGAATTTCGAACAGCGCGAGGACGAAATTCTCTATTTCAAAAATCGGGTTTGGATCCCGACCCTCCAAGACCTTCGGGAATTAATCATGGACGAAGCGCATAGATCGAAATATTCCATACATCCGGGATCGGATTAGACTATTGATGATATGAATATCTGAAAGGATTTTATCAATAACCGAGTGTGGAGAAAGATATGGCTACGTATGTTGGTGAAAATTTAAGTTATGCAAGAGATAAGGCTGCATACCGAAAACCCTAGGGAATGCCACAACGACAGAACATTCGCCAATGATAGTGGGAATAAATTACAATGGATTTCGGGACGCAAATTCCCAAGATATATCAAAGGCATGAGGTAAATTGGGTAATCGCGGATCGATTAACCAATCCTCGCATTTCATTCCAATCTATGACGATTACCACAATGAATTCTCGCCCAAATTCCTGATGGGGAAATGGTATCTCGTCGTTGAGTACCATTTTCAATGATCTCAGATCGAAATAGTCATCCTACTTCCATTATTGGAAGGAGGGGAAGGAAGCATCGAGAGCTTGAAGCTTTCTATGGGTGAAGTAGTTATCACCAATTTGTTAAATTGAAAATGGGTGTCGATCAAGCCATAAGATTTGAATTGATTCGAGAAACAACCAATCGGATTTATAATATTTAAGATAAGTTGAAAGCAGCGCGAGATTGGCAAAGGATTTATGCCAACCTTCAAAGGAAACCATTGTCACTGGAAAGAGGTGACAAGGCATTTTTTTAAGGCATCACCTTCGAGAGGTGATATGAGGTTTGGCAAAACCGAAAATAGCTCCTTAATATATTGGACCTCATGAGACTATCTCCATGATTGGTTATTTAGTTTATCGATTAAAGTACTCCAGGGGCTAAGTACTATACATGATGTTTTGCCATGTATACGGATTGAAAAGTACCTAAGCGGTGAGGCAACGAAAGTACTAGTAATGGAAGTACTCATAGAAGTTATACTTGATATCATAAATAATTCCGTAGAGATAGTAGACGGGAAAGCTAAACAGTTTGGACATACCAAGCTTTATTGATTAAGATTAAGTGGAATTCACAGCGAGGACCAGATTATACCTGGTAACGCGAGGGTGAATTCTGAAGGAAAAACCCCCACCTTTCTCTCGGAAAGGGATAGTGAGCGTGTAAAATTTCGAGGACGAAATTTCTTAACGGGGGAGAATGTAACGATTCCGACAAAATCAGGTATACCTTAACCGGTATATACTATTTATGTGCTATTTAATAAAGAATATATGAATTATATTGCGCTTATACGAATATATATGATTCACAGTACGAATCATACTCGATTATACAGTGAATCGTATTGGAATTACGATTAACCGATTGACGGTTATTGAAACCCGAACGAATCGGGGATTTCATTATAGACAATATATATGATATTTAGTGATGTTACGAAGCATTAATGCTTCGAGATAAGTAAAGTATAGCACAGAAAAAGAATTTCGATTTAACGATACGTCGGTATGTTAAACGAAACCTTTAATACCAAACCAAGCAAGAGACGATCGACCAAGCCGAAAAAGATGCGCAGTTATTTATAATATGATGTTTTAAGATAATAAATGTCATGGTTTATGTTTATAAGGTTTTTAAATCGGTTTATATAAATTTCATTTTTAAGCCGAAAAACGACCGTTTAGCCTCGTTTTAAGCCGAATTAAACGTTTAACCGAGAAACGAACTGAACCAGATTATCCAAAACATTATCCAGATTACGAAAATCCGAATGTGTGGCCAAGAATGAAGGAGTGGGTCCCACCCCACCCCTTATCAAAGACCGATCGGCCTCCATGGTTATTATTTCTTTTTTTTCTTTTTTTCAAACAACAAAACACAATCTTCAACACTTTCTCTCAATTCCAAAGGCTTAAACCCGAGTGTTGAGCAAGAACAACGAGGTAATGATCGAGTTATATGTGTGTTCATCTTCCTTTCTTGAGTTTGTTTGCAAGAAAATGGGGTTTCAAAGATGAAAACCGATTCTTGCATGATCAAGTGATGTATACGGGTTATACAAGGGATCTTGGTCCAAGAAAGGAGTTAAACGAACCGAAAACGAATTTTTACGGTTAAATCTTTGTTTTTGGAATCATAACCGAAACCATGAAAGAAATGGCTTGATCGTGAGTGTAACTTGCTTGGTATTGTGGTATATAGATTGTAGGCTCTGTATTTAGTGGTAGATAAGGCGGAAAGACGAGTTTGTAGCTCGTAGTGGCGGAAAACGAAAGGTATATTCGGTTATGTTCGGTTTTGGGAAATTTGGACAGATTGTTGATGCTTTAGAGTTAGGTCATGAAATTTTACAGAGGTGTTAAACACATAAAAATATGAGTTCTGTGAATATTTGGTAATTTTTGGATAAAGGATGAATATTTGGTGAATTTAATGCTCGGTTTTGGCCAAAAATGGTGAAAAATAGTTAAATATCATGAAAAATTCTGGAAAATTGCAGATAAGCTTTTCATATCATGTATAAGTCACACACAAAATTTGAGGTCCGTTGGAGAAGTCTAAGTAGGCTTTTCGGTTAAACGAGTTCTAGGGATTTCTAGCTCGGTTTTAGTAAAAAGGGGATGTAAATGAAGATTTTGGTTCTGGAAAAATTACAGGGGACTATGTGGATGGCAAGGGACATCCAGAAAAAAATTTGGGATTTTTCTAAGATCGTTTGGTATTTACGACATATTTAGTGTTTAAATGGTGTTTAAAAATAGATAAATAAATTTTAAATATAAGAATTAATTCTGGAAATATTTTTATAAAATTCCCCACTGTTAAAAAGTGATTTGTCCAAAATTTCAAGATTCGAGAGTAAACGGATAATTAATCGTGCTAATTATCAAACTTTTAAAGTTAAAACGCGTAAACCGGTGAAGTTCGCTTAAGCGAGCTGACTGGTGTATAAAAACCCTAAAAATGAACTATTTTCATATAAATGAGTTAAACAAGTAAAAATAAATCATCCAAAAATAATTCGGATAATTTGAGTAATTTTAACCTATTTTAACAGTTTCCGGTACGCCAAAGACAGAAACGGGTCCCGCGGCCAATCGGGACGTCTAAACCGAGCTATAATTTCACATCTTTAATTAAATTATCAGACAACCACTATTTTCGGGTCGTGTGTGACCAAACTCATTTTTGAAACATAAAAAAAACGGATAACCGTGCTAGACACGCAAAACGAGAAAAAACGACTAATAGTAGTTGTGACCATGGAACTCTAAACGACATCACAATCTGAGTCCGGAGAAGTGTTTCTGGGTTAACCTTGCCCCCAGAACGGGTACAGTGCTGGGTTAACAGTGTCCCCAGATGTACCGGTTAACTTGGTTAAAGTTATATAATCAATAATTGTATAGTAACGATCGTAGGGATCATATTACAGATTGGACGTGTTAACTGATAATGAATGTTGTTACCTGCTTGCATGTGCTAAGGTGAGTTTCACGAGCCCCTTTTTACTGAATTGTTTTAAATATTTTCCCGGGGCGGGAAGCATGTTCCTATCAAAATGTTTAAATTCATACTGAACGCATGGATTTGCGTGTATTTTTATATTGTTTATTGTACGGGAATCGTACGGAATGGGTACAGGACTGGGTTAACAGTGTTCCCAGATGTCTTTAGAAGTGTTTCCGGGTTAACATTGTCCCCGGAGTGAGTACAGTACTGGGTTAACAGTGTCCCCAGGGGTCCCTAGAAGTGTTTCCGGGTTAACACTGTCCCCGGAGTGGGTACAGTACTGGGTTAACAGTGTCCCCAGATAATATTATATTATGATATGGATTTATCATGGTTTACTCAAATTGTGAAACTCACCAACTATTCGTAGTTGACCCGTTTTCTCACATGCTTTTCAGGTACAACTAAGATGAAGTGATTGCTTACGTGCTAAGTGCTTGATGTGTGTAAGATTTGCGTGCAGGATATTAGGATACATTATAACAAATAGAATTGTGTATCGTATTGTATGATGTGTGTAACACCTAGACGGTAATGAAATACAAGATAATGTAATTTGAAGCATATTAATGTATTCAGTTTTCTTTATAAACAATGTGGTTGATATCAGAGGTATCTGTTGCATCCCGTTTACGTTTCCGCTGCGGTTGCGGGGTGTTACAGTGTAAACCCAAGAAGTTTTATTGGAGGTAGGCTTGTACCGGCTGGACAACTTCATGATGAAGGGAATTAGAGAGATGATTGCATGGCTGTTCAGAGAGGGTAATGAAAATTTGACTGAGTTAATCAACTTACCTGCTGAGAGGATTGTTGCTATGTATAGAAAAACTTTTGGAGTAACAGGGCCTTCAAAACCAATGAAATCAATTCCAACAAGGCCCTCTGCTTCAAGATTGCATGCCTCAACAAGAAGAGGAGAGTCAAGCACAGTAGGAGCACAAAGAGAAACAAGACCACAAATCTCCTCAACACATACGGGTCATGGTGGTACTCCGGTTCAACTTCGTTTTTCCTTTCGTTTTCATAAATACTCTTCAACACATCTGGGTCTTCTAACAAATCTGGATTCAACTGTTTAAAAGTTAAATCCGGTGAGAGGGGTTGTGTGTGTCTGTGTAGGGGGGGGGGGTGATGTGCTAATTTAGAAACTAAGTAATATTCTAGACTCTCTAAAACTCAACTAAACTACTAACCGACAAGTGAACCGATCGACTCTAGTAAAGCTAAGTAAGTCTGGATATTGAACCGACGAGACTCTATTAATTACGTAAATTAACTAATTAAACTCGACTAACAGACACAACTATTTAATTATTATTACTAAAGGGTGGGGGGGAGGGTTTAGTTAAAAACTAAAATTAAACTAATTAAGAAAAATAAGTAAAATAAAGAAGAGACAATTTTAATTGATTTAAATAAGATGATGATGAAAAACCACCTAGGCTAGAATCCCCAAAGTTTCAGTGATCAGATAGTTGGAAAATAATAGTTATTGAACTGGGATCATAAAATAGACGCTTAAAAGAAAACCCGAATAGGACCCTTGAGCCATCAAGAAGACACCTATGAGTTTCTAACAAGTTTTAAGACACACCAGTTATATGTATTAAACTTCCTTACGGTTATCTTATTAATTTATGAAAGAGTACCTTTATAGTGAAATCCTACCTTACAGCGCGGAAATCAAAGGTAATTTAATAAACTCAATTGACTCGCTAGACATGGCTAATTAATCAAACCTAGACAGACTCCTTCCAAAGAACTAAATCTAGCAATCTTAATAAACAAAGATCAAAAAATAACCCATGACCTTACAGCTTTCTAGGTTAGTAGAACACTTTTATTTGTTTGACTAATAATATTATTCCTATGATTTTATTGCAAATCAACCACAAACTAGTCAATAGCACACAGTAAATGACCTAACAAAATCCTATTATATGACAGAAAATCACCAAGGATAATGTGGAATAATAAAACTAGAGCAACCAAAACCAAGTACACATACGCATCAATCAAGTAAAATTAAATAGTTTACTGAATCATAAAACCATAACGAAAAACAAATTCCAAATAAAATAAAACTTCAAACAATGGTTCATCACAAGCCTAGGCAGTCTAATAAAGTTTAGCCTAACATCTTAAAATTAAGGAAACTAAAATAATAAAGTTCAACAACCAAGCTAATAATTATAACAAGAAATTCAAACCGAATAGTGATGATGCTTGGTTTAGTAGGTGTTGAACCCAAACTATCTCGGCTCAAACAAAAAGCTTTCTTCTCTTATTCTTTTCTTCTTTCTTTGCGACTGTTCAAATATATCGAACACGGGCAGTCGTTTTTGTTGAGTCAAAGATTTGACCTAAGTGAGATATATGGAAGATTGGAATCTTCTCAACCTCCTCAGAATTCGCTAAGTATGGATCCGGGCACACCTTAGACCTCCGAGCAAGCTTTTACTTAGCCGGGTATGATATTTTGTCTATCGGGCAAGTTTAACTTCAAGAAGTCTTCTTTAGTGGACATCAGAGCAGGGTTTGCAAATTAGTGCATTGCCGGGCAAGGTTCACTAGTTTATGCCAATCCGGGCAAGGATCACTTTATCAAGAAAGTCTGTTCTTCATAGCCAAGTAAGGTTTACTCCCGAGTAAGCTTTTGGCTAACCAAGCTCATGAAGCCAAGTGATTGGAAGACCGGGCAAGGTATTCTTCAATAATACAGTGGTCCAAGTAGGCTTGATGATTTAATGGAATATCTATAAGTAACATCGGGCAAGGTTCAACTCAAGCAAGGAACAGTGCTGCCGAACAGACTTTGCTAATAAGTTATTTTCTAGCAAAGAGTTAAAAGGGACCAATGAAGAACAAGGTTGCTCGTAAGGGTTTGTTTGGCAAAGTCTGGCAAAGTCAAGAAGATTGAAGTCTACCCGGTGAGTATTTTACTTGGTAAAATACTCTTCAAGTAAAGTTTACTCGGAAACTGATCCCGGGCACACTTCTATGTTACCAAGTACTGAAGGAAGGCAGAGCACACAGTCTACTCGGAAAGTCAATATTGTTGCAAAGCCTACCCGGAAGACTTGTTTTACACTTAGAATAATTTTGAATATGTAATTTTAATATGTATTAGCATTTAGTGTTTCTATAGGAATGACAACTGTAAAGGAGGTGTCAGGCCTATAAAAAGAAAAATTTAGGGCACGCCTCCTAAGGCAGACAGACTCATTAATTCAGAGAGAATATTTTTGAGTGTGACGGCTGTCTTAGAATAGTACGGATAAACTTTCTCTTCAAGAAACCCTAAACTGATTATCCTTTTGTATGATGAACATTATATAAATGAAAATCTTTTGAGTGAATCTTGTGTATGTATTAGTTACCTTTGATTACTGTTTAGCAACCACATCGTTTGTTATTGATTCTGCCTTTAAAAAACGGTAATCTTTCAAAATATAGCAACCCGTCATTAACTCCCTTGTCGACACATCTATTTGTGTGAGTTATGACTTGATTCGAGTAAGATCTACCTAAAATCGGGGACCTGACAAGTGGTATCAGATCTTGTTGCTGCTATTTTGGAAATATTCATGTTGCTGATTGAAGATTTGAAGAAAGATGACCTAAGCAGACCACTGTTCCATTGAAAGGTGACGTCAGCAGCTTTGTTCTTCATTTTTCTTCCAGATCTACAATCTTTTGGTGTCTTCTCTTCCTTATTTCATTTAAAGCTTTAATTTTTATATATAATTCTTGTTCTAATCGCATCAGACACATCAGATCTGAACAACCGGTTTTCAGATCTGATTATTTTTGAACTATGTTTTTACAAAGAAACTATTTTTGATTCCTCAAAATGTCTGGTTACGAAGAACAAGAAATGTCTACTAACAAGATTCCTAGACTGTATGGAAAGGAAAATTTCACAAAATGGAAAGTCTTGTTTGAAGCAGTCGTTTGCTATAATGATGTGGATATGTGGAAGTCAATCAAGGAAGGTCCACAAGGCACTGAAGAGGATGGTGCAAATCCAGCTGCAACTGCTGCAGTGAGCGAAAGAATGAGAAAAGTAGATGACAAGGCTTTAGCAATGTTAAAGTTAGGTCTGTCTTGGGAAATACTCACCAAGGTTGCACATCATGCCACAACAAAGGCAATGTATGATGCAATACTTGAAATGTTTGAGGGAAACACTGAGCTCAAAAACATCAAGAAGCAGAGACTAAAACAACAGTTAGAGAGGTTCAAGTTTAAATATGGAGAAAGGTTGAAGTCTATTCTTGAAAGGTTCTTAGCAATAGTGAATGATCTCAGAACCACAGACTATGTCATGACTGACTTTGATTTGAATACCAAGCTGCTCAACTCAATGCCAAAGGAATGGTACACTGCTTGCAAATTCATCCTTCAGAAGAACAACTTCAATGATTTGAAATTGGATAATTTAGTGTGCTTCCTTCAGGCTACAAAGATTGAGATGATAGAGAATGAGATGATCAAAGAAGAAAAGCCCTGTTTCAATGTTTCCAATGCTCTTATTGCACCTGTTAGTCCCGGTGCTGATCGACACGAGATCCGCACGAGGTCTAGGAGTGCGGAATCCTCCTAGACTCGTATATGGTGTATAGACGAAGAACACAAACAAGTACACGATCAAATACACAAACAAATACAAGAATGGATAATCAAATCTGCAGATTCATATATAAAATAATCACGTTACATACCGTAACAAAAACAGAAACACGACTGACCCGAGGTGAGCTCTACCTCGGGTCGTCTCACACGACTCTCACTCTCTTGCTCTCTCTTGACACTCAAACTGTAACACACACTCTCTGAATTACTGGATTCACTCTCCATAACCTAACACGACACATGTATATATAGACAATCTTCACGGGCTTGGGCTTCAGTAGGCGAAGTTGTTCATAACTTCGCCTAGGGCGAAGTTGTGATAACTTCGCCTAAGGCAGAAGTTGTTACAACTTCGCCGTTGGCGAAGTTGTTATAACTTCGCCTAGGCGAAGTTGTGCTAACTTCGCCTGTGACGATCCGCTGGTCAGAATTGCATAGCGACGGTCACAGAATGCACCAACAGTCTCCCCTTTGACCGTTGCTCTCAATTCTAACAAACACGAAAGATCATCTGTTACAAAACATGCACTAACAGACTCCCTCTTAACTGATGATCTTCTGTTTTGTTCATCAACCAGCCGTGTCTGAATCTGTCCTGTAGCTTCACAAATCTACCAATCACCCAGCGTCTTCCATATCAGATCTCCCCTTCAGTGTAAGCTTCTCCGACTATAACGATTGAGGTCTTTGAAATGCATGCATCCTCGTGCCAATAGATCATCTCAACCAATCACGTGAGTCCATCTGACTTCACCAACACATGAAGTTGGGCTTCCTCCACAACTTCACCAACTCGTCGGCATACGATAAGGTTTAATCTTCAACTACTCAACATCAGGTGATCAATTTCATCACAAAACCACCTTGACAGAATCTAACACATGACCATTAATTAATCCGAAGCATCTTCAATCACCAGGGATAACAATCAAGAACATAGACACTTTAATTCCCGGTTAAATCCAACTTGTTCCAGAATCTTCACTCGTATAAATAAGCATCACGTTTCAGGATCCAATTCTCGAACGCCTTGAAAATAACATAAATAATATGCTCTGACCGCAATCCAGTAATGACGAAAACCTTCAGTTCAATTTGACTTTCTTCGGTTGGTCAACCACGAACAACAACAATTTCATTGCCCACAAACACCCGAATATGTGTCAATATCCAGTTTCAAACAATATCCCATTCACAACCTCAACTCCAAATCCAGAGTTGACACGTATTTGTTCACACGTAAGACCAAGAGATAACAAGATCACTCGTTGACGGAACAACATCTTTGGTCTCACAATAATCGTGTACACCCGGCCATACAGACGAAAACTCCAAACAATAATTTTTTTTTTTTTTTTTTTTTTTTTTTTTTTTTTTAACTTCACCTGGCCATAACTTCGCCTGTTCATAACTTCGCCTGGCCATAACTTCGCCTGGCCATAACTTCGCCTGTTCATAACTTCGCCTGGCCATAACTTCGCCTAAACCCTAAAATTTAAGCGACAACTTCGCCTAAACCCAATAACTTCGCCTGCGGCGGCTGTTCGGCCGAAAACGCACAGAAACGTGCCAGAAACACCAAAAACGCAGATCTCGAACCATAGCGTAAGAGCCTAAGGCTCTGATACCACTTGTTAGTCCCGGTGCTGATCGACACGAGATCCGCACGAGGTCTAGGAGTGCGGAATCCTCCTAGACTCGTATATGGTGTATAGACGAAGAACACAAACACGTACACGATCAAATACACAAACAAATACAAGAATGGATAATCAAATCTGCAGATTCATATATAAAATAATCACGTTACATACCGTAACAAAAACAGAAACACGACTGACCCGAGGTGAGCTCTACCTCGGGTCGTCTCACACGACTCTCACTCTCTTGCTCTCTCTTGACACTCAAACTGTAACACACACTCTCTGAATTACTGGATTCACTCTCCATAACCTAACACGACACATGTATATATAGACAATCTTCACGGGCTTGGGCTTCAGTAGGCGAAGTTGTTCATAACTTCGCCTAGGGCGAAGTTGTGATAACTTCGCCTAAGGCAGAAGTTGTTACAACTTCGCCGTTGGCGAAGTTGTTATAACTTCGCCTAGGCGAAGTTGTGCTAACTTCGCCTGTGACGATCCGCTGGTCAGAATTGCATAGCGACGGTCACAGAATGCACCAACAGCACCTATGGGAAACTTGTCAACCAAAAACCAACAACAGATTCCCATCATTGAGGAACTAGCTGAACATGGTATTGACACTCCAAAATCTTTTGTTGGAGGTAGCACAAGTAACCATGGTAACCAACAAAGGTTCAATGTCTAGTTGATAGATGATAATGATTCTGCCTCTATGGCAAGTGGGCAAGTTCCTTACACTAGTGGTGGAAAGGGCCAAGGGAGTGAAACACAGGCTTTGTTCTCAATGTTTATAGAGTCATATAATGCTTTTGTTGCAAAGAATTTAATTCACACAAGTGTGGTACAAGATGATCTTGAGCAGATAGATGCTAATGACTTGGAGGACATGGATTTGAAGTGGCAAGCAGCCATGTTGGCTCTTAGAAGCAAGAGGCTATACAACAAGACTGGTAGGTCACTCCTATCAGGGCCAAATGAAAGAATTGGTTTTGATAAGTCAAAAGCCATTTTCTATAATTGTCAACAGCCTGGTCATTTTGCAAGAGAATGTAACATGCCAAGAACAAGAAACTTTCAAATGAACCAGTTTCAAAACCAACCAAGAAATCAGCAACCTCAATATCAATAGAAACAGCAGAGAACCAACAACAACAACTTCAACAACAACTTTAACAACAATCCCAACAACAACTATAATCCCAACTTCAACAACAATCCCAACTTCAAAAACTTCCAGCCTCAAATGAACAATCATAATCAAGAAGTGCCTCAGAATCAAGGTTTTCAGAGAAATAACAACCAAAACCTTCAAACTGTTCCAAACAACACTATTCCAGCCAACCAAAATCAGGTAAGAAATCAAGGAAATGTTGCTGTAACTACACAACATGAGGGTGGTTTTGATTGGAGCAATTATGAAGAAGACATTGCAGATGTTATCAAGAAAGCAAATGTGGCATTCATGGCCATAATTGAGAAAGAAACTGGATCATCATCTCAGGTACACTCTGCTCATACTATTGATTTAAATGAAATTATCAATGAGTTAAAAGTAAAAGTAGGCAAGCTGGAAAGTGAGTGTTTCAAGAAACAAAGTATTATCAATGGGTATGAGGCTAGTGAGATGATTAGTGAAGAAAGGATGAAGAGTCTTGAATATGACTATATCAGTAGTTATAGAGCTCAGAAAAGATTCACAACTGAAATAGAAGGGTTGAAGAAAATGATAATTGAAGAGAAGGTGCAGAACACAAAACTGCAAGTTGACAATGAGTTCTTGAAGAACTTGGTCTCCACTGGAAACATCTGTGGAATTCTAAACCAAGTAAAGGAAGAAGACAAATACAAGGCAGTACCACCACCATTAAACAACAACTTTATGCCAAAAGTTGATAAAGAGAAAAGAGATGCATATCTACAACAGTTCAAAGATGTCTTTCAAGACAAAGAAGAGTTTTTGAATTTGTACAAGAATGTTGAGGTGAGTGAAGAAGAAGAATTTGTGGTTAAGAAGGAGGTGAAAGAAGACAAGTCAATTGAAGTTCAAGTATCTGAAGATGACTTTGATTCTGTTGACTTGAATCAAGATGATTTGAGTGATTTGAGTGATCAAATCACTGATGAGGAAATTAAGGCTGCTGAAAGAGGAAGAAAATACAAGAAACTAGAATCCATTGACAAACTTCCAATATATCCACCTGTCACACCAAGAATGAAGAAACAAAATGAAAGAATGTGGAGAGAGCATGTGTCCTTTAACATTTGTGAAAGGAAGAAGGTAAATTACAATGTTGTAAGGCCTCCAAGCAAAGCAGTGTTGGAAAAGATAAAGCAGAACAACAAGAAAAAGGTGAATGAAAAAGTAGATGTTGAAAACTTTATCCCAATTTACCCTGGTTTCTCTAATCATGAGGTGCTTGATATTGGAGAAGTGGAAACCATGGAAGAATATGATAAGAGACAATCAAGACATAAAGAGAGTCAAGATGAAGAACCACTGAATATGCAAAAAATTGTATTTGTAAAGAGCAAGACTGAAAGTCAAGACATCAAGATTGAGGAATTTGTTCCTTTCTCAATAGACTTTGATTGTATAAGACCTCAGAAGACACTTGGTGTTAAAGCACCTAAACCAAGTGAGAGATTTAAGAAAGAAAAAGAACATGAAAAATACAAGGGAAAAGTTTGGTGCAAAAAGTGTGATGAGCATGGTCATCAAACAGACTCTTGCAATGAAAGACTCAAATTCAAGCCTTTCTATGTCCCCAATGAAACAAAGTATGGACAAGACTTTGTTGTGTATAAGCAAAAATATGATGAATACCTCGGAAAGGGAAAAGTTTGTGAAAAGAAAGATTTGAAGAAAGAAAGTCAGAAGCCATTAGTAAAGGCAAAGAAACATGTGAGTGAACAAGCTCAAAGGAGTAAATCTCCTGTAAAGCCTGAAAGAAATGTCAAAAAGAACTTTCAACCCTTGAGAATCATTCCTAAAAGGGATACACAATCTGTCAAATCTGATAGTTCATAGGGATCACCAAACAGTGAGTAGGCAAGAATCAGAGGTGTCTTTCCTAGAAAGAAACCAACTGAACTTAATGGTGATGAAAAGTTTCTAATGAAACATAGGTTTGAACCTGAAGGGTTCCTATGGAAACCTAAGGCTGAAACTAAGGTTGAGACAGTTGCTAATGTAAGAGATTTTCCAGAAGAGAAAGATTATGTGGTAAAGAATGTGACACTGCATCAGTAGAATGCCAAAGCTCAACCTCATTTGTTAAAACCCCAAGAGAGTGTGGTTATGAGACAGAGAATTCAGACAACATAGAAGTCATTCATGAAGATCCTGAACCAACAACACTCACTTCCCAAGCTGCCACTGAAGCTGAAATTGATGAGTTGCAAGTTGAAATAGCTTGCACTTCATCACTTAACTGATCAAATTCTTTCTTTTGTGCAGGAACAGTCCACTCCTCTGAATGACATGTGGTATATGTATAGTGGTTGTTCAAGTCACATGACTTGTGACAAAAGCTCACTTGTCAATTATGAAGAAAAGTTTGAAGGTCCTGTAGCATTTGGGAGTGATGAAAATGGTGGAAAGATTGTTGGAAAGGGAATTTTAACAAATGGAAAAGTTTCATTTGGTAATGTGTTTCATGTTGAAGGTCTCCAGTACAATTTTCTAAGTATGTCAAAAATGTGTGATAAGGGGTACAAAGTCAATTTTGATGATTCACATTGTTTCATCCTAAAACCTGAGTTTGTAATCCCACCTGAAATGATTATGATGATGGCACCAAGAAATGGCAATCTATATGAATTGAATATGAAAGAAGCTGTTTCAAGGGGAGGTGCATGTTTTGTATCCAAAGCTACTGAAAATGAGTCAAAACTGTGGCATAGAAAACTTTGTCATGTGAACTTAAAGAACATGAATAGACTTGTCAAAGGTGAGCATGTAATTGGCTTACCTACAAGAGAGTTCAAATTGGAAGATCACTGTAGTTCATGTCAGAAAGGAAAACAACACAAATCTTCTCATAAGACAAAGCTCATCAATTCAATTGATCAAATACTTGAATTACTTCACATGGATCTCTTTGGTCCTGTGAGTGTGCCAAGTATAGGAAAGAAAAGATATTGTCTTGTGATCATTGATGACTATTCAAGATATACTTGGGTTTATTTCCTAAGTACCAAGGATGAGACTGCAGAGTTGATTAAGGGATGCGTAACAATGATTGAAAACAAACTAAGTAAGAAGGTTAAAATGATGAGAAGTGACAATGGTACTGAGTTCAAAAATGGAGTTATGCAAGAGTTTTGTGCAGAAAAAGGAATACTTCAACAATTCTCAGCTCCTAGAACTCCTGAACAAAATGGTGTTGCAGAAAGAATGAATAGAACTTTGATTGAAGCTGCAAGAACCATGTTAGCAGATGCTAATTTACCTGTTACTTTTTGGGCTGAAGCCATAAATACAGCCTGTTATGTTCAGAACAGAGTGCTTGTCAACAAAAGGCATAACAAAACTCCTTATGAAATATTCCACAATAGAAATCCTTATATCAAGTTTTTCAAGCCCTTTGGATGTAAATATTTTCTTCTGAACACAAGGGATTATTTGAACAAGTTTCAAACAAAATCTTTAGATTGTTTCTTTGTTGGATATTCTACACATTCAAAAGCATACAGAGTATATGTGAAAGACCATTTGAGTGTTATAGAATCATCTGACATCATCTTTAATGAGAATCAATTCAATACAGTTGATGGTGCAGCATGGCTTTTTGATCATGAGAAGTTGATAAGGTCTTTCAAGAGTTATCCTGAAGACTTTGATGACTCATTCTACAAGACCAGTGTAGTTGAAGAGAAAAAGAAGAAATCATTGGACTTAGAAGAGTTGTGGAAAAAGACTGCTAGAAAAGAAAAGGAATATACTTTTGTGAAGAACTCCTCAAGTGTTATTGATGAACAATTTCAAGAAAATAATCAAGAAAACAATCACAGTCCTGAACATGATCATACTGATATCAATCAAGACAATCAAGAAGTACAAAATGATCAAATTCAGAATGAGGGAAACACAAGTAACCAAGCAAATGAAGAAGAAGCTGCATCTACTACAAGGTTTCAAGATCTGTTTCAAAGGCTGAACTTAGAAAACACTGATGCATCTACTTCAGGACAAAATAATGAAGAAGCACCAGAATTTCATGATGCAGAAACTGATTTGCTCACTGAAGAACCAGATCTCAATGAATCAAATCTTGACACAAATGTGTCTGCAGAAATGATTGTTCAAACTCCTTATGTAGAAAAGAATCATCCTTCTGAAAACATCATTGGAGATTTGCATGAAAGAGTCACAAGAAGTCATTATGAGATTGCAAACATCTGTCTTTACTCCTGCTTTCTATCCCAAATAGAGCCAAAGAACATTGCTCAAGCACTAAAAGACAATAGTTGGGTGGAAGCAATGCAGGAGGAACTGGCACAGTTCAGAGACTTACGTGTGTGGGATCTTGTTGATAGGCCAATAGACAGATATGCAATAGGAACTAAATGGATTTTAGAAACAAAAGGGATGAGAGGGGTTTGGTGATTAATAATAAACCTAGGCTTGTAGCACTGGGATGCCTTCAAGAAGAAGGAATAGACTTTGAGGAAGTCTTTGCACCTGTTGCAAGACTTGAATCTATCAGGATCTTTCTTGCATATGCTGCCTCAAGGAACATTAAGGTGTTCCAGCTTGATGTTAAGTCTGCATTCCTAAATGGAAAGATTGATGAAGAGGTGTCTGTTGCTCAACCTCCAGGTTTTGAGGATCCTTTGTATCCAAACAGGGTGTATAAGTTAAATAAAGCCCTATATGGATTGCATTAAGCTCCTAGAGCTTGGAATGATGAGCTGTCAAATCATCTTCTTGAAAATGGCTTTCAAAGAGGAGCCATTGAAAAGATACTCTTCTACAAAAGAAAGGGATCAGATTTTCTTATGTTACAAGTTTATGTGGATGACATCATCTTTGGATCTACAAATGAACAAATGTGTATGGAGTTTGAAGGGGGTGATGAAATCCAAATACAGCATGAGCTCTATGGAAGAAATGAACTTCTTTCTTGGACTGCAAGTTCAACAGAAAGCTGAAGGGATTTTCATTTACCAAACCAAATATGTGCAGGACATCTTGAACAAGTTCAACTGTCATGAGTACAAAACTGCTTCAACTCCAATGGACACAAAGAAAAGATGATTCCTGATGAAAAGGGGGAGCCTGTAGATGAACATGAATACAAAGCCAAAATTGGATCCTTGATGTGCCTTACTGCAACAAGACCAGATATTATGTTTGCTGTATGTGTGTGTGCAAGATTCCAATAAAATCCAAAAGTCTCCCATATGAATGTTGTGAAGAGAATTTTTAGATATTTTAAGGGAAGACCAGACTTGGGAATTTGGTATCCAAAGAATGAATCCTTTGATCTGATTGCCTACACAGACAATGATTATAATGGCTGTAACATGAGCAGAAAGTCAACCTCAGGTGGATGTCAATTTTGGGTAAAAGGCTAGTGTCATGGCAATGCAAAAAGCAGACTATTGTCTCAATCTCCACTGCAGAAGCTGAATACATTGTTGCATCTGCATGCTGTGCACAAGTTCTATGGATTCAAAACCAGATGCTGGACTATGGTTTGAATTTTCTGAACACCCCTATTCTTATTGATAATACCGCTGCATATTTTACTGTTAAGAATCCAGTTCAACATTCTAAGACTAAGCACATTGAAATCAGACATCACTTCCTAAGAGATTGCAGTGAAAAAGGTTTGATTGAAATGCAAAGAGTTGATACAAGTGACAATTTGGCAGACCTATTCACCAAACCACTTGACAGATACAGGCTCAACTTTCTTCTGAAAGCCTTGGGAATGATCAACTCTGATGAGATCTGATTAAGGATGTGTGCCTAGTTGTGTACCTCTATGTGCTAACTGATTATATTGTTAGAGGTTGCACTTAATGAATGTTAAGTGAATATGCTTGATTATGTTACTTGATATATTAACTGCTATGTGCTTTAACTGATTGTAAGTGCAAAGTTTTGATTTGATTGATGTTTCTGCATATTTATCAGTTAATGTGTGTATGTGATGTTAGGATAAATGTGTTTAATTTGAATTACTTGTAAGAGTAAGCTTATCTGACATCACTGCTTAATTTCTTGAATATGTGCTTTATCTGATCTTCTGATGTTATTAAGATAGGCTAAACCTTGAATGATAGTATTGTTTGCTTGTCTTGATAATCTTATGTTTGATCAAGATTTGATTATGTTACAACTGTTTGTGTCAAAATGAGTCTTATGTCAAAATTAAATGATAAAATGAATTTTCTAATGAATTTTGCATAAACACTTTATTTTTGTCAAAACATGAATAAGTTGATTAATGGTGTTGAGATATGATAAGATTATTCAGTTCAAGCTTTAAAGAAGCTTAAAAGAAGGATTTTTTTTTGGAAAATTCTCAAGAAGTTGTTATTGCTGAAAATTAAGTCATTTGCCTAGTTGGAAGGACATGCACTTGTATGTTTGGTCCTAAAATCTCTACAGATTTAAAGGATAGCCATTTACCTGAAAACTGAATGCATTTGGGGCAATTATAACTTGTTTCTTATTCCTTCATTTAAAACTATGTTAATAACTCTGACTTTGAAAGGACATATATTGACATGTATGTTTGGTCCTGTTGACCACTTTTGGTCAAACAGGATAGCCATTTACCTGCCAATGAAGATAAATTGGGGTGATTGAATATTAAACTGAATTTAATTTGGGAAATGATAGTACATTGACTACTTAGCCAATCATATGGATTTAATAGGCTAAAAGGACCTTAGTATAGTCATTACCATGTATGGTTGCTTTCCCATGATGATGTAAAATCTAAGGTGATATAAACATAATGAATATGCTAATCTTTATGTGGAGATACATAGTTGTCTTTGCATGTCTCAAGATAAATCTCTCCAAATGATAGGCAGAAAAGTGATTACCCAGTCATACACAAGCCTGTTGTTATTTGGTCAACCAAAAATGAAGCATCTTGTTGGTGCATGTTTTGTGGCCGTCGCTTGGCGAATAGTTTAGAATGTTTATGTTGTATGCTGTACACCTAGGTAGTGGTTCACGCTGAAAGTGATCCATTTGAAAGAGCATTTTCAAATGGATACTCATTCGATCGAATGAGTTTCTGATTCGATCGAATGAGTCTGCCATTCGATCGAATAGGACTCATTCGATCGAATGAGTCCTGACCGAATGGCAGCGGGTATAAATACCAGCTTTCAGGCGTGAACAGTAGAGGTTTTTCGTGCCCGGGGCCCAGGTGCTGTCCGGATGAGGGGGGAGGCCATGCTCGACCTCCCCCTGCCATAGATCGTGATTTCAGTGTTTAAACAAGCATGTAATCTTTCGTTTTTATCAATGAAATCGTTTGTTTCGTGTTTGTTTCTGTCCGTCTTTGGTTATCAAACCTTCCGTCTCGAACGCGCTCGGATCGTCTCGGTCCCGGCTGAGCCAACACATCTTTAAATATGACAAAGAACATGTTTTGAGAAAATATCAAAAACAAGGGGAAGAATGAATAAATCAACCATAAGTTGATAAGTGTTTTAAATATTTTATCAAACAAGAGGGTTACAACAAGAACTACAAAGATGTTAACAAAATCTGTCTCATATTGAATGAAAGGCCTGCTATTTAACAGTAAGTCCAACGTTCAACCTCTATATATGTTTGAAAATCAAAAATACAAAAAGATCCAATAAGTTCTGTCATACAAAAACAATTTTTGACCAAATACAGGAGGTTGGAGTCAAATTGGGGTGATCTGGGGAAAGCCAAATAAGCTTTGAGAATAGATATAAGGCATCATAGCATAGTGTTGACCATTAATGAATTAAGCTACTAAATGAACCTTAATCATATCACCAAAGAGATGAAATTCATGCTAAGTTTATACCTGCTGTTAACCTATCTATGCTCTCATAATAATGCTGAGAATGAAGTATTGAGAAAGCTACTTAGTCAATATGATCCCATTCTTGAGATCTTTTCAGAAAATGGAAGAAACTATTTTGAAGAGAAATACAACTGGAATTTGATCTCTAAATGCACCATTTGCTCTTAAACTATGATCTTTAAAAAGAAAAATATATGATGACAAGTGGTTTAAGTCAAAAAGTGTTGCATTTTGCCTTTAATAGGTTGAATATGTAAGTTCGGGTAAGGTTTGATGTTTTATAACCTTTCCGGGCACAAAACAGTTGAATATGTATTTTCGGGTAAGGTTTGATGTTTTATAACTTTTCCAGGAAAACTTAGTCATTGTGGCCTAAGTTTATGATTTTCAGGCATGCTTTGAAGTGTTTACACTTTCCGGGTAGGGTACACTATTGTACTAATTTCCCGAGCAAGCTTGAAGTCTTAAGTTGAATATGTGTTCTAGCTAGCTTTTAACAAGAAATTCTTGTTCCGGGCAAGCTTTGCATTTTATATGCTGAATGTTATACCAAGCAAACTATGCGAACTTAGGTTAGTACACCAAGTAAGCCTTGTGATTTGTGTGAATATGTTTTTCTTTGAAATTACAAGTGTCTCCGGGCAAACCTTGTTTTCCGGGCACACTTTATACTTCGGGCACACTTTGAGTTTTCAAATGTTCCCCCTAATATACTTGGGTAATTTCAAATCTAACTTTTCGGGTACATTGTGTGCTATGAATCCATGTCTAGCTTCTTGTACTCTTGAAAGGTTGTAGAGCATACTCTGCTTCAAAGTATACTTGACTGATTATTGTGAATGTGTACTATTACGGGTAAAGTTGTGATTAAATGTTTTTAATGAGCAAGGTAGTTAAATTAGATGTAAATTATTTTGGGTATCTTAACTGATTCCTAGTAAGATTGCATGCTTGATGTGTTATACTGGATTAATATTACTTGTGATTTAGTTCTCAGGAAATCTTGTATTTCAAGTAAGCTTTCTTCATTTTAACTTCTAATTAGTACCAACTTTTAATCGGGTAAGCTTTGAGTAAGTGGAGTATACCGAGTAGACTTTGCAAAGATTTACTTTTCCGAGTAAGGTTTGCTAAACTTAAATGATAAAAAGGTGTATGTTTTTCAAATGTTTTTAAAATATCAAGTGGATAATGTTACTGTTTGACAGCTAATAACTCACTAAACGACAAAAAGCATTTAAAACCCACTTTCAAAAGGTATATAAGAGGAAGTGAGAGACGATTTAAACATTAATTTCCCTCTCTCTCTCTCCTTCCACTGTTTACACTGAGTAATACAAACCGACTCATCGCTTTCGATTAATCCTAACCCTAACTTTACCAGCCCACTAATTCCGACTCGATAAGCAATAATAACTTGTTTTCCGACCACGATTAGTTGATTATGGGCTTTGATTATGTATTTGATTACTAATACTCTGTTTTTGTGTTTAGGTTATTAATTTGTCAAAGATCAGGTTTTTAATAAAATTTCTCTCTTTCTTCTTCATTTTTATAACTTGAAATTACTTAAAGTTGTGAACTTATGACTAATTTTATTTTGAATGTGTTCGATTATATTTTTCAGACATGGCGGATAATAATCAACCGAAGTATCCCTTTGAACAGAAGCATAATATGTGTGCCATGTTGCAGATTACTCCTGATAATGCGGAAGTGGCGATGATGATAACGTGGTTGTTGAGATCCAATGTAAGCTTTGCCTTCACAGAGTGTCCAACCATTTATTGAAATCACTCACTTGATTTCTGGCGCTCGGCAAAACTGATGATGATGTTAATGGACCAAGGATAGAAGGGACTGTCGCTAGACAAGAGATTCGCATAACAGAAAGACTAATCAGAAGATGCTTACAACTGCATGATGACGACCACAATCCGATCAACTTCAATACTAATCACCTGATGAAGATTTTTGAACAGACTATGGGATACCAGGGGACAATACATGATGGGTAGTTTCAAAAGGGAATGTTCCCTTTGATATACAGATTTCTGATTCACCATGTGGTTCAAGGATTTGCTCCAAGGAAAGGGTCATGGACTCTGATGAGTCGTGATTTAGCAAATGCCACAGTTGCTATCATTTATGACATACCATTCAATTTTTCTAAGATGATCTTTGAGGGATTGATAGCAAATCTGAAGAAGGTTGAGAAAGATAGGTTTCTGCAATATCCTAGGTTCCTACAGATAATCTTCAACGGGGAATTGCATGATTTACCCACAATTGGCATTACTCATGTTTTACCGAATCCAAACACTTTCAAAAGAATAAAAAATCCGGGTGTTGCAAACAGATTCAATTCAAACATCCCATTTGAAATTTTACCATGGTTGTTGAGCCATGATTTGGAAATTATGCCTGTGCCTTAGTTGAGATCAGAGGAGGATGAGGAGATTGATGAGTTGGATGATGAAGATGGAGATAATGATGATGATGGAGATGAAGGAGGGGATGGAGGAGCCATAATTGTTGATGCACTGGATCAGGGGGAGAACCAACCTATTCCAACACCACCACAATCACCACTACCCATTGACCAACCCATTATACCATCACCACCACAAACTCCACCACACCAAACCACTCAATCCCCACCCCAAACCTTAACCATGAGCCAGCCTGAAACATCAATTCATATATCCCCAACACCACAAACACCACCAACCACTTGCCCAATTCATTCAGATCCATTTATTCCAAGCCCACCCCATACACAATCACCACCACAACCCATTATCCAAACTCAAATCACAAACCAAGAACAACCCGAACATGAACCTTTTTCTACATCATCACCTACAACCCCACAGACAGAAACAGACATATTCCAAAGATGTTTGGACTTAATGATAGAAAATGCATAATTGAAGAGAAGGAATGAGGAGGTTACCGATAAGAATGTAATATTGTTAGATCAGTTGGCACGTGCAAAATTGAGAATTCAAGCCCTGGAGCAGGAGGTTGAGAAGACCTCAGCTGCTCCAAAACAGGGGGAGAATGTAAATGAGCCAACTAACTCTATGATAAATGTTGAAACTGAGAAGGAAACAGGTGATGAGACTGTTGATGGTTTGAAATTAATTTTGAATGAATATGATGATGAGGATGAGGACAGTGAGGAGAGGAGAATTGAGGATGTAAATTATGAAGCTGACATGTCTGATGGTGGAGAACAGAATTACGATGTGAATGATGAGATTGTGAAGGTTGTATGGAGTGAGGAGAATGAGGAGGAAAGAAATGATGAGGATACAGGGAATGAAATTGAGAAGACAAATGATGAAGAGATTATGACTACCACTGATGTGGTCACTAATGTGGTAATAGAAACTCGAACTGATAAAATTACTGAAGGAAATACTGCTACTGAGGAGCCTATCACTCGAACTGAACAACCAGAAAGCTACAAGAGGGTAGAGTATGACCCTGAATTGGAAGCACTTGAGAAAGAAATTGATGATTATCAACAAACTGATGAAGAGGAAGAAGTGCAGAAAAGAATGGATAAAGGTAAAGAAAAAGTGACTGAAGAAGAGCCTGTTAAGGCTAATCCTGAGAAAGACATTCTTTTTAGAGACGATGTTAAAGCTTCTGCTGCTGCCAGGAGAGAACATGAAAACATTATGAGGGAAACAAGGGACAGAGAAATACTGGCCTAAACCATGGATCCCTTAGAGTTGGCAGAGCAGGAAGCCTTGATCAATCAAGCCAATATTGCAAAAGTGATTAATGAAGGAGAGGCTGATGATCAAGATGTGATTGATACTTTGATTATGATGATAAGAGTTGAGGAAGTAGACAACTCATTAGCTTAGGTGGTTAGCTAGTTTCAATCCCAAAGTCAACCTTAAAAAAAATCAACTGAAACTGCTAAACTAATCAATTTGAATACTGAAATGATGGTTGAAAAAGAAATTGGTGAGTCTATTGCTTCTATGGCTGCCAAGAAATGGACTGAGCAAGTGAGAGAACATCTAAAGAAAAAACCATCTGACAGCTAGCCAGAAAGGGAAAATGTGACTCAACCTCAAGAATCAGAAACAATTCATCAAAAGAAAGAAATACTTTCTAATCTGTATGAACAATTTGCTGAGAAAGTCAACAGATTTGCTAAATGTCGGTCCCCTCGATTTCAGCTGGATCTTAATTAATCATGTCATAACTCACACAGATTAACGTGTTGACAAGAGAGTTAATGATGGGTTGCTATATTTAGAAAGATATCCGTTTGTTAAAGGCGGAATCAATAACAAACATACGGTTGCAATGAATAATCAAAGGTAGAAAGCACACTTAAGATTCACTCAAAAGATTTCCATTTATATAATATTAATCATACAAAAGGATATTCGATTTAGGGTTTTTAGGAATCCTAAGACAGCCGTCACACAATATTCTCTCAATTAATGTGTCTGTCTTATCCGAATTGTGCCCCCCTTGGCGGCGTGCCCTAAACTTTCTATTTATAGGCCTGCCAACCTAGGACAGCTATCATTCCTTCTAGAAACCCTAAATACAGTTATACATATTCAAATTACATATTCAAAATAAACTAAGTGTAAAACAAGTCTTCCGGGTAGGCTTTGCACCAATCTTGTCTTTCCGAGTATGCTCGGCCATCCTTCATAACTTGGTAACATAGAAGTGTGCTCGGGATCAGTTTCCGGGTAGACTTTACTTAAAGAGTATTTCACTAAGTAAAATACTCACCGAGTAGACTTCAGTCTTATTGACTTTGCCAGACTTTGCCCGACAACTTCTTACAAGCAACCTTGTTCTTCAATGATCCATTTCAGCTCTTTCCTATAAAATAACTTATTAGCAAAGTGTACTCGGGAGTACTGTTCCTTTCTTGAGTTGAACCTTGCTCTATATTACTTAGATATATTCCTTTAGATTATCAAGCATACTTGGATCATACTTATTAATGAATACCTTGCCCGGTCTTCCAATCACTTGGCTTCTTGGACTTGGTTAACCAAACCTTACTCGGAAGAGTAATATACTTGGCTCTGAAGAACAGACTTGCTTGATAAAGTGAACCTTGCCCGGATTTACATAAACTAGTGTAATTTGCAAACCCTGCTCGGATATCCACTTAAGAAGACAACTTGAAGTAAACCTTGCCAAGTAGGAAAAATATCGTACTCGGCCAAATAAAAGCTTGCTCGGAGGTCTAAGGTGTGCTCGGATCCATTAATTAGCAAATTCAGAGGAGGTTGAGAAGATTCCAATCATCCATGTACTTCATTTAGGTCAAATCTTTGACTTACTCCCCTTAGGTAAATTTCTTGACCCTACACTAAGATCTATGAGAGAAGAAAGAGGGCAAATGAGCAATCTGAATATGAAAGATCTGCAAAGAGAGGCAAGTGGGATGATAAGAAAAAATGTTTTGTAGAAACTCATGATGATGATGCAAGTCCAATCAGGGCAGTCCCATTGCAAACCTTGCAACCAGGAGAAAAGGTTCAAGGTGTTCCTGATGTGCCTATTAGAAGTGAACCAAACCCAGATCATCCACCTTCTGATGAGCCCAAAATTGATGCAGTTAATGATTCAACTGAGGAGGAGGATGAATCTGATGATGATCAAGATAAAATTGTTGAAGCTGCTAATGTTGAATCCCCACATGTGACAATGACTGATGAACAAAGGGATAACATTGAGCAGAGTCTGTTAAATGCCAAAATGAAGAATCCTTTGATTGTGAAGCTGAAGGCACTTGGTGTGAAATTTGAAAGTATTGCTCAAATGAATGATGATGAATTAAATAAGAAACCTGAAGAAGAAAATGACAAGATCAAAAGGGCTATGCAACAAAAGAACAGAGATGATCAGAAATACAGAGAATATCTTAGAAGGCATGGTTATTCAGAAAAAGATCTAACACACTTCAAATTTGACAAACTTCAAGATCTTTACAATAGTGAAAGAGCAAAAGTGATAGAAAAATGTGTCAAGGAGAATGAAAATATTGAAAAGATGGAAGCTCTGAAACAGAAATTTAGAGGTATGTGTGGATACCTTTTGGAAAATAGATTGAAGCCTGATATAGTTGAAAATCTGACAAGAGAATCAGTGGTGGACCAATACAACAAACTCAAGAGAAAAGAAAAGTTGAAGAGGTTACAACCAAAGATCTCCACTAAGAAGCCTGAACCATCTGATGAACCTCATGCAAAGAAAAGAAGAATTCAAACTTTAAGAGAGAAATTGAAAGAACAAGTCAGATCGGTTGAAACCCCAACCCCACAAGAAGTCAAACCTGAACCTGAAGATGAACCTATTGTTCCTTAGGAAAATGAAGAAATGATTAAGATATTGAGGGGCATAATGATAAATCAGAGGGGAATGGATGAAGCCACTTTTAATGCCTTGGAAAAGGAAGACTTGAAAGAACTTTTCTATATTCAAAAGGCTGATTGGGAAAAAGCTCTAAGGGAAGGAGAGAACCCTAGAAGCTTTATTGCTGGAAGGTTTGTACCTGCAGGATTGTCAAACAATCATGGGTTAAACAAAATGATGTTGATCCTTAATGAACAAGCAGGACATGACCTTGTTGAGCTTGCCAACCTTTCACCTGAAATGGTAGAGTCAATCTACATCAATACTTTTAATTTGGGGCCTAGAAAACCAAAGAAGTCTATCCCAACTAGGCCCTCTGTTTCAAGATTGCATGCCTCATCAAGCAGAGGTGAATCAAGTAGAGCTGAACCTCAAAGAACAGCAAGACCACAATCAGATGTGGATCTTTGAAAGTAATTATGGAAGTAATTATGGAATGCAGACAACTGAGGGACATAGTTGTGAGAGGTGACTTTTATTAATATTCTCAAGAACAACTAGAAAGAATGGTCACACTCAGGTTGTATGATTATAGAAACAGAAACAAGATGGCTGGACGACAAATGAATGATCTATCAAATTTTTTTAATGAGGAAGCTGACAAGGGATTCCCATTCCTAAAAGAGAAAAGAAGCTGGAGAACAATTCAACTTCAAAGATCAAGAAGGACAGAAAAGTTAAAGAGAATGGATAGTGATGAATGTCAGAGACAGGAATCCTTTGTCAAACAGAACACATGCATCAGTCTTGAAAGAAGAATGACTGATGTACGAATATATATATATATATAAATAAAACACAAGTCGCAACTAATCTTTAAAAACCAAACAATCTATCCTAGTTCACACAAACGGAAAGTGTACCGGTTGCGTATAGCACAGATGAGGAAAGTCCGGATATCGAACTCGAAAACACGTGAAAACGTTTATAATCACTAAACTCTAACCAAGACTCACCAAAATATTTAATTGATTTTTTTTAGATTTAATTTAACTACTTAACTTAACTAAGTGAAAACTTTTGACAAAACTTCGGAAATTTTGACTGCAGTGATAAAAACGTCTATCTAGGTAAGAATCATATTGAAGGAGATGACAAGACAATGGATTGAAAACTCTCACGACACCGGTCCTAAAGGATGATACAACTAAGGTTCTCTCAAGAAGGTCAGATCACCTCTCGGTCTCACTAACAAACTCTAACATATCTTAGTTGATTTTAAGAACAAACCGGGAAAACAAATTATTAACGTGTTCTAATGCCGACTCACCTCTCGGTCTCACCGACACACTAGCCTAATGGAAACGAATACTACGCAACCAAGGATAGAGGAACAATTCAACTTAACTTAAACTAGACCAACTAATCGCTCAAACACCCAAACCCGACAAGAACAAAACCCGCTCTCGCGCGATCTTAATTCTAACAAGTAAAAGTAATGAGACGAGTTTACTTCTTATCACCTCTCGGTCTCTAAGAAAGTGTTTCACAACTGATTTTATCTAATTAATTTACCCACTTATCCCTACGGTTGTACTTCTCGCAAATAAACCCTAAACACAAAGTAAAGAGCCTTAAACATGCAACAACTAATCAAAACCGATTCAATTAATTAAAGCACGAGGTTATTAGGTATAATCAAACAAAACACAGCCACTAAACACAATCTAATTTACTGTTAAATCAAACTTTACATTAACAATTTAAGCCATGATCATTAACATTCCATATTACTAGTCAAAACCTAACAATATTCATCAAACCTAGGTAGAACAAACAAGATTAGCTACTCATTAAGTTTGGATAGCCATTAACATTCAAGTAAATCATCATAAACATCAACATAAACATAATCAAACTCATTCAAGATCCAAGAATAACTAAATCAAAGTCAAACAATCAATTACTTGCAAAACAATCCACAGAAAAAGATCAATTCAACTAGTTAGGGTTCTTGAACAGAAAAACAAAGTTTAAAGATGATTACTTAGGGTTATATGGCTGAGATTATGAATGTATTTGATGCCTAGCAGCTGCACAAGATTCTCCTTGGTGTGCTTCTTACTCTCCAGCCGTCACAGCCACCACAGCCGCCAAACTTTTCTTCTTTTTCCTTCTCCTTTGCTGTTGCCGATCGGAACTATGGATAGGAGTTAGGGTTTTTTTATTTTCGGGATTTAGGGCTGGATAATGGCTGAAAACTAAGTTAATTAACTTAATATAATAACATGTAAGGCTTCTAACTTGTGGGCTTGGGTCGGGCCTTGAGTTGTAGCTTTGAAACTTGACCAAAAAGGCCCCTAAAGTCTTCCACTTAACTCTTTTTTCACCATCTTTCATAAACCTACAATTAACATTTAAACTTTGTAAATTATTGCACTTAACCCCCAATACTTTCATAAAATAAACAACTAAGCATAAAAACCATGATAAAATCATAAGGAAAGTATGTGTGTTTTACTACATATCAATGACACACTCCAACTACACAGTTCAAAGAAATGGCATTGTAACTGAGATTGAATACAAAGAAGATGTTGGTCATTATGTACTAAGAAACTGTGATGGAAGAGTACTGGGGATAATTAAAAAGTATGAAGACTTGACTTACTTGCATGATGAAGATCTGATGGATATAAGGGATTTGGTCATACCAGAAAGTCACACTCACTACCAAATCCTTGATATCTTTAGGCTGAGAGCTGCATCAGTAATAGTCAACAGAAGACAAGCCGCACACAATGCAAGGAAAAGACAAGATTCTTAGAATAGGCTTTGCTATGTAATGTCTTCGGACAAAATTCTGATTATGTAATTTGTTTATGTTTTGTTGAATATGTAATTTGACTTTAATTTGATGTGTATTTTTGACTAATTGTAAGTAACCATAGAAATGTTTTGGGTCAGCTGAGGTGTTCCAATCTAGGGGGGAGATTGTTGAGTCAAAGATTTAACCTAAGTGAGATATATGGAAGATTGGAATCTTCTCAACCTCCTCAGAATTCGCTAAGTATGGATCCGAGCACACATTAGACCTCTGAGCAAGCTTTTACTTAGCCGGGCATGATATTTTGTCTATCGGGCAAGGTTATCTTCAAGAAGTCTTCTTTAGTGGACATCCGAGCAGGGTTTGCAAATTAGTGCATTGCCGGGCAAGGTTCACTAGTTTATGCCAATCCGGGCAAGGATCATTTTATCAAGCAAGTCTGTTCTTCATAGCCAAGTAAGGTTTACTCCCGAGTAAGCTTTTGGCTAACCAAGCTCATGAAGCCAAGTGATTGGAAGACCGGGCAAGGTATTCTTCAATAATACAGTGGTCCAAGTAGGTTTGATGATTTAATGGAATATCTATAAGTAACATCGGGCAAGGTTCAACTCAAGCAAGGACCAGTGCTGCCGAGCACACTTTGCTAATAAGTTGTTTTCTAGCAAAGAGTTGAAAGGGACCATTGAAGAACAAGGTTGCTCGTAAGGCTTTGTCGGGAAAAGTCTGGCAAAGTCAAGAAGATTGAAGTCTACCCGGTGAGTATTTTACTTGGTAAAATACTCTTCAAGTAAAGTTTACCCGGAAACTGATCTCGGGCACACTTATATCTTACCAAGTACTGAAGGAAGGCAGAGCACATAGTCTACTCGGAAAGTCAATATTGTTGTAAAGCCTACCCGGAAGAATTGTTTTACACTTAGAATAATTTTGAATATGTAATTTGAATATGTATCAGCATTTAGGGTTTCTAGAAGGAATGACAGCTGTAAAGGAGGTGTCAGGCCTGTAAAAAGAATAAATTAGGGCACGCCTCCTAAGGCAGACATACAAATTAATTCAGAGAGAATATTTTTGAGTGTGACGGCTGTCTTAGAATAGTACGGATAAACATTCCCTTCAAGAAACCCTAAATCGATTATCCTTTTGTATGATGAACATTATATAAATGGAAATCTTTTGGGTGAATCTTGTGTTTGTGTTAGTTACCTTTGATTACTGTTTTGCAACCACATCGTTTGTTATTGATTCCCCCTTTAACAAACGGTAATCTTTCTAAATATAGCAACCCGTCATTAATTCCCTTGTCAACACATCTATTTGTGTGAGTTATGACTCAATTCGAGTAAGATCTACCTTAAATCGGGGACCTAACAGTTTTTTTTGTTAATCAGCCGTCCATTATATCCCCCCATAATGTTGCAATCTAGATGTTTTTATATTGGGAGAATTAAATCCCACCATCCTAAGCTCACAGCCCAACATCATATTTGTTTCAGCCCATGAATAATATGCATAGGGGCCTGGCTCACGTTAATTGCAAAACCGACGTATTTGACTTTGTTTCTTGATGTCACCATTCATCAACTTTCAACAAATTATTGTTACAAAAAATCGAGTGACCTATTTATCAATTTTAATATAAATCTACAATTAGAGTTCACATAATTTACAACGTTAAAACTTGGATTCATATTTTCACAACCAAATTTTGTGATTTTGTCATTAATACTAAATGAAAGACATATTTTACCATGTTGCAAAACCAACGTATTTGACTTTATTTCTGGATGTCACCATTCATCAACTTTCAACAAATTATTGTTGCAAAAAATCCAATGACCTATTTATCAATTTTAATATAAATCTATAATTAGAGTTCACATAATTCACAATGTCAAAACATGGACTCATATTTTCACAACCAAATTTTGTGATTTTGTCATTAATACTAAATGAAAGACATATTTTACCATGTTATAATTATAACCTTAATAAGAATAATATCAATTTAATTATTCAGTCGTTGGTCTCAAGTTTGGTTAAAATACTCAAATTTAGCTTGTTACATCTTAGGACCAAAAACTCATATATGAACCAATTCAAAATAATATTCAATAAAAGTCTAACTCAAAAGTACTCAAAGTGTAGGGAATACTTATATAATAATATGTATATTTTTGACCACATCAAATATCCCCACACTTATTCTTTTTTCGTCCCTGAAAACTAACGCAGTGGAATCAGAATCGGAAAATATAGTCTTAAGAACATTTAGATTAATTTAAAGCTTTAGAAAAACGCAAAAACCGCGATCACCGATATTGTTTTCCACTTAAACCCATGCCTTATCTTTACCGGGACAAATAAGATCCAACAATTATATTACTCAGTGGTTTACAAAGTTAAAACCCGTTTATTTTCAGCTTTTATCGGACCAGAGCACCCCAACTTGACTTAAACCTTAAAATTAGCAGATTTAAAATTTTTAAAGCTCTCTTTTTTCTTCATGAATAGTTAAGACGATCAAGGGTATTGTTTATCCATCTAAGCTTAAGCATCAAAGTCTACCAAGCAATCATTATATATGATTAAGGTATAATTAATAGCCAATGTTCCCCACAACATGATATACCCCCGTTATCAAGCAACACCCCAAACCTTCACCATAGGTGAGCATGCACTAATTCATCTGTAGGGTTTACATGTGGCGTGCCCCTTGTGGTCCGTTTCTTAATGGTAATGAAACGCGAGCAAGGGCACCCCACATGGCTAACAACGTGGATGATCAAGTCAGTAGTGTACTTGTACTTTTTGTACGTAGTGATCATGTTTATTAACTTATGTGGCAAAAACTGCGGGTTTGCTCTTTTTAGCTTTATTTTAAATATTCACAACCCAATAAAGAATTGTGAATACCCAGATGAATAGACTGCATGCAGACCCATAGTCTTCAAACCCGGGGCATCCCATCAATACAAGAATTAAGGTTATAAAACCATACGACAATGAAGTGTAAAACACTAAAACTAAGCAGTTTAAGATTTATATCACAGACTACACGACATTCTCTAACGTTAAACCTACCCAAGTATCATATGATAACGTATTCGAATTTTAAAACTCATAATATTTATAACTTTTTTTTTAGTTTTTATTTTTTAATTAATTATTTTTTTAATTTTTTTAATGTTAGATTTAAACTATGACTCAAATATCCTATCCCCACACTTAAATTTTATATTGTCATCAATGCAAGGATAAGGACGAATTAAAATAAAAATAAAATAAAAATAAAGACCAACTACAAAAAATTAAAAATCTAAAAGATAAAACAAAAATAAAATAAAATAAAAATTAATAAGGTAGATAATGGAAAAGACTCAGCTGGTAATATAGGCATAAAACATGATGCCAGAGTCTTCCTTCCATGAATGCCCTCCAACAACGAACGTGCTCAGTAAATTGTAACTCCTTCTCTCACACACGAACGTAAGCCGCAAAAATTCAACAAACAATATCTACAAATATATTTTATCAAACTGAAAGATATTAAGCATTTAAACTATTTTCACCAACCAACAAAAATATATAAAATTATCACGACTAGTTAGAAGCAAATAATAAATACAAAGTATACGGCTCAGCCACTGTAACATCCTAAAATTTTCATATTTAATAAAAGAAAAGTCGCGTTTAGTTATTGAGTGTAAATTATTAACTAGTATTTAACAAAGAAAAGATCATGGACTTGGATTAATTAAGGTGGATTAAAGAGTAACGGGCCTTAGGTCCATGGGATCTAAGGGATATAAATACCCCCTTAAACCACCCTAAAACCCTAAATCCTCATTCCATCTTTCCATATTTTCCTACACACAATCCAAACACACACACATAGCCACTTCATCCGTGAGGGTGAGGGAGCGATCCAAGGCGAAGCAAACGTTGTTTCTTGATAGATTCTTCAATACACAAGATAAATACAAGATCTAAAATATTCATATCTAAGCCAAACAAACACGAAAAGGTAAGTTTTGATCTTAAAGTTTACGTTTTTATAAACGTTTAGCCTTGAAACTTAGAACGAGAATAGATCGGATATAAACGAAACGTAAAGTTGTAAACTTGATGCTAAAACAAAACTAATAAACCCATAAACATGTGCGGATCGTTAAAAATAAACCTTAGATCTAGTATTGAACGTTTTAAGCCTAAGGGCCCAAACTTTATGCTTTTCCGGGCCGAGTATTACCCAAAAATGACCATGGGAATGCTCACGGGTTTGGTTAATATGGTATCGAAGGGTTGCACATAAAAACAGAGATGATTATGGGGATTAAGAACGAACCTGTAGCCGCTGCTGCAAGTTCGCTTGCAAACAAGTTCGTTGCTACAAGTTCGCCGCTATAAATTTGCTTGATAAGTTCGCCACACCTAAGTTCGCTTATTAGAAGGTTTTCTTATATATTTAAGTTCGCTTAGCAATAAATTCGCTTATATATCTAAGTTCGCTTATCAATAAGTTCGTTTAAATATATAAGTTCGCTCGTCAGTAAGTTCGCTTACACTCAAGTTCGCTTACATTGAGACCCGAATACATGGCGACTTGTAAGTGTAGACATATATGTGTACACATGTGATGGCGTGCAATGTAAGGACTTAGGAGACCATGATACCAGAAAGTTAAAATAAAGGAAAACCATAAAAATGCTAAATAAAAGTAAGCTATTACTAGGCCACTAGATTAGAACGGACAAGTATTGATACGTATAACTTTCATACCGTTAGCAGAGCTCAACTAAAGAAAGGATTAACTATTAACGAAGAAAGAAACAGGATCCATATGAGTTTCTAGCCCCATTTCTGTGTTATGTTTTCGGGGCTGTGTGCATACTTGATGTGTTTGTTAATAAATTTATCCTAAGTGATAAGTGTATGTCTTATGTGGTTGTGTGATGGTTAGGAATGATGGCTTGTCAATACGTGAACGATCTTCGGATATTGCACGTGCTGACAAGTTTTAGTGCTATGTTTAATGAAGGTAAAGTATGTATGCTATATGTATGAATGTTATAAAGTTCATAAAAGGAGGTTAATGTATGGTTGTATGGTACGAAGAGGGAACCGGGCCCTAATAATACTAGAGGAAGGAGGAAATCGAACCCTACTAATATTCGAGAACTAGGGAACCGAACCCTACTAATATTCGACGAAAGAGGGAACCCTACTAATGTTTAACGTTTTCTTTATTCTAAAAGACCTGATGATGTTTATAGACAAAGTATGGTTTGATATGTAATGTTTTATGAAAGTTTTTATTTTCCGCGAAGTTTTAATAAACTATGATATTTAACTGCGTTTATGAGTAAATCCAACGTCCAAAGTAGGGAACCGGTAACGGGGCCTTACAAGTTGGTATCAGAGCAAAGTTCGAGAGATTTACAAATCCTACATGCTTATACTCGAATAGAGAATGGAATTCAAGTAAGAAGATGCCAGTCTAAGAATGCCATGTGTCACTCAAGCCAGCTCAGGAAAGGTAAAGTGTATGGTTAGATAATAAATATTAATGTTATCTTGATTGATATGGATAGGATTTCTAGATTGTTTGATTGATTAAATGTTTGAGATTAGAATCAGCATAAATAGACTCATAAGAGGAAGTGTATAGGACACGGAAAATAACGTGATCAGCTAATCACAGTTGGCCACTGTTATTACCTGTTAGCCTTACTATCCTTGTACTAAATAGTTCCTTCAGTGAAGACATTTGTGTTTTCTCTTTTAGAATACGATGGCTGGAACGGGAGGAAATGTGGGAGATGGAGGAATTGTGAGAGCTGGAGGTCGCACTGGACGTCGTGGTAGGCCTCGTCGTATCCAACGACCTTCGGTCGAAACAGCTTCTAACACCGGAGATGAAGGAAGCTCAGCTGGAGGAAACCCGAACAACAACGAAGGGGTTCAACTGGATCCCGCAATTCAAGCAGCTATTGTTCAAGCTGTAGTCACTGCTGTGAAGAAAATGACCCCTGGAGGGTCTGCTGGAAGCCGTTAAAGAACTGCTGAAGGGCAGAGGGTGATGGTAGGAGAGATGAGGAAGAAGAGAGGGAGGCCTCGAGTGGGGTTAAGTCTAGGGAAGCGGATGGTAGAAAGAGAGGCCGAGGTGGGTGCAACTATAAGTCCTTCAAAGGATGCGATCCGTCGAAGCTGACTGGACTGGTAGACGCAATCGCTACTCTCCAATGGATAACCGCTATGGATAAAATTATCCGAATCAACGATTGTCGCCCTGACCAAGCTGTCAGTTATGCCACCCAATCGTTTGGTAATGAGGCGATGTATTGGTGGGAATCTATTGAGCAGAGAAAGAGTCCAGAAGAGATCAAGGTGATGAAGTGGGAGGATCTGAAAGAAATAGTTATAAAGAGGTTCTTTGCTGACGCCGAGGTTGAAAGGGTGGAGATGAAGTTCCTGAACTTGGAGGCGGGAACGATGACACATCGTGAGTACACCGCCGAGTTCAACCGAGTGTCTAGGTTGGTGCCCGATATGGTCAACACTAAGGCTAGAGAATCAAGTGCTACGTGAGGATTGCCACAGAAAGTTCGCATACTAGTCAGGGCGAATAAACCTACTACCTTTGACTCTGCTGTCGAATTCGCAGAGATGGTTTATGAGGACCTGGATACGGATGATGTTATTGTGGTGGAGGAGAAGAAGGATAAGAAGTGGGTCGCTCCTGTTAAACGGCCCGGTACTCAGTTGTGGAACTCCAAAGATAAGAAACAGAAGGTATAGGAGAAGAAGTCGTATAAGACTTGTGGTAAGATGCACGGTGGAGAGTGTAGATGGGGTACTAGTTCGGATTCATGTCATAAGTGTGGAAAGATGCATGTTGGAGAGTGTAGAGTCGGATCGAATGTTTTCTACAAGTGTGGAAAGGTAGGTCATTATGCTCAGGAGTGCAGTGCTAAACCTGCATGTTACAAGTGTGGTAAGACATGTCACTTTGCTAGGGAGTGTACCGAGGGTGAAGCTGGAGGGGGTGGGAAGAAGAATGCTGAACAAGCTAGACCAAGAACCAGGGCCTACATGCTGGCCCAAGAGCAAGCTAAGCAGATTCCGGATGTCGTCACATGTACGTTTCTAGTAAACGGTATTTCCGCTTCAGTATTATTTGATTCGGGTGCGAACAAAAGTTTCGTAGCCACGCCATTTAGTAACTCATCTAAAATGAAATGTTGTCGAGTGTCTGAAACTTTTATAGTAGAAACTGTTGGTGACGTTCGATTAAAATAATGAAAATGGTTAAAGATTATAAGATAGAGTTAGAGGGACATGAGTTCCCTGTTACCCTGTATGTTATGACCTTAGGAGGGTTCAATGTGGTTTTGGGAATGGATTGGTTGTCTGAGTACGATGCTCAGCTAGTGTGTAAGAGTAGGATAATAAGGTTAAAGTCCCTGGATGGTAGTGCGGTGACGGTTTATGGTGATAAGGAAAGTTCTGGGCTTAATGTCATTTCGATGATAAAAGCCGAGGGCTTGTTAAGGCGGGGTGCGGTGCCTACCTGGCGTATGTTGTCAATGCTACGGATGAGACAAAGGAAATGAGAGATGGTCCTGTCGTGCGCAACTACCCTGAAGTATTCCTTGAGGAACTTCCGGGGTTGCCACCGGAGCGAGAAATAGAATTCTAGATAGATTTAATACCAGGAGCCCAACCTTTCGCAAAAGCACCTAACCGTCTAGCGCCGTCTGAAATGAAGGAATTAATGTCCCAACTGCAAGAACTCCTCGACAAGGGTTTTATTAGACCAAGTATTTCCCCGCGGGGCGCGCCACTGTTATTCGTGAACAAGGAGGGAAGCATGAGAATGTGCATAGACTATCGCAAGTTGAACGAACTTACAGTAAAGAATAGATATCATTTGCCAAGGATCGATGATCTATTTGACCAATTGCAAGGTTCAAGTTGGTTCTCACGAATAGTCTCAGATCAGGCTATCATCAGTTAAAAGTGAAAGAAGCAGACATCCCTAAAACAACGTTTCGGACGCGGTATGGACACTACGAGTTCCTCGTAATGTCATTCGGTCTAACGAATGCTCCTGCAGCATTTATGGACATGATGAATAGGGTGTGTCGACCTATGTTGGATAAATTAGTTATCGTCTTTATTGATAACATATTGATTTATTCAAAGAACGAGACTGATCATGCTGAGCATTTGAGAGAGGTATTGGAGACTCTGAAGAAAGAGAAGTTGTATGCTAAGTTTTCGAAATGCGCGTTCTGGTTGCGAGAAATGCAATTTCTAGGTCACGTGATTAATCCTGAAGGGATTATTTTGGACCCTGCTAAGATTGAAGCGATAACAAATTGGAAGACTCCACAGAATCCGACTGACATACGACGCTTATTAGGGTTAGTTGGCTACTAAAGGATATTCATCGAAGGTTTCTCCAAGATAGCCACATAGTTGACCAGTATGACCCGAAAGACGGTAGTATTCAGTTGGGGAAAGTTCCAAGAAGAAGCTTTTGAGGAATTAAAGAAGAGACTCACGCAAGCTCCAATCCTTGCTTTACCCAATGATGACGAGGATTTGGTTGTTTGTACTGATGCTTCGTATCGTGGGTTAGGTTGCGTGTTGATGCAACGAGGAAAAGTGATAGCTTACGCGTCTAGACAGTTGAAAGTTCACGAGAGTACTTATCCGACTCATGACTTAGAGCTAGCAGCTGTAGTGCATGCTCTTAAGATTTGGAGACACTACTTATATGGTACTAAGTGTACTATCTATACAGACCATAAAAGCTTGCAATATTTCTTTGAACATAAAGACCTGAATATGAGACAGAGGAGGTGGTTAGAGCTGATAAAGGACAACGACTGTGACATAAATTACTATCCTGGTAAAGCTATCGTAGTTTCTGACGCGCTAAGTTGTAAGAACGAGGAGGTCATTGCAACATTATAGTCATACCAACTGATCATGAACTCAAGTCTATTTGAAGAAATCATCAAAGTGCAGTCAGAGGTGTTAGTGGACGAGAAGTTAGTAAGAAAGAAAGGATTTACGGCCAACAAGATGAGTTGGTGGAAAACACTAATGGAGTTAAGACTAGATTTGACCGCATGTGGATTCCACGCCATGGGGATCTCCGAGGTCGAATCTTGGACGAAGCTCATAAATCAAGGTATTCAATCCATCCAACATCCAACAAAATGTACCAAGATTTGACAAGGGACTACTAGTGGCCAGGAATGAAAAACGATGTAGTGGATTATGTTAGTAAGTGCTTAATTTGTTTACAAGTCAAAGCCGAACATCAGAAGCCTTATGGAAAAATGCAACCGCTTGAAATACTTGAATGGAAATGGGAACACATCACCATGGATTTCATAACTAAGCTACCTCGTACAGCTAAGCATCATGATACCATCTGGGTGATTGTGGAATTTTTAACAAAGAGTGCTCACTTTCTGCCTATACGAGAGGCCATCTCGTCCGAAACGTTAGCAAGCTTGTTCATAAAAGAGGTTGTGACTAAGCATGGAGTACCGTTATCGATCGTGTCTGATAGGGATACTCGGTTTACTTTGAGGTTTTGGAAGAAGTTCCACGAAGCCATGGGAACGAGATTGAACATCAGTACCGCGTATCATCCTCAAACCGTTGGACAGTCTGAAAGGACGATCCAAACCTTTGAGGATAGGCTACGTGCTTGTGTTTTAGACTTTGGTGGAAGTTGGGATGATCACCTGCATCTAGCAGAGTTCTCATATAACAACAGTTACCATTCAAGTATTGGTATGCCACCATTCGAAATGCTTTAAGGTAGACGATGTAGAACCCCGGTGTGTTGGGGGAATAATGGTCAGAAGGAAATGGGAAGCCTAGAAGTGGTGCAAGAAACGTCTTCAAAGTTCGATCAGATTAAGACTAGGATGAAAGCTGCTCAAGACAGACAGAAGTCGCATGCTGATAAGTGGCGACGACCGATTGAGTTTGACGTTAGTGACAATGTGACGCTCAAGGTCTCGCCTTGGAAAAGGATCATCCGTTTTAGGAAAAGAGGAAAGTTGAGTCCAAGGTACACTGGACCGTTTAAGATTTTAGATCGTGTGGGTGAAGTAGCTTATAAGCTGGATTTACCTGGCGAGTTAGAAGGAATTCATTCAACCTTCCATGTTTCTCATCTAAGGAAGCGTCTAGCTAATGACACGTCTCACGTGCCATTGATGGACTTTGAGGTTGATGAACAGCTAAACTACATTGAGCAACCGATATAGATTTTTGATCGCAAAGAGAAGCAACTTCGTCACAAGGTTATACCGTTGGTGAAAGTGATATGGAAGCATCAAAAAGGATCAGATGCCACTTAGGAAGCTGAGGATGAGATGCACAAGTTTTACCCTTATATGGTTAAGTAATAGTTAGATTTCGGGGACGAAACCTCTTTAAGGAGGGAAGACTTGTAACATCCTAAAATTTTCATATTTAATAAAAGAAAAGTCACGTTTAGTTATTGGGTGTAAATTATTAATTAGTATTTAAAAAAGAAAAGAACATGGACTTGGATTAATTAAGGTGGATTAAAGGGTAATGGGCCTTAGGTCCAGTCACACCCCCATCTTAGTCCTAGGTGTGTGATCCAATAGTTGGTACCACAAGTGTAAATAAATCAGTGTTGCATTAATTTTCGGAAGACGTTATAAACTTTAAGGATCGAAAATATAACATGTATATATATAAGACGGGATTATAAAATACCCGTTAAGTTAACAAAATATTAGTTGTTTATATTTACAAACCACTGTTTTAACATGTTAAGAGTTTTACAAAACAAAATCCGAGCCATCGGATATCATAGTACTTCGTCATTCCAAGCCCTAACATTGTTGACCTGCAAAATGTAAGAAAATACGTCGGCAACGAATGCTGGTGAACACGCTGACGCAAAATAACTTATTTTACTTTATTACCCCTCGTGACTACGCCTGCCTCGGCCCAACGTGGCTTAGGAATAACAAAGTCAAATAACATATTATAAAATAGAGTCTCTACACTAGGTCACCTCAGCAAACACCGCAGCGTTCGACTTTGTTAAGTACCCGTAAATATACACATAAGGTCGTACTCCCTGCAGGAGAGCATCCTACGACCAAGGGTGGTGCGATCATGCCCATACATCGCATAGTACCACCTATGTAAGGATCCAGACATACGTATACCACAGCCTGAGGGCTAGGTTCATACTCGTATTTATAAGTTTGGGGGCGTATTCACCTTATCTCTTTAGGATCAGCTGCATTCACCGTCCTAGGGTCTTTCCCTTCTTTATCTCACACCTAAAGTACGAGTATAAATATTTGTTAGTCGGATACACGATCCGGCTTAAGACCTTTAGTCTTATTTCAATCCTCGATGAACCTTTATTTCATTTTCTTTTACTTAAAAACCTTTAGTTTATATTAAAAACCCGACGTTTCTTCTTCTCTAAGAAACGTAATCTTTTCTTTTATTATTTAAGAATACTCTTTATTCATTAAATAATATTTTCATAACAAAGAATATGTACATATATACTTACACACATATATATGTAATCATAATATTCACTATTCATTCCCTTATTCATTTCTTTGTTATGTTTTCTTTCTTTTATCGAGGTATCGAGTATAATCTCGACTTAAGGCTTAAGCCTTGAATATAATATTAAATTATATTGAATTCGATATTACGCCTAACCTTAGTGACGTATAGAAACCCTAGGGACTTGAGTAGCACTTCGACGCCACTTTACTTTTCTCGACACACAAATCGAGGTACGCCAAATCTTCAACACTCGTTGGCACGAACTTCGAAAACAATCACCATCTTGGTTGTATGTGGGTGGAGGGTGGTATGAACTTCGAGGAAACGTTGTACACAAACCAGAGGTTCGAGGCACGATTATCGAGGAAATCGTTTATACGTACTTGGAATTTTAGTGAGATGTTTTAGAGAGAGATAACTGAGTTGTGAGGTGTGCAGATTTGAGATGCCCATGGTCGCTATTTATAGGCAAAATATTGGTTCCCATCGCGGTACGCGATGGGCCACTGGACAGACCTATCGCGTACCGCGATGTAGGTCTGTCGAGTCACTGCATAAGCCTGCCACGTGGTGATACGTGGCAGGCGCCGCAACACGTGGCGACAGTGTTGCCACATGGTGACATGTGGCGGCAGACACTGCCACCGTGTGCCTCGTGGCACACGTGTTACAACTTGTCAGACTCCCCATCGCGGTACACGATGGGATTCTCTTCTGACTCATCGCGTAGCGCGATGAGTCAGGAAAACCATATTTTCATTTTTAACCCTCAAGTTTAGATTTTTGGCAATTTTAGTCCCTAGACTTTGGAAAGTTGATACTTTGAACTCGAAATTTTCACGTTGTTACATCCTCCCCACCTTGAAACAAATCTCGTCCTCGAGATTGCTTTATAAGAATAGTTGGGGGGTATTTCTTTCTCATTTCGGATTCGAGTTCCCATGTATATTCGGGCCCTATAAGCGAGTCCCATTTTACTTTCACAATTTTCAAAGTCCTTTTTAATTTCTTTGTTTTCGAATCTTCAATTTGTTTTGGTCTTTCAACGAATTTTAAATTCTCATTTATTTCTACGTCTTTTAATGGCATAGCCAATGATTCGTCGGTCAAACACTTACGTAGATTCGAAACATGGAATACATCATGTATCCCTTGCATTTCTTTGGGAAGTCGCAAACGGTATGCAACATTGCCGATTCGTTCGAGTATCTCAAAAGGTCCAACGAATCAAGGACTCAATTTTCCTTTCTTACCGAAGCGAACTACGCCTTTCCAAGGCGAAACTTTCAATAATACCTTGTCACCAATTTGAAATTCTAACGGCTTACGACGCACATCAGCGTAACTCTTTTGGCGATCATGTGCCGTCTTAAGTCGTTCTCAGATTTGTAGAATCTTGTCGGTGGTTTCTTGGACAATTTCGGGTCCAGACAATTGATTGTCTCTGGTTTCAGACCAACACACGGGCGTCCTACACTTTCGATCATAAAACGCCTCGAATGGTGCGGTTTGAATACTTGCGTGATAACTATTATTATACGAGAATTCCATTAGGGGTAAGTGGTCGTCCAAAATTCCGCCAAGATCGATCACACAAGCGCGGAGCATATCTTCCAACGTTTGAATAGTTCTTTCGCTTTGCCCATCAGTTTGTGGATGATAAGCAGTGCTAAGGTTCAATTTTGTACCGAGAGCTTGTTGGAAGCTTTTCCAGAAATGAGACGTAAAATGACTGTCTCGATCAGATATTATAGATAGCGGTACTCCATGCAAAGCGAAAATGGTGTTTACATAAATACGTGCTAATCTATCCATAGAGTACGACTCATTGATGGGTATAAAGTGTGCAGACTTCGTTAAACGATCCACAATTACCCAAATAGCATTGTGTTGTCGAGTCGTTTTCGGGAGTTTAGTAATGAAGTCCATAGTTATTAACTCCTACTTCCAAACAGGAAGATCAGGTTGTTGAAGCAATCCCAAAGGCTTTTTGTGTTCAGCCTTGACTTTCAAACAAGTTAAACATTTCGCAACATGCGAAGCGACATCTCTTTTCATCCCATTCCACCAATAGTTTTCTTTGAGATGGTGGTACATTTTGTTGCTCCTGGGATGCATCATGTATTTCGACTTGTGAGCTTCGTTCAATATTTTCTCACGTAACCTTCCAACGATTGGTACCTAAATCCTATTACCGAGTCTAAGGATACTATAGTCACCCTTGTCTAATGAGTCAATGGTGCCATTACGTTTTTTGTCGGAGATTTGGTTTTCGTTATTCGCTTGCGTTTGCGCGGATTGGATTTGTTTGAAAATATCAATTTGAAGTTCTAGGCGCAACGCTCGGTCTCTTTTGGGTTTCTCGTGCTCTTTACGACTTAAGGCATCAGCCACGACGTTGGCTTTGCCTTCATGGTAAACAATCTCGCAATCATAGTCGTTGAGCGTTTCCATCCATCGTCGTTGGCGCATGTTGAGCTCTTTTTAAATGAAAATATGTTTCAAGCTCTTATGATCAGTGTACACGGTAAATCTTACTCCATAGAGATAGTGTCTCCATATCTTAAGTGCAAATATTATGGCGCCTAACTCTAGATCTTGAGTCGTGTAGTTCTTTTCGTGTACCTTGAGTTGACGAGAGGCCTAGGCGATTACTTTCTTGCGTTGCATTAATACACATCCCAAACCAGAATGAGACGCGTCACTAAAGACTACAAAATCTTCAGTACATTCCGGCAAAGCCAAGATAGGTGCTTGGGTGAGCTTTTGTTTAAGTATATCGAATGCCTCTTGTTTCTTCGTTCCCCATTCATACTTGATGTTCTTACGAGTTAAAGAAGTTAAGGGAACGGCGATACGAGAAAAGTTTTCGATGAACCTACGATAATAGCCGGCCAAACCTAAGAAACTTCGGATCTCGGTTGGCAACTTAGGGACCTCCCACTTAGAGATAGCTTCAATCTTAGCGGGGTCCACTTGAATACCGTTAACGTTAATGACGTGACCAAGAAATTGCACCTCGTGCAACCTTAGAGATAGCTTTAATTTTGAGAACTTAGTGTACAATTTCTCGGTTCTAAGAATTTCAAGCAACGTTCGAAGATGGACTTCGTAATCAGCCTTTGACTTAGAATAAATGAGTATGTCGTCGATGAATACGATAACAAATTTATATAAGTATGGCTTGCAAATACAGTTCATCATATCCATGAATGCGGCAGGAGCATTAGTAAGTCCAGACAGCATAACCGTGAACTCATAATGTCCATACCTTGTTCGAAAAGCAGTCTTCGGAATATCCTCGGATTGAACTTTGAGTTGCTGATAGCCGGAACGAAGATCGATTTTAGAAAAGAAGCTAGCACCTTGATGTTGGTCGAAAGATCATCGATACGAGGGAGTGGATAACGATTTTTTATTATGACTTTGTTTAACGCACGATAATCAATACACATTCGCATGGAACAATTCTTTTTCTTGACATATAGAATTGGCGCTCCCCAAGGTGATGAACTCGGTCGAATGAAACCTTTCTCAAGAAGCTCATCGAGCTGTTTCTTCAACTCCTTCATTTTGGTCAGCGCTAAGCGATACAGAGCTTTAGCGATCGGAGCAGTACCGGGAATAAGATCGATCCTAAACTCTACTTCACGATCGGGAGGGATTCCGGGAAGTTCATCAGGAAAGATGTCAGAAAAGTCAGAAACAATAGGAACGTCTTTGATTTCTTTTGGCTTTGATTCTTCAGTGACGTAGGCCATGAATGCGAGGCATCCTTGATTCAAACACTTGTTAGCCCTAATCATAGAAATTATGTTAACTTGGCCAGCGTCTTTATCCCCTTCAATTCGAATCGTTCGTTTATCGGGGGCTTGAAGTTTAACAGTTTTGCTATTGCAGATGATACAAGCATGGTTATCGGATAACCAATCCATACCAAGTACAATATCAAAACCAGCCAGACTCATGGGAAACAAACAAATAGGCAGAATATAACCAGCTAAGAGAATTTTTCCGTTTTCAAGGGCTTCGGAGATCTTAACGATTTCGCCACTAGCAGTCTCGACACTTAGAGTTTTATCTAATTTTGTTAATGGTTCGTTTAATAGACTACATAAACTATAATATATAAAACTTAAATTGGCACCTGAATCAGATAAAACTCTAGCATAGGTGTCGTTGACTAGAAACGTATCGGTTATAGTTTTCGGCATGTCCGCGGCTTCTTTGAGTCGAGTACGAAGACTCGAGCATTTCCTTTCTTGTTTTGGCCACTTCCACCCGCACCACCAACAGCAGGCTTGTTCTTTGGGCACTCAAAACTTAGATGGCCCATTTCCTTGCAATTGAAGCAAGTCATCTTCTTCTTCCAATAGTTAGCAGCATCATGTCCTGTACGATTACAGGACTCACAGACTTTAGGAGGCTGGGCGAAATTACATCGGCCCTTATGGTACCTCCTACATGTCTTTCATCGCGTTGAGTTGTTTCGGTTTACGCCTTTGCCTCTAAAGTTGGAACCTCCTCTAGTCTTTCCTTGAGCAGTCGTCGGTACAACCTTCTTGTCCTCCTCTCTATTACGGACCATGCTGCCCATCAAATAACCGGCCAACTCCATAGTAGAGTCAGCGGTTTGAGGTAGGTGAGACCTCACCATGTCGCGGATTTCCCGCGGTAATCCCCAAATATAGCGTGTAACTTTGCTGGACTCAGGGTTAACAAGTTGGGGAACAAGACGACAGTACTCAAGAAATTTAGTATTGTACTCTCGGAGGTTTGTCCCTACGACCTTATGATTGAGAAATTTCGTTTGAATTTGGTCAGTTTCGTGCATGGGACAAAACTTTGCCATCAACAAGGCTTTGAATTCACTTCAACTCAAATTATACATTACCTCTCTCCCCTTGATCATCAACAGAGCATTCCACCTTTGAACATGAGGGCAGAATATTGGATCTTTTCCTTCTCAGAACACTTACTCGTTATCACAATTGTCTCCATTTCCTCAAGCCATCTCATGGTTGAAATGGCTCCTTTATAATCATGGAACTCTTTCGGTCCATAGTACTTGAAGTCCTTAAACGAACAACCACTGATCTTGAGTTTCTTGAACTCACGTCTAACTCCACCATCGGCGTTAGACTCATGAACACTCTCCTCATCATGAGAGGGTTTCGGACGGGATTTCACATATTTCGAAGGATGAACAGAAGGGTTAACAGTTCGGGAATGTTTGGATTGTCTAGATTGAGATCTAAACTCGGATTCCTCTCTCACGGCTTGCTTAATCATCTTTTGGATTTTATTCATATATTTTTCGGGAATTTCTTCATCCCTTTCATTTTCATTCTTGGGGCCTTTCCCATTTTCTTTTAACTCTCTCTCTTTACGAGCATTCTCATTGTTGCTTTGTTCAGACATTTTCTTTCTTTTCTTTTTCAATTTAGTCTGAAATTTTAACAATATTTCTTTATTAAACACACTTTTTATTTATTACACATTATATATATATCACAAGGATATATATTTTATATTACACAACATATATATATATATATATATATATATATATATATATATATATATCGTTCCAACGATATATATATAGATATCCTATCATTACATGAGAACGTTTCAACGTTCTTTATTTATATACATAACATACAAGACTATTTTACACACATAATCTTCTCATCGTATTCCACCATCTTCAGTTCTTCAAGAACTTCTTCACAACCTTCGTTAGTTTGTTGCACTTACGAAGGAGTGTTTCTCCAACCTTCTTCTTTTTCTTTTCTTCCTCATCTACCTTCTTTCTCCAGTCATCGGTTTCGTGCAACGCGCGGTCCATGTGTTCTTCATATGACTGTGGAATTACGTTGGGGTATCCATATTGTGGAGGTGGTTCGCGGTAACCCAGTGTCACCATCTCGTAGTGATTCCTCGGTTCTGGATACGGAACATAATCCATATCGGATGAAAGGTAGAGGTAGGTCTTGGCAGCTTGATTCTGTTCTCGGATCTCATCGGCTTTCTCTTGGATTGATGGATTCTCTCCTTGAAATGGTGGGAAACTTGACGAAGTCCGAATCCTGAGTTTCTCAAGGTATTGGACATATGGATCCACAGAACCATAGCTTGCGTTTTGGGAAGTGAGTGATCCTTCCATTGGACTTGATATCTCATTAGGGTTATTAGGATACTCTTCTTCCGGTTCATCCTCAGTTTCTTCCTCAGGGTCCTCTTCTGCTTCAGGATCCTCCTCTTCTGGTTCTTTTTCTTCTGTTTCATCTTCTTTCATGGGTTGTGTAGTCTCAATGTTTATTGAGGGCATCTGGAAAGTCTCAAAAGGCATCATAATCCTCATCTTGGGTCTTCGGGATGGTCCTTCTATATTGTTGAGTTGCGAGCTGACTTCATTAAAAGTTGAGCTTCCAGTATACCATTGACATGGATCGGAATGACATTTCATCTAGTCGAAAGATGGGGATCTTGGTTCTTCCTTGATGGGTATGTTGTAAAGAAAGGCATATGACGGATGTGGATTTGGCGGTACATATCCGGTCGGGAAATATTGCGGTATCTCCGAGGGTTGGTAAGTTGGAATCTCTGATAGGTGGTACGTCGGTACTTCGGAAGGTTGATACATCGGGATTGTTGGTGGATGATAGCTTGAGTGTCTTGGTGGTTCAACACTTGGTTTTAGTGGACTATCGGGAACATCTATTGGGTAGTGTCGACTTCCGGGATAGTATAAAGGTTTGGACAAGTCTCGTTCCGGATTCCTTGGCCTTGTGCACATAACTCTCCATATGAGCTTTGAATGACATCTAATATTATGGGTAGTTTAGAATGTAGAGAGGGAAAGAAAGGTTACCAGCCTATTTTATCCCTGAAACACATAAACAATTAATTCCTATACTTGGATCGAAGCTAGGGTATTGTTTTATGATACCCAATTCGCTAAGATCGATGGCTCTGATACCAACCTGTCACACCCCCATCTTAGTCCTAGGAGTGTGATCCAATAGTTGGTACCACAAGTGTAAATAAATCAGGATTGCATTAATTTGCAGAAGACGTTATAAACTTTAAGGATCGAAAATGTAACATATATATATATAAGACGGGATTATAAAATACCCGTTAAGTTAACAAAAGATTAGTTATTTGTATTTACAAACCACCATTTTAACATGTTAAGAGTTTACAAAACAAAATCCGAGCCATTGGATATCATAGTACTTCGTCATTCCAAGCCCTAACATTGTTCACCTGCAAAATGTAAGAAAATACGTCAGCAACGAATGCTGGTGAACACGCTGACGCAAAATAACTTCTTTTACTTTATTACCCCTAGAGACTATGCTTGCCTCGGCCCAACGTGACTTAGGAATAACAAAGTCAAATAACACATTATAAACTAGAGTCTCTACACTAGGTCACCTCAGCAAACACCGCAGCGTTCGACTTAGTTAAGTACCCGTAAATATACACATAAGGTCGTACTCCTTGCAGGAGAGCATCCTACGACCAAGGGTGGTGCGATCATGCCCATACATCGCATAGTACCACCTATGTAAGGATCCAGAGATACGTATACCACAGCCTGAGGGCTAGGTTCATACTCATATTTATAACGGTTTTAGGAACACATAGTTCCTTGTAAACAATTTCATATAACAAATTGACTCATTTGAAAACAAGTTTATATGTTTGGGGTCGTATTCACCTTATCTCTTTAGGATCAGCTTCATTCACCGTCCAAGGGTCTTTCCCTTCTTTATCTCGTACCTATAGTACGAGTATAAATATTTGTTAGTCGGATACACGATCCGGCTTAAGACCTTTAGTCTTATCTCAATCCTCGATGAACCTTTAGTTCATTTTCTTTTACTTAAAAACCTTTAGTTTAAAAGTAAATTATAAACCTTTAGTTTATATTAAAAACCCGACGTTTCTTCTTCTCTAAGAAATGTAATGTTTTCTTTTATTATTTAAGAATACTCTATATTCATTACATAATATTTTCATAACAAAGAATACGTACATATATACTTAAACACATATATATGTAATCATAATATTCACTATTCATTCTCTTATTCATTTCTTTGTTATGTTTTCTTTCTTTTATCGAGGTATCGAGCATAACCTCGACTTAAGGCTTAAGCCTTGAATATAATATTAAATTATATTGATTTCTATATTACGCCTAACCTTAGTGGCGTATAGAAAACCTAGGGACATGAGTAGCACTTCGACGCCGCTTTACTTTTCTCGACACGCAAATCGAGGTACGCCAAATCTTCAACCCTCGTTGGCACGAACTTCGAGAACAATCACCATCTTGGTTGTATGTGGGTGGAGGGTGGTTATCGAGGAAATCGTTTATACGTACTTGGAATTTTAGGGAGATGTTTTAGAGAGAGAGAGAACTGAGTTGTGAGGTGTGCAGAAATGAGATGCCCATGGTCGCTATTTATAGGCAAAATATTGGTGCCCAAGAATCCCCGGAAACATCACCAAAAACTTGATGTGCTAAAAGTAGTCTAATAAATATTATCTAAATTACGCTAATGTAGACACTAAGTAATACTTTAGACTCTCTAAAACTCGACTAAACTACTAACCGGCAAGTGAAACGATCGACTCTAGTAAAGCTAAGTAAGTCCGGATATTGAACCCACGAGACTCTTTAAATTATGTAAATTAACTAATTAAACTCGACTAACTGACACGACTATTTAATTATTATTACTAAAGGGTGGTTTTACTTAAAAACTAAAATTAAACTAATTAAGAAAAATAAATAAAATAAACCAGAGACAATTTTAATTGATTTAAATAAGATGATGATGAAAACCACCTAGGCTAGAATCCCAAAAGTGTCAGTTATTAAATAGTTGGAAAATAATAGTTATGGAACTGAGATCGTAAAATAGACACTTAAAAGAAAACCCGAACAGGACCCTTGACCCATCAAGAAGACAACTATGAGTTTCTAACAAGTTTTAAGACACACCAGTTATATGTGTTAAATTTCCTTATGGTTATCTAATTAATTTATGAAAGAGTACCTTTATAGTAAAAATCCTACCTTACAACGCGGAAATCAAAGGTAATTTAATAAACTCAATTTACTCGCTAGACAAGGCTAATTAATCAAACCTAGACGAACTCCTTATGAAGAACTAAATCTAGAAATCTTAATAAACAAAGATCTAACAATAACTCATCACCTTATAGCTTTCTAGGTTAGCAGCACACTTTTATTCGTTTGACTAATAATATTATTCCTATGGTTTTATTGCAAATCAACCACAAACTAGTTAAGAACACACATTAATTGACCTAACAAAATCCTATTATATGATAGACAATCACCAAGGATAATGTGGAATAATAAAACTAGAGCAACCAAAACCAAGTACACATATGTATCAATCAAATAAAATTAAATAGTTTACTGAATCATAAAACCATAACGAAAAGCAAATTCCAAATAAAATAAAACTTCAAACAATGGTTCATCACAAGTCAAGGCAGTCTAATAAAGTTTAGCCTAACATCTTAAAATAAAGGAAACTAAAATAATAAAGTTCTACAACGAAGCTCATAATTATAATAATAAATTCAAACCGAATAGTGATGATGCTTGGTTGAGTAGGTGTTGAACCCAAATGATCTCGGCTCGAACTAAAAGCTTTCTTCTCTTATTCTTTTCTTCTTTCTTTGCGACAGTTCAAATATATCGAACAAGGGCAGTTGGTTTTTTTTTGTTAATCAACCATCCATTATATTCCCCCATAATATGTTGCAATCTGGATCTTTTTATATTGTGAGAATTAAATCCCAACGTCCTAAGCTCACAGCCCAACATCATATTTGTTTCAGCCCATGAATAATATGCATAGGGGCCCGACTCACGTTAATTGCAAAACCAACATATTTGACTTCATTTCTTGATTTAACTATTCATCAACTTTCAACAAATTATTGTTGCAAAAATCCAGTGAACTATTTATCAATTTCAATAAAAATCTATAATTAGAGTTCACATAACCCACAATGTTAAAACATGAATTCATATTTTCACAACCAAATTTTGTGACTTGGTCATTAATACTAAATGAAAGACATATTTTACCATGTTATAATTATAACCTTAATAAGAATAATATCAATTTAGTTATTCATTCGTTGGTCTCAGGTTTGGTTAAAATACTCAAATTTAGCTTATTATCTCTTAGGACCAAAAACTCATATATGAACCAATTTAGAATAATATTCAATGAAAGTCTAACTCAAAAGTACTCAAAGTGTAGGAAATACTTATATAATAATATATATATTTTTAGAACACATCAGGGGGCAGTGGCAAAGCTTGTATAAAGATGTCGAGGGGGCCGGACAAAAATACGTATTAAAAGAACAGTAAACGGAGGGGGCCGGGATCAAATTTCTGGTTGAAAACGAGTAAATTTACACTACGTATTAAAAATGTCGGGCAAAAAGGAGTAAATTTGTAAGGCCCCGTTACCGGTGCCCTACTTTGGACGTTGGATTTACTCATAAACATAATTCTAAATATCAAAGTTAATTAAAACCTTACGCGGAATATAAAACTTCAACCATAAAACATTACATAACATTCAAATCTTGTCTTATCAAACATTCATAGTCATTTAAAAACAAAACATAGTCTTTAAAACATCATAACATTTCCTTGAGACGCCAGTGTCTTCAATTCGATACCATGTCTCCTCATCAAGCGAACTGCCTCAATCTACTCACCTGCGTGCATACTAAAGGTCAGCTACGCTGAGTGAGTTTTAGTTAATCACACATAATATAGTACATACACTTACATACAATTATGCATCCAAAGATACATAATAATTACCTTACTAATTTACTTTCATTACATAATTTCATACATACGTTCGTACTTTATTACTTTCATACTATATAAATTATTGTCCTTTTCTATCTCGGATATTATTAGGGTCCGATCCCTTCCTTTTCTATCTCAGATATTATTAGGGTCTGATCCCTCTTTCCTTAGTCTATCTCTGATATTATTAGGGTCTGATCTCTTTCTTGTCTATCTCAGTTATTATTAGGGTTTGATCCCTTTTTTCTTCTCTATCTCAGATATTATTAGGGTCTGATCCCTCTTTCTTCATCTTCATGCATACTGTCTTTACATACCCATAATATACATACTTTCTTTAATCATTCATACATATTCATATATTGTACATATATCTATCATACACATTCATCTATCATATAACTACCTCCCTTGATAGCACATGCAATATCCGAAGATCGTTCACGTACCGACAAGCTTTCATTCACATTTATGATATACATACATAACATATAAACCATACAAGGCATACACTTACCAGTTAAGGTAAGTGTACTAATTATCACATCGAGTATGCACACAACCCCGAAAACATAACAAGGAAATGGGGCTATAAACTCACCTGAACACAGTTACGTTCACCGTTAATTGTTATTCCTTTCTTGAGTTGTGTACGGCTAACTGTATAACAATTACACGTATCAATCATCTATCGCTATCTATATTGTGTTTCTAGTTCAATTATAAACCACACGAACGGGGTTCCAGGGGCAGCGCCCCTGGCAGCTGGGTTCTAGGGGCGGCAGCCCCTAGCGGGGTCCAAGGGGCAGAGCCCCTGGCTGAGGTTAAGCTGTCTTAACACATTTTCCATTAGGATTTTATTTCATTTTCTAATTCGTTAACTCATTCTTCATAGCGAATTAAGTCCGATTCACTATCTTATTCGTTATCTTATACTTATGAGTGGACATAAATGTAAGCGAACATACATGTTAAGAGAACTTAACTTAAGCGGACTTAACTTTAAGTGAACTTAACATTCAGCGAACTTAGCATTAAATGAACTTATCATCAGGCGAACTTGCATGAGGCGAACTTATATGTACGCGAACTTAACATCCGGCGAGCTTAGTTTTTGACGAACTTAGGGTCCGGCGAAGTTAAGCTTTTAGCGAACATATCCATATGCGAACTTTATACGGCGAAGTTGGTCAGTAGGCGAACTTGCTTGCAGGCGAAGTTGTTCAGCAGCAGTTTCGGGTTTGGTTCTAACCCCATAAACATCTCAGTTTTAAGGTGAAATACTTTGATATGATGTTAATAATTCCCGCAAACGTTCCCGTGGCCATTTTTAGATAAAACACGACCCGAAAGCGCATAAAGTTTGGACATTTAAGATTAAATCGTTCAATACTAGGTCTAGGGTTTATTTTAAACGAGACATAGCAGCCGTAAGTTCGCTAAGTTCGTTTCTAACATCAAGTTTGCTACTTTAATACTCGTTTATACCTGATCTACACTAGGTTCAAGTTTCAAGGCTAACCGTTCATAAAAACATAAACTTTAAAGATAAAAGACATACCTTTGCGTGTTCGTTTGGTCTTGGTTAGCATGTTTATGAACTCTAAATCTTGTATATATCTCGTGTAATAAAGATCTAATACAAACTAACGTCCGTTTGGTCTCAAATCCCTCTCGTCTCTCTCGGCCGTATATATGGTGTAGGTGTATGTGTGTTTTTGAGTGTGTAGAGAATAAGATGGAAAGAAATGAGGATTAAAGGTTTTAGAGTGGTTTAAGGGGGTATTTATATCCCTTAAAGCCCATGCACCTAAGGCCCCTTACCCTTTAATCCATCTTAATAAATCCAAGTCCATGATTCTTCTTTATTTAACACTAATTAATTATTTAACACACGACAATTTAACGCAGCTCTCTTTATTTAATATTAGAATATTTAGGATGTTAAAAATTTACACCACTGCGCAAAAAAAAATGGAGGAGGTTGGGGCCACCCCGGCCCGCAACTATTCTTTGCCCCTGACAGGGGGTGTACTTTTGCTTCAGGCTGAGGAAGCTCACAATTACACTAAGAAAACAGATATTTAGTTACTCAATCAAATGACGTATTTGATCAAGATAAAAAATACATAAATACTTACACAATGTAGGATCCACGTATCACAAATCATACGATAGAAAGTATGAGCACCAAATAGGTAACATGACTCCTTGGGAATGACTCTTGTTGTACTACTAGCATAAACAACGTTAGGATCCATTATAGTCGATGATGAATTACCAAGTAATACCAACTAGTCTCACTATTTATATACTACTTTAAAATACCGTGTACAAATTAGGGTTTAAAATATAACTCCTAATCCGCCATTGGCAATGGCGGATTAGGAGAAAACATTTTTTTTAAACCATAATCCTCTATTATGAATAGCGGATTAGGAACAATTTTTTTTTTTGAAAAACCTAATCCGCCACTCTCAATGGCAGATTAGGGAAACAATTATGTTTTTTTTTCTAGTTCAATAGAAAACCTAATCCTCCATTGCATGTTTTGAATGGTGGAAAGTTGTTAAAATGATTAACTAGTATAAATTTTATAAAAGTTTTGAATGGTGGAAAGTTACTAAAATAAGTTAATGGGGGAAATATATAACAATCAGAATGCATAACTCGTTGGTAAAATATATACCTTTTCATTTCTACATGATGATGATAACATATATTATATTATGGTTACAAAAAAAACGAGCTGGGAGGGGTTTGAACCCGCGACCTCCCATTCCGTACCATTTGATCTTAACCAGCCGAGCTACTAGCGACGTGCATTAGAACACGGGTTCGATAATTCAAATACTTCAAAATACAAAAAGGGGAAAAAATTAACTCCTAATCCGCTCCTGCTACAGAGGCTTAGGAAGTAAAAATATTTTTTTTTGAAAACCTAATCTACCATTGGCAATGGCGGATTAGTAAAAAAATATTTTTTTTCTGGTTCGTCTTCTTCCTCCTAAAACCCTAATGGCAGCTTTAAAATTATGCATGTGTACAGTAATGGCAGCTTTAAATTGGCAATGGCAGCTTTAAAGCTTTGAATTATGCGCGTGATACAAGTCAGCTTTAAATGCTTCACGGGTCTTGAAGACACGCATGCTGAAACATGCATGTGATGTGTAGGGTCTTGATGGCAGGAGCTCCTGTGCACAATAATGTTGGCCTGCATGTGTAGGTAAAAATCAATAATGTTAGTTGGGTAAATGATAATAACTAGGTTAAAAACAAACTTTAGTTTGGTGGGTAACTCCATTAGTAACCTCGTTAGTTTTGGTTTGTTTGGTTAACTGGAAGATAACAGAACAAAACAGGGTTGAATACGTGTTGCTCCTAATCCGCTATTGGCAGTGAAGGATTAGCATACAATGATTGATCCGCCATTGCCAATGGCGGATCCAACTTGTGTTTCTTCCTAATCCGCCATTGCCAATGACGGATACACTAGTTTCCTTTTTTTTCTTTTTTGACTTTCCTTGTTATTCTTTTTTTTTTTAAATAAACACCACTTTGAAAAAAACATTCTTAATACATGCATCCATATCAATCACTAGATTCAAGTTCCAAATTTAAAATCTGTCATCATCTCATATGCTCCGTTCCTACCAACAAGCTAGGGTTTAACTCCGTTGGTTTCTACTCCTGTCATCACCTCCCCACCATTACCGGTAACAAAATCCATGCTAATTTTGTTTATGAAATATTTAATTAGCTTGTTTATATGATTTATTGAAGAATCGAATGAGGAAATTGCAACATATATTTGTAGGTTCAATTGAATAGTCGAAGCTCGAATTCAAACGATTCAATCTCTACTGTTTAATCGTTAATATTATAATCCTCCACTAATAGACTTCCAGTCTAATTCTGACAATTACTCACATCATTCTCTTCTAATAAAACTCAAATTAATAATATCGAATTGACAAGGTATGCTTTATGTGTCGTTATTTCAATTAGCTTAAACTGAACATCAATTAGCAGTTTGAACCATAAACCCTAGCTTCTAGGCCTAGCCATTCGAACCCACCCCAGGCACAGAAATTGACCAAGGTGGGAAAACATAAGAGCAAAAATCAAGTTGGGAAACAAATATCATACTTTTTTTGTGCTTGGAATCATGTCGAAATCTAGTGGTGGTGGTGTGCCTAGTCGCCAGAAAGAGAAGGAGACAGCTACTAGCCATAATCTAACTTCTAATGAACTTCACTAGACAAACCCTAATTAGAACCTTGAAATCTGCATCACGATTGCCGTTTCTGGTTAGGTCTTCATATCCTTTTTCACCTGAATTGTTTATTTCATCTGGATCGTGTAATCCTCGTAATGGAATTTGTGAATCGGTGGAATATGGAGTTGTTTAAATAAGGTTTGATGAATTGATTCGTGATTAATTGAGGCGTTTTCGGTTTATTGATTTTGCTTTTATCAATTATATTGATCTTTATTACAACGCCTCTTATCTGATTCTAATTGAATTCGCGAATGATCCTTAACGAAATAACATGAACAACAAAACCATATTAGTTTATTTGTTCGAGTTCGATCTTCGGTTCGTTTATACTTTAAACGAACGAACCCGAACATGCTTTCTTTATGTTCGTTCGGCTATCAACTCCTTTAACTTTAATGAATTTGGGCCTAAATATGTGTGCAACTAAAGGCATATTTTGGATCAATTCTTTTTTTAATCTGTTGTGCAGATATTTAAATTCATCTATGTCGCTTCGTTGTGAATTAGGTCGTTTGAAGTCTGTTCTGCGTATTTCGGTTTTGGTACACATAATTAGGACTACACGTTAGTCTATTTGCATTATGTTTTGTTATTTTCGGTTGTACCAATTTTTTATAATTAATTTACTATTAGTTTTACGTTAGTAGTAGTATTCATGTGTAGGATTGAAAACAATTCCTTTTGACATGAAAGTGATAAAGAATTTTTAGATGAGTTTGAGTAATCAGTCATCACAGTTTAAAGATTTACTTAAGTATTTACATTTAACATGTGAAGTAGTTCTTTAGGAAAATAGTTAAGTTCTTTTTGCTTATAATTCGTCTCCTTTAAAAAATAATTTTGTTCAAATCTACATGGTTTAAATAAATTTATAAATCCCAAACATAGATGATGTTATTCAGGTGCAAGGTCATTATCTGGCTGCAAACTCAACGACGTCTAAAGGTTTTTGTTATTATTATTATTATTATTTTTTTTTTGCTTTCACTTGAACTTTGAGTTAAAAATATTAGTATTTTTTGTTGTTGATTTATTTGATACAGTGAATGGGTGTAGTCGTATAGATGTGGGCAAACATATAACAAACCTAGAAGTATTGATTGAGATAGGACCTTAAATCATCTACTTATAATATAGAAGTGTATGTTTGACTTTTGAAGGTTAAATGTCATAATCTGTATAAATTTTTATGATAATTTTATTTGTAATTTTTAGTTTGTCAATTGTAGACACTTATGTTTAGTTTTTTTTATTGCAGTCCACGAAGTTGTGTCTTTCTTCCCTATGGTACTCGAATAATTGATAGATTAATGGCATTTGCACAGACGATCAAGACGTTAACCGGTGATCATTACTTTATTAACAATCCCAAAGCGTACACAATTTAATAAATATGTGACCAACCCCAGCCACCCCTTCTTTATTCGGTTAGTATATTGCTTTAATTGGTAATCCCCAGCTTCTTTTGTTGTGTCAGCAATTCATACACCTAAATTATATGTGCTAGAAGTGGCATGCAAATTGATCGAAACAAGTCATTTTTACCGAGATTTTTGTTTTGTATGTTTTTTTTAAACATGATCACGAAAATTATGTTATTTCAACCATTATGTAATGCTTTGAATTGAATGGTTCAGGAAGTTCTACGTAATTTCAATCAATTCCTTTAAAAGCTAACTTACATTCTTATTCTTAAGTATTAAAATTTACTTATTAAAAAATTCTAAATAAGTAATGAAAAACTAAATTTCATTATCATTTATAGTTATAAGACATAATAAATAAGTTAAATTACATTATAACAAAGATAAAATTCCATTTTTGTACTGAAGTTATCAGACTATCAATTTGATTGAATTTCAAATTTGATTTAACCAAATTTACTAACTACGTTTAAGTTTCAAAAACCAGTACTTCATATTTGTTCTTATTATAATGAATACTAGGTTATTAATGCAACATCCCGCTTTCTTATTTCGATTAATAAAAATAAATTATGAGTTATTATGAGTCGGGCTTGTGATTGGGTTAAATAGATATGAGCTATGGACTTGGGTTAAAAAGAAAAGAAGAAAAGACAATGGGATTAAGCCCATGACCCGTAATAAATAAACAATAATTATGCATTAATCCATCAATTTCACTCATTCCTTACACCATCAAAAACACACACTTAGCTCTCACTCATCATACTTTCTCCCTATAGCCGAAATCACCAAGAAACCCAAGCATCAACCCGAGGTAAAGATAGTATGATATTGTATATATCCAAACCCGCTAGATTCAGCCGCGAAACGACGAGCCGACACCCTAAACCATTAAAGTCACGAGATCCGGATTGAATCAGGCATAAACCGATCAAAAGATGAGCTTAGGGATCGCCCTATCTCAGATCTTGATAGAACGGGACGAAAACGATGAAAAGCGGGGGTAAATGGGGTAAATTACATTTTTCCGGCACAGCGGCACCGGAAAGGCGGCGTGAGTATTTAAGGTTGTCAGAGAATGTTTCTGACATTCTCTGACCTAACCTAACCCTAATTCGTTATGGGAACCTAATGAACTAACCCCAGTTCGTTATGCCAATTCGCTAGGAGAAGATGACAAATTAACTCCAATTCGTTATGACCATTCGTTAAAAGGAGATAACGAATTAGAAGGTTCAATTCATTACAGAGGGGTCAATCGTTATGCTAATCAGTTCGTTATAAGGGTTCAATTCACTATGAAGTTTAATTCGTTAACCAGACCAAACGAATGAGGTCCAATTCATTATAAGGACCAGTTCGTTATAAGGTCAAATTCGTTACAAGGACCAGTTCGTTATAATAGTCAATTCGTTATAAAGTAACGAATAGGTTCATTCGTTATGAACCCAATTCGTTAAGAACTGTGTAACGAACCAGAAGTTTGACAAAATGACAGAATGGTCCCTGGACTTAGATAAGAATGATTTAATTACAAAGAAGCCCTTGAACTTTTGAAGTTAGCAAATTAATTAATGGAAAATGTGTTAAGACAGTTAATGGAAATAAAATTTTTCCAAGCTGACCTTGCAGCTCAACCCCAGCCAAGGGCTCTGCCCCTTGGACCCTGCTAAGGGCTGCCGACCCTAGAACCCCGCTGCCAGGGGCGCTGCCCCGGACCTCCGTTCATTGAGGGTTACAAAACTAGAAATACGTTATGGATAGTGATAGTAATTAATACGTATAATTGTTATACAGTTAGCTGAGCACAACTAAAGAATGGGTTTACCATAACTGAGACGTAACCGCATTCAGGTGAGTTTCCGGCCACCGCCCAGTTTTCCGGCACAACGGCGCCGAAAAGGCGGCATGCGTATTTAAGGTTGTCAGAGAATTTTTATGACATTCTCTGACCTAACCCAACCCTAATTCGTTATGGGAACCTAATGAACTAACCCCAAATCGTTATGCCAATTCGCTAGGAAAAGATGACAAATTAACCCCAATTCATTATGACCATTCGTTAAAAGGAGATAACGAATTAAAAGGTTCAATTCGTTACAGAGGGGTCATTTGTTATGCTGACCAGTTCGTTATAAGAGTTAAATTCACTATGAAGTTCAATTCGTTAACCAGACCAAACGAATGAGGTCCAATTCATTATAAGGACTAGTTCGTTATAAGGTCAAATTTGTTACAAGGACCAGTTCGTTCTAATAGTCAATTCGTAATAAAGTAACGAACTGGTTCATTTGTTATGAACCCAATTCGTTAAGAACTGTGTAACGAACCAGAAGTTTGACAAAATGAGAGAATGGTCCATGGACTTAGATAAGAATGATTTAATTACAAAGAAGCCCTTGACCTTTTAAAGTTAACAAATTAATTAACGATTTAAAATTCTAATGGAAAATGTGTTAAGACAGTTAATGGAATTAAAATTTTCCAAGATGACCTGGCAGCTCGACCCTAGCCAAGGGCTCTGCCCCTTGGACCCTGCTGGGGGCTGCCGTCCCTAAAACCCCGTTGTCAGGGGCGCTGCCCCCGGACCTCCGTTCGTTGAGGGTTACGATTAAAATAGAAATACGTTATGGATAGTGATAGTAATTAATACACATAATTTTTATACAGTTAGCTGTGCACAACTAAAGAAAGGGTTTACCATAAACGGTGAACGTAATCGTATTTAGGTGAGTTTCTAGCCCCATTCCTTGTTATGTTTTCGGGGCTGCGTGCATACTCGATTTGATTTGTTAATACACTTATCCTAAGTGATAAGTGTATGCCTTATGTAAATTATGTGAAAGGTATGATTGACTGCTTGTCGGTACCTGAATGATATTCGGATATTGCACGTATTGTGAAGTTATGATTATGGATATAATGCTATGTATAATGTATGAATGATATGTACGTATGCTACGAATGAATGTAAGAGGTGTCCAGGTACAGAAGAAAGGGACTGAGCCCTAATTATACTCAAGGCAGAAAAGGGACTGAGCCCTAATAATGCTCAAGGCAGAAAAGGGACCGAGCCCTTTATAATCTCGAGGCAGAAAAGGGACTGAGCCCTAATAATACTCAAGGCAGAAAAAGACCGGACCCTAATAATATCCGAGCCAGAATAGAATAATGTAAAGTAGAATTTAGAATAAAGTATGAAGGTAAGTATATATATCATGTACGAAGTATGAGAATATAAAGTATGTACGAAAGTATGTAGTAATGAATGTATTGTACATTGTATGATTAATTAGAACTCACTCAGCATAGTTGACTTTTAGTATGCACGCAGATGAGTAGTTTGAAGCAGCTCGCTTAAGGGGAACACGTGGCAAACGAATTAGAGACTGGCATCCGAAGACTCAAGACGTTTATTAATTTATGTTTAAATTTGAAAGACAATTTGTTTATTAAGACAAGTTATGGATTAATATGTAATGTTTTTTATGAAAGTTTAATATTCCGCGAATGTTTTTATTAACTCTGATGTTTAGAACTATGTTAATGAGTAAATCCAACGCCCAACGTTAGGCACCGATAACGGAGCCTTACAAGTTGGTATCAGAGCAAAGTTAGAGATATTTAAGCATCCTACATGCTTAGACTCGAACAGAGAATGATATTTAAGTAAGAAAAGAAAGAGATGCCATTTCAATATAGCCATGTGTCACTCAAGCAAAGCCCAGTAAAGGTAAAGAGTATGGTTAAATATGTATGTTAATGTTAGCTTAATTGCTAAAGAAAGGATATGGGAACGTTAGGGATAGGATTAATTGATTGTTTGGTTGGTTGACTGTTTATAGTAGAACCAGCACAAATAGACTCATGAGGGGAAGTGTATAAGGCACGGAAAGTAACGTGATCAGCTAATCACAACTGGCCATTGTTATTACCTGTTAGCCTTACTATCCTTGTACTAAATAGTTCCTTAAGTGATGACGTTTGTGTTTTCCCTTCCAGAATACGGTGGCTGGATCTAGGGCAGTTTTTGGAGTATGAGGCCGCACTGGACGTTGTGGCAGGCCTCTTCGTGTCCGACAACCTTCGGTAGAAACAGCTTCCAACACCGGAGATGAAGGAAGCGCAGCTGGACGAAACCCAGGCAACAATGAAGGGTTTCAACTTGATCCTGCAATTCAAGCAGCTATTGTTCAAGTTGTAGCCACTGCTGTGAAGAACATGAATCCGAAGGGGTCTGATGGTGGCCTTGAAAGAACTGCCGAAAGGGCGGGAGGAGATGGTAAGAAAGATGATGAAAGGGAGAGGGAGGCCTCTAGTGTGGTTAAATCTATGAAATTTGATGATAAGAGGAAAGGCCGAGGTGGGTTCAACTACAAGTCATTTAAAGGTTACGACCCGCCGAAGCTGACTGGTTTGGGAGACGCAATCGCTACTCTCCAATGTATAACCACTATGGACAAGGTTATCCGCATTAGCGAGTGCCATCCCGACCAAGCTGTCGGTTATGCCACCCAATCGTTTGGTGATGAGGCGTTGTATTGGTGGGAATCAATTGAGCAGAGGAAGAGTCAAGGGGAGATAAAGGCTATGAAGTAGGAGGATCTGAAGGAGTTGGTTATGAAGAGGTTTTGTGCTGATGCCGAAGTTGAGAGGTCGGAGATGAAGTTTCTAAACTTGAAGGCTGGAACGATGACACATCGTGAGTATACCACAGAGTTCAACCGAATGTCTAGGTTGGTACCCGATATGGTTAGCACTGAGGATAAGAGAATCAAATGCTATGTGAGGGGATTGCCACAGAAAGTTCGCACGCTAGTCAGGGCGAATAAACCTGCTAATTTTGACTCTGCTGTCGAACTTGCAGAGATGGTTTATGAGGACCTGGCTGTGAATGATGTTGTGGTGGGAGAAGAGGGGAAAGAGAAAAAGTGGGTCGCTCCTATTAAACGGCCCGATACTTAGATGTGGAACCCTAAAGACAAGAAGTAGAGGGTATGGGAGAAAAGGTCATGCAAGACTTGTGGCAAGGCACACAGTGGTGAGTGCAGGAGGAGTAAGGGTTCAGATGTTTGCTATAAGTGTGGGAAGAGTCATGCGGGTGAGTGCAAGTTCGATACGAATGCTTGCTACAAGTGCGGGAAGGTGGGGAATTACACTCTATATTGTACCACGAAGTCCGCATGTTATAAGTGCGTTAATACGGGCCACTTTGCTAGAGAAGGCACTGAGGTTGAAGCTGGAGGTAGTGGGAAGAAGGATGCCGATCAAGCTAGGCCAAGAACTAGAGCCTACATGCTGACTCAGGAACCGGCTAAACAGATTCTGGATGTTGTGACTGGTACGTTTCTAGTAAATGTTATTTATGCTTCAATATTATTTGATTCGGGTGCGAATAAAAGTTTCGTAGATGCACCATTTCGTAAATTAGCTAAAATGAAATGTTACCGAGTGTCTGAAACCTTTATAATAGAAACCGCTAGTGACACTTCGGTTAAAATAACGAAATTGGTTAAGGATTACAAGATAGAATTAGAGGGACATGAGTTCCCTGTTACCTTGTATGTTATGACCTTAGGAGGGTTTGATGTGGTTTTGGGAATGGATTGGTTGTCTGAGCATGAAGCTTTGATAGTATGTAAGAGTAGGATAATAAGGTTAAAGTCCTTGTATGGTAGTGCGGTGACGGTTTATGGTGATAAGGAAAGTTCTGGGCTTAATGGCATTTCTATGATAAAATACGAAGGTTTATTACGACGTGGATGTGGTGCTTCCCTGGCGTATGTTGTCAAAGCTACGGCCGAGATGAAAGAAATTAAAGATGTTCCTATCGTGCATGACTACCCAGAAGTTTTCCCTGAGGATCTTCCGGGATTGCCACCGGAGCGAGAGATAGAATTCCAGATAGATTTAGTACCAGTAGCCCAACCCGTCTCGAAAGCAACTACCGTCTAGCATCGTCCGAGATGAAGGAATTTATGTCCCAGCTACAAGAACTCCTCGAAAAAGGTTTTATTAGACCAAGTGTTTCCCAGTGGAGCGCACCAGTGTTATTCGCGAAGAAGAAGGATGGAAGCATGAGAATGTGCATAGACTATCGCGATTTGAATAAGCTTACGGTAAATAATAGATATCTTTTGCCAAGGAATGATGATCTGTTTGACCAACTGCAAGGTTCGAGTTGGTTCTCACGGGTAGATCTCAGATCAGGCTATCACCAACTGAAAGTAAAAGAGGCAGACATCCCTAAAACAACGTTCCGGACACGATATGGACACTACGAGTTCCTCGTGAAGTCATTCGGTCTGACGAATGCTCCCACAGCATTTATGGATATGATGAATAGGGTGTGTCGGCTGATGTTGGATAAGTAAGTAATCGTCTTTATCGACGATATATTGATCTATTCCAGGAGCGAGTCCGATCATGCCGAGCATCTAAGAGAAGTATTTGAGACTCTGAAGAAAGATAAGTTGTACGCTAAGTTTTCGAAATGCGCGTTCTGGTTGCGAGAAGTGCAATTTCTAGGTCACGTGATTAGTCCTGAAGGGATTACCGTGGACCCAACAAAGATTAAGGCGATAACAAATTGGAAGACTCCACAGAATCCGACTGATATACGAAGCTTCCTAGGGTTAGCTTGCTACTATAGGAGATTCATCAAAGGTTTCTCTAAGATAGCCGCACCGTTGACCGGTATGATCCGAAATTCGGTAGTATTCAGTTGGGGTAAGTTTCAAGAAGAGGCTTTTGAGGAGTTAAAGAAGAGACTCACGCAAGCTCCAATCCTTGCTTTACCGGATGGTGACGAGGATCTGGTTGTTTGTACTGATGCTTCACATCGTGGATTAGGTTGCGTGTTGATGCAACGTGGGAAGGTGATAGCTTACGCGTCTAGACAGTTGAAAGTCCATGAGAGTACTTATCCGACTCATGACTTAAAGCTAGCAGCAGTAGGGCATGCTCTCAAGATATGGAGGCATTATCTGTATGGTACTGTAACACCCCGTAACCGCAGCGGAAACGTAAACGGGGCGCAACAGACACCTCCGATATCAACCACATTGTTTATAAAGAAAACTGAATACATTAATATACTTCAAATTACATTATCTCGTATTTCATTACCGTCTAGGTGATTCACACATCATACAATACGATACATAATTCTATTTATTATAATGTATCCTAACATCCCGCACGCAAATCTTACACACATCAAGCACTTAGCACGTAAGCAATCACTTCATCTTAATTGTACCTGAAAAGCATGTGAGAAAACGGGTCAACTACGAATAGTTGGTGAGTTTCACAATTCGAGTAAACCATGATAAATCATTATCAAAATATAATATTATCGATGTAATTATGCTGAGCCCACAAGTGAAACCTCTGACTATCACACACAACCCCCGTGGCATATCCCCCGCCCATGGACCTGCCCCAAACCGCTATGTCTAACATTACATAACAAAATATATATCAACAACAAAATAGACATGTGCAACTGGCTGGGAAACATCAGCAAATCCATGCCGGACCAGTTGGGTTTGTCAGACCAATAGTACTATCCACACTCTACCGGCTTTCAGTTAATCACTCGTGTTCCGGGGCCTTAAATGTTAGCAACTCAGACAATTACCATCTTAGTACATTTCCGTACGATTCCCGTACAATAAAATATATATAAATACACGCAAATCCATGCGTTCAGTATGTACTTAAACATTTCAGTAGTAACATGCTTCCGCCCCAGGAAAATATTTAAAAACAATTCAGAAAAAGGGGCTCGTGAAACTCACCTTAGCACATGCAAGCAGGTAACAACAATCATTATCAACTAACACGTCCAAATCTTGTAATATGATCCCTACGATCGTTATTATACAATTATTGTTTATATAATCTTTAACCGTGTTAACCGGTACATTTGGGGACACTGTTAACCCAGTACTGTACCCATTCCGGGGGCAATGTTAACCCAGAAGCACTTCTCCGGACTCAGATTGTGATATCGTTTAGAGTTCCATGGTCACAATTACTATTAGTCGATTTTCTCGTTTTGCGTGCCTAGCACGGTTATCCGTTTTTACGTTTCAAAAATGAGTTTGGTCACACACGACCCGAAAGTAGTGGTTGACTGATAATTTAATTAAAGTTGTGAATTTAGAGCTCGGTTTAGACGTCCCGATTGGTCGTGGGACCCGTTTCCGTCTTTAGCGTACCGGAAACTGTTAAATCGGTTAAAAATACCCAAATCATCCGAATTATTTTCGGATGATTCATTTTTACTTGTTTAACTCTATTATATGAAAATAGTTCATTTTTAGGGTTTTTATACACCAGTCAGTTCGTTTAGACGAACTTTACCGGTTTATGCGTTTTAGACTTTAAAAGTTTGTTTTTATCTTCTTTTTAGCACAAATAATTATCCGTTTAACCTCGGATCTTGAAATTTTGCACAAATCACTTTTTGACAGTGGGGAATTTTATAAAAATATTTCCAGAATTAATTTTTATATTTAAAATTTATTTATCTATTTTTAAACACCATTTAAACACTAAATATGTCGTAAATACCAAACGACCTTAGAAAAATCCCAAATTTTTCCTGGATGACCCTTGCCATCCACATAGTCCCCTTTAATTTTTCCAGAACCAAGAATCTCTTTTTACATGCCATTTTCACTAAAACCAAGCTAGAAAACCCTAGAACTTGTTTAACCGAAAAGCCTACTTAGACTTCTCCAACTGACCTAAAATTTTGTGTGTGACTTATAAGTGTTATAAAAAACTTATCTGCAATTTTCCAGAACTTTTCATGATATTTAACTATTTGTCACCATTTTTAGCCAAAACCGAGCATTAAATTCACCAAATATTCATCCTTTGTCCAAAAATTACCAAAATTTCACAGAACTCTTATTTTCATGTGTAGAACATCCCCGTAAAATTTCATGACCCAACTCTAAACCATCAACAATCTGTCCAAAAACTCCAAAACCGAACATAAACCGAATATACCTTTTGTTTTTCGCCACTACAAGCTACAAACTCGTCTTTCCGACTTATTTACCACTAAATACAGAACCTACAACCAACATACCACAATACCAAGCAAGTTACACTCACGATCAAGCCTCTTACACTATAGTTTCGGTTATTGTTTCAAAACTAAAGTTTAAACCGTAAAAATTCGTTTTTGGTTCGTTTAACTCCTTTCTTGGACCAAGATCCCTTGTATAACCCGTATACATCACTTGATCATGCAAGAATCGGTTTTCATCTTTGAAACCTCATTTTCTTGCAAATAAACTCAAGAAACGAAGATGGAAACGTATATAACTCGATTTTTACCTTGTTTCTCTTGCTACAAATCTCGGTTTTTGATCATAATATGGAGAGGATTGTAAGATCTTGTGGAGTTGTTTGTAAAAAAAATAACAAGGAAAGGGTATTAACCCTTGAGTTCCGATCGGTCCAAGTGGGGGATGGGGTGGGACCCACCTCTCCATTCATAGCCACATATTTGAATTCTCGTAATCCGGATAATGTTTTGGATAATCTGGTTCAGTTCGTTTTTCGGTTAAATGTTTAATTCGGCTTAAAACGAGGCTAAAACGGTCGTTTTTCGGCTTAAAAATGGAATTTATATAAAACCGATTTAAAAACTTTAAAAACTTAAACCATGACATTTATTAACTTAAAACATCATATTATTAATTATCGCGCATCTTTCGGCTTGATCGATCATCTCTTGCTCGGTTTGGTATTGAAGGTTTCGTTTAATGTACCGACGTACCATTAAATCGAAATTCTTTTTCTGTGCCGTACTTTACTTATCCCGAAGCATTAATGCTTCGTAACATCACTAAATATTATAGATATCGTCTATAATTGAACCCTCGTTCGGGTTTCAATAACTATCGATCGATTAATCGTATATTCAATACGATGAATTATATATTCACGTACAATCAATACAGTGAACCATGTATTCTCGTATAATTACTATGGTAATTCGTGTACCCGACATTAAATATAACGTAACTGCTGTCTACCGGTTAGGGTATCCCTGGTTTCGTCGGAATTGTTACAGGTACTATGTGTACCATTTACACAGATCATAAGAGTTTAAAGTACTTTTTCGAGCATAAGGAGTTAAACATGAGACAAAGGAGATGGTTGGAGTTGATTAAAGATTATGACTGCGACATTAAATACTATCCTAGTAAAGCTAATGTGGTTGCCGACACGCTAAGTCGCAAGAATGAGGAAGTCATTGCCACAGTGAATTCATACCTGCTGATTATGAATTCAAGCCTTTCTGAAGAAATCATCTAAGTACAGTCAGAGGTATTAGTAGATGATGGGTTAGTGAAGAAAGAAAGAATTTACGGCCAACAAGATGAGTTGATGGAAAAAACTCATGGTGTTAAGACTTGGTTTGACCGTATGTGAATTCCACGTCATGGAGATCTTAGAGGTCGAATCTTAGATGAAGCTCATAAGTCAAGATACTCGATTCATCCTGGAGCTGCGAAGATGTACCGAGATTTGAAAAGAGACTACTGGTGGCCAGGATTGAAGAATGATGTAGTAGATTATGTCAGTAGGCGCTTAACTTGTTTACAAGTAAAAGCAGAGCACCAAAAGCCTTATGGGAAAATGCAACCGCTAGAGATACCAGAATGGAAATGGGAACACATCATCATGGATTTCATAACTAAGCTACCTCGTATAGCTAAACATCATAATACCATCTGGGTGATTATGGACCGTTTGACCAAGAGTGCTCACTTTCTGCCTATACGAGAGGCTTTCTCGTCAGAAACATTAGCAAGCTTGTTCATAAAAAAGGTTGTGTTTAAGCATGGAGTACCGTTATCGATCGTGTATGATAGAGATACTCGGTTTACTTAGAGATTTTAGAAGAAGTTCCATGAAGCTATGGGAACGAGATTGAACATCAGTACGTCGTATCATGCTCAAACAGATGGACAGTCTGAAAGGACGATTCAAACCCTTGAGGATATGCTACGTTCTTGTGTTTTAGACTTTGGATGAAGTTGGGATGATCATTTGCATCTATCAGAGTTCTCTTATAAAAACAGCTACCATTCAAGTATTGGTATGCCCCCATTTGAGATGTTTTACGATAGACGATGTAGGACCCCGGTGTGTTGGGGAGAGATTGGTCAGAAATATATGGGAATTTTAGAAGTTGTGCAAGAAACTTCTTCAAAATTCGATCAGATCAAAGCAAGAATGAAGGCTGCTCAAGACAGACAGAATTCGTATGCTGATAAGCGGCGACGACCGATTGAGTTTAACATTAGTGACAGTGTGATGCTCAAGGTCTCGCCTTGGAAAGGAATTATCCGTGTTAGAAAGAGAAGGAAGTTGAGTCCGAGGTACATTGGACCGTTTAAGATTATAGAACGTGAAGGTGAAGTGGCTTACAAGCTAGATTTACCTGACGAGTTAGAAGGAATTCATTCAACCTTCCATGTTTCTCATTTGAGGAAATGTCTGGCGGATGACACGTCTCACGTGCCATTAATGGACACTGAGGTTGATGAACAGTTGAACTACATTGAACAACCAATCGAGATTGTTGATCGCAAGGAAAAGCAACTTCGTCATAAAGTTATTCCTCTAGTAAAAGTGATATGTAAACCCCGCAAGGGATCGGATGCTACTTGGGAAGTTGAAGAAGAGATGCGCAAGTTTTACCCAAATTTGTTTCTATAATAGTTAGGTTTCGGGGACGAGGCCTCTTTAAGGAGGGAAGACTTGTAACATCCCGTTTTCTTGTTTCGGTTAATAAAATAAATTATGACTTATTATGAGTCAGGCTTGTGACTGGGTTAAATAGATATGAGCTATGGACTTGGGTTAAAAAGGAAAGAAGAAAAGACCATGGGCTTAAGCCCATGACCCATAATATATGAACAATAATTATGCATTAATCCAACCATTTCACTCATTCCTTACACCATCAAAAACACACACTTAGCTCTCTCTCATCCTAATTTCTCCCTCTAGCCGAAATCGCCAAGAAACCCGAGCATCAACCCGAGGTAATGATAGTATGATATTGTATAGATCCAAACCCGCTAGATCTAGCCGCGAAACGACAAGCGGACATCCTAAACAGTTAAAGTCACGAGATCCGGATGGAATCGGGTATAAACCGATCAAAAGGTGAGCTTAGGGGTCGCCCTAGCTCAGATCTGGAAAGAAGGCGCCGGAAAGGGGTAAATTACATTTTTCCAGCCACCGCTCGGTTTTCTAGCACGCCGGCGCCGGAAAGGCGGCGTGAGTATTTAAGGTTGTCAGAGAATGTTTCTGATATTCTCTGACCTAACCTAACCCTAATTCGATATGGGAACCTAACGAGCTAACCCCTGTTCGTTATGCCAATTCGCTAGGAAAAGATGACGAATTAACCCCAATTCGTTATGACCATTCGTTAAAAGGAGATAACGAACTAGAAGGTTCAATTCGTTACAGAGGGGTCATTCGTTATGCTGACCAGTTCGTTATAAGGGTTCAATTCGTTATAAAGTTCAATTCGTTAACAAGACCAAACGAATGAGGTCCAGTTCGTTATAAGGACCAGTTCGTTATAAGGTCCAATTCTTTACAAGGACCAGTTCGTTATAAAGTAACGAATAGGTTCATTCGTAATGAACCCAATTCGTGGCTCTGCCCCTTGGACCCTCCTAGGGGTTGCCGTCCCTATATACCCGCTGCCAGGGGCGCTGCCCCCGAACCCCTGTTTGATGAGGGTTACGATTAAACTAGAGATACGTTATGGATAGTGATAGTAATTAATATGCATAATTGTTATAAAGTTAGCCATGCACAACTAAAGAAAGGGATTACCATAAACGATGAACGTAACCGCATTCAGGTGAGTTTCTAGCCCCATTCCTTGTTATGTTTTCGGGGCTGTATGCATACTCGATGTGATTTGTTAATACACTTATCCTAAGTGATAAGTGTATGCTTTATGTGAATTATGTGAAAGGTATGATTGACTGCTTGTCGGTACGCGAATGATCTTCGAATATTGCACGTATTGTCAAGTTATGATTATGGATGTAATGCTATATATAATGCATGAATGATATGTACGTATGTTATGAATGAATGTAAGAGGTATCCAGGTACAGAAGAAAGGGACTGAGCCCTAATAATACTCAAGGTAGAAAAGGGATACTCAAGGCAAAAAAGGGACTGAGCCCTTTATAATCTCGAGGCAGAAAAGGGACTGAGCCGTAATAATACTTAAGGCAGAAAAAGGGACCGGACCCTAATAATATCCGAGGCAGAATAGAATAATGTAAAGTAGAATTTAGAATAAAGTATGAAGGTAAGTATATATATCGTGTACGAAGTATGAGAATATAAAGTATGTACGAAAGTATGTAGTAATTAATGTATTGTACGTTGTATGATTAACTAGAACTCACTCAGTGTAGCTGACTTTTAGTATGCACGCAGGTGAGTAGAATGAAGTAGCTCGATTGAGGGGAACACGTGGCAAACAAATAAGAGACTGGCATCCGAAGACTCAAGACGTTTATTAATTTATGTTTAAATTTGAAAGACAATGTGTTTATTAAGACAAGTTATGGATTAATATATAATGTTTTTTATGAAAGTTTAATATTTTGCGAATGTTTTTATTAACTCTGATGTTTAGAACTATGTTAATGAGTAAATCCAACGTCCAACGTAGGGCACCGGTAACGGGGCCTTATAATTAACCCGTGTATGACACGGGTGGGAATATTGAAATTTTCGAACAAACACATGTCATTTGAAAGGACAACATAAGTTGTTATACGTTATTCGGGACGATAACATACTTTAAGATGTAAATAGTATTGGTATGAAAACCAATGATTGTGAAATACAAAGATAAACCCAAAAAGCATTCAAATTACAATCTTTGAAAACATAATCAACAGTTAAAAATGTAAAATTCATAAGCTACTAAAAAGACTTCCTTATAAGCCATACTTATTCTTTATTTGTAACTTTGTCTTCCTTGTTTAATATAAGAATTTTAACACCACTCTTCGCTCTTGATAAAGTAGTTGTCTATGTGTAAACACCGGGTCTCTGAGATATATGTCAACTCTTGCTAGAGATTGACCTTGACTTTTGTTAATGGTCATTGCAAAACAGACTACAACTGGAAAAAACTACATTCTCTTCAATTTAAAAGAAAGTTTCTTATCTAAAGGCATTAGACCACAATGAATTATATAAGTGCGATAACAAGTATTAGTAACTGAAATAACTTTTACTACAACAAAACGCCTACCCAAATTAATTACTCACAATCTAGCTTCGTATCCATATTCCTTAGTAACATTATTGGCACACCGATTGATTTTATTTAGCATAATGTGTTTATGAAAATTTTAGTTCAAATTAAAATATAAAAAAATAATTTGTATGATCTTACTTAAAAACCAAAAAACTGATTTTTTATATAAACCATAACTAAATTTGTGAATTTTGTTGCAAAGTATGGAAACAATATGAATTGAGTTAACCAAATATAAGTAAAAAAATAATGGAGAAATGTATCTTTGCGCTTCTAAGTAACATAAATTGATTCGTATACACATCTTAATTAAAACATATATTTAATTGGTTTTAAGAAAATAAAATAATATTGGATAACTGAAAATTATGTTTCATATCATTTATAGAAAAGAAAATAGAAAAAAGAAATGTGCAAACATACATTCAATGTTATTAAAAATTTGTTTATCAAAAAGGTATAATGTAGTTAATAATAAATATATTAACAATTGTTAATAATTTTCTGTTACAAGTGCTTAATATTTAGTTAATAAGATATTAATTTTTATTTACTATATTTTAGTTAATAGAAAAATTATATTATAATACAATATAGTGTATAAACGTGTTTAAAATACAATGTTACCATTCAAAATTCTAGTAAGTAGTTCTCTTGGCGTTAAAGATGCACGTTTACAAAAAAAAATGCATTTTTAGAAAACATTTAAAGGGTAACTAAAAAATATTAAAATGACTAATCGTTTGAATTATCCCTCTTATTAGAAGACGTTGATTGAACAAAAATTATGTTTTCTTTAATTTTGAAGACATCTATAATAGAATATAATATGTTTAGTATATGAAAAAGATGAACAACATAAATATAAAAACAAAATTTTATATAGCATGATGTTTCAACTTTGCTGAACTAATGAATGATTTTAATACATAAAACAGAAAAATTAGAAAACCGGGAAACCAAGTACTGTTAACTTTAGTGACAATTGTAGGTTATTTATATTTGGTGTTCACAGAGATATTAATGGCATGAAAATTAGAAATATTACACATGAAACAACAATAACACAACTTACTCAACTGGATATGAAGACTATCGGCTAACTTGAATTAACATAGATGATCAGAAATTCATTTATATAAAAGTATCTAACCCACCAATAAATTTCTATAATAGTAGCCCATGTAACCCATGGGTTGAAAACATAGAAACAACCATATAAATATAGGCAACCATAAATTTTTATAACTAACATATTAAACCAACACAAATTTTAACATAAGTTTGTAACCATAATATTAAACATTTAGATTGTGTATATAAAAAGTTAATACTTACACAAACTTACTATACACCTTAATTAAAAAACCAAACGAAGACATGAACATGTTATCATCATATAAGCCCACCATCAACTTCTTCGACATATCACAAAAAAAAAGTCATTTTGCTTCAAAATATAAAAAACAAAATAAATCATAGCAACTTGAGTAAATATACAACTAAAGTCTTAAGGTATTATAAGTTTCAATTCAACATTAATAAATAAATAAAGGTATATTTTAATATGAATTATTTTGTAATTAAACTTTTGTTTTATTTCGATTCAAATACCTTTTTTTACATGTATTAAGTTAAATCGAACCAATAAGTTTTATTCTAGTAATTTCATTAATCAAGTTTAATTAAAATAATATAGAGATAATTAAAATTAAACTGGTTAATTTTAATTTTATTAAAGTAACTACATTCTGCAATAATCTTGACATTTATGCGTAATTATAAATTGTTCAAATATAAAATATGGAAACTTTGTTGAGATTGGAGACTATAAAAACTACAAAAGAGTTGTCAAATTCGATTCTTAAAACAGAAATAAATAAATGTATAAATGATTGGAATGTATCGTTAAAATTATAGATGATGATTATTTAGTATATATAATCAATTATAGTGAATATCTAAGATTATATTTGCAAATACAAAGACGATTACTAGTAAATTAATAACCCACAACATTCGTCTCATTTATCCAAACAGTAAAAACTTTGAAATGAATGATAAACTTTGTATTGAGAATCTCTTGGAAAAAAATTCGAATTACTTATAACAAATGTCAAACTGGAAAAAAATATATAGTTAGTAACTTACCATCAAGGAAAAAAATAAATTTTTTTAATTAAAATGACTAACTTTTAACTTTAAAAGTTCATATTTGTTTCGGCAAATTATACATATTCCATACACTTTCTTTTGAGCTAGTTTTTCGTTAATATTGTTTATGACTGGCTCGTATTTGAATTTTGTTAGTTTCAAGAGACAATGAGCTATGATTATAAAATTACTATCGAATATGTGTGGTTTATTTTAGGCATGCATATTGACATTTAAACATAATTATAAATTGGTCAAATAAAAAAATAAAAAGAAAACTTTCTTGTGATTGGAAATTATCTAAATCTTTTAGATGTCATTGAGAATTGGTCAAATAATGTTTGTTTATATTGGGATACTACTACAATTAGATTATATTGTTAGAATTTGGTAAATTATAATTATAGTATTTGTTAATAAAATTTTGAATGAAGTTAAAAATACACACATGCTTTGTATATGAACAAAAACATATAATTATATACAACTGTAATCAATAAATATACAAATTATTATAAAAGAATTTTTATTTAACCTTTATATAAGATACATTCAATTACTTTGTAGTTAAATCTTTTAAATCCAAAGCTATGATTCACCTTTATGAATAAAAAGATTAGTAAATTTAAAAAAAATATATATTTAGTACAGTTATATTGTAATAGATAATTTCGACATAATTATAAAAAAAAATTAAAATTAAATTGGTTAATTAGTCAACTTTCAAAAATATGAAAAGTTTTATTCTTTTTGAAATAATAAAATGGTATATTTATTTTAAACATTAATTTTGACATTTAGGCATAATTAAAAAATGGTCAAACATAAGAAAATGAAAAGGTTTGTTGAGGTTGAATAGTATAGAAAGCTTAAAAAGTTTGTTGCTAATTGGTCAAATTCCGTATTTAATCAGGTTTAAATGTGTTCTGAATATTAAGAAAAATTAAGATACAAACATCAAAACGTGTTAAACTAAAACTAAAAAACAAACATTTAAAATCACCATTTAATGAATAAGATTTAAAGTGTCTGGCTTTGGGATCATTGAAATCATGTGTCTTTGCTCATTCTTTAATCTGCAGACAATCAACAAAATTTAAAAAGTCAAAATGTTATTTGCTTCACTCATAGCTACATATCCACTCTTAACCTCATAAACTTATAGATCATACTTCTTGTTCAATAACTTTAAACAAATTCTGGTGACCTTAATTAAAAGTTTAAAATGCGAATTTATAGGATTCTATAAAAAATGAAAATACATTAACTAATAATTAATTTTTGTTTACTTAATTAAAACATGAAAATTATAGAAATTTCAGTAGAAACAGAAATACATTAATTAATAATTAATTTGTGGTTAAACTAACTAAAACATGTATTATAAGAATCTTTATAAAAACATAAATACATTAATTAATTAATTAATAATAATAATTTATTGGTTACCTTAATTAAAACGTGATATTAAAAAATTATAATATAGACATATTAAATTGGTCAAATATATTAAAGATTCTATAATGTACGTGAGCACCGGATTATTAACTGTATAACCTATTTTTGTAAACATCATATAAGTGGTTAAGAATTCGAATTTCAAAATTGTTTTAAATCAATAATTTTTATTATTCACTTAAGAGATATAGTTGAAATTGACATTATATTCACAATAACTTGAAATATTTTGAAGAAACTAATAATTTTTATTTAAGGCATGAATATTGAATTATTATGAAATGGATTAACAATTATGAATGACATTCAAAAAAATTAAAAGGGGTTGAAAAAAATTAATCAAATTAGGAATGAGAATTATGTTTAAATAGGTAATGTTATTTAAACCTATTCAATATAAATGGTCAAATTGACTCAAATCGTTAATTTATTCAAATTATGTTATTTAATCATATTCAATATAATCAAATATGTAAATGCTATTTAAACCTCTTCAATATAATTTAACTTTGACCAACCACAATATAAGATTGATTATTTTACTATAAATAATTTAATGTCTTATAGAATAATTAACTAAATTTTATTTCCAGATTATATAATAATCACTTGAATTACATAAATTGTGAAAAATAAATAAATACATGAATACTAACATAAATATAAATCAATATTAAACAAAAATAAAAGATATCTTAGCAAACAATACTCAATCCATGAAATTAGCTACATCAAGTTGGGAACACTAACCGGAAATGATAAAATTAAATAGTAATATTAATATTAATATAACATAATAAATAAATTACAAATTATGGAAGATTTGAATTATGTAAAAAATGTAAAACTGATGTTCTAATTTACAACCGGAAAATTTGAATCGCTTTACCGGAAAAACGGAATATTGAAGATCTCCATTGAATCTTCGATTTTGATATAGAACCAAAGAGATTATAAGAAAAAATAATATAATTATTAATATAAATACAAAAAAACGGAAAACAAAAATAATTGCAACTGATATAAAAATTACCGGAATAATATGACAAGAGTATCAAATAGAGTATAAAATATAAATACAGGAATAACATTACGAATAATATGATAGAGAATTAAATAAAGCTTTATCGGAAAACCATAATAACTTCAACACATAAATTAAATATTGGATTTTGATATACAACCTAAAGAGATTATAACAAAATCGTATAAAAATTAAAATAAATATAAACCCTACCGGAAAACCGTAATAACTTCACCATATTAATTCAATCTTGGATTTTGATATAGAATCTAAAGATATTATAACAAAGTAATATAAAAATTAAAATAAATATAAAACCTTACCGGAAAACGTTACCGTAAAACCGTAATAATTTCAACATATCAATTCAATCTTGGATTTTGATTTACAACCTAAAGAGATTACAAAAAAAATCATATAACAATTAAAATAAATATAAAACCTTTCCGGAAAACAATATAACCTTACCGGAAAAACATATAAAAAAATCGGCCATTACCGGAATATAGGAGACGGTTGAGGAATAAGCCGAAAAAGAGAGGAAACACACACACACAGAGAGAGAGAGAGAGAGAGAGAGAGAGAGAAATTAAAATGGTTAGGGTTTTCAATCTTAAATTAGTACCTAGACGCCAAACCGCTGCGCTTTTCATTACTATGAAATATAGCTACAATTCATATGATTTTTCGTAAAATTTTGGGACTAATATTTGTGAAGGTTGCAGTGATAATATAGACCAATGATAAAAGGATTAACCATTATCTTTATTAAGTTCGGTTTCCACAAACAACGAGCCATGCACTTTAAACAACTGGTAATTACATTATGCATAATTGGTATTTATGAAATTTTGTCACCTTTGTGTTAAACAAATAAATAAATATATATATGACGTTATTAAAAGTTTAAATATGAAAACATTTTTGAAGGAAAACACTTATAACATAACAAACTCATATCGACTGAATTTGTATAATCGGTTTAGGTTAAATTTGGATTCAATCGAATTTCATTTTAAGGAATTGATCAGTTACAGTTTGTGTATAAGTTCAGTTTGACTATGGGCTAGTTTTCAGGTTTTACATTTATACTTGAGTTTGAAAAACTTGCCTAAAAACAATTCAGATCTTAACCTTTTAGCCTCAAATTCGATAATCAATTTGTGTCTAAAATCTGGGTCATAAATGCTTAACACAATTTAGCTTTCTTTTTATTAAGTGTTTATTAATGAATTTGAGTGTATGATTATAAGCTAAGCATAAGCTGTTAATAAGCAACCCAAACCAATATATAAGAACACACACATATATATAGTAAGGTTATAATAAAAAGTAGATTTTTTCTAAAATGTGTAGAAAGAGTTTGGATCATTGGATTGATTATAACATATAAGGGTATTTTGGTCTATATTTTGCATAGTTATATGAGGTAAGTATTGGGTGGTTGATTAAATCCCTATTATTAAGCATCTACACGTTCAAGTCATAAGATCTGACCATTAATTCTGGAAATTACATTGTTATTAACCCAAACAAGAAGACCCTATGTCTCCTTTAAATCACAAAATATCGGAAAAGAAATAGCAATAATCGAACCAACTTCCTAGTTTAATTGCAAACCGGGAACTAGTATTCCGACCACCAACGTGAACATGTTCGATTATGATTTTCGTTCAGCGCCAAACCGCTGTGCTTTTCATTACTAAGATATATAGTTACAATTCATATGATTTTTCGTAAAATTTTGGGACTAATATTTGCGAAGGTTGCAGTAATAATATAGACTAATGATACAAGGATCAACCATCATCGTTATTAAGTTCGCTTTCGACAAACAACGAGCCATGCACTTTAAACAACTGGTAATTACATTATACATAATTGATATTTATGAAATTTTGTCACCTTTGTGTTAAACAAATAAATAAATATATATATATGACTTTATTAAAAGTTTCAATATCAAAACATTTTTGAAGGAAAAGACTTATAACGGAACGAACTCAAATCGACTGAATTCGTATAACCAGTTTGGGTTAAATTTGGATTCAATCGAATTTCATTTTAGGAAATGATCAGTTACAGTTTGTGTATAAGTTCGGTTTGACTATGGGCCAGTTTTCAGGTTTTACATTTATACTTGAGTTCGAAAAACTTTCCTAAAAACAATTCAGATCTTAACCTTTTAGCCTCAAATTCGATAATCAATTTGTGTCTAAAATCTGGGTCATAAATGCTTAACACAAAATAACATTCCCTTTGTTAAGTGTTTATTAATGAATTTGGGTGTATGATTATAAGCTAAACATAAGCTGTTAATAAGCAACCCAAACCAATATATAAGAAAACACACACACACATATATAGAGAGAGAGTAAGGTTATAATAAAAATTGATTTTTTTTAAGAAGTGTAGGAAGAGTTTGGATCATTGGATTGATTATAACATATAAGGGTATTTTGAGGGTGTGACAATCCTGCCATCTATGAGTTTATCGACACCGACATCGTCACACATACACTAACCATGGCCAGTTGTTGGAAGCATCGTCGGCGGTGTAACTGGCGCCAGTTTCCCGTTTCTTTTTAGACCAGCCCTAGTTGACCACTTCAAGGTAATAAGCCGGCTATATGCAATCAATTTTGGCAGAAGGAAGTGGACGATGAGGTCAGCAATAATCAATCCTTATCGCATCTTGGTATGCGAATTCTTTTTTTTGGCGTGTTTTATTAACTTTTAATGACGTCAATAACATGTGATAAACATAAGTTTTCATTAATTGTTTATATTTATATAATTACTAGGTAAGTACCCGTCTTACACACGGGTTGATATTAGATATATAACTTTATAGCCGCAGTCATTGAAATTCAGATGCTTTTTAAAAAACATGCAACAAACTGGTGTTCAAAATCATAATATTTTTTCACTGTAATATTAAACATATACACATAATAAACATAACTTAGTAACCAAACTATTGATTATTCAAATTCTCATAATACAAGCTTAACACTAAAACAAACTAAATATACACATAAAAAGGAGAGACCAAAAGAAGATCTAAACATGTCGGAGTCAAATTTACCAACCATCAACTTATTCAAAATTTCACCAAAAAAAAAACATATTACCTTCACAACCTGACAAACAAAATAAACGATTATGGAAGTTTATTGTACGTTTTTGGAAGTTTCTAGTTATGAACTAAACTAATAACTTAAACAGAATAAGTGTTACTGAATAATGAAAGTAAAAAATTTAGAGTAATCAACTACATAACTAAGTTACTGAATTAGTGTTACCTTAAAATTAATCTTCAGATTCCAAAGAGTTTAGAAGATCATCAAAATTTGACTCATAGTTCTCACATTCTAACAACCATTTTACCTTCTCACTAACTTCATTTTCCAAATCAAAATGTGCCATTTCTTTTCTAACATTAGCAAGCTTCAAGTGATTCAAATCTTTTAAAAGAAACATATCATTAGATTCTAATATTGATTTAGGATAGTACTCGTGTTACACACGGTGAAACATATTTAAAACATAATATATATGTAACATCATATAAATTTAATGAAATGCAAATGTTGTACGTATAAATAAATTATACTTATACATGAATTATAAGACATCATAACTTATTTGAATCAAATACAAAAACATATAAAGACTAAAAAAAATAAATGAAAAGTTAAAATATTGTATAACTTATACCATCAGTATAATAATAAGCAAACACGAGTACTAAAAAAATAAAACAATTCTACAATGTTGATTCAACAAAACTTTTATCTCAATGTTGATTAAAAAGATAAACTCTATCTAAGACATTTATTACACATCAATAATTGTAATGTTTATCACTCTAAGATAATACCCGTGTTTATTTACACACCAATTTTAAACATTTATTACACATAAATGTTAAAAGATGTTAAAAGATAAAAAAATATATAAGACATTTCTTTTTATAAGTATATTATAAAATTATGTTGCAAAACAAACTATTATGACAATTAAGAAAATAAATTTAGTCTTTCATAATACTATAATTAATTGATATTTACAATAAAGTTTTAATCAATATTCAATAACATGTTAAAATTCATTCAAGTATGTTTGACATATAGTTAATTCTAATATATATCATTTAGGAATTAGCCAAAACTTTCACTTTCATTTTTATAACTCTTTTGTGGATAAATTATGTTAAATAATTATTGAATACATATAATAATAAATAACATATTCGAGAAAACAAATATTTAACATTAGGGTGGCCCAACCAAAATATTAAAGATTAAGATTGTATACATAAAAAATTAATAGTTACACAAACTTGTCTATAATTGCAAAGTTATGAAAATGTTTAAATCTGTGACACTTGTCAATTTCAGGTTAACTCCGTTAATCCGAACTCCGTTAATTCAAACTTAAGATCACACGAACTGTAACGCATATCTCATTACATTTAAACTAGGGTTTAGATGACGCATGACAATCACTACACAAATAGTCTTTCGGAATTTCACCGAAACACACACGAGTCGACTCAAACCGTTGGTGATCAAACAACAATTAATATAAACAAGTACTTAGTATAATATGTATTATGTGTGATAATATTTGTTATGTGACTTCATGTTTGCATGAATAACAATTATATTATAAATGAAATACACTTGTTTGTGCTTGAACTAAGTTAACTAGAAGTGCAAGGGGTAAAGTGTAACATATCAATTACTTAAACAAATTAATTATTACATAACCCTAATCCCACTCTCCCCCTCTCCCCTATACGACGGCAGCCTCTCTTCCCCCTCCCCTTGACCGATTTTTGCACACACACATACATATAAGAGGATTACAAGTTGTTTTGAAGGTTCAAGAAGCTAATTAGGTAATATAAACACCATATCTAATCCATTCTATCATTTAATTGTATGATTAAACCTGTAATCATAAACCCTAAGTGTTAAATATGTTGTTTGTTGATGATTTAGGGTTACATGCATGATTGTTAGTTCATAAGTTAATTGTTTATTGAGTTTTGATGAAAACTGATGCTGGACAGATTATTGAATTCGTGTTTGGACGACTGTAACTCGATGTTAATTTTATGTTTTGATGCGATTGTTGATTCTACAGTATACTAGGTCGAGTCTAGTTTCTGAAAAGTCCGAGTTTGTAATTTTTGGACGTATAAAAGTCTGTTTTTATTATTTTACAAAACTGTTGTGCAAGGCTGATTTGGGAGACCTGCTGTTAGGCTATTTTGCGACTAAGATATGTTATAAACTACAAGACCAAATGGGTTGGTTCCACTTCTGGAAGAAAATACATTGAGTTAGGAACCTAACTCAATTAGCCTTGCATTAGTTGGATTTGTCATTTAACAGGAATAACAAATAACATTATGTTGCGCATGATAATGATTGTTGTGTGTTTGTTGTGATGTTTTGATCTTTGTGATAAAACCATATATGATAAAAATATAATAAATATAGGTTTAGAAACCTAACTCACATGTGCTTCTATGATGATTTTTGGTGATTTATTTGACTTGTTAGAATTTATTAATAAGAGTAATCTTGTCGAGTGAGAATCTGCATGGATAATTTAGCTGCTGTATTATTTAAATTGTCATGAAGAGTGCATAACCGATCGATGTTTGCTATGTTTTGACCAAATTGCCCTTTTGGGGGATAATTGCTAGTAATGTACAATATTAATACTTGACTCGTAAGTAGTTGTTCACACATGTAACGTATCACCAACGTGTTTTTCGAGTCACACTTATTTCACAAACGAAACACGAAACGCATCTCATGCATAGGTTGTATGTGTCGAGTCTAGGGACTCACTCGTAGTTTAAATACTTAGAAAATCTCATTTTTGTTTTTAGAACACTAGTGAGGATTTTCTGTGACGCACACCTTTTTCTCGGATCTTTTGGTTATCTTCGCAAACAGTGAGTTTCACGTCCCCTTTTTACTCTTTTTAAACGCTTTTATTTGGGGGATGTAACATACTCCAACGCTGTAGATTTTGTTTAGTTTTTATATATCACTTGTAAAGCTAAGTGGCAAACAAACCAACCAAAGTCCTTCATAACATCGAACCGGTTAATATTTGTATAATAGCGAGTCACTGTTGAGTAGTACTACTGGGTTTGACAAACCCCACCCAACTCTAAACTCGACTGTAGGTCGAGTGGGTGTAATTTTGGCTAACACATCACCATGGTCGTGGTTGAGATGGTGGAAAGGCAATTGATAAACAGTCAGCTTCGGTGTCGAACACTTAGTAATACTTGTTGATAGGTTAGCTACCTATTTATATATAAATTGACTTAACACTATCTGGTAACGCAAACGTAAATGCAAAACGTAAACGCAAACGCTTTATTTATATAAACTTGTGAACTCACCAACCCTGTGTTGACACTTTTAGTATGTTATTCTCAGGTAGCCGAGGCGGGCGCGTGGTTTAGGACATGCATTCGCTAAACATCATTGTTTAAAAACTGCTTTTAATTTCTGTCTTGACAACTTGTGTTTTTAAGTCGTCCTGTGTGGCACAACTGTTTTGGTTTACGATTTACGCTTCCGCATTTTTACTTAAGATTTGATGTCTTGGTTGTTTGAAAACTTTATTTTTGGTGTTTGATTATAACTAATGATTCCGATCCTGTTAGTTCACACTCTCTGACGGTAAAACTCCGTTAGTGGATTTTGAGGGTGTGACAGATTGGTGTCAGAGCCATTGGTTATAGCGAACTAGAATTGCATGCATACTAGACTATAACCGCAACGACCCATTAGTTATAATTATACGCACTGCATATATAAGTATATATATATTATATTTAGTCATTCGTTATCTTTATCTCTTTACCTCATTCACTTATACGCGTGCATACACGACTTATCCAGTAGCGATGTCGACGCCATCCTCATCATCGTCCGATCAGGTGACTCATGCCCCTAGAAAGGAACCGCAACTACCTAACTCATCACCACCCCCGGGTAGTCCCGGCACTAGCAGCCCCTGCACCGAAGAGGTATCGCCTATCTGGAGACATGTACGACGACAACGTTAGCTGGGATTGGTACCCGAGTCTGATCATGCGTATGGTTTACCGTGAGCAAGTTCCTCCACTACCTCCCCCGGGCTGTCCTATATTCCCCAACACCCTACCACCCATAATCGAACCAATGGAGCGTGTTCTCGCAGCTATCGCTTCCTGTTTAGAACGTGAAGTGGGCATTATGCGCTCGACGAAAGCGAATGTTTCCGGATTGATAAGAGATGGAACCGAGACTATGGAGGAAATTTCCCGCCTGATTGAAGCTATGAAGGAAGTGCAGGATGCTAACGATCAGCAAATGAAGATAATGAGAAAAATGCAAGCAGAGGTGATAGATTTGCATGATCAACTTCTTAAGGCGAGATCCCTGGCAGCGACAGCTCTAGCTCGTTGTAATATTTTAGAGGCGCAAATTGCTCAGAATGCAGCAGAACCTGAGGAAGAACCTGGGGAAGAACCTGAGGAAGAACCCGAGGAAGATCCCGAGGAGGAATCCAAAGAGGAACCGAAGGAAGAGCCGGCTGAGGAGGAGGCACACTCAGAGGTGTCCTCAGACGATGACATCTAAGAATGATAACACCTAGATGGAGGGGTTGTCTCCATCCAAACTTATATTTTTTCTATGATTTTAAGGATTGATTTTAAATACTTTGTAGCGGATACAATGGTTTTAATCATGACTTATTATTTGGATTATTATATGGTTGTGATGTGATGTTTTATTTCTTTTCTTTTCTTTCTTACCTACCTTTTATTACATGTATGGTGTGTTGCATATGAAACCGAGAATTCATGTCTAACATTTTATGCTGTGATTCTAGGAGATGTCTGGAAGAAACGCTGGTCGTGGTCGCGGTAACATTAACCTAACCGCAGCAGAACTCCAAACCCAATTGAATGACCATGCGGTGGTCGCTCTAGCTGCACATGTTCATAATCAAGCCGGAGGTCCAGCCGGAGTCTGTACTTTCAAGAACTACCTAGACTGCAAGCCCAATTCGTTTAAGGGCACTGAGGGAGCCATAGGTTTCCTGCGTTGGGCCGAGAAGGCAGAGTCAGCTTTCGAGATGTGTAACTGTCCACCCGCCAGCAGGTTTAAGTTCGCTGCTGGAACACTGGAGGATTCTGCCCTCACCTGGTGGAACTCCAATGTGCAAATTCTTGGGTTGGATTTGGCAAACGCTATGAACTAGGAGGAATTCAAGAATATGATGCGAGAAGAGTATTGTCCTAGAGAGGAAATCGCGAAGTTGGAGTCGGAATTTTGGGCGCTAAAAATGGTGGGTTCCGAGATTGAAGCCTACACCACCCATTCCCATGAGCTAGCAGTGATGTGCCCGCGGATGGTTGACCCGCCGAGTAAGAGAATTGAGATGTATATCGATGGTTTAATACCCCAGATTCAGGGTATGGTGACGTCTTCCAAACCGGCTACGATTCAGCAAGCGATCCGAATAGCCCACAAGCTAACGGACCAAGCAGTGGCACAAGGTGCGTTACCACCTAGAGGTTCCACCTCTAAAACCCATTATAACACAAGCAATGACAACAACAACAACTCCTCTGGTAATGAAAAGAGGAAATTTGACAACACCAGGTCCTCGTCATCGAAACCTCCACAGCAACAACACCACCGTAAACCCGAACTCGCTCAGAACTTCAATAATCAGGGTTCCAACAATAACAACAACTGCATATATAAGTATATATATATATTATATTTAGTCATTCGTTAACTTACACCAAAAATAAATATAAGAATAATAGTTTTTATGATATATGGTACAAATTAGTTACTTATTTATGTAATGATAATATAAATAGAAATGATTTGAAATGTAACATCCCGAAATTTCTAAAGTAATATTTAATATATTATTTTGTCGGGTGAAATAAACGAGTTAGTGGAACGATAATAATAATAGCAAAATATGAAGACTTAGTAGGATAATTAGATGGGATTAGATATGGACCAAAAGGAAATATGGGCCTTCGGTCCATGGGCTTAAGGGAGTATAAATACCCCCTTAAACCCCAATCCTTTCCATTCCATCCATTTATCCATCCTAATCTCTACACACTCCAAAACACACACGACCCGAACCAAGATCCAAAGGCAAGGACCCGAGCTCGTTGGTGCTAGATCGTCATGACGAACCAAAGCAACATCAAAGACCAGCTCGTGTTCGTAGTTCGACTCGTTTACGGCACGTTTATATCGAGAACTTGTTCGTTTAGGTTTGGATTAGTATAGAAATGATAGATCGGTGTTTGTATGGTAAAAAAGAATCCTACAAAGCTAAACTTACTGAAAATGGTTAAGATTTGATGGGTTAATCGATTGATAAAAGAACCCGTAACCTGTATGCCTAAATCGCACCCTTTAAACGTCGATGTTAGGCCGATTTGATGGTTGGGGTTTGTAGGCGCTGGTCAGACGATTCCGTGGATACCTAAATCGAGTTATTTGGTTAAGAAACGAAGATGATTAAGGACGAACAGTAGCTGCAGCCGACAACTTCGCCTGCAAGCTAAATTCGCCTGATGAACTTCGCCTGCAAAGCTAAGTTCGCCTGATGACAACTTCGCCTAAAAGCTAAGTTCGCCTGATGACAACTTCGCCTAAAAGCTAAGTTCGCCTGATGACAACTTCGCCTAAAAGCTAAGTTCGCCTGATGACAACTTCGCCTAAAGCTAAGTTCGTCTGATGACAACTTCGCCTAAAGCTAAGTTCGCCTAAGGTTTAACTTCGCCTAAAGCTAAGTTCGCCTAAGGTTTAACTTCGCCTAAAGCTAAGTTCACCTAAGGTTTAACTTCGCCTAAAGCTAAATTCGCCTAAGGTTTAACTTCGCCTAAAGTCAAGTTCGATTAGAAAATAAATTAAAAAACGATAAGTAAAAGTAAGCTAATACTAGGCCACCAGATTAGATTAGGCGAGTATTGATACGTGTAACTTATACAGTCAGCCGAGCTCAGTTAAAGAAGGGATTTACAACTATCGGAGGAAGAAGCAGAGTTCAGGTGAGTTTCTAGCCCCATTTATGTGTTATGTTTTCGGGGCTGTGTGCATACTCGATATGTTTGTTAATACGCTTATCCTAAGAGATAAGTGTATGCCTTATGTGAATAATGTGATATGTATGAATGATGGCTTGACGGTACGTGAACGATCTTTGGATATTGCAAGTACTGTCAGGTTGTAACGCTAAGTATAAGGTAAGTATGATATGTATGCTTATGTGTATGAATGTGATAAAGTTAATAAAAGAATGAAAGGATGGTTGTATGGTTACGAAGAGGGTACCGGGCCCTAATAATACTCGAGGTATGATGTATGGTTGTATGGTAACGAAGAGGGAATCGAACCCTACTAATATTCGAGAACTAGGGAACCGAACCCTACTAATATTCGAGAACTAGGGAACCGAACCCTACTAATATTCGAGAACTAGGGAACCGAACCCTACTAATATTCGAGAAAAGAGGGACCAGACCCTTATAATATCTGTGATGTTAGGGACCAGACCCTTATAATATCTGTGATGTTAGGGACCAGACCCTTATAATATCTGTGATGTTAGGGACCAGACCCTTATAATATCTGTGATGTTAGGGACCAGACCCTTATAATATCTGTGAGGTTATAGGGCGAAAGGCTCTTTAAAACGTATGATTGTGTATGTAAAGAAAGTATGAAGGTAAGAATGAAAGTATATGCAATTATGTGTGTATGAAAGAAACTTAAGAGGTTAAGTATGAAATGTAAGAAGGTATTGTATGATTATATGATTAACTAGAACTCACTCAGCGTAGCTGACTTTTAGTATGCACGCAGGTGAGTAGGATGAGGCAGCTCGCTTGAGGAGACACGTGGCACTGAATAAGAGGCTGGCATCGGAAGACTCAAGACGTTTAAGTTTAATGTTTCGTTTATTTTGAAAGATAAAATGATGTTTTAAGACAAGACGTGTTTTGTTATGAAATGTTTTATGAAAGTTTTTATATTCCGCGAAAGTTTTAATGAACTCTGATTTGTAAGAACTGTGTTTATGAGTAAATCCGACGCTAAAGTAAGGCTACCGGGTTCGGGGCCTTACATGAAATTAATGTAAATTATAATATGGAAAATGGATGAAGATGTAAATTTATAATTATTACCTATTTATAAAATTTTATGGTTGTCTATAAGGATTATCTATTTATGTCATGATGAAAGTGTAAAATAAAATGAAAATTAAGGAAAGTCAAAGAATATAAAATATTTTAATAGGATAATTAAATTACAATATTTATGTTAATTATGAAACTTTAAAATCGGTTTGTTTATAAATTAAGGAAAGTCAAAGAATATAAAATGTTTTAATGGGATAATTAAATTACAATATTTATGTTAAGGAAGTTATTTAAAACATTAAGGAAAGTCAAAAAAAAATAAATGGTATTAATGAGATAATTCATATCGAATACATTAAAACACGCCGGAAAAAAAATATAGATAAACTAATCTCGGATCTCCGATATACAATCGTATTTTATTTTTTATAAACAAAAGAAGATGAATATACATGAATATTAACAAATTAACAAAATAAAATATACATCAACATTAAAATTAAAATCTATACATACTATAAACTCATAATCATTCAGTGAAATTAAATTATATGAGTCGGCAATTACCTCAAATAATAAAAAAGAATATTAATATTGATATTATGGATTATTTTAATTATAACTAATAACCGAAAAATTTAAAAGGTGTTAACGGATAAACGAAATTTAAAGATGTTACCGGAAAAAATATTGTATAAGCCGTGATAGTCACCGGAAAATGTTACCAGAAAATGTTACCGAAAAATGTTACCTGAAATAATAAAAAAGAATATTAATATTGATATATGGAAAATGTCACCGAAAAAACTTACTAGAAATACTAACCAGAAAAACGTAACAATGGAATATAAGATTTTGATTAACAAACTAAAATGAAATCTTCATCAAATTAAACGGGTAAATAACCTGAAATAATGTAAAGCAAACATTGTTATAGGTATAAAACATAGCCGGAAAAAACTTAACGGAAAATCTTACCGGAAATACTTACAGGAAAAACGTAACAATGGAATATAAGATTTTGATTAACAAACTAAAATGAAATCTTCAGCAAATTAAACAGGTAAATAACCTGAAATAATGTAAAGCAACCATTGTTATAGGTATAAAACATAACCGGAAAAAACTTAATGGAAAATCTTACCGGAAATACTTACCGTAAAAACGTAAAACGTCCACATATCATCTTCAAGCCCGTTTATGATTTACAACCTAAACTGATTTTAATAAAATCAGTTAACAATGAGAATAAACATAAAAAGGTTAAAAGAAACAATAACCGGAAAAAATAATTAGGTTGCCGGAAATAAATAGATAAACAGTAGGAAGTTTATTATAAAATAGAAACTTACTAGAAAATTGATACAAATGTTGAATGATATTCGCCGGAATATATTAATAGGTGAATGTATTACCGGTAAATAACAAATATCGTTGTTAACCATGAAATCTCATATTTTGATTAACAACGTTACATGAAGTATTCCAACAAATATAAAAAAAAGCATTGTTATAAACATGAAAGGAAAAAATAACCGGCAACACTTACCGGAAAAACGTAGAATGTCCACATATCACCTTCATGACTGTTTATGATTTACAACCTAAACTGATTTTTTTAAAATCAGTTAACAATGAAAATAAACATAAAAATCTTAGAAGAAGGAATAATCGAAAAAAATAATAAGGTTGCCGGAAATTAATTTATATAAGTTTACCTTGCATCGGAAAGATTAATCGGAAATAAGAGGCTTAGAGCGGCAATTAGGGTTTCTGAATAGTGGCAGCAGAAGAAATTACACTAAAATATAGTATTTGAATTTACGGGTTAATGGGTTGAATGGATATCCAAGACCCGCGAAAAAATAAGCTTAAATGGGTTAATGGGTTAAATATTGTTTAATTGCTAAGTTGGCATGTTTAAGAAAGGAAATGGATGACATGGAGTTGAGGTGGCATCCTATGTGGACACCCTAGAATGATGACATGTGGAAATTGTTCCTTGCTTTAATAGTATGTATAGATTCTGCTGTAACTTTACCAAGGGATTTAGTTGGGTTGGGGGTGTGTTGTTTGGTGGTAATTATATTCAAACATGTTATGTAAAATTTCTTATTGGATGTTTGTTATAGAGTTCTAGCTCATAACGTGTGTTTAAATCTCTCTTTTGGATCTTTGGTTTTTTTATCGTGCTTGTTGTTTGTGTTTTTTTTTAATTATACTATTGCAAGTCTTAAATTGTGAATTTTTATTATTTTGGTAGGTGATATGGCGTTCAAAGATTGTAGGACTAAAACACAATGATGACGGGGTTATAGAACTTAACACACTCATCAATATTGAAGAATGTTGGTTACGGTCTTTTAGGGTTGATTTCCGGACATTATGTTTTTTTTTTCCATAAATGTTGATTTTAATCATTATAATTATGTTATAGTGTTTTTGTTTGTTATAATTATGTTATTGATAGTGTTTTCGTTCATGGATCAAAAGCACACTGAAATATAGTTTATAATGGTCAAGATAGTGTGTTTTAGTTCTTGGTGTTCTTGGTATTGTGTTTTAAATTTGGATTAAACTTTGGTGTTGTGTTTTAAATTTGGATTACAATATGATAATTATAGATTGATAATTTTTTCAGATATAATAAACACACTGGACAATTTTGCCCCTAGAGTGTTATAAAACAAATATAATGATAAAACACACCTCGAAAAAAACACATAATCTAGAGTGTTAAACTTCTTAGACACACTTCACTTCTTATTATAACCTCACCCTATATATATATATATATAGGATCAGAATCATGAAAGAATTTTTTTGAAATAGAGAACTATGAGAACCATTTTGGACAAAAAAAAACCAAAAAAAAAATTCATTAAATAAAAAAACACAAAAATAAAAAAAGTAAAAAAATAAAAATTCTTATTTTATCATCCCGATTTCATATATATATATGTATATATATATATATATAAAACTCGGTTGAGCTAAATTATATACATATATGTACATATACATGTTTTTATACACTTACGTATAATTTAAGATAAATGATACTGTGCATATGTGTATATTACGTAACTAAAGATTAAATAAAATTATACATATGTGTATAATACGACGTTTTTTAATGAAACCGGGATAAAATATATGAATTTTGGTTTTTATTTTTTTAAAATTTTTGTTTTTTTGTTTTATAATTTTTTTAAATATTTTTTAATTTATTATAGTGGTCCAAAATGGTTCTCAAAGTTTTCAATTTGCAAAGGGTTATATATATATATATATATATATATATATATATAAACATACAAAAAATAATTAAATAAAATCAAATGTATAGACACTATAAATGCATACATATATACGTGATTGAAACAAAGGTTACTAAGTTGATGAGATTAACAGCTTTTAATCAGAGTCTATGTCATTCGGATCATCGTCGATAACAAAGGTAAAAGCTTTAATGTTCTTATTTTGTAAGTGCGTTTTGAAATTATCATTGTTCTGTTTATAAATCGTTAAAGCGGTATTTATAAAATTACCAAAAGGGAGGTTTTTGATCTAAGGGCCTATTCAGATTTAGATTGGGCGAAATGCTTGGAAACACAAAAGTTTGTTACTGGATTTTGTGTGCTCTTGGGTAGTTGCTTAGTTGCATGAAAAAGTAAAAAGCTTACTCGCTTTCAACCGTTACTAATAATGGGTAAGTAATTTCATAAAACCAACAATATTCATTATTCACTCATGCACTAATGAGATATGGCTGTGGGTTTGTCTATTGCTGAGATTTGTTCATCTTATCCAACTTATGTTGGTCTTTGTTATTGTAGTGTCAAATTTGGTGGTCAGAGTTGGGCACCCTTTGCCTCTTGGATCACTCGCTGGTATAATAATTTATTAATTACTAATCATATGCTCATTGATTCTAAAACGAACCATAACCTTGGTTCGTTTAGAACGCTTATATAATGAACATGTAATATAATGAGTATATACATCGTTGATAATCATTTAAACGATCATAATCGTATTCTTTCAAATATTTGGTTCTGCATTTATGTATACATGCATCATTACTAAAATATTAAACTAAGCAAAACTTTCACTTGTGTGGGTACAAAACTAACCAAAAGTATTGTTCATATATGTCAAGTTTAACATCAACTAAAAAGAAGAGACGTAATATTAAATCTTGAACTTATACGTGTACCTATTCTGATTTCCATACGTTTATTTGGATTTATGTATTTGTTCTTTGGGTGTTCGGTGAAGAAAGGTAGTTGGTTATTTGTAAAGAAATCTCTAAAACCTTTTTGATTCCAAGGAAAAGAAAGACAAGGTTTTTTGTTTTTGTTTTATCATTATTTCATTTATTGTAAGGCCCCGTTACCGGTGCCCTACATTTGGACGTTGGATTTATTCATAAATACAATTCTACTAATTAGAGTTAATTAAAACATTCACGGAATATTAAAACTTTCATAAAACATTACATATTAATCCATAACTTGTCTTAAACAAACATCTTGTATTTAAAAATAAAAAACATTAATTATAAAGTCCCGAGTCATTAGATGCCAGACTCTTATTCTTCTCCCGAGTGTCCCCTCTCAAGCCAACTATCTCATTCTACTCACATACGTGCATACTAAAAGTCAGCTACGCTGAGTGAGTTCTAGTTAATCATACAACATACAACACATTCATAACTACATACTTACATGCATACTTCATACTTTCGTTTATAATATACTTACTTACCTTCATACTTTCGTTCATATTCATACCTTACATTTTAAAGGGCATTACGCTCTATAACCTTCGCATAAGTTATTAGGGTACACAACCCTTTAACATTTGCATATATTATTAGGGTATGCAACCCTTTATCCTTCACATATATTAATAGGGTACCAAACCCTTTATCATTCACATATATTATTAGGGTATGCAACCCTTTAACCTTCGCATATGTTATTGGGGTATGCGACCCTTCAACCTTACTTTACCTTTCATTATCATCTCCATGATCACATTCATACATATCTTGCATAATATCATACATATCATAGCCATACATACTTCCTTATTCGCATACTCATATCATACATACTACACTTTACTTTCCTTAACAATACGTGCAATACCTGAAGGTCGTTCACATTTGGTCAAGCATGCATTCATAATTTAAACATAACTATCACATTCATCATTAAGACATACACTTACCATTTAAGGTAAGTGTATTAACATTCACATTGAGTATGCACACAGCCCCGAAAACATAACAAGGAAGTGGGGCTAAAAACTCACCTGGATCCTATTTCTTTCTCCGTTAACTGTTAATCCCTTCTTTAATTGAGCTCTGCTAACTGTATATAAGTTACACGTATGAGTACTTGTCCTATTTGTATTTCAGCCAAAAATGGCTAAGTCTGGTCTAATCTAATGGCCTTGCATTAGATTACTTTTACTTAGATTTTATTCTTAATCCTATGGTGTTTGAATTTATGGTTTTTCATTGACATTAACGTTCCTTTCTTTCTTTGGTAATCTTTCTTTCCTTTCCTTGTATTAGAACTTAATATGGTAATCGATTTATATAGTTGTATTCGAGTGGCCAAGTATGTGAACATGACCAAGGTAATCGAGTACCATGCATGTATTCGAGTCACTATGTTGTAACCGAGTCATGAGGTTGTATTCCTCTACACAAGCGAACTCGACATGTAATCGGTTATAATTGTAACCGAGTCCTCCTTGTAATCGAGCATACATGTATCCGAGTACTACTTATAATCGATCATAGCTTGTAATCGGGTATGGTAATTGTAATCGAGTCACAAGTAATGAGTACCACAAGGTGATCGAGTTACCAAGTAACCGACTGCCCCATTTCTAATCGAGGAGCTTATTGTAAGCGACTATAAGTTGTAAGAGACTTGTCAATGTAGTGACCCTACATTGTATTCCAATGATAATGTAAGCGAGTTCGTCCTTGTATGAGAGTGCACTTCTGGTAAGCGAACTTCATGATGTAACCAATTATCCCATTGTAATCGAACACCCTCACTGTAATCGAGTCACAGTGTAAGAGAGTTCGATGTTTGTGATTCATTGTAAGAGAACATTACTTTTGATCGAGTTCAGTGTGTGCGAGTTCGCTATGTAATCGAATATACTCATGTAATCGAGTATATTAATGTGATCGACTCTAGCAATTGTATTTGAGTCTCAAGTGTAATCGATAGGGACATGGTATGCGAGTAGCCTCATTGTATGCGAATACCCCCCTTGTAATCGATCTTATCATTTGTAATTGAATACATCAGCGTATTCGAACGGTCTGGATGGTTCAGTCCGTCTTATCATCATTAACATCCATCTAGCGACCTTAGTACACTATTATAGTTCGGTATTAACCCCTAGACGTCTTTCTTAACCTTTTCATCCAAAACATGACCCGCGGGTCCATAAAGTTTGAACCTTAAGGCTAAAATTTTCAAAACCAGATCTAGGGTTTCGTTTATGAGCCGTTTATAACCGTAGGTTCGTTAAATTCATTTTAACATTAAGTTTGCTACTTTAAGGTTCGTTTATACCCGATCTACTCTAGTTTTAAGTTTCATGGTCAACCGTTCTTAAAAACGTAAACTTTAATATAAAGAGCATACCTTTATGTGTTTGTTTGGTTTTGGTTAGCTTGGTTATGAACCTTAAATCTTGTATCTTTCTTATATATTAAAGATCTATCAAGAATCGATGTTCGTTTGATCTCGCTTCTCCTTCTCTCTCTCTCTCGGCCGTAAATAGCAAGGGTGTGTGTGTGTTTTGAATGTGTAGAGAATAAGATGGAAAGAAATGAGGATTTATGGTTTTAGGAAGGTTTAAGGGAGTATTTATACTCTTTAAAGCCCATGGACCTAAGGGTCATCCCAACTTTTATTTCATCTTTAATTAGCCAAGTCCATACACTTTATTATATTTAATCTAAATTAAATATTAACACACGCTTAATAACGTGACTCCTTTTATTTATTTATTTATTATTATTAAATTTAGGATGTTACATTTATTTTTTTTGCCCGTCAGTTGTTCGATGAAATGCTAATGTGAGTTTTATAAACCACAAATCCCACAAAAAGAACTCCAACAATCAGCGGTTTGGAAAGCAAAGTTGATTGCATAAAAGAGGAAAAAGTTGGATTTCTTAACTCTATATTGCAATTTTGTGCAGCTTTCACTTGGATCATCTTCCCTATTTTTTGGAAAATGTTTTGTTACCGAGCTTTGGCTACCTTATGTTATTTCACTTTCTTTTTCTTATGTTTAGATATTAGTTGAGTATTATTGGTTGCTTTTCTGATTACCTTCAAAGAACGGGTCATAACAGGTTCAAGTTAAAATTCTATTTTAAAACGGGCTGGTAGGCCTGTAAACCAACCAATGGAACACGATTGGGGCATGTTCGTGTTCGTTCATTTAGTTTTAACTGAACAAATGATCGAACACGAACGATTAAACAAACATAATTTGTTTTGTTCATGTTCGTGTATGTTTATATCCATTTGTTAACAGTGTAAACAATTAGTTCATGAATGTATATGGATGAACATAATTGAACATAAATGAACGAAAATCAATAAGCAAAAACCTTTTAAATAAAAGTGAACAACAATTTGTTGGGACTAAAGAGCTACAAAAACTAGACTAAGTTGTATAGAGCCTAAAAAATTTAAATGAGTTTATTAAAGAACATAAACGAGCGTGCTTAAAATAAATGTAAACTAGCGAACATAAAGGAACGTACTAACGATCATAGATGAATTTAAATGAAAGAATGAAAACTAAAGTTCACGACAAAATGAACAAACAAGACATGTGTTCATGTTCATTCATCCAACTAAATGAACAAAGTTTTTTTGCTCATGTTTGTTAGTGTGTTAAATAACTGAACTTCTACTCAAACAAATCATCAAATGTTCGGTTCGTTCATAGGTCTACAAGCCAAAATTTAGGGACTTCAGGCCGCCAAAACGTTTTGGCCACTATAAAATAATTGTAAATAACTAACGTGCTAAACTTCTAATTATTTGGTAAGTAACGTCTTCTAATAAAAAAAAAATATACGTGGTTGTATCATGTATGCATTAAAACTATACTTTGTAAGTAAGTTGCAGCTTGCAATTGCCACCTGTGATAAAAAATGTTTAGAACATTATTAAGCTTCATATCAATCAATTTGTAAAAACTTTTCATTCTTCATTGAAGGGGAATCTATGGTTGAAGATCCTTTAGAGATTTCTAGAATAGATGCAAGAGTCTGGGTCAGTTTCAAGTCAAATCCATTACATCTTTAGCCGATCAAACCCGAAGTTTTTTTTTCGGATAAAGATCGATTTAGATCCATTGAAGAGGTAAAAGTTGTTCTTTCAACCTTAAAAGTTGAAAAGTTGGAATAATAATTTTCTTAAAAGTTTTTTTAAATCTTTTTTGCAAGAAATTCAAAGAATAAAGAACGAACACCCTGATGATTCTTGTTAGATTATTAGCAATCGCATTAAAGGCTCACTCAAGGTCACTTGTGCTTTTGGTGATGACTTCCTCAAACAGGTATTTGACTAAATGACTGGTCACCAATAGTCAATAAATAATGCTCAACAATAAGAAAATCACTTCCTTATCTAACAAAAAATGAACATCCATATATATATATATATATATATATATATATATATATAACAAATACAAGAGAAAATGAAAGGGCTCACAATAAAGCCAATAGATACATGAATAGACAAAGCTTACCCCCTATAATTATGATACATTAATACCCCCTGCAAGTGAGATGGTGGCGGACCAAGACGAAGCATGTGGCGGAAAAACTCAAACTGCGGTTTAGGAAGACTTTTCGTAAAGATGTCCGCCACTTGGAGCTTTGTAGGAATGAAACGAATGTGAAGTTTCCCCGAAGAAACGATTTTACGTATAAAATGGTAATCCAACTCAATATGCATAACCCTTTTGTGAGAGATTGGATTTTGAGTTAGAAACAAAGAACTATGATTGTCGCATAGAATAGTTGGGTGATCTGGAGGTAAAGCATGAAGTTCTCGTAAAAGGTGTGTTATCCAAATTATTTCTGACGTATTTGCCATTGCACGATATTTAGATTCACCGCTCGACTGAGATACCGTAGGTTGCTTCTTTGCACTCCATGAAACAAGATTACCACCAAAAAATATAAAGCATCCATAAGTGGAGCATCGTGTTTCAATACATCTCTCCCAATCAACATCAGAGTAACCAATTAGTGACGTCTTAGACGGTTTACAAAATGTAAGACCAAAATCCAAAGTTCCCTTAACATATCGAAGAATACATTTGACTTCTTGAAAGTGATTCATTGTTGGTGAATATAAAATTGGCTAACCTGATTGACGACATAGGAAATATCGGGTCTTGTAATAGTCAAATATTGTAATGCTCCTACAATGGAACGATAGTGAGTGGGACTCGGAGTATGGCTCGCCGGTGACGGTAAATGAAACATGTGTCGAAAGCGTTGTAGGTGCCGGTTTTGCATCCAACATTCTTGCACGATCCAAAATTTCCCAAGCATATTTGGATTGATTTAAAAATGAACCATCATTTGTGTATGTGACTTCCAGTCCAAGAAAATAGTTGAGTTTGCCCAAATCTTTAATGGCGAATTCTTTGTTTAATCCAGTAATAAAAGACTTGAGAACGGAGACCCGATTTCCTGTAAAAATCAAGTCATCGACATAAACCAATAAATAGATAATGCATGAATCTATTTTAAAAATAAAAAGATACGTGTCAGCACGACTACACGAGAACCCGTTAGTCATAAAAAATGTGCTCAAGAGATGAAACCAAGCACGTGGTGCTTGCGTGAGTCCATACAAAGCCTTATTTAATTTACACACATGATTAGGAAGTTGATGATTAATAAAACCCGATGGTTGTTCCATATAGACATTTTCGTTGAGATGCCCATGCAAGAAAGCATTATTCACATTAAGTTGATGCAAGTTCCAACCATTAAGGATGGCCAAGGAGAGTATTATGCTAACAGTCGAAGGTTTTACAACTGGGCTAAATGTGTGTGAATACCTGGTGTTTGGCTATACCCTTGAGCAACAAGTCGAGCCTTATGACATTTAATAGAACCATCAGAAAGAAACTTGGTCCAAAACAACCTTTTAGACCCAACAGTGGGAAGGCGGGGCGGGGGGGGGGGGGTGCGAGGCACGAGCGTCCACGTATTGTTTTTATGTAAAGCGTCAAGTTCATTATGCATGGCTATCACCCATTTTGGATCCTTAAGAACGGTTTGATAACCCTTGGGATGTGTTGAGGAAAAAAGAGCAGCATGTAACGCATGCTGGGTGACATGCGAGAAGTCGGTTTGATGTCGGGGTTTGAATATACCATCTTATGCATAGGTGACCATAGGGTGTGTGGAGGGTTGGGGTGGCGGCGGTGGAAGAGGAATAGGACTAGCATGGGGTGAGGATGTCACGTAGGTCATTGGGGATGTGGGGGAAGACACGTCTAAATTAATTTCGGTTAAGGTAGGTTCAAGGATGAGATATATGGAGGAAGGGTGGCAGCATTAGAAGATGTAGTGTTATAGTTTGTTAGAAATTCCATGAAAAGGTGGCATGGAGGGTGGGATGTATGAGTTGGCTGTGATTTTGGTTTCGGAATTACGGATGACGTAGATGAATGGCATGACTGATCATCAAAAGTAGTTAATTGAAGGGTAGTGATGGGCTACTGTCACCGGTGGCAATGAATGGAAAAACCTCTTCATCAAACCTAGCATGACGTGATATATAAACGCGAGAGGTAGTAGGGTCAAGGAAATGATAGCCCTTGTAGATTGCACTATAACCGATGAAAATGCATGGTATACTCCATGGGGCAAGTTTGTGTTCCGAATAATCCCGTAGATAAGGGAACACGCGACACCCAAAAGCCCAAAAATGTTATATTTGGGTGTTTGAAAGTATAAGAGTTCAAACGAAGACTTACCATCAAGTATTGGTGTAGATAAGCGATTAATAATGTAAACGGCTGATGAAAATGCGTCAACCCAAAAGGACCTGGGGGGGGGGGGGAGTTTAGAATTGAATTACATCGCCAACCCAGTTTCAACTATGTGACGATGTTTATGTTGGACTCGACCGTTTTGTTGTGGCGTATACGGATATGAAAATCTGTGAAGTATCCCATTTTCCTCAAATAATGATTGAACTTTATAATTGACAAATTCAGTTCCGCCGTCACTTTGAAATATTTTAATTTTGCAAGAAAATTGAGTTTGAACAAGGTTCATAAACACCGTCAACACACGATAAAAATCAGATTTTAATTTTAAGGGATAGAGCCAACAAAAACGAGAATAGTCATCAACAAATGAAATGACCGGAGAGGGACACCATAAGTCACAATGAATAAGACCAAGTAGGTTCAAGGCACGTTTATTATTTACATCGAAAGGTAAATGTTGACTTTTAGCAAGTTGAGAAGGCAAACAAGTGCCAGGTTTAGATAAAAGTGTAGAAATAGATAAATGATCAACTTTTTTGTAAATTAACAATAGTATCAAAATAGACATGTCCCAAATGGGAATGCCAAACTTCAAAAGATGCTTTGGGTCTTGAGGATGAGGGAAAGAAAGCATGATGACCCGGTTATAAAACGTAAAGCCCATTCTCACACCGGCCTTGATCTAGGACTAGCTTTGTGTGGCGATCCTGAATGTAGAAAGAAGGGTAAGATAATAAAACATCAACATAATTATGTATGGTTGATTTGCTAACGGACAAAAGATTCTTGGTGAGATTGGGTACAATCAAGATATCATTTAATTTAATGTTATTAGAAATGAACGAATGTCCTTTGTGAGTGATAGGGAGGGTATTACCATTTCCGAATGAGACTGTACTGTTACCTTTGAGTAGATGGTTCCATGTGATCCCTTGCACCGGCATCAACGAACCAATCGGGTCCCGAGGATGTAACATGACACTGACTACGGAAGGCGTGTACCAAGTTATCATCAGTGGGGATGGCTTGTGAAGAATAGCATGCAAGACTCGAACATGCATAGTCGTAGTGGCTGTCTTGGGGACAAAGTTGACAATGCGGGGAACGACGAAATTTAGTGAACCCATCTTGAATGCTTGGACAGTCGTAGCCATCTCAACGTTTGGGAATTCCAAGGCTTCCCTACCAAATTTAGTGACAAAATCCCTCAGGGATTCATCACGAGATTGAATAATACGATATAAATTACTATTTAACTTCTCAAATTTTCTATACAAAAGAAATGATTATTAAAAAGATTAACTAAGTGAGAAAACGAAGTAATTGAATAGGGAGGAAGACTTAGCAACCATTTTAGAGTAGATCCGGTTGGTGTGGATCCAAAACACTTGCATCAACATGCTTCTTCGAGTCTTTCAGGGTTGGGTTTAATCTCCATTCTTTCTCTGTATTGGGCTATGTGTTCTTCCGGGTCAGTTGTGCCATCATAGACTTTCAAGTTGGGAGTCTGGAAATTCTTTGGTATCTCAATATCATAGATGAGTGGAGCAAAATTGGATATCCTGTGACTTCCATCTGGAATTTCAGTAATACGTTTGACCACTCCTGGAACACTAGATATCATATCCTTTAACTTTATAGCTCCTTAGCCATAGCTTGATTGATACATGTATTCTGTATAAAGCCCTGGTTAGTGTATAAGGATACATTATTGTAATTCTTACCTCTTGGTTGACTGACGGATGGTATCCCAGAAGAATATCCAGGATAGAGTTGGTCCACCGGAAGTGATAGTTTGAATAGAAATAATGTCTCCTTCATGTATATTTGACGGTCTTTATTGTTGGATTCCTAAGGATCCATGAATCCGCATAAAGGATCCTTGTGGTTGATAGTTGGAGGTTCCTTGATGAAACATTCCTAAGGATCGTGGTTGAAATATGGAGGATACTTGTTGAAAGATGGCTAAGGATCCTGGTTGAAGGATAGAGGATCCTTGAGCATGTGGGGCCATGGATCTTGATTGAAGAATAGAGGATCCCTGAGCATGTTGGGCCATGGATCCTGGTTGAAGGATGAAGGATCCTTGAACATGTTGGGCCATGGATCCAGGAGTAGTGAAATCCAGCATCCTAGGCACCAAGGGAGTTTGATCCTTAGCTGGCCCTTTTGCTTTCTTGATTTCTTCAATCTTACGCAGGATCCTCTGGTTTGTCTTATTCTGCTACTCCATATAAGCCTTAACATGTGAAAATAAAGCAGAAACATCATTGTTAGTGGTTACCGCAGGGGTAGCAGTAGATGATTTTAAGCCTTGGAAGTCTGTAGTTTACGTCTTGCTCCCAGTAACATTGGCCCTTTCCAATCCTAGGGGGGGGAAGGCATCGACAAGGAGATTTTGGATAAGTGAGAAACTGATGATTGCATAGTGGTTGAAATAGAGGTTTATTGAAAGGCCATTGGTTATGGTATTGGTTGAAAAGGTTGAAAACGGATGAGAATTCTTCTGGATTGAAGCACCACTTGCCCCACGCTGGGCGCTAAATTGTTTTGGTCAAAAATCGAATTCAAGTTTAATGTAACCAACTCAGTTTTGTGAGGTAAAGTACTTAGAAAAAGATGGTGATTATGTGAATATAAATGGAAATGAACACAAGGATTTTGTTACGAGGGAAAACCCTTGATTAGTAGGTGATTAACGACATAAAATCCCCGGTGATGACAATTGTCTATCACTGATATTATTAACAATCAAAGTAATGAATTACAAAGTGAGAGCTCAGGCAGTAGTTACAAGAGAAGAAGCTAAGTGCATGTCACAGTAACTAAATTCCTATTTTCTCGCCTCTATTTCGGCCCACTCATTCCACATAGTTATTATACGCTTTGACCACGTTGTTTAATGTCTTTGAGGGGAAAATAAAAGGTCGGACTTAGTCATTAGCCGTTTTACCCTTTATAATATTAATATCATAAAGAGAACAATCATTAATAAATTATAATAAGTATTGAGGATCCTTGATCCTGACAATATTTGAAACACATGCTAAGGATAACTGATCTAGAACATTTGTTAGGATAACATATCCATAACATCAAATTTCCGAACCCTAACAATAGCCATTTGCTACAATAGAGTATTGAGTTTTGCAAGTTTAGACCCTTTTAGATATGAATGATACATTTTTTGTTCTTTTAATAAAAAGTGTAATTATCATCTAGTCATAACAACAACCACCACCATACATAGTAAGATCCCACAAATAGCAATGCTATAAACATGGTCCGGGGAGGGTGGGATGCAGGCTAATCATGCAATTGTTTCAAATAACATAGTGGATGCTTCCAAAGAGACCCTATATGCATTAGATAATATAAAAAGACAAAATTCAATAGAAAGCCCTTAGAAATTGGAGAAATAAAAAATTAAATACAATTAATATTAAATAATAAAAAAATGTTAGTCATAATAGAATAAATATATGTAGTGAAATAGCATTCAACTTTTGAAAATTTACAATAATAGTTAAAGATTTATATTAAATTAGTTTATTATTTAACACTAAAACTAAATAGACACATAAATGAATAAAATTAAGTTTAGAAAGTATAAAAATATAAGAATACTACAACTAATAATAATAGTAATTAAAAAGTAATAAATAAGTACAAACATGATATAGAATAAAAATAACATATAAAATAGATAAATTTAAAGAAGTATGGGGTAAGAAAGAAAATAACAGAATGACATGTGACAAAATATGGTAACAAGAAACCTTTAAGATATTTGTAACCAAAAAAAATACATTCTCTCTAAATCTCCTTAACCTTAATCCTACGTCTCCAAGAATTTCTATCCTCGGCCATGTCCTCGGAATGAATGTCTAGTAACTCATTCCTAATCCTCTCTTCCCAAGTGTTAGTGCATTGTTTAGTCGTTTTAGTCTTTGTTTATCTTGTAATTTATTCTTTTTAATGTAAAAGGGCTTTTTGGTAATTTACCAGTCTATTCGCTATGTCTATGTGGTCATTCGTTAAGTATGTTTAACAAATGAACCCATATGTTATGATTGTTGGTCATTCATTAAGGATGTTTAACGATGAGCCTATTCACTATTATTAAGTTCCATTCGTTAAGGTTGTTTAACGAATGAGGTATAGCGAATGAGTCATTTGCTATACTTTAAGTTTTGTTAAGGATTGAAGACGAATGATCCCCATTCGTTATGGCATGTATAACGAATGTGATTCATCTTCTATATATATATATATATATATATATATATATATATGTATGTATCCTGATACGTAATTTAAGTAGTGGGAATTATTATTATCGGAGTGTCATTACGCTGCTCAATTTCTCTCTCAACACCACACACTTCACATAACATATTACATATCAATCACCTATAACATATCATAGAACTAGATCCGTATTAAAGTATGAAGTGAAATTGATTCGTCTGTAATAGGTTTCTCAAGTGATATCAGAGCCTGGACGTTCGATTGTCAAGGTGATTTAAGGTTTAACTGATATGAATTGATGAGATTTCATATAGTAATTGTTATAGTTTGAGGTCTGAACTGTGTTGATTGATTTTGAATCAATTATCACTGTGTAATTGATAATTATAGTCAACTTGATTACCGTTCAATTCGTAATCAGATCTACAAGCTTAGTGTAAGTTTAATTAGTTTATTGTTGGATAATTCAGTGGAATTGAGGTGTATTTGGTTATTTACGGAACAAAGGATTCTGTATATGGTTATGAGTGATTTCGGACATGTTTGGTTGTGAACTGGAGGTTCGGATTAGTGACTTTTTGTTTGCGGTGTGGTTACGAGTTGATAGAGTATATATTTGTTAATTTTCATGTTGTTACGGACGAGAGTTACACGTTTGATTGTTTTTGGATATGTTTGGATCTAGAGTTTGAAGATCTGAAAATCTTGTTGAAGATTTGAAGATCTCATTCGTTATGTATAATAACTCATTCGTTATACTGTAGCTTTCTATTCGTTATAGCATAATAACCGCTTTTGACACGTGGCAGGTTGTTGTAACTTATCACTCGTACACTCTAGACCATTTGTTACCTAAACATTATTCGTGAAAGTCGCATTCGTTATCAATATGCCTAATCTCAAAGCCTATTCATTATGTTATTCGTTTGTTCAATCGGTTTCTAATTTGTTATGATAAGCTGATCATTCGTTACGCAGAAACCTGACTTTCGTTACAGCTATTCGTTACACTTTTTGTATCATTCGTTACAGTGATTCACGATACCATTCGTTACCAGAATCATCCTCATTCGTTACCATACCTTAATACCATTCATGTTCCTATTCAACATTTGTTACCAGAATGATTCATTCGTTACAAAAATTTACACTTTGTACCACGAAGTTTTAATTTTCGACCTTTTGTAACCTAAACTTGGACTTGTTGATCATTTAAACCCAAATTTTTAACAGGGCTAAATTTTATGCGTTGGTATCTCAAAATATGTTGATGCACAAATGCTTCACTTAGACGTTGAAATTGGTTCACATTCCAAATGTCCCAGACTAATGAAATTCAATGATTTTGCTAAGTGGGAACCAAGATTCAAAGCACATTTGGGATCTGTGCATCCCGATTGCTCTAGATGTCTTGATGGTGTTTATACCGTTTCAATGCTTGGTGATGCAACTACTGGTTATGAACTAAAGGCATATAATGCTTACGCTCAAAAATAGAAAAAGGCTTCAGAGATCAAAACTAAAGCATACTCTACTTTGACAATGGCTTTACCATATAATATTTTCCACCAGGTGGGAAGTATTAAGATCCGTGCTTCTTTATTACAACGCATTCGAATGAGAGGCATGGGCAGTACACAAGAAAGTAAGAAGGTCATGTTAAAGTTTTAGTCCAGAAACTTTGGCTTGTTGAAGGGAGAGACACCTGAAGAGATGTTAAACAGATTTAGTCATTTGATTGCTTAAATGAATAAGCAAAAGATGGAGCCAACTGAATCAGATAAGATTGATACTATCAAGAATGCACTGCCGAGTTCTTATTCAATTTTTTTACTTGTGCTGAAAGAAAACATTTTTTTTTCAAAAGTGAAGATCTGACTGCTATGGATTTTATGCAGAAAATAGAAGAAAGATAGTATGAAATGAAGTGTCAAAATTCATCAAAAGATAACCAAGATCCAACATTGTATGGAGGATATTTACCGTTAAGCAAATCGTCAGCTGCTAATGCATAGTTTTGGTGTCCGTAGCGATCGAATAAGTTATAGATAGTCTAGGTTGAATATTTATTGTAAAATGACCCATTCTCTATGGATTGTATAGCGAATGAGGTCCATTCGTTATGTAATTTAACGAATGGAGGCCCCATTCGTTATGAAGGCATAACGAATGATGGCTTATTCGTTAAGTTATTACCCATTCGTTATGTGTTGACGAATGGTATCTCATTCGTTACTACAGTGAAACGAATGAGATTAACTTAACAAATGGGAGTGTGCGCCTATAATTAGGCAGCCCCATGTTCATTTGAGAGAGAGAGAGAGAGAGAGATCCTAGCCTAAGTTATTCTCTCCATAAGTTATCTTCACCATAATGTATTCATCCTTAATCTATCAATAAAGTATTATTTAACTGTATTCGTATTCGTGTTCGTATCATATGATTGATGTATTCGGGTAAGCGGCTAGATCTTGGCTCGAATAACATTTCAATTACATTCCACGTTCAAATCACATTTTATGTGAACCTCATGAATTTGAGAAGGATGTGTATGGTTCAAATACAACTCAAGTGAACAAGGAGAAGCAAGTTAAGGTTAAAGCAAAGAAATCAGAAAAACCAAAGATTTCTAATGAGTACATGATACTTTTTGTCAATCCTCCTGCTCCAAAATCTTCAACTGGCAGTATTTTTAAGCTAAAAGGGATTAACAGATTTTTCACTGTTAAAGACATTCCACTTAATTTAATCAAGCCTGAATTGATTGAAAGTGTCTTTCACAATGACACTTCTAAGTTACAAGACCTTGAAAGCAATTTTGTGAAATCCAAGACATCAAATGTGGTAGATCCTTTGATAAAAGATAAAAAAAATTTAAAATCTGCTAAAAATGTTCAATATGTGAAATCAAATGGAACTTACATTCTACAAAGCTTTTCAAATTGTTCAAATCTGGATATCTACATGAAAAGGAAATCTGTGACGTTTGATGACTTAGATAAAGGTCCAATTTCTAGAGTTTATCATCGACCTTCAGTTGCACATGTTTCTGCTAAACCATCACATTAACATGTCGACATGAGAACGTGTTTTCTCTGTGGTGAACATGGCCATGTCGTCAGAAACTGTGGAATGAAGAAATCTCAAAATCTTCACTCATTTTTCAAGGAATTATCTAAACTTATTCCTGTGATCAAGGAGATTTTGAAAAGACCAATGTCTTTCGATGATGAAACTCACATTATGTTTTCGTATGTGAATCCTCGAAAAGTAATTCATGTTAATGAAAATGTAAGTAACATTAAGACCAAATCCGTTCCTACTGAACCTATTTGTAAAAACTTGAATACATATGTCATTCAAGCTGCCTATTTAAGATGAAAGTCTAAAAGGTCTTTGACTTATTCACAAGTTGCTGAACAACGTTTGAATTCTGCAAATTTTGATTCAACATGTGAAACTTAAAAGGTTCCCAAGACTAAGGCCTGGGTTGCCTTCTTGAACTGATCATTTTATGTTTGTGTGTAGGGTTCATCCAAGACAGTGTCTGGTGAAAACTGGATCATGGACAATGTATGCTCTCATCATATTACCTGCAATATCAATCTTCTGACTAATGTCAAAAATATTCAAGGAGGGTATGTTGCTTTTGTGGGTAATTCGGGTGGTATGATAACACAAGAAGGTGATGTTTCAAATGGGAATATCACGTTTGAAAAGATCAACTATTGTGACAAAGTTGATCATAACTTATTGAGTGTGTCACAAATTTGTGATAAGAAGTACACTACCATATTTAATGAGGAGTGTATAATCCTGAAACTAGGATACGTCATTCCTGAAGATATGGTTGTCATGAGATCTCCTCGATCGAATGATATTTATGTGTTGAACATGAGTTCTAAGGTACTACTTCTGTCGAGACGTGTTTCGTTTCTAAGGCAACTAAAAAGACACGATTTTGTGGCACCGAATGATGGGTCATATTCACGTTCGAAAGATGAATTATTTAATGGCAAATGATTTGGTTGATGGTGTTTCTTTGATACATTTTAAGTTAACTGACCACTGTGTTGCTTGTAAGAAGGGCAAACAGAAGAAGAAGTCACACCCATCTAAGTTAATTAATACCATTGACACTCCATTAGAACGACTTCATATGGATTTGCTCGGTCCTATGAATCATGTGAGTATCGCTGGTGATTGGTACTATTTAGTTGTCACTAATGACTATTCAAGATACTCCTGGGTTTTATTTATGAGTTCAAAAGAACAAACACCCATTCTGGTTCAAAATTTAATCACTAAGATCGAATCGCTGCATAAACTGAAAGTGAGACGTATTCGAAGTGATAATAGTACGGAGTTCAAAACGAATGTGTTGGATTTCTTTTGTAATCTGAAAGGAATTCACCGAGAATACAATGCTCCTTATGTACCTCAACAGAATGGTGTGGCAGAAAGAAAGAATAGAACACTGATTGAAGCGGCTCGAACGATGCTTGCAGATTCTAAGCTTCCGGTTCAATTCTGGAATGAGGCTGTGAATAATGCTTGTTATACGCTTAATCGTGTTTTAACTGTGAAGAAGCTTCATAAGACTAGTTATGAACTTCTGAACAATAGAAAGCCTAACTTAATGTATTTGGAACCATTCGGGTGTCCTTGTACTATGTTGAAGAAAGATGCGGGAAAATTTGAAGGGAAGGCAATTGAAGGTTATTTCTTGGGTTACGCATCACCTAAGAAACAAGTATTTAACTTTACTTTGGGTTGTGTTGAGGAGTGGTACCCTGTTGATTGTAAAAGGTATACCATACCTCCCCAAGGTAAAGGACCTTATTGGATGTTCGATTATGAGAATTTATTTTATTCGATCACTCAATTAACCGAGCAACCAGATGAAGACTTGGTGCGTGCTTTTTTTGAAGATCAATTATTACCTCCATGATCTTCTGGTTCTGTTTATGTTGATGCTTCACAATATGATCTTCCTGATAAATCTAATATGATTTCAATCTCATCTGATGATGGTCATTTTGTTGATTCTTCCACGGCTTCATTCCCGGAAACTCATGAGCCTGGTGAATCGTCTCATGATGCTGAGGAGAATCTAACTAGTTTATCTGAAAATATTGTTGTATCTAAGAATCCAACTCTTCGGATTCATTCGTATCATCCTCACGATAACATCATTGGTGATCTTGATGTAGGTGTGCAAACACTTTATCAAATTGCTAATTCTACTGATTCTATATTATGTGCATATGCCGATATGCATTCCTCGGAAATCATGAATCTCACGAAATAAACTTGTTTTCCATCTCAAGTAGAACTGACAAATGTTCGTATGGCTCTTGCTGATCCATCTTGGGTAGAAGCAATGCAGAAAGAATTGCAACAGTTTAATCGACTGGGCATTTCAGATCTCATTGATTAACCGACTAGAGTTAAGAAACCGATTCCTACAAAGTGGGTATTTAAATGCAAGAAGGACGATCGAGGGGTGATCGTAAGAAACAAAGTACGATTAGTTGTTCAAGGTTTTCATCAGCAAGAAGGCATAGATTACACTGAAGTGTATGCTCCAGTTGCAAGATTGGAAACTATAAGAATATTCTTGGCCTATGCTGCTTTCAAGAACATTAAAGTTTATCAGATGGATATGAAGAGCGCGTTTCTTAATGGAGAACTGCATGAAGAAGTGTTTGTTCTGCAGCCTCCTGGTTTTGAAGATCCAGATTATCCGGACCGTGTTTATCGTTTGAACAAGGCCCTGTATGGTTTACACCAAGCCCCGAGAGCTTGGTATGGCACGCTTGCTGACCCTGTTACTGATAACGGCTTCAACCGAGGAACTGTGGACTACACTTTATTTAAAAAAAACGTTGGTGAATATTTGCTTCTTGTCCAAATATATGTTGATGACATTATATTTGGTTCAAAAAACGACAAGTTGTGTAAGGATTTCGAGAAGTCAATGCAGACGAAGTTTGAAATGAGCTAGATGGGGGAGATGAATTTCTTCTTAGGGTTGCAGGTTCATCAGTCTGATAAGGGAATCTTCATTCATTAGACTAAACACGTGAACGATGTCTTGAGCCGATTCAAGATAACTGTCGGATAAATCCTTTCGACGACTCTTCCCGTAGGTCACAATTTATCACCGGGTGAATTGGAGGATACCGTAGATCCTACCCTTTACCGAGCAATGATTGGTTCATTAATTTATTTAAGTGCTTCTCGTCCTAACATAATATTTGCAGTTTGTTTGTGTGCTAGGTACCAATCAAGTCTCTGAGTGACTCACCTGGCTGCGGTTAAACGTATACTTCAACATCTGAGGGGTAATCCTGACATCGAGTTATGGTATCCCAAGGACGATAGCTTTGAACTCGCTACGTTTTCCGATTCTGATTATGGAGGATGCAAGATCAATTTCAAATCGACTACCGCGGGTTGTCAGTTTTTAGGAAGCCAGCTTGTTTCCTGGCAGTGTAAGAAGCAGACAACGGTCTCCACTTCAAATTCTGAGGCAGAATACATAGCAGCCTCGAGTTTCTATTCACAGGTTTAATTGATAACTTTGCTGCTATAAGTATCACCAAAAATCCTGTGCAGCATTCGAAAACAAAACATAATGAGATTCGATATCATTTCATTCGAGACAGTTTTGAAAAGAAATTAATTGATATTGAAAAAGTGCACATGGATTTTTAACGCGCTGACCTGTTTACCAAGGCATTTGACAAAACTCGTTTTAACTTTTTTCTTGGTATAAACGGTCTTAAAACACTTGTTGAGGTCCTTACACAAGGATAACCATCTTTATTTCATTTTTGTTTATTTTCTTTCATTATTTTTTATGTTTAGGGTTTGAAGGTGAAAACTGAAAAATACAAAAATATTGTGATTTTTGTTTGTGTATAGAAAAACCAAAAACATTAAAAAATGATGATGAAAAATACAAAAATACTGTGAATTTAGTTTGAAAATTGAAAAAGACAAAAAGATTGTGTTTTTTCGTATGTATAGGAGAATCCAAAAAGACAAAAAGAATGTGTTTTTAGTATGAAAAGAGAAAATCCAATAGATTTTTGCATATTTTCACTGAAAATTATGCCAATTACTCATATTTGAAGGACATATATTTGTATATGTTTGAGCCTGAAATTTAGTTGTAAATGTTTGGGATAGCCATTCACCTGATAATGGAAAGTAGTTGGGGCGATTGTTATGCGTTTTTAATTTCTTTATTTTTTTTCTTTTCTCTCGCTGAAAATTTTGTCGGTTATTTAAGTTTGTGGAACATGCTTGCATGTTTTGGTCCTGTTATCTACTTGTAGATTAATAGGATAGCCATTAATCTATAGACTGAAAGTGACTGGGGCGATTGAAATTCATTTTTATGCTCCTCAAAATTGAGTTTTGAAGCAAAAAGAGAAAATGATAGTAAATTGATCATATGGTCCCATATCCAGAGTAAAATATGTCTGATCACCAAAAATAAAATAAAGCAAATAACAAGCGTTAGGTTTATGCACACTGTGAGTGTTTATGCGGCTTAATCATTTGGGTATTCATATGCATGAATATTTCAATCGCTTTTAGAGCAAACCCAAAGTCATTAAACTTGATCACCATTGTACATCATACAAATAAAACTACTGGCTTGATCAAAATCCACAGTTAGTCATACTTTGTTCCTCCCTTGCGCTTGTCTCAATACCAGTAAGAAACAGACCCAGGGGATACAATGAATGTAAGCCTACAGATGGACTCCTGCATACTCACTCATAGTAAAAGAAACTTGATGCATTGCTCAATAATTTCTACAAATTCAAATTTTGATCGACAATATAATGATTTAAGTCATGTTGGGGTGATACGGTGAAAATCAAATTAAGCTTGAATCGAGATTAGAGGCTAACAGTTTCTGATATTATGTGCTCTAATTGAACATTTAATCATATCACAAAAATGCTTGAAAGTTTGTTATAAGATTTAAGTGGACAAAAATATCAATGACCGACTTAACGCCAGTTATAATATCACTGAAATACAAAACTGTGATGAAAGGGCAATTTGGTCAATATGATTCTCTGCTTAAACTCACCAAAAACACAAAAATATGTACTGCTTTCGAAAAACATACAAAAACACAAAAATATTTTATTTTCTGCTTTATGTTTGCTTTTCGGGTTTTAAATGTAAATATTATGAAAAAAATGAAAAATGCCAAAAAGATTTTATTATTCTTCTTTTACATATTATTTAAATATTTTAAGTTATGTGTTTTGATTGTAAAACACGTTAAAGTATTTTGTCTTGCCACGTTGGGTAAGTTTCGTAATTTATAAGGTCATTGAGATACGGGGTTTTCATTGATTTATTTATTTTATCATTTATTTAATTGATTTATTTGTTCAAATAAATATTCAGTAAATTTGTTATCTTTGGATAACGAATTGGGTGATTCTTATAACAAATTACCTCAATTCGTTATTATCTAATTCGCTTCTGCAACTCTGAAAACGAATGACTCAATTCGTCCTTCACAGAATAACGAATCAAACATGAACTACCGTTAATTCGTTATTATTTCGTGTAATTTATAACAAATTGCTCATTCGTTGCCACATGTTCATTGCCACATGTTATGAATGAGATAACGAATATGCTAATTCATTAATTCAAAATTAACGAATCAACTGATTCGTTGTCTTAGGAAATATGTCGTTTCGTCATATATAAGTAACAATGATGAACGAATCAATTAATTTGTCCATTCATCTTCTACACCACCTACACAAACCCTTGCCAAATTTTCTCTGAAAATTCAACCATCACAAAAACAGTTTTTGATCATCAATTATGTGTCGAAAGGTAACAAGGATCAAAACGTGATAAATTTCATCAGATTTAATCAGTGTTTAATGGGTTTATTAACTGATAATCTATGTCGGGTTTAACTTATTAATATAAACCTTGATAAGCCTAGTTTATACTGAGTTTATGCCAGATTGAGTACCATGTATCGATTGTCGATGTGATTCTGAGTTAATTTAGGTTTATTGTAGATCAATACATCGTCAAACATGGTGTAATTAGATCTAGTTTGCATGTTTGACTTTCCAAGTTCTTTTTAGTTTTGACTTGGACTTTAAAGAGTCACATTCGTTAATTATTGGTGTTAATTCGTTATTTTTTAACGAATGGACACTAATTCGTATTCAATTCGTTATAATTGAATAACGAATCACCCACTTCGTAATTTCAATAACGAATTACCTCTTGATTCGTTATCCTTATAGGATTGATTCGTTATACCTACTTCGTGGTTTTGCAATGATGACGAATTAAGTAATTCGTTATAACGAATCAGTCAAGGATTTCTAACGAATTATACTTGGAATCATTTTGGAAATTTGATTAAATTCTTAAATAATTATAATATTTATTATTCATTTTTACTAAATCTCGGGTTTATATATTTGCAGTTATGGCTGACGCGATCATTCAGGATCCTCCTGCAGCTGAGCAACAACTGGTACAACAACAACAAGTACCAAATCTTCCTCTATTACCGTTCGATAAGAAGCATAATATATGTGCTTTTGTCGGAACAAACTTTGCTGACGAGGACTTATTTGGAGATTTACCGGCCTTCATACGAAGCTCTCATATTCATTATGCTATGACTGCTAGGCTGAGTATTCACTTTAGCATTGTTCGTCCTTTCTGGAACTCGACACGTTACATTGATTCCGAGAACCACATTGTTGCTGAAGTCGATGGGCAGTCTATCATTATTACTCATGGGGTGATTAGACGAGTGTTGCAGTTTGGGGATAATGTGGACAAACCTAGTGAATTTGATAAGGAGTTGATTCGGGGGATTATTCAATCGTGTGTTCTACACGGGTGATCTTGATAAGTCCATGTATAACAAGGCGTACTTGTGTCCCAAATACAAGTATTTAATACACGTTCTCATTCATTGCCTTGGTGGACGAAAAGGTGGCTTTGACGAGTGCCGGATTATGCTCCAAACGGCATTCGTCGCGTTTATCTTAAACAAACTGTTCAACTTCTCGGATATGATTTTCTATCATCTCAAAGAGAATTTCCTTGTCAGGAATCGACGTGGTAAATTTTTAACGTATCCCCTATGTATTCAGTTGATCGTTCAAGACCTGATTCCGAATTTGGTGATTGATCAAACTTTGGTGGATGATGTGCTCAATATGGAACATATGACAACCGATAACGTCAAACGGATGAAGTCGTATAGGCAAGATCTTCATCCAAGGACCAAACGCTTGATTGGTCATTTATTTGATCCAGCATACGAATGTCCTTCTAATGATCGTTGGATCCATGATGATTCAGATTCCGAGTGTGAAGAGGGTCCAGGTAGGAACGATGATGGTAATGATGATGGTGATGAAGGTGGAGATGATACTCAACGATGTGCTGAAATTGAGGCAGTTATTGGTCAATCTGCTCAACGGAAGAGAAATGGGAAACAGGTGGCTACTGATGCACCATCTAAACGTCGTCTGACTCAAGGTGCTGGAGTGTCATTTGGACCTCAGGGTCCAAGGTCTTCGGCTCCTCAAAGACCGGCGGTGCCGCTTACTACTAGCACCCCAGAATTGACATTGATGACTACACTTACTTCGGATCCCAGGCTTGGTATGATTCCTCAATATGTATTATCCACATCACCAAGGCCTACTACTGCTACATCGGTGGTTTCTCCAACACCGACTAGGATGCCCACACAGCCTATGGACATTTCGCTCATGAGGCTTAATCGTCCTCAAGGTCCCGTGCAGCCGATCCATCCATCTTTCCATGCTATGCCCCAAGAAAATCAGATGCATATGCTCTTGAGCTTGATTCACTTATATAAGAATCAAATGGCTGCTGATCGCCAAGCTCAAGAGAAAATGATGTTGAATCAACGTCGTCTGATGGACTACGTCTCCTATTGTCAATAGGAGACGAAAGAGCTTCGTGACATTGTTACGGCTCAGGGGATGAAAATCAACGAGCAAGAGGATCTTTTTCTGCAACTGGCATGCATAGAAGATGTACTAAAGAAGCTAAAGAATGATGATGAACAGTGGGGTTGGTGATTTGGTACTAGAACAAGTGGAACAAGTGGGGTTGGTGATTTGGATAAACAGCTGGTTGTTTATCAAGACTCGACAAATGCCAAACCAATCGAGTCAATGAAAGCTAACACGGTGTTATTTGTGGACAATGCGTTTGTTGTGAGAAGCATGGTGAACGCTGATGAGATTGAGGTGGGATAATTTGTTGCTAGGTCCCTAACACTTGAGCAGATTTGGATACTGATGGGTTTGAATGATGAAGAGCTTGATGTGTTAGAAGCTAAAGATGATGTAGAGGTGTTGCATGATGAGGAAGTCTTACGAGATTTGACGATTCCTATGAATACGTTGTTTATTTATGAAAATGCAGAGGTCGAGATCGAGGGTGTGACAGCAGATGAATAATTCGATCTTTATCAACGATCCAATGTTGATGAGGGTAATCCTACTTTTAATGAAGAAAATTTCAAAGTTGCTGAAGATCATTTGGAAAAAGTATCAAAGGGCAAAGGCAAGGCGTTTGAGTGGAATCCTGATCCGTCTATTGCAGATATTAAGGGTTGGTTCGCATACCGAAGGAAGACAGTATGTAAGATTATTGAGGCGTACAGGTATGTGGATGAAGAACAGAAGGCGGACGCGATAGCACGTTCTAAAGCTAATCAGAAGACCAAATTCAAAGCCGTGTCGACTGTGAAAGGTGATATCGTTTCCTGGATTTATGATTCTGAGTTAAAGGTCTACATCATCAATGGGAGAACGGTGTTCAGTACTGTGAAAATATCACAGATGTCCTGTCATTACCGCGTTGGGATGTTCCTACCCCCGTGAGTGGACCTCTCATCAACCGCAGTGGAAATCGTCGAGCATAATGGTTTCATCAATATTTACTCTTCGAGGTAAACCGCGGGTTTAATTTCTTTAAGGTGCAGATTCCGATCTGTAAATGTATTGACGAGATTGATCCACGTACGGGACAGAGGAAGCTCGCGCTTAAAGTAAAACCACCGAAAACGATGAAGTATGTACCGGTGAAGACTTTCCCGCAAGGTTTTCACCTAACGTTTAACCGTTGGTACTACGACAATCGTACCGGTGAGCCCATCATTGTCCCTGGGAAAGGTTTGAAGACTAATTTCATACGAGTTATCGATCCAATGTGGCTCGTTAACTTATTTGAGACGGACAATGATGTGCTGTTCATGAACAAGATATTGAGTGAGTGTCGTGAAGACTATGACCGAGCTATGCAGTTCCAGCATGTTGTACGCATTTGCCACGAGTACGGAATTCATTGTTGTCGTTATTGGCAGACAAAGCATTTCAAGTAATTAATAGACAAAGAGCTCAAGACGAGGGGGTGTTTGTTAGCGCACAGTTTTGTCGTCTCGAGTCTTCGTATTTATCATTTTGTATTTATTATTATTATAATGAAAAATATATTTATGAAATATCGGTTAGTTCGTTAATGTAAGGCTAATTCGTTAAGGATGTTTAACGAATTAGCCAGTTTGTTTAATGTAAAGTCTATTCGTTAAGGATGTTTAACAAATGGACTGCTATTTCGTTATGTATGTTCTCATTCTTCATGGAATGTTGACAAATGGGGGCATAACGAATCAAAGATTCGTTATGTTTTCTTTTTTAGAGTATGTATTAACGAACTGGATCCAATTCGTTACGGGCTGTGTAACAAATTGGTTCCATCGTCTATATATATGGTGTTCTTACCCTTAGTAATAAAAGCTTTTGATTTATTGAGTAACGAACCTCTGCCAATATTCTCTCTCGATCAATTCTTCAATTAAAGTATTACTAATACACATATCTAATAACTAATACATATATATACTAATTAAGAGTATAATCATGAACTAGATCCGTTAAAGTATATTGATCTTTTAAGGTAATTGATAACGTTTAGACCCACATAGGTAATTACACCAGCTCCAATCAATGCTTTCCTATCTCAAACCTCTCAGGAAATGCCATCGTCTATCAATGAACAAATGCCAAATGTTTGTTTTACGGCTTCTAGATCGAACAACAATTCAAGTGGATCAAATACTTCATTTCTGGGTGTTATTAATGCTTCAAATCAACCACCAAATGTGAACATGAAGGAGGCAGAACAACATTTTGCCTCTCTAAGTGCTTTTATGAGTTCTTATAAGAACCTCGTGAGTGGTAAATTTGCCACGAGTGAGCTTACTTTTGAAGATTATGATCAGATTGATCTAGATAATCTGTATCTCATGGACTTGAAGTGGAATACGACCATGATTGTTAGAAAAGTCAAGAGGTTTATGCAAAGAACGAGAAAAGACTTAACGAATTTGAACATGAGAGTTGGTTTTGATAAGCTTAAGATAAAACGCTATAATTGTCAGGACTTTAGTCACTTTGCCAAAGAGTGTGACAAGCCAAAGAAATAATACATTGGACCCCGTAATCAAGATAGAAGCTCGGGTAAGAAGTACAATGATTCAAATGAAAAAGCTTCTAGGGGTGATTCTACTAAGTCTGCTGGTTCGCAAGCATTGCTCATAGCTGATGGAATTGATTGGAATCAAAGGTTGCTGGGTAATTGTATTGGAAATCAAGTAAATATTGCTTTGTTTGAATCTGTTGAGAACTTTCAAGATGCTCAAGGATAAGGATTGGTTACCAAGAGCGAATCGGAGATTGAAAAGGATTCTAATATCTCAATCAACATGCAACCAACGTCTTTTTCATGTATGGAAAATATCGATGATGTTAGTCCTATTTCTGTCTCTACTATGTCTTAAATTCATCATCTAATTTAGTTAAATTAACTGAAATTGTGTTATGTGATGTTCGTGAGGAATTTAAGTCAAAATATTACTTAATTCATGCTCAAAACAAATCACTACTGAAATAACTTGCTACAGTGAAAGATAACTATAGACAATCATCTGATTTACAAAAGAAATCAAAGGACAAAATAGAAGGATTGTCTAATAGTAATCATGATCTGAAAGCTGAACTTTCAGGAAAACTGATCATTGTTGACAAACAATTTCAAGAGATTCTCAAATTGAGAACTAAGATAACCGAACTTGAGAATGAAATACTTGAGTTACAGAACAAGTTGGGTAAATTTAGAAACTCATCTTTCCTTTTAAATGAAATAATTGAAGTTTCGGGAAAACAAAAGGGATCAAAGACTAGGTTAGGATTTGTAGAGGTACCTCCACCGTTTTTCAATGACTATTCAAACAAGCCATTTTCTGGGAAACACGATAATGTTGTTAAATCTACTAAAAATGAATCAGTCGTTAATGTGGATAAGGCAACACAAATTCCTCATGACAAACCAACTTTTCCTCAAGGATCTCATACTCAAAGCAAAAAAGTGTTTGTCAAAACTGATGAAGAGGTTGTGATTGAGGATGTATTTGAACCTCAAATTATACACAAAGAAAAGAATATTTCACCTTCAAATCAAATTTTATGTAAGCCTCATGAATTTGAGGAAGCTCTGTATGTTTCAAATGCCTCTAAGAACAACAATTTAAAAGTCAAACCCAAGAAATCAGAAAACATTGTGGTAAAGTAAACACATGACGTGTGTTTAAATTAAAGGGTGTAAACAAAGTTTTCAAAGAAAAAGACATTCCCCTACACTTGATCAAACTTGAACTGATCGAGAGTGTATTTTAAAATGAGATTTATAGTTTACATTATCTTGAGCAAGCTTTCGCAAGATTTAGATCGTTAAACAATCCTATACTTAAACCTAGTTTGAAACAACATTTAAACACTATTAAACCAATAAAATTCGTTAGTTCTACTGAAACTGAAACTTTACAAAATTTTTCTAATTGTTCAAACTTGGAGTTTTATAAAAAAAAAAAGGCTGTGACTTTTGACGATATAGATAATGTTAAAGTCTCAAGTGATTCTTTTCAACCAAATGTTGCACAATCGTTAATCAAACCACAACGTGCATGCGTTGATATGAGAACCCGATTCTTATGTGGCGAACATGGGCACATTGTAAGGAAATGTGGAACACGAAAAGTGAGGAATGTTAATCCTGTCACCAACAAACAACACAAAAATATTCCTGTGATTAAGGAGATTCTCAAGAGACCAACGTCTCATGTTGACGAGACCCACATCATGTTTTATAATGTGAATCTACGCAAGGAGGTTCATGTTAATGAAAATTCAGTTAAATTAAACCACAAAGTGTTTGTTCTTACACAGCCACGTTGCAAGAATGTTGAAACTAGGGTGATCAAAGATGCATATCTGAGACAAAAGTCAAAGAGACCAGTGACCTATTCACAAATGCATGGAACACATTTGGAGTCAACTGATATTAATTTGAAGGTTGAAAAGAAAGAGGTGCCTAAGTCTGAGGTTTGGGCTGCCTTTTGGTCTAATCATGTTTCTTGTATGTGCAGAGTTTATCCAAGACTATTTCGGGTGAAAATTGGATTATGGATAGTGGATGCTCTCGTCACATCACCGGCAATATCGACCTACTAACCAATGTGAAGAACATTCAAGGGGGTTATGTAGCTTTTGCGGGTAATTCAGGGGGCATGATAACCAAAGATGGGGATGTGTCAAACGGTAGTATTACATTTGAAAAAGTAAATTATTATGACAAGGGGGATCACAATTTGTTGAGTGTTTCTCAAATTTGTGAGAAAAGTATACCGCCGTGTTCACCGACAAGGAGTGCATAATCCTTAAACAAGGATATGTCATTCCAGAAGACATGGTTGTTATGCGATCTCCTAGGTCGAATGGTATTTATGTAATAAACATGAGTACTAAAGTATCGACTTCCACTTCTAAGGAAACGTGTTTTATCTCTAAAGCAACTCAGAAAGACTCGAGTATGTGGCATAGGCGTATGGGTCTTACTCATGTCATAACCATAAACCATCTGATGGAAAATGATTTAGTGGATAGCGTATCACTAAGACATTTCAAGTTGACCAACCACTATGTTGCATCAAAGAAGGGCAAACAAAAGAAAAAGTCTCACCCGACGAAGTTATATAATTCCATTGATACTCCGTTGGAGTGACTTCATATGGATTTGTTTGGTCCTGTGAATCGTGCGAGTATTGCTGGAGACTGGTACTGATTAGTCATAACTGATGACTATTCGAGGTACTCGTAGGTGTTATTTATAAGTTCTAAAGATCAGACACATGTTCTTGTGCAAAATTTAATCACCAAGATCGAATCATTTTACGACATAAGGTGAGACGTATTCGAAGTGACAATGGTACGGAGTTCAAACCACTGTATTGGACTTTTTCTGTATAGTGCTCCTTATGTTCCACAAAAAAACGGTGATACTGAATGAAAGAACCAAACACTGATTGAAGCAGCAAGAACAATGCTGGCAGATTCAAAGCTTCCTGTTCAATTTTGGAATGAAGCTGTGAACACTGCTTGCTACACGCTCAATCGTGTTTTGACGGTTAATGTAAGTCCCGAATCTGGATCTCTACAATATGATATCAACCCAAACACGATGGTATGGATTTCGGTATTACACCAATGTAATTCTTCAACTCGTCTTCGTTTACATCACTATAGTCTTGATCATGTCGTGGCCTTTTGATATGCGTCAGTCTAACCAATTTATAACCCAACATTCTCCCCCTTAGACTGATACTTTCAAAACCTTCAGAATCTTTACTTGAACATGATCAGCAACTTCAGCATCTGCATCCAATACTTTACCATCTCCCCCTTTTTGACAACATCATCCAATTTGAATCTCAGATACTTCATATGCTTCCGTTGCAGGAAAAGTCTTGAAAGAACAATCAACTTTGAAAGAAAGATCAACCAAAATATTTTGAAAACAATTAAATAAAACAAAATAGGGCAGACATATTTTTGTAATTTGTTTTTTTTTTTTTTTGATTAATTTAATTTTTTATGATTTTCTTGAAAATACTTGAAATGAGATTATACCAGCTAAACCAACTATAACACACATAACCGACATCAGATTTCATGGGATGAGAACAAAAGCCTTATCCAAATTTAAAACCATTCTTAACGTAATTGTTTCGACAAGAGTAATCAAGAAGTAAAAAATAAAACAAATGAACTAAAATAAAACCAAAAACAACTAATAAAACAAATTTAATCACCCGGTCTTCTTGTAATTTGGCAAAAATTTGGGATCAAAATTTCAGTTTTTAATAAAAACTGCCGCCTTTATGAAAATATCCGAACATGGAATCTTATTTATTAAGGTGCTTTCACAAAGATTCATGTTCAGCGTTATTATAACATAAAGAAACAGGTTGATAGCAGGTATAACGAACTTACCATGATTTTCATTGCATCAGTGATATGAATTAGGTTCAGTTCAGCTTAAAGCTTAGATGGACATCACTCATGGACCTGTGATGCCTCCTATCTCTTCTCAAAGCGTATTTGACTTTCCCCAGATCACCCCAATTTGACTCCAACCCCCTAGCGCTTGATCAAAAGATTTTATAGATAATTAAACATAATTTTAAGCTTTAAGGTTTAACGTTGGACTTACAAGCCATCCGGACTTACAGGCCTTTCATTCGAGACATGACAGGACTTACTTTTATGCCCCATCTCTATAGTTCTAGTTTGACCCTTTAAGCTTTTGAAATATGAATTTTTATTCTTTAATAACACAATAATCAATTTTTTTTGATAATTTTTTTTTGTCATTTTTTTTATTATTTTATTTTTTTATAACTTAAGCAATAACTTAGAAACATAATATTTTTGGTGATCAAAACACTAACGGGCTCGCGTATAACTGGGTAATTGCTTTTCTGCCCATCCTTTGGAGAGATGTATATGGAGACATGCACATTTCTTCAAAATGACTCTCCATAGTAAGTTTAGGAAATTTAGTTTATATCATTTCAACTTTTACGCGTCATGGAAAGCTACGATATAAATCAATGACTGTTTTAGAGTCTTTTAAGCTTAATAACTTCACCCGTTATGCACACGAAAACAAATTGTCTATCATTTTCCAAAGGTTGGATCAGTTTTCATTTGAAAATATTTGAAGTTTCTAAAAAGCAGTTAACCGAATAATTATATCACTTCCCAGAGAGTTACACAAGACACACATGATAAAAACTCAGTCACCCCGGTCACTCCTTAGTTTTTAGGTAAATGGCTATCACGTATGACCCCTAGTGGTTAACAGGACCAAAACACATATGAAAATACTTGTCCCTCCAACTTGGAATTACCGACATGATTTTAATTGAAAGAATTCAAACAAGAAAAAAACACATCACAATCTCCCCAGATGCTTTCAGTCTTTAAATAAATGGATATCCTGTGAATCTACGAGTAGATCACCGGACCAAACATATACAGGTATATGTTCTTCAAAATTGAGCAACCGACATAATTTTAAGTGAAAGTAAATCTTGAAAAACACAATCAATTTAAATATATATTTTTTAATAATAAACGCACACACACTCTTTTTGAAATTTTTTAATTCCCCCCCCCCCTCCTAAATTTGTGCAAAAATATTGACAGAAAGGAAAACTTTTATGTACAAATTTAACCTCAAAAAGACACAATCATCGAAACGTGGCATTTAAAAAATAATATATGAAGAAGTGTGATAGTTAGCCAACTGATGTGCAATCATTTCTCATGTATGATCAAGTCATTTTCACATTTTGAAATAAATCAAAATAAAAACTATACTTGAAAAACTATACGTGAACATATTTTTGTATTTTTTTTTTAATTTTAAAATCTTTTTGACTGATCAATCTTTCATACCAAAGTGATACGGTTACCTTTTATCTTCAAGACATCATTTTCCCATTTGTGAGAATCTCCCCCCTAAGAATAAGCCTGTTTTGTGATTCTGCATCCTTGCTGGTTGAATGTCTGGAACGGACCTTTTTATATGCAATGTATTCCCTGATTTGTTCCTACACACTTAGAGGGCAGATTAAAAACATTCTATCACCCAAAAATCCCGTCCAGGCAACAAATAATCCATCTTAAGGTTTAAAGATTTAAAAACAATGGATATTTGTCCTGTCATGTGCCGGGAACAACCCATTTAAAAAACAATGAATTTGTGGTTATTCCTACACGCATAGCGGGATCAGTTGGACATAGGAACCCAAGTCCTAAATGTTTGGGGTTCCATTGAGTATCAACATATGTGACCTCTTTCTAACTCATATATTTCCCATCTTTAACATAATCATTTGTTAATACAGATTCTGTTTGCTGAGTTTTAAGTTTCCAAGTCTGTCTTGGTTTAGTGAAATTTGATAGAGCAGACTTTGGAGTGGGGCAATTCGAATTTTTAGAACTCTCAACACTCTTTGACTTCTGAAAATTTATTTTTCTTTTAACAGTTTCTAAATCATTTGAGTGCAAACCTGCCATATTAACTTTGAATCCTTGAGTATCTGTGACCCGTTGTATAGATACACGTGGTTTTCTAAAATAAGCATTTTGTTTAACCACTGGATTCGGTTGAAACCTATTACCTTTCACCTGAGAAGCTTGTCTATTAACAGGATGATAGTGACACTCCTTTACCAAATTCCCGCATTTCCCGCAGACGAAACACACCTTCATCCTTTTTCTAATGTCAACGGAAGCACTTATCTCATGTTGGAATTCCTTCTTAGGAAAGGTTTTTCCATTCTTCATGCCCCATGGTGCAGCTTTCTGATTTTGCTTGTAATAGGGAAGATATAGACGATGAACGCAATTTCTGGCTATATGTCCTGGCGTGCCACAGTGGTAACATGTTTGTGTCTTAATATAGACAACACCCAATGATTTATCAACACATGCAGATCTAGAGGATCTATGAGGACGAGACTGTCCTTGTTGTGCTGATTTTTTATGTGCATTCCCTTTGTTGCCACAACTCTGTGTATTTTTATTAGTACAATTTTGTGTTGTGGTGTCATCTGAGTTTGATGACATGTTAGAATAAGATTTATTTTCACTAGCCTGAACCTCTTTACTATCAGAAGCAACATCATTTACTATATCTGCACACAAAGTAGAAGCATCAAAATTGTTCACCGATTTAAAAACATGCTTGATTTCCTCTTGGGATCCTGATCCAACAATTTCATATTGAACCTGTTTACCATACTTCGTGTCTTTTACCTTTCCTTCCTGCTCTTTGGTAAGAGGAAGACTAGTATAGTTGTCATTGTATGGTGGGGGTACTTGACTATACCCTATACTCTCACCTTCGTTTTCTTTCCACCATAATTAATTTCAATAATTGAATTGACTACTTTACTGGAACCCTCAAATTTTTTAAAATCTAGTTTAGTCCTTTCAAATTTACTAGTTAGATTCAGAATTTCTAACTTGAAGGCTTCCAGTTTAGCAGTTAGTTCAACGATTTCCTGTTTGGCATCTAGGTGGTGACAACTTTTTATACTGAAATCAGACTTAACCGAGAATATCAAGATTAGTCGGGAACAACCAATTTTGACCGAGAACGCTTGATTTTGGACCGAAATTCCTTGTTTTAGACCGAGAATGTTTAAAATGACCGAGAACCAACAGAATTGGCCGAAAACGATGAAAATATGTCCAGTAGCCTAGAGTCTTTGGCCGAGAACCCTTAAATAATCCCGAAATCAATCTAGAATCCCCGATAACAAGTTTGACCGATTAAATATGAAAACCAAATAAATCTCGTGAATTGTGGGATATAAACTTTTTCCAAATCAATTCAATCTTTGACCAAAAATAAACCTCTTCTCCTCCGATGAACAGTTTGCCGGAAAAACAAACACTAAAATCACCAAGAAAACAAGTGAATCAGCAGATCTTGAATCGTTGATATCAAACCGAGCCTTGAAAGCTTCAAAAGGCTCTAATACCAATTGTAAGTCCCGAATCTGGATCACTACAATATGATATCAATCCAAACACCATGTTAGTGCGGAATCCAAAAACCATGGTGATTCAAGAACAATAATACGAAAAACAATATGAATATGATGAACACGAAAATACTCCAAATGCACACGATTATATTAATAAATCGTCTGGTACATGAGTTTGCTATCTTGATGGTGGCTACTACTGATTAATAGCTTCTATCAATGTGAACAGCCAACCTACAACCCTATACAATGTATCTATATATAGGGGAAACACACAACCTAGCCCAACATAAAGCCCAAAGCCCAAACTAGCTGAACCGAAATCCCTCCATAGGGATTTTGGTATTACACCAATGTAATTCGTCAACTCATCTTCGTTTACATCACTTTAGTCTTGATCATGTCGTGGCCTTTTGATATGCGTCAATCTAACCAATTTATGACCCAACAATTAAGAAGCTAAGAAAGACCAGTTACGAACTTTTGAACAACCGTAAACCTAATTTAAAGTTTCTTGAACCTTTCGGGTGTCCTTGCATAATGTTAAAACATGACAACGGAAAATTGGAGGAGAAGGCTATTAAAGGTTACTTCTTGGGTTATGCATCACCTAAAAACATGGTTTTAATTTCTCTTCGGGTTGTGTTGAAGAATGGTACCATGTAGATTTTCAAAGCTACATAACACCTCCTACTGGCAAGGGTCCTGATTGGATGTTCGATTATGAGAGTTTATTTAATTCCTTTACTCCCATAGTTGATCTCCCAGATGAAGACTTGGTACGAGCTTACTTGGAAGATTAATTGTTTTCCACACCGAGAGCTTCTAATAATAGTGATGCATTTAACGATGATCATCCAGAAACTTCGATGACGTTTCTGTTTCTTCGGATGATGGTCTTTTTGTATATTATTCTTCTGCTACATTTGTTGAAAATCCTGAGGTTAACGAGGTAACTGCTACTGATGAGAATCTAACTAATTTAACTAATCATGTTTTGGTGCCTAATATTCCGACACTTCAGATTCACGTGTATCATCCTTAGGACAACATCATTGGTGAACTCGATGTAGGTGTTCGTACGCGACATCAGATTGCAAATGCAAGTTATACTAACGTATTGTGTGCATATGCTGATACGCATTCATTGGGAATCATGAGTGTTGCTACATACACTTGCTTCTTATCTCAAATGAATCCGACAACTGTTCGTATGGCATTTGAAGATTCTTCGTGGGTTGAGGCAATGCAAGAATAACTGAAACAATTTATTTGACTGGCTGTATGGGATCTCATTGATAAACCTAATAGGGTTAAGAAGCCTATCCCGACTATATTGGTCTTTAAATGAGATAAGATGATCGTGGAGTCATAGTGAGGAATAAAGCGCGTTTGGTCGTGCAAGGGTTTCATCAGCAAGAAAGCATAGATTACACCGAAGTGCATGCTCCTATTACAAGACTAGAAGCTATACGCATAATTTTGGCCTACTCAGCCTTTAAGTACATTATGGTATATCAGATGTATGCTAAGAGTGCGTTTCTTAATGGGGAACTTATGAATAGGTGTTCGTGAAACAGCCCCCTGGTTTTGAAGATCCTGACTATCCAGACCGTGTTTACCAATTAAACAAGGCTCTTTATGGCCTACGCCAAGCCCCGAGAGCTTGGTATAGCACGCTTGCTGAACATATTATGGATAGTGGTTTCAAACGATAGATTGTGGATTGTACCCTCTTCTGCAAGACTGTTAGAGATGATTTGCTCCTTGACCAGATTTATGTCGATGACATTATATTTGGCTCAACAAACGAGAAAAATTGTAAGGACATTGAGAAGTCGATGTAGAAAAAATTAGAGATGAGCTCGAAGGGGGAGATGAATTTCTTTCTATGATTATAGGTTCAACAGTCTGATGCTGGAATATTCATTCATAAGATGAAGTATGTGAATGCCTTCTTGAGCCGATTCAAGATAACGTCCAGAAAGGTCCCTTCTACTCCTCTTCCCTTGGGTCACAAATTTTCACCGGGTGAATTGGAGGATACCGTTGATCCGACCCTTTGCCAGACTATGATAGGTTCTTTAATGTATCTAACTGCTTCGTGTCTCGATATTATGATAGTTGTTTGCTTGTGTACCATGTATCAAGCGAGTCCCCGAGTGACTCATCTGGCGGCGGTGAAACGTATATTTCACTTTCTGAGGGGTAATCTTAACATCGGGTTATGGTATCCGAAGGATGATAGTTTCGATCTTACTGCTTTTTCTGATTAGGATTATGGAGGATACAAGATCAAATTCAAGTCTAAAACAGCAGGTTGTAAATTTCTAGGAAGCCGGCTTGTTTCCTGGCAGTGTAAGAAGCAGACAATGGTCTCCATATCAACCGCATAAGCCTGATACATGGTAGCCTCGAGTTGTTGTTCACATATTTTATGAATCCAGCAAACATGCGAGACTACTGTTTGAAGTTTCTTACTACTCTTATTTATATTGATAACTCAGCTACTATTTGTTTCATGAAGAACCTCGTGCACCACTCTAAAATGAAACATATTGATATTGGATATTATTTTATTCGTGACTGCTATGAAAAGAAATTAGTTGACATAGAGAAGGTGCACATAGATTTTCAGAAGACAGACCTTTTTACCAAAGCATTTGATAAAACGAGATTTAATTTTTTGCTTGGTTTAAACGGTTTAAAATCTCTTGCTGATAGACTTAAGCTCTGATAATCAATTTTTGTTTGTACAGTTTTGTTTTATTTAATATGTTGGTTTTTGGGGTAGAAAATGAGAAGAAAACAAAAATATTGTGCTTTTCGTTTATACAAAGAAAATACAAAAACATTAAAAAAATTGGTGCTCCTCCAAAAATGAGTGTTGAAGCAAAAAAAGAGATTATGATAGTACACTGATAATTTTATTCTGAAATTTCTAATGTATAAAAATAGGCTTAAAAGAATGAGTGCTTAACTGTATTGCTGCACTGGTAGGTCTTAAACAAACAATTAAGGTAAATTATGTGATATAAACATAAATTGTCATATTGAAAGAGGTGTTAGTCTCTCCCAAAAGTCTTAGTAATGAAGGCAAAAAATTCATAGCATGTCATACTCAAGCCTTATATATGTTTGATTACCAAAAACAAGATTTCAAAATAAAAGCATCTATTTTATGGTTAACACTTCAATGATGTATGGTCTTATGGCCTCAAATCCTGTATTGATGGGATGCGTCCGGTTTCAAGACAATGTGAGTCTTTATGTGGCATATTATCTGGGTATTTGTTTTGGACAAAAATATGCTAAGGATCAAGTATCCAAATCAGTTATGTGAGGTAAGGTGCTAATTCGATAACGACAAGTGTATGAGCGTAATATTGGTGAACACAAAGGTTTGATCACGAGGGAAAAATCCCTTAACCAAGATAGTCTTACTTCGGTCAAAACTTATCTAGGTAATCGTTGGTAAAATAGCTCCGGTCAAGGATTAATGAGATAATCTTTGGTCGAAGTAATTTAGTTCATGATCAACAAGGTAACCTTTGGTCGATGAGTATGTGGTTATCGTGGTCCCCGGCACAAAAACCCTCGGACGGTGAAAACTATCAACGTCGATTATATTAATAAATAAAAGGTGGTTACAAGTGTGTTATGGAGTATATGATCGAGATTACAAAGAAAGCTAGTGAGTAGAGAGAATATTTGCTTCTGCTCTAGTGTGTGTGTAAGTACATGTGTTTTCTAACTGATCACAATCTCCATTATATATAAAAGATAATAACTCAAGGGAGTTATGATTAATAAAGACTATTAACTAATAATCCCTAAAAATCCGCCATGTCTCCAATACAATCGTAACAGCAACTTGACCACGTGCTCCATCACTCAGGCTACGAAATAGGTGGTAGACCAGGTCTTTTTGCCGTTACACTTGATAAATATCAGCCTTCATATAAGAAACAACCGTTAACAGCACCAAATACCGAGGATCCATGATCCTGACATAGCTCTGGAACTCTTCAGAAGGATAATTGATCCAGACATATTTTCAAGAATAACATATCCTCAGTACTCAGTTATTTGTGGCACAACAAGAAGTCCTATAAATCCGCCACTTCTCCCACTAAACGTGTTACAGCCATTTGAACACGTGTTTGACAAGTCCAATAGCGAGATATTCGGTGGAATAAGTCTTGGAGCCGTTATACTTATTAAATAACAACCTACATACAAGAAACAATTGTTAATAATACCAAGTACTGAGGACCACTGATCCTGACAGGATCTGTCTAAGGATAATTGATCCAAGAACATATGTCAGGATAACGTATCCACAGTGTCAAATTTCCGTGCCCAAACAATTGCCTCCAAAATGGCGGTTGTGATAATATTGCAGCTGTCATTTTGCCTTTGATTTCAAACTTCCTGCAAAAACATATAAGATTTGACAAGCTAGATATAATTATCATATATCTGTAGAGTTTCCTTGAGAACTTCCCTTCAAGCCAGATATCCAAAACTTCTTATTTTCCCTACAAATCATGAACAGCTAGTAAAACCTGTTTAACCCAGGTGGATGGTTCATCTTTTGAATAGTGAAATCGGGTTAAGGATTTTGCGTAAGTCCAGGTGACTTATGTTAATAATATAAAACTTTTGACTATTTACTTGTTATTGTGAAAGTTTGTTTGATATAGGTTTAGCTTTATTGAAAGTTTTAAGAAATAATCTTTAGTAAAAAATTTACAGGATAAAAGATCCTTAAGAAAATAACTCAGGATAAGATATCCTTAAATAACAAACATTAGGATAAAACATCTTATATAGTTGATAAAACTTATATAAGAGAATTCCCTCAAAGGGCAAATTTTAGGATAAAGTACCCTTAAAATAGATAAAATTTTTAGTAATCAAATAACTTTAAGAGAATAGCTTTTTAAACTGAAATATCCAAAATTATTGCAACAAATATCATACATAAGTTAACTAACAGAGATCATACCAGAAGGTCTTAAATAGACCTAAGTTACCAAAAGTATTGAACTCTTAATGATCCTTATAGGAATAGCTTAAGGATCCGGGATCCTTAATTTCTTGATCTTCAGAAAGAACTTAGAAAATCTGCTGCAAATAATTCGTAATATTAACTGGGATCAAAACCATTAAGCTGGGGACAAGCCCAATAAATATACTAGGGACAAGCCCGTGCAACTGGGGACAAACCCGTGTAATCAGAGGACAAGCCCGTGTAACTGGGACTGGCCCAAAGATACGGATGTTAACTGGGGACTCGCCCAAACTGGGATTTAGCCCAAACATGAGATAACGTGAAAACGTTATAAACCGGTGGTATGGTACGTCTACCATAAATCATAGGATCCTCCATATAGCCGGAGACAACGAAATTGTCAGCCACTAAGCGTGTACTGGTCCCGCTGCCCCGAACTATATGTTGGATAGCGTGCGCAACTGGCGATCGTGAGAAAGGTGAAAACCTTTAAACCGTAGGGGATATGACCATCGGGGGTCATATCCAATCGTGGGCTAGGCCAAGGAAAATAAGATAATACCTCGAATGTAAAGGAGAGGTGGCCAACCTCTTGCAAATTGAACCTCTTTATGAAATCTGCATTGTTACTTAAAAACTTGGAAGAAATAAAATGTTAAGAATATATTATCCTTAAATTATCAGTAATTCAAGTAGAATAATTGATCAGAAAGATGTAACCGATTTAAGGATCCTAGATCCTTTATTGGATAATATATCCTTTTAGGATATTGGATCCAGATCAGAAGAAATATTTCTTGAGGTGGATGGCATTCCATGCTCATGGTAACTTGTTCCCTTCCATTGTGAGAAAATGATATGCCCCTTTTCCTGCTTCCGACTCAATTTAATAAGGTCCTTCCCACTTGGGCGCTAGCTTCCCATCAGCCGGATTTGTTATGTTTTGGAAGGCTTTTCTCAACACTAGATCTCATTCTTGAAACCTTCTGATTCTGATATTTTTGTTGTATGCCCTAGCTACCCTTTGTTGATATGCTGCCATTCTGATCTTGGCTAGGTCTCTGAGTTCTTCTATAGTATCCAAGTCTTCAAGAAGGATTTCTTCATTAGCTTCAGGATTACAGATGCTCGTTCTCGCAGTAGGAACCACCATTTCTGTAGGGATAACATCTTCTGATCCAAACACCAAAAAGAAGGGTGTTTGGCCTGTTTCATTTTTGGGTGTAGTCCTGTCTGCCCAAAGAACATAAGGAAGTTCTTCCGCCCATTTTCCCTTCTTCGGTCCTAGCTTCTTCTTTAGATTGTTGATGATGATCTTGTTGCTAGACTCTGCTTGACCATTAGCTTGAGGATGAACTGGAGTGGAAGTAATCATTTTGATGCCCCAACTATCACAAAAGTTAGTGGTTCTATTCCCGATAAACTGGGAACCATTGTCACAAACAATTTCAGCAGGAATACCAAATCTAGTTATAATATTTCGTTTAATGAAAGATATTACTTCCCTTTCTCGGACTTGTACAAATGCTTCTGCCTCAATCCATTTGGAGAAGTAGTCAGTCATAGCAAGCATAAAGACCTTTCCACCGGGTGCTTTTGGTAGCTTGCCTACAATATCCATGCCCCATTTCATGAAAGGCCATGAGGAGGATATAGGATATAGAGGCTCTGCTGGCTGATGAAGGATGTTCGCGTGTCTTTGGCAAGCATCACATTTCCTTGAATACTCCACTGCATCCTTCTTCATTGTTGGCCAGAAATATCCAGTTCTTAGTATCCTAGAAAATAACGCTCTTCCACCTGTGTGATTGCCGCAATCTCCTTCGTGAAAATCCTTGAGTACTTCTTGGATCTCAGGATCCTCGATGCACCTCAGATATGGACCTGCAAGAGATTTTCTATATACTATATCATTTAATAAAATATATTGGGATACCTTGAGTTTGAAGGACTTGGGATTTTCTGTGGCTGGAATTTCTCCAGTCTGAATGTAGTTTTTGATAGGATGGATCCATGATCCTTTGTTATTTGAGGATAAAAGATCCCAGAGCACAATTTCTTTGTCATTTGTTATCTCTCCAATTTCCTGTTCTCCTATTGCTGGTGAGAGAATGTGGATTATTGGGATTTTCAAATCCTCAGGAATCTTCAGAGATGAGGCTAAGTTTGCTAAGGCGTCTGCCCCAGCGTTTTCTTCCCTCGGTACCTGTGTAATACTGAATATTTCGAAGGATTTCGATAACTCCTTTACAATATCTAAATATTTCATTAGTTTCTCACCTTTAACAGCATATGAGCTATTAAAGTGGTTAGTTATCAATAAAGAATCTACATAAACTTGAAGATACCTGATCCTCATGTTTTTGGCTAATTGCAAACCTGCGATTAGAGCCTCATACTCTGCTTCATTGTTTGTTGCCTGGAACTCACAAGCTATGGATTGGGGTAATATGTCCCCCTGTGGCGATTTCAGTAGGATCCCCAATCATGTTCCTCTCACGTTGGATGCTCCATTAGTGAAGAGTATCCAAGGATCTTTGGTCCTTTCCAGTTGTTGGACCTCCAAGTCAGCTTCTTTTTGTAGATCACTAGTGAAATCAGCCACAAAGTCCGCCCGTGCTTGAGACTTTATTGTTGTTCTTAGCTCGTATTGGATATCATATGCACTTAATTTTACAGCCCATTTAGCCATTCTACCTGACAACTCTGGTTTTCTAAGAACATTCTTTACAGGATAATTAGTTATCAAAATAATAGAATGAGTTTCAAAATAATGTCTCAGTTTAGTAGAGGGCATAATAAGTGCAAGAATTAATTTCTCTAAATGGGAGTACCTGTATTCTGCATCCAAAAGACTCTTACTTACATAATACACAGGGTGTTGTTCACCATCATGGTCCTTTACCAAGACGGCACTTATTGCATTACCTGACACTGCGAGGTAGAGAAACAAGGGTTCTCCATCTATAGGCTTCATTAAGGCTGGTGTTGAGGATAAGTAATCCTTCAAAGCCTTGAGTGCAGCCTCATGCCTTTCAGTCCACTCAAATTTCTTGTTCTTTCTAAGGATATCATAGAAGTCTTTGCACTTCTTGGAGGATCTTGAAATGAATCTATTCAAAGCCGCTATTCTTCCGGTGAGTCTCTGGATATCTTTGACATTTGTAGGAGATTTGAGATTGATGATAGCTTCGATCTGCTCTGGGCTTGCTTCAATTCCCCTCTTTGTGACCATGTATCCCAGAAACTTTCCAGCCTTAACACTGAAGTGGCATTTGGATGGATTCAGTTTCATGTTATAGTGGTCAAGGATATTGAATGCTTCCTCAAGGTCCCTGAGGTGATCCTCTTCTTTCTTCGACTTTACCACCATATCATCTATGTATACCTCCATAGTCTTTCCCAACTGGTCCTTGAACATCATGTTGACTAGTCTTTGGTACGTCGCTCCTGCATTTCTTAGTCCAAACGCCATAGCAGTATAACAATATATGTCAGTTAGAGTCATGAATGTTGTATCCTCTTGATCAGATGGTTCCATCTGAATTTGTTGAAATCCAGAGGAAGCATCCATAAAGGTGAGCATTTCATGTCCAGCCGTGGCATCCACCATGGAATCTATATGTGGTAATGGGAAAGGATCCTTGGGGCATGCCTTGTTTAAATCTGTGAAATCGACACACACCCTCCACTTTCCATTCTTTTTTGAAACAACTACCACATTAGCTAGCCATCGAGGATACTGAACCTCTCTGATCATACCGGCAAGTTTTTCAACTTCTTCTTGTATGATCTTGTTCATCTCAGGAGCGAATTTTCTTCGTTTCTGATGGACGGATTTAACAGTTAAATCAAGGCCGAGTTTATGAGTGATTACCTCTTTTGAAATACCTGTCATGTGTGAGTGCTTGAAGCCAAAAGTAGAACTTCACCCTAAGAAGGATATTATATCCTCCTTGATCTTATTTGGGATACTGGATCCTAGGAACACCTTTATTTCTGGATCTTCGGGGTCCAATGATACTTCTTTAAGGTCTTTCTCCTGAGCTTCCAGCACGTCCCTAGGATGTTGCTGTAGTTGCTATGCTATAGTTGGTTTGGCTGTTGGCTTCATTGATGATGAATAATAGTTCTTGGCCTCTGCCTGGTCACCCACTATTTTTACAACTCCCCAAGGAGTAGGTAGTTTGATGCATTGGTGATAAGTGGAAGCTACAGCCTTCATTCCATGGAGCCAAGGCCTACCTAAAATAACATTACAACAGGAAAGGTTATCTATTACACAAAATTTTTGATATGAGTTTAACCCTTCAATATAAATTGGGAGGTTGATGTCCCCCAATGTCTTCTTTGTTTCACCACTGAAACCGACTAGCACCGATGTTCTAGGAATGATTTCTGAATCCGGGATGTTCATTTTCTTGAGGACATCATGTTGGATAATGTTGACCGAGCTACCACCATCCACTAGGATCCTGCGTACATAATGGTTAGAGATAAATAAAGTAATAATCAAACCGTCATGATGAGGATCCTGAATGTTCAGCTTGTCTTCCTCATCGAAGAAGATTCTCTTGTCTGTTGTTAATGTGGTCGACACTATTGGATGATCCCTGTTATCCATCTTGATCTCTTTGGCGAGTCTTTTTGCTGCAGAGAAAGAAGTTCCACATATGTCTAAACCTCCAGAGATGAAATTGACTGCTTGCACATCCAGCTTGTCCTGATGAGGATCCTTGATCCTTGAATTGAAAAAGATTCTCTGATCAGTTACTCTAGTAGTGGGGATGAGCGGTCTTTTCTCAATATCCAACTCGAATTCTTACATAGGACTTTCTTCTATGGTACAAGAATCTCTAAACAGTTTGTAGTCTCTGAAGACAAAGTTGATCACATGAGCATCTGGCGGTGGTGGTGTTGTTTTTTATGGAAGATCTTCAGGATCCTGGATCTTGGATTTCTTCCTTCCCAAGAGTTCTTTAAAGTGACCCTTGCTCAGGATGTATCCAATTTCCTTCCTTAAACCGATGCACTCGTCTGTCGCGTGGCCAAAATCTTCATGGAAGGCGCACCATTTAGACTTGTCCTTGAAGCCGACAACCTTCTCATTCTTTCGGGGCCACCTAGCTTTTTCTCCAAGATCCTTCATGGCACAGATCAATCCATGAGTATCCACAGAGAAACAATAGTCGGAGATGCAAGGATAGTCTTCATCATCATCTCCTTCTTCAACTGCCTGTACGTTCTGATTGTTGAACTTGGCGTACGGCTTCGAATTGTTGTTCCTATTCCAGGATCCTTTATTCTTTTTGGGGGTTTCTTTTTTCGTTTGTCCCCCGAGACAATCCTGGATCTTTTTATCTTCTTCTAATCGGATGTATCTTAATGCCCTGTTTCTGACTTCATCTAATGTCCTGCACGGAGTCATCACTAAATCATCATAAAAAGGGGAGCTCTTTTGAATTCCCATCTTGAATGCTTCAACAGCAGTAGTCATATCAAGGTTTGGGATTTCTAGAGCTTCATTGCCGAACCTGGTAACGAAATCCCTAAGGTATTCATCACTAGGTTGGATAACACAATATAAATCACTGGTTAACCTCTCAAAATTTCGACTACAGGAAAAGTTAGTGTTAAACAAATTAACTAAATGAGAGAAAGATGTAACCGAGAAAGGGGGAAGACTTAGCAGCCATTTTAGTGCAGCTCCCGTTAGTGTGGCTCCAAATCCTTTACAAAGGAAAGCCTCCTTGAGTCTTTCAGGAACAAGATTGATTTTCATCATTTCCCTATACTGGGCAACATGTTCCTCTGGATCGGTGCTCCCATCATACGTCTTCATGTTGGGAGTTTGGAACCGCTTCGGGATTTCAGCATCACAAATGGGCGGAGCGAATCTGGATAATTTGTGACTTCCCTCTGGTATCTCGGGAATTGGACGTATCACTCCCGGGACACTAGATATCATATTTTTTAGCTTCTGTAACTCCTTGTCCATGGCCTGGTTGATACCTGAATCCTGCATGGGAACATGGTTAGTATCTACAGATATTGGATCGTACCAGTTACCTCTCTGCTGGGTGAAGTTTGGCATTCCAGACGAGTATCTGGGATAAGAGGAGTCAGCAATCGGAGTGGGTCCTCCAGAGGCTATGATTTGCATGGGGATTATGTCCCCATCATGGACTTCGGAAGATCGTTGATGTTGCGATCCAAAGGATCCTTGATTCTGAAAGAAGGATCCTTGATAAGGAATCCCGGAGGACCTTGCCGGAAGTATCCCTGATCCCCTTTGGAACAATGAGGAACTTTGTGTTGGTTGACCCATTGACCCATGGTTGAAGCTAGTTGGTCCTCGCTGGAAGTCCGAGTATCCTTGAACCTGAGGACCCATGGATCCTTGTTGAAGGATGGATGATCCTGGCTGAAAGACTGAGGATCCTTGAGTCTGAGGACCCATGGATCCTTGTTGAAGGATGGATGATCCTTGCTGAAAGATTGAGGATCCTTGAGTCTGAGTACCCTTGGATCCTTGTTGAAGGATGGATGATCCTCGCGGAAGTTGAGCCAGGGATCCTGGACTGGTGAAATCCAGCATCCTAGGCATCAGGGGGGTGAGATCCTCTGCTGGCCTCTTGGATTTTCCGATGTCTTCGATCTCACGCAGGATCCTTTGGTTGGTCTTGTTCTGTTGTTCCATATATGCTTTCACCTGCAAAAACATAGAGCAAACGTCATTGTTAGAGTTTACCGCTGAAGTAGCGGCGGTTGTTCTCGAGCTCTGGAAGACTGGTATTTGCATCTTGCTCCCAGAAGTAGCAGCCTTTGGTGCACCCGTGATTGGCGGAGGCATCGGCGGCAAGGTCCTTGAGGAGAGAGAAACCGAAGATGGCATAGTTGATGATGCAGAGGTGGATTGAGAGGCCATTGCAAGTGATATGGGTATGAAAAATTGCAAATTGATAGGAATAATTCGGATTATAGCACCAATTGCCCCACGGTGGGCGCCAAATTGTTTTGGACAAAAATCTGCTAAGGATCAAGTATCCAAATCAGTTAGGAGAGGTAAGGTGCTATTTCGATAACGACAAGTTTATGAGCGTAATATTGGTGAACACAAAGGTTTGATCACGAGGGAAAAAGCCCTTAACCAAGATAGTCTTACTTCGGTCAAAACTTATCAAGGTAATCGTTGGTAAAATGGCTCCGGTCAAGGATTAATGAGATAATCTTTGGTCGAAGTACTTTAGTCAATGATCAACAAGGTAACCTTTGGTCGATGAGTATGTGGTTATCGTGGTCTCCAGCACAAAAAACCATCGGACGGTGAAAACTATCACCGTCGATTATATTAATAAATAAAAGGTGGTTACAATTGTTTATGGAGTATATGATCGAGATTACAAAGAAAGCTAGTGAGTAGAGAGAATATTTTCTTCTGCTCTAGTGTGTGTGTAAGTACATGTGTTTCTAACTGATCACAATCTTCATTATATATAAAAGATAATAACTCAAGGGAGTTATGATTAATAAAGACTATTAACTAATAATCCCTAAAAAACCGCCAAGTCTCCAATATAATCGTAACAGCAACTTTGACCACGTGCTCCATCACTCAGGCTGCGAAATAGGTGGTAGACCATGTCTTCTAGCCGTTACACTTGATAAATATTAGCCTTCATATAAGAAACAACCATTAACAGCACCAAATACCGAGGATCCATGATCCTGACATAGCTCTGGAACTCTTCAGAAGGATAATTGATCCAGACATATCTTCAAGAATAACATATCCTCAGTACTTAGTTATTTGTGACACAACAAGAAGTCTTATAAATCCGCCACTTCTCCCATTAAACATGTTACAGTCATTTGAACACGTGTTTGGCAAGTCCAATAGCGAGATATCCGGTGGAATAAGTCTTGGAGCCGTTATACTTATTAAATAACAACCTACATACAAGAAACAATTGTTAATAATACTAAGTACTGAGGACCACTGATCCTGACAGGATCTGTCTAAGGATAACTGATCCAAGAACATATGTCAGGATAACGTATCCACAGTATCAAATTTTCGTGCCCTAACAGTATTCATAATCCGAATACTTAAATGTTTTAAGAGCGAACTCTAAGTCAATAAAATTGATTACTGTTGTACTTTGTATAAATTCATTACTGACTTGATTAAACACGCTGTCAGTCATACATTGTTCCTCCCTTGCGTGCGTCTTAATATCATTAAGATTCGGACCCAAGGGGATACAATGTCTGTAAACCAAATAGATAAACTCATGCATACTCATTCCTAGTAAAGGAAGCTTGGTGTATTGCTTGATAACAGGTGTATAACTTATAGTGGGGATTATGAACTAAGATTGCTCAAACAATGTAAATCGTATATTTTGACCTTCATGCATAATGGTTTAAGTCAAGTTGGAGTGACATGCTCAAAATCAAATTAAGCCCAAACTGAGATTAGAGGCTGATAGTTTCTGATATTTTGTGTCGTATTTGAATCATAATCATATCATAAAATAAGATTTCAGTGGACAACAATATCAATGATCGACTTAACGCTAGTCATAATGACGACAAAGAATAAACCTGTTATGGAGGATTTCTTCATCAATATGATTCTCTGCTCGACTCACAAAAATATGTAATGTTTTCGTAGTTTAAGCTTTCATATTTGTCTTAGATATAATTGTTTTTAATTCGAAAATATTCAAAAATAAAAAATATTTTATTTCTGCTTTATTTTTGATTTCCGAGTTAATGGGAAATTGTGAAAAAGAATACACAAAATGATTTTCCCAAGATTTTAAATTATGTGTTTTTAAGTTATGTGTTTTCATGATTAACACGTTAAGGTGTTTGTTTTTACCTTTTGGGTAAAACGCTTTAAGATAAATGATTATCAAAGCACGAGTTTTTGACGTAGATGTCGTGCTCTAATCAAAAACAAGTATTTATAAAGCTTAAATACATATAACTAGTACGGGTAAGTAAGGCCGTCTCCACAAGGAATCAGTGGAAAGCGCAAGTAAAGTTCATAATTATTAATTAATTAACTAAGTTGGACAGACGATGTCAAGTGGTTTAGAAAAGTTGATTTAAGAAAACACACGACTATAACTTAAAGGTTGTAAACAATTATGGAAAAACGATTCACTTCAGGTTCAGGTAGTGCGATGACCAACTAATCACATATTCATAAAGATTAATTACGCAGTAATTACTAAACCTAATAGTTGGCTTGTGAGGAAAAATGATACCCTAAACGAATTGTTAACACAACTGAACTCCGGTTACCCAATTACGAGTTTAATGCATGAAAACCAATTATAAGCAATGACTAACGATTACTGGTTCAATGACATAAAAGCTAACTGTACTTGTTATGAACACAACCAGAAAATGTGATGCAAAGTATGATAATTAAAATCATAAAATGTTTAAACAATAAATTCTAATGTAAAAAAGATTAGGGACATTCAACCAAGTTTAATCATTCAAAACATAGAATCTGATCAAAGTTAGTTTACACAAAACCCTTTCCTAAAGTGAATGCAATGGTTTAGCCTGACATCGACATCACGAAGGATTCGCTTATCTGATGAAAGGACGAAAGCATGATGTAAGGCCCCGTTACCGGTAGCCCTACTTTCGTGTTGGATTTACTCATAAACACAGTTCTAAATATCAGAGTTAATTAAAACATTTACGCGGAATATAAAACTTTCATAAAACATTACATAATTCATAACTTGTCTCAAAACATCCTTTGTCTTTCAACATTAAAGCATTAAAATTAAAACATCATAAGTCTTCAGATGACAGGCTCTTATTCAATGCCACGTGTCTCCTCAAGCGAGCTGCCTCATCCTACTCACCTGCGTGCATACTAAAAGTCAGCTACGCTGAGTGAGTTCTAGTTAATCATACACTATACAATACACATAAACTTATATTCTTTCATTCATACTTTCATACTTTCATACTTTCATTCTTTCTTTTGTATTAACTTACCTTCATATCTTACGTTATAAAGAGCATTACGCCCTACATTCCTCGAGTATTATTAGGGCTCGGTACCCTCCTTCCTCAAGTATTATTAGGGCTCGGTACCCTCCTTCCTCGAGTATTATTAGGGCTCGGTACCCTCTTTCCACGAGTATTATTAGGGCTCGGTTTCCCTCTTTCCACGAGTATTATTAGGGCTCGGTTTCCCTCTTTCCTCGAATATTAGTAGGGTTCGGTTCCCTAGTTCTCGAATATTAGTGGGGTTCGATTCCCTCTTCGTTACCATACAACCATACATCATACCTCGAGTATTAGTAGGGCTCGGTACCCTTTTCGTAACCATACAACCATACATTATCATTTCTTTCTTCTATTATCTCTATCATGTTCATACACATAAACATACATAACATACTTACCTTATACATAGCGTTACAACCTGACAGTACGTGCAATATCCGAAGATCGTTCACGTACCATCAAGCAATCATTCATACATTTCACATTATCCACATAAGGCATACACTTATCTCTTAGGATAAGTGTATTAAAAAACATATTGAGTATGCACACAGCCCCGAAAACATAACACATAAATGGGGCTAGAAACTCACCTGAACACGGTTACGTTCACCGTTAATCGTAATCCCTTTCTTCAGTTGTGCACGGCTGACTGTATAACAAGTATACGTATCAATTAACTATCACTTCTCATAATGTATTTCTATCTTTATATGACCCACAACGAACGGGGGTCCGGGGGCAGCGCCCCTGGCAGCGGGGTCTAGGGGCGGCAGCCCCTAGCAGGGTCCAAGGGGCAGCCCCTAGCATTGTCTTAACACATTTTTCATTAGGTTTTTAATTTATTTTCTAATCGAACTTGGCTTTAGGCGAAGTTAAACCTTAGGCGAACTTAGCTTTAGGCGAAGTTAAACCTTAGGCGAACTTAGCTTTAGGCGAAGTTGTCATCAGGCGAACTTGGCTTTAGGCGAAGTTAAGCCTCAGGCGAACTTAGCTCTAGGCGAAGTTGTCATCAGGCGAAGTTGCCATCAGGCGAACTTAGCTTGCAGGCGAAGTTCATCAGGCGAACTTGGCTTGCAGGCGAAGTTCATCGCCTTGAAGGCGAAGTTGCCCAGATGAAGGCGAAGTTGCCCAGATAACCGCAGTTTCGGTTTCTGTCCAACATTTCGAGCGATTTTAACACCCTTGTTACGGTTCAACATCACCCACTACGCTTCCCGACCATTTTCGGTCGTTTATACACTAAAAGCTCGGATCTTTAAACTTCAAAGATCAAGAATCATACCTTTTTGAGCTTGTTTGGGTCTTGTTTATTTTCTTAATCACAACTAGTCTCTCTCTCTCACACTCTCGGATCTCGCCTCTCTCTTCCGGCCGCCGGCGGTTGAGGTGTGTGGTGTGTGTGTTTTGGAAGTGTTAGAGAGTATGGTAAAAATGAAGATATTTTGGGATTTTGGGGGTATTTATATCCCTGAAATCCCATTCTCATTTAACCCATCTCAATTAATCCAAGTCCAAGACCCGCTCCTTACCCGATATTAATTAATTACGCGAAATCACTAAACATAACTTCCTTTATTCATCATTAAAATTTTAGGATGTTACACATGAGACGAACGGACGAACCGGAGGCTTCGGAATGGTGGAAAATCGTCCTAGGGTGTGACAATCCTCAATTTCAGGTTAACTCCGTAAACTCAATACCGTCAATTCAAACTTAAGATCACTGAATCTATAGCGCACACCTCGTTACATTTAAACTAGGGTTTAAATGACGCTTAACACTTACTACATGTGTAGTCTTTCGGGAATTGCACCGAAACGCAAACGAGTTGACGCAAACGATTGGTGAATAAACGAAAAACGTCAAAACAGTAATTATGTGATAATTATGTGTTAGACTTATGTGTTATGTGATAACGTTGTTATAAACGTTAACTCAATGTACTAGAACTAGTTAATTAAGCTAGAAAAACAACAATTGAAAGTTGAGGGACTTGAGTGTAACATATATTATTATAAATAATACTAAACCTAAAACCCTAACTCATTATTTCTTTCTCTTCCAAAATCCCGATCGGAACTTTCCCCTTGGCTCCTTGGCTGCCGTCGACATACACACACATACATACACTCAATCTCAAGCTCTTGATTGAAGATTAAGGTGCTAGGAAGGTATAATCGACTATCCTATGTATCCTTTATACTTGATTTTGATGTTTAATGGGTTAATTGAAAACTCTAAAAGCCGATTTTATGTGTATATGTAGTTAATATGATTGTTGTTGATTGGATGATGATTTGATAACTAGATTGGATATTGTTACATGTTAATTGCTTGTGTCTTTGATTTGAGTTCAAACAAAAACCCTAATCATGTATGTAATGTGTAATTGATGTGCATGGATAGTGATTATGGAGTCTAGAGTGTTATATGAATGAATTATGGTTCATAGATAGTTAATATGTTGAGTTTGGATGCAAACAGTTTCTGGACAGATTGTGTTATTGATGTTTAATTGACTGTAACGAAGTGTAAATTTGAAAATTGGTTGAGATTATTGATACTACAGTAAACTAGGTTGAGTCTAGTTTCTAAAGAATATAAACTTGTAATTTTTGGACAAGTAAAGGTTAACTTTTATGATTTTACAAAAACGTTGTGCAAAGCTGAGCTGTTAGACCTGCTGTTAGGTTGTTTTGTAAATGTTATATCTCATGAACTACGAGACCAATTGGGTTGGTTCCACTTCTGGAAGTTGACTTATTGAGTTAGGAACCTAACCCAAGTGGTCTTGCATTTATTGGATTTTTCGTTTAACGGAAATTTCAAATAAAATTCTGTTGCGCATGAATTTGACTGTTATAAGTTTGCTATAATGATTTGATGATTGTGAGAAACCTATGTGGAATAAAAATATAATAAAATATTTTCTGGAAACCTAAGACATATGTGCTTTTGTGATGATTTTTGGTAAATTAATTGAGATGCTATGATCGGTGGAATAGTACAATCTTTCAAGTAGAATTTCTGTCTCGGTGAAACTAACTGCTGAGTTTTGTGAAAATGCATGATACATGATACTTGCTATATAATTGTTATGTTTTGACCAAATTGCCCTTGCGGGGAATAATGGCTAGTTAATTGTCATGATTTGACCAAATTGCCCTCATGGGGAATAATTGCTAGCTAATTGTTATGTGTTGACCAAATTGCCCTTACGGGGAGTAATTGCTAGTGATGTACTTTATGAATACATGACACGTAAATAATTGCTTACACATGTAACGTATCACAAATACCTTTGTTAAAGTCACACACGATTCACAAACGAAACACGAAACATGTTATGTGCATAGGTATTATGTGCCGGGTCTAGAGACTCGATAATATTCCGACACTTAGAGAAATCTCTTTGTTGTTTTAGAACGCTAGAGAGAGTTTTTCTGTGACGCGCATTTTGGTGATTTAATTTGGGAATTTCTTCGCAAACAGTGAGTTTCACTTTCCCCTTTTAAACTTTTTAAACGCTTTTCACTTGGGGGAGATAACATACTCCGGAACTCATTTAAGATTTTGTTAATATAGATTATATATCACTTGTAAAGACTAAGTGGCAAACGCAATAACTAAAGTCCTTCATAACATCGAACCGGTTAATATTTGGATAATAGCGAGTCACTGTTGAGTAGTACTACTGGGTTTGACAAACCCCACCCAACGCTAAACTCGACTGGAGGTCGAGTGGGTGTAATCTTGGCTAAACACATACCATGGTCTGGATGACCTGGTAGCAAGGCAAATGATAAACAGTCAGCTTCGGTGTCGAACACTTAGTGATACTTGTTTTATAGGCTAGCTACCTATAGATATATAATTGACATAACACTATCTGGTAACGCAAAACGTTGTAACGCAAAACGCTGTAACGCAAAACGCTTAACGCAAACCGCTGAACGCAAAACGCTAAACGCTTTATTTTTATATAACTTGTGAACTCACCAACCTTGTGTTGACACTTTTAGTATGTTATTCTCAGGTAGCCGAGGCGGGCGCGCGGTTTAGAAACATGCATTGCTTGAAACATTTTTAATTATGAAAAACTTATTTTAAACTATTATCATTGGGTTTTAAGTCGTCCTGCGTGACGTAACATTGTTTGCTATGGTTTTACGCTTCCGCATTAAATTACTCGTAAACGTTTTCATGGTTTTGAAATTTTGTTTTATGGTTTGATTATAACTAATGATTCCGATCCTGTTAGTTCACACCCTCTGACAGTAAAACTACGTTAGTGGATTTTGAGGGTGTGACATAGGGATTGTACTTGGTTGCTGGAATGAAGGATAGGTTGAAATAGGTGTTCAAAAATTAATTATATCAAAGTTAGGTTAGTTTTCCCGTGTAGCGTGACGCTAACACCCAGGGGGTGAGACCTTAGCGCCGCGCTAAGGTCTACTTTTCTGATTTCTTAACTTTGACCTTAGAGTAGCTCCAAGGTCACACTCAGGGCCCCTTAGCACCGCGCTAAGGGTGTCTGACACATCCTCTTTATTTTCTTATTCTATTTTGCATAGGAAAACGTGCCACTCGTCATGAGTCTTCTGCATCTTCGTTCCAAGCTCGTAATTCATCCTGATAAGCGTCCTTAACGTCAAGTATCCTGAAACACATAAACACGCTTGAAGTACCAAAGTTCATATAATATTTAAACTAAAAGTAAACAAATAATATAATAATAAACATGACTTTTACCCGACCATCAGTTTTGATACATATTTAATCTTTGGAATGTTTAAAATGAAATTCCATTTTTACTTTTTTATTTAATACCCCATTCGTTACACTATTGTAATGAATGGAACACATTCGTTAACTTAAATGCTAACGAATGATAGTCATTCGCTGTGTAATTTGATAACGAATGTCACCATTCGCTATAGTGCATTCGCTTCCGCTGGTCTGATAACGAATGACATCATTCGCTATGGTTGAGATAACGAATGAACGATGAATAGATAGCTATTCGGTATGTTGATAAGTTAAAGATTATTCGTTAACTTTTGTTAACGAATGAGAACGCGGATGAAAGTTCATTCGTTAGTTTTGAACTAAAGAATTGGCCTATTCGTGTTCGTTGGGGTGCGTGTAAATATGATAATAAAAAAAACCCCGGATGTAGACGAATAAACCCATTCGTCTTCCTTGATTTACAGAAACACTAAGCGAGCCCCTGGCCAAATTTTTCAGAATCTTAAACTTGCTTAATACACATATTTGATAATCAATTTGTGTTCCTAGGGTAAAGACGACCACAATGATATAAGTTTCGTCAAATTTGATTAACTTTTAAGGGGTTAATTAGGGCTTAATTGAACATACTATGTTTTAATCAAATGAATCAATTAAACATCATTGTTTGATCTATTTTTTATTAGGATTAGTTGGATATGACTTTAAGAAACTAATGATATCATTTTCATAATGATTCGTGTTGTTTTCAAAATGATTAAGAATTTAAATTGCATGTTTGACTTTTATGATATGTTCAATTTGGACTTTGACTTTTGTGAGTCAATTTATGATATTTATCAAGGATATTCTTTATGAATAACTAATGGGGTTCCATTCTTGTCTACAGTGGCCGAATGAACTCATTCGTAAAATTCTAATAACGAATAGGTTCATTCGCGATACATTATAACGAATGATTTTTCCTTCGTCTATTATATATAACGAATGGACTTACTCGTTGTAAGTCATTTGTTATTTTGTTCTATAACGAATAACCTCATTCTTTATAACGCATAAACTCATTCTTCATAACGAATAAGCCATGTAACTTTGAACAAAATTCAAATTCTCACTAAGTGTTGGTGAAACAAATATATTTATGATGTTCGGGTTTACTAATGTTCGCGCTTGTGACACAGATTTGGTAGACGACCATATTGTTGATGCTCCAGTATTAGAAAACCTAGTTGTTCAAGATGCACCACAAGTTCAACCACCTGAAACTACACCTACCATTGTTGAATTAACATACGATAAAAAGCACAACATCTGTGCATTCCTGCAAGATGATTTTGTGGGACGTGATATTTTTGGGGACGTAATCGCTTTCTTACGTCGGTCACGTATACATTATGCTATCTCTGCTTATGTACCTGTATATTTCATCATTATTCGTCCATTTTGAGACAGTGCTAGATACGTTGATGTTGGGAAGCACATTGTGGCTGAGGTGCAGAAAAGGAAGATAGTGATAGATGTTGATGTGATACGTCGGGTCCTTCAGTTTGCTAATACGTTTGATCATCCTTGTGAGTTTGATAAGGCGTGGATCAGAGGTTTATTTCAACTGTTACACTACAAGGGCGAGCTTGACCGATCACAGTATAACAAAGCATACAAATGTGAGCAATTAAAGTACATGTTTGATGTAATTATTCTTTGTCTCGGTGGAAGGAAGGGATGATACGATGAATGCAGGATCATGTTATATTCTGCATTTGTTGCTCTTATCCTGAACAAGTCGTTCAAGTTCTCGGAATTAATCTTCTATCATCTGAAGGAGAATTTTTTGGTTCGTCATAGGAAGAATAAGTTCTTGATGTATCCTTGTTTCTTGTAATTTATTATCAATGATCTGATTCTTGATTTGATCCTTGATCCGATGTTGGTAGATGATGTGATGGTTTTGGATCACATGTCAGAGGATACGATAAAACGAATGAAGATGTATCGAAAACAAATTCTTGAGGACAGGCCAAGGTTTAAAGGTTGATAGGGCATTTAGCGAGACCTAATTATGAATGTCCATTGGATTCATTACGATCTGATTCATAATGTGATGATGGACTATGTGGGAACAAGGATGGTGATGATGGTGGTGACGGAGGAGATGGTGGAAAGGGGGTGATGGTGGTAGTAAAGTGGTTGAGGCAACTAGTTATGAGGTTGCTCAATGGAAACGAAAGGGTAAAGTTCCAATTAAAGAAAAGCTAAAAAAGATGAGGGTTCACAGGGGTAGTGGTATAGCGATTGGTCCTTTTGGACCAAGGTCGTCGGTTCCACAACGTACAGGTGGTTTCTATGATTGTTAGTAACCCAGCTATTACATTGACGATGAAGGCATCATCCGATCCGAGATTTTCTTCGATTCCCCAGTCGATGCTATCTCCAATGCCGACATCTCCTGCTACAATGATTACTACATGTCCAACGTCGATGCCTACTACGATGCAGTCTGTGGACTTTTCACATATGACGATTAACCATCCATAAGGCCCCATGCAGCTACCTCATCCAACATGGTTCAACTAGCAAATTTCTCAACAAATGGCAATGTTGTTAAACTTAATTCATCTTCATGGGAACCAAATAGTTGCAGATCATCAGTTCCAAGAGTAGATGAGGCTGGATCAACGCAAGATGGTGAGCCACATCTCTTATTGCCAAAAATAGAATCGTGAGATGCGTGCCATTGATACTACTCAGAGGGGAGAAGCCGAAAGAGCAAGAACACGTTATCCTTCAGCTGACATGTAAAGACGATATGTTAAAGAAGTGAAGGGAAACGATGAAGATAAAGACCCCGATGTTGGCACTAGTGGTGGTAAGCAGAAACAACACACAGGTACATATGTTGGTAGTGTTAGTACTGAGGGGAATAACATGAAGTTGGTAGTATATCAAGACACTACTAACGTGAAACCCATTGAGTCAATCAAGGAAAACACGATTCTATTTATGGATAATAAACGTGGTGTAGGCATGAGCACGGCTAACACGGATGAGATCGATAAAAGAGAATTTGTTGATTATTCTTTATCCCGAGATCAAATTTTGTTACTGCTTTGTCAAAACGATAAGGAATTGGACGCACTGGAGAATGAGGAGGATGTTGAAGTTATTGATGATGATGAGTTCAGGTTCGACACGAGTATCCCATCTCGGGATACGTCGTTTAATTATGATGATGTTGAGGTAGAATATGTGACAGCTGAGAAGTATCCTGATCTAAACACTCATACCAGTGTTGATCCGGGTATTCCATTATTCACTACACAACATGTACAAGCAGCTGAAGAACATCTTGGAAAAAAGAAGAACAAAGAGAAAGTACCGAAATCGGGTTCGGGTTCGAAAGATTCAGCATTAGAGGGTATGTTTGAGGTGCGCAACAAGGTTCGAATTTCAAATATTATCGAGGTATACAGAAAGAGGAGAAAGAAAACGAGAAGTAGATCAAAGCTAGGGAAACGACTCACCAAATGATAACATTCAAAGCTGTGAATTCCATCTAAGGTAATATTGTTTCATGGCTGTGTGATTCCGACCTTAAAGTATGCATCATTAAGTGGGAACACGATGTGCAGTACTATCAATACATCACCGATGTTTTTACATTACCAAGGTGGGATGTACGAACGCTAGCAAACAACCCATGCGTGAATCGTGGTGGTAATCAATCAGCAAGATGGTTTCATCAAAACCTGTTGTTTGAGGTAAATCACAGTTTTAAATTCTTTAAGCCACAGGTTCTGACGAGAAAGTACATCGACGAGATCGATCCAATAACAGGTTGGAGGAAGCTTGTGTTGAATGTAAAGCCGCCGCAGAAGATGAAACATGTACATGTAAAGACTTCCCCCCAAAGTCATTACAAGACATTCAACCGGTGGTATTACGACAACCACACCAGAGAGGCCGTTATCATACTCGGTACGGGATTAAAGACGGAGTTCATACGAGTTATCGATCCGATGTGGTTAGTTTTTTTATCGGAGTCTGACAACGACGCACTGTTCAAGAGCGAGATCTGTTTTGCTGATATTAAAGATTATGATCGTGCTATGCAATTCCAACGTGTCTTGCATGTTTGCAACGCGTTTGGAGTTCATAATTGTGCAGACTGGATGATGAAGAGATTCAAGTGATAGAAGACAAAGAGCACGAGACGAGGGGGAGTTTGTTAGGGCATTGTCTAGTCGTCTCGGTCTTTGTTTATATTGTAATTTATTCTTATTAATGTAAAAGGGATTTTTGGTAATTTACAAGTCCATTGGTTATGTTTATGTGGTCATTCGTTAAGTATGTTAACGAATGGACCCATCCGTTATGATTATTGGTCATTCGATAAGGATGTTTAACGAATGAGCCTATTCTCTATTATTAAGTTCCATTCGTTAAGGTTGTTTAACGAATGAGGTATAGCGAATGAGTCATTCGCTATACTTTAAGTTATGTTAGGGATTGAAGATGAATGATCCTCATTCGTTATGGCATGTATAACGAATGGGATTCATATTCTATATATATATATCTGTATCCTTTTAAGTATTGTGAATCCTTATTATCAAAGTGTCGTTACGCTTCTCAATTGCTCTCTCAAAACACACACACACTTCACATAACGTATTACATATCAATCACCTATAGTATATCATAGAAATAGATTCGTATTAAAGTATGAATTGAAATCGATTCGTGCGTAATAGGTTTCTCATCAAGTCAATTTCGGTCGGCCTTTACCTCTTTTCCCCTCTATAATAATGTTTTTCACATATCTAACAGTAGCCGTCATCTGTCTTCTCTTCACATATCCAAACCATCTCAATCTCCCCTCTCTTATCTTATTTGATATGCTAGCCACCCCTAATCTCTCCTGAAAAACATCGTTTCTTATTTGTTCCAACTTTGTATGCCCACACATCTATATTAACATTCTCATCTCTGCAACCTCTATCTTACATGTATGTTTCTTCTTGATGGCCCAACAATGTATACCATATAACGTTGCGGGTCTAACTGCGACCCTGCAAAATTTTCCCTTAAGTTTAGCTGTGAACCTCTTATCACACAAAATGACCATAGCTGCTCTCCATTTACACCATCCTATCTGGACGCGATGGGCCACATCACTATCGAATTCCCCATCGCTCTGGAAAAACGATCCTAGAAACTTAAACTTCGTTACCTGCGGAACTATTTGGTCTCCAATGGTGATTTTTGCATCCTCATCGTTGTTTACCCCTCCAAATTAACAGTGGAGATACTCGGTTTTATAGATGGTCTTTAAACCTTTCCTTTCTAAAGTTTGTCACCACTCCTCTAACCTCATGTTCAAATCTTGTTTTCTCTCAGAAATTAATACAATATCATCCGCGAACATCATGAACCATGGGTCTGTCTCCTGGATTGACTTTGATAACTCGTACAAGATAACTACAAAAATAAATGGGCTCAACACTGACCCTTGATGAAGGCCTACCTCCAATGGGAAGAATTCAGTATCTCCCACTCGCGTACGAATGCTGGTTGCAAGATTTGCATACATATCCATTATTATTGTTATTATTATTATTATTGACCACTTGATGATGATGATGATGATGATGATGAAATCAATTAGGGATAACAAGCTCCTTCCTTACCAGATTTGTTCTTTTTAGTTTAGTGTTTTGATTTGGTATTTTTTTTATTAAGATAGGAGACACTGTTGCAGTTCAAGTAGAACCTCTTTCATCTTGGACAAACATGATAGAGTTGTTTATAAATACAATATGGTCTGACACCTAAAAGGTATAACATATTTTGTCGTTTATAATTGTAATCAAAATGGCGCAAAATCTGACTATTTTTTACATATTTCAGTAAATACTCGAGTAAAATATAAAAACCAGACCCACACTAAGAGTAGACACAAAAGAAGGGTCACAAGTTTATCAAGTTTCTGTACTTTTCTTTTTTGTTTTCCTATCGCATGTCAATTTTTGGTGTTTTGGTTAGTTTTACAGTTCTACACTCTTTTGGTTTCTTAATCGGGTGAAACTGAGTTGGTTAGTTTCATCAAAAGTCAAAATCGTTTCTGGCATAACCAGTTTTATAACTAGGCAGCTCATATGTATGTTGTGTTGACAAAATGAATATTCAAATTACATATTAGTGGCTAATATTTTGAAACTTTTTTTTTTTTTGCCAAAAACAAATGCTCATATAAAAGGTGTCTATGCAACCAAGTAATAATTTAAAAATTAAAAAGAAATCATACAAACCTGAGACAGGTCAGTTTGCATTATCTATATTACCTATAATAGGTTGATGAAAGATAAGATAAACTTTTAGTTCACAAATCATAGCCTCATTGATTTTTTTAGAGTTGACACTTTCGACCTGTTCGACTATGAGCGGGTCAACATTTGCTATTGTTCTTTGTGTATTTTTATGGTACAATAGTTGATAATGGTGTGGCTTTTGTTATAGAGTCCAAATTTAGTTATCTTCTACAAAATTTACAAATAATTTGACTCTTTAAAGTCAAACATGTTCATTTGTGATTTTAGAAATGTAAGTTATACTTCTCTTTTATTGTGTTTTCCTTAATCTTGTAAAAATGAAAATAAGATGATCCTATCTACTGTATGGAAACACTGCTCAAGAAGTCAATAGTATATAATTTAACATTATGCGCGAGTATAAACATGTTGCAACTATGTTTACCAGGAACAAATTGTTATATTATTATAATTCAAGTTTTTCTTAACATTCCTAACTACCTTGATTTTTAATCTTTAAGTTATAAAGTTTAATTTCTTTTAAACTCATGTTATGAATAAAATATTTATTTGGAAGTATTGTTGTATTGTTAAACATGGGATCATTATGTTATTCACGATACTTGGTGCATATATAAAGGTCCATCCCAAGGTAAAAGTGAACCGAATGTATTTAACTATGGCTGTAAATGAGTCGAGTTAAGCCGAGCTAGGCCCAACTCAAGCCGGCTCAAACTGATTTATATTAATAAGCCGTGACACCGAGCTCAGCCTCATCATTTTGTGTCAAAAGGAAAATAAATTAAGGATGAATAATTGGTAAGAAGTTAGAAATATACCTTCATTAATTTTCATCTACCAATTTGTTTTTCGGATTTTTTTTCTTTTTCATATAATGTGGAGTAATACAAATGTAACTGCGGGGTCGGGTTCGTTTACTATAAATATGGGACTCTCTTATGATATTTTGATGTTAATATTTTCACGTTCCGAATTTTTTTTATGAAACATAAAATTTAGCCTCTTATTCGTACTTGGAGGGCTTACGGTTTTTTAATTACCCAGTTTGGATATATTTATGTTGATGTGTTCATCACTGGATTTAGATGTATCTATATCAACAAAATCATAAACCAAGATAATCTCTTTGATTCTTCTTTCTTGTACTCTTTGTTTCGTTTATCTTGTGTGCGTGTATTGGTAGATTGGTAGGACCTGCAACTCTTTTATGGTCAAATCTGTGCAGGGGCATTTTGAGCAAATATGTGTATGGACACAATGACAAATCTGCACAAAGTTTGACTTTAAGTTGATGCAAGAAACAAGTTTGAATATTTGTCTTTTCAGCTTTCCTAAAGGATTATAGCAATTTAGTAATACGGTAAAAAATGTATAAATGTAACTATACCGTTAAACCAATGGGCTTTAAGTCCATTTCCCCTCTTCCTATTAGTTGTTGATTAGACTTTCCATATATATCAATGATTTCCCTAATTTTCATCTTAATAAAATAAATCAATAATAAATTTAAATAAGATTCATCAATTCTCTTAAAGTATTCTCTTTCATCCTTCATTTAATGTTTAATTTCTTTTATAATCATGTTTCAACTTAATAATTATAATTAATAATTAATTACGATTTCTTTATTATGTATACTATAACTATAATTATCTTTTAAAACTCATTTTATTTTATTATTTTTGATTGATTTCATTCACAAGCTTTGTTTCTTCTCACCAGGTTTAATGTTTTTTAGATAATATATAATATATCATCATCATCATCGTACTCAGTATATCCCACCAATAGCAATGCTATGGTAGGGTCTGAGGAGGGTAAGATGTAGACAGCCTTACCTCTATCCCATAGGGATAGAGAGGCTGCTTCTGGTGAGACCCCCGGCTCGATAGTAGTTTTGAATCAAGCCTTGGACATAAGACACATAACACTCAATCATCGGGACACCGACTGATTGGTGCATGTGCCCTTGTCTTTCGGCTATCAACGCCACCACATGATGCCTGATTAACCTTCGGCCACTTTTAACGTTATTTTCACGTGATTAGTAAAATAACGTCAAAATTAGTGCAATTTTACTTTTGCCCACCCAAGGGTTCACACATATACATTATATGTGCGCACCGCAAGCAGGGCGTATAATATATAATATATAATTTAGATAATTAATAGATATTTCATCAATAGGATTCAATATAGAGAGATTACGGATTTAACTTTAGTATAATTGGTTCTAATATTATATTTATGAAAATTTATCAAATTGACCGATTTGTACCATTCACGTGAAATTTAGGAAAGAATCACCCCTTTGATTAAGGAAATTGTTTAATTACGGAATTTGTAAATTTGAATTAATTATTGTATATTATTTGATTATTTGTTAAACTATTTGATTAAGCATCATTAAGATTTACTTTAATTACGGATGTTAACCAATTGACCTATTATTGCTTACCCATTGACTTACAAATCCAATGGTTAAAATTTGTATCAGTTAATCGGTTAATTAATCATTATTTTACATAAATTTTACATAAATATAAAATTAGAACCAATTATATAAATATCAATTACGATATTTAAATCATTAATGGCTCAATTGATTAAGGATTTGATTAATCATCCTTAAGATTTACTATAAATACAAATGTTGACCGATTGGCTGATTCTAAATTTAGCAATTATTGATTTAAATATGTGGTGCCGATTTTAAATATTCTAATTGATTATATTGGATTTGATAATTAGTGTTCAATTCTATTATAATTGTGTTAATGTTAATAAATAAAAACAAAATTAGTCACTTATTTTTTCACACCTTATATGAATTACATAATTATTAAATGTTGATTAATTATATTATGTTGAGTATTTTTATAACTTTCAATCATAAGATTCAGTAGTTCATTATATCAGAATTTATTATAATTTTATATATTAGATACACGGTTATTTTATAAATTACATATACGGTGTTATAATTGATGATTAATTATATTATTGTAAATAAATAAATTAGTAACTTATATTTTTACATTAATAAGTTTATTTCCGTATGTTTAAATATAGTCAACATTTAAATAATATTACATTTTAGTAAATTCAAAATTTGAAAATCCATTAATCCCAATTCCCTACTTTTAAGTTTTTTGAAATTCCCTAATTTTTTATTTCTAATTAATTCCCTGTATACCTTCCTTCTATAATCCAGTCTCCCATAATTCAATCCGTATAAATACTTAACTTTCATACGGTAATTCTTCAGGATTGAGTAAATCCTCAGGCATGAGTAAATCCTCAGGCCTAACTATTTAAATTGGTTTAGGCCTTATTGGACTTGCCTGCTCCTCAGGGCTTTCAACAAAGTACTCATATTCATCATTCCATTTAGCTTCCTTTAGATTGGATAAATTTTCCGGCCTAATTATCTTAATTGGATCAGGCTTCAATGGGCTTTCCTTCTCTTCAACAAAATACTCATTCTTTTCATCCCATTTAGCCTATAACTGATTTTTCTTTATCAGCTTGTTCATTAGACTTCCTTTTCCTTGTATATATCTTTGCAAATCTATTCACCTTTGCTGCGAACTCCTCAGGCAACTTGGAGAGCTTTTCCTTCATTTTTTTTAATTGTTTCTCCAGTCTCCTCCTCAGGTTCTTTGTAAGGTTGATTCTGGGATGGCTGAAGATTCTCACAACCATGGCTAAGGAATTATCAACCTCTTCAGCCCTTTTTATATTAATCAACGTTTCAATTACCTCCTGCTCCTCCTCACCTTCTTCATCAACAATTTTGGCAATGTTTGCATGTTCAATCAATGTTTCCTGCTGTGTCAGCTCTTCTGCAGTCAGGTTTTAGGCAATGTATTCCCTCTCCCTTATTTCTTTCATTAGTTGTTCAAGCCTTCTGGCAGCAGCAGCATTTTCATCCTCTTCTTCTTCATCAATATTTGCCTTAACAGGCTCATCCTCCTCATCATCAGCAGCAATAGCTTTCCCCTTTTCTAATCTTCTTCTCTTTTCCACTTCTGTTTCAGGGGGAAAGTTATCAATATCCTCCGACAACTCCTTCATCTCTTCATCATGCACAACCTTCTTGGAACCCTCTTCTTGACTTTCTGGTTTAGTGTTAATTGGTTCCTCAGTTGCAACTTCTTCCTCTATTACAACATCAGTAGCAACATCAGTTGTTGCCATATTATTAATATTTTGTACCATCTCATCCACAGTCTCTTTTTCTTTCCTTAACAAATCATCCTCAACATCTTCAGTCACAGTGTTCAACACTTCATTGTTCATATTATAGTTTTGTTCATCATCACTAGATCTATCACCATCATAATCTTCATTAAGAATCATTCTCTCACTACTGTCTTCATCAATATCATATGCATTCAATATACTTTTCAAACCATCAGTAGCAACTACAGTCTCCACCTCAGCCATCTCCTCATCATCATTAGCACCAGTTGCCTCATCAATTGAAATATTCTCCCCCTGTTTTGGGGCAGCTGAGGTCTACTCAACCTCCTGCTCCAGGGTTTGAATTTTTGAAAGTGCTTGGGCCAACTGAGCTTTCAAGTCATCATTCTCCCTTTTCAGTTTAGTATTTTCTCCCTTTAAATAAATGTTCTGACATATCAAATCAAAATTTCTTTGTAGCAAAAAGTCATTAGAGGGAGGGGTTTGTGGTGGTGAAGTAAAGAAAGGCTCAGGTGTAGGGTTGATGGGTGGTTCTGTGGTATGGGTTTGTGGTAATGGGTCAAGTGTGTATTGGATAGGTGTGGTGGATTGGATGGGTTGGGATGTGGTTTGGGTTATGGGTTAGGATGTGGTTTGGTCTATGGGTGGGTCTTGGGTTTGGAATTGGGTAGGAAATTGAGTTAATGTTGGTGATTGGGTTGGTGTTAGTAGGAAGTTTTGTAAGTGTATAGGGATGGTTTCTGGGATGTAAGGTTCATGGTCATAGGTTTGGGGTGGGCTTTGGGTATGGGTAGATGGGGTTTGAGGTGGGGATTGGTCATGTGGTGGTGGTGAGTGAGGTGGTGTGGCTAATGGTGTTGGTATAGGTTGAGACTCCCCTGATCTTGTACATTGTCCACAACAACTCCTTCTCCTCCTCGATCATTACCGTCTCCACCATCTCCTCCATCATTATTGTCATCGCTGTCATCATCCTCCATCTCATCATCCTCCTCCTCCACCACCTCTGAGGTTAACTCAGGTACTGGCATAATCACAGCATCATGGTTCACTAACCATGGTAAAATATCAAATTCAGTGTTTGGATTGAATCTGCTGGTCCTACCAAGATTAGCAATCTGTTTGTAAGTATTGGGATTCTGCAACACATGTGTTGTACCCATTGTGGGTAGATCTTGTAACGATTCCGCCTAAACCAGGTATACCCTAACCGGTAGACAATAGTTACGTCATATTTAATGTCGGGTACATGAATTACCATAGTAATTATACGAGAATACAGGGTTCACTGTATTGATTGTACGTGAATATATAATTCATCGTATTGAATATGCGATCAATCGATCGATAGTTATTGAAACCCGAACGAATCGAGGGTTCAATTATAGACGATATCTATAATATTTAGTGATTTTACAAAGCATTAATGCTTCGGGATAAGTAAAGTACGGCACAGAAAAAGAATTTCGATTTAATGGTACGTCGGTACGTTAAACGAAACCTTTAATACCAAACCGAGCAAGAGACGATCGATCAAGCTGAAAAAGATGCGCGATTATTAATAATATGATGTTCTAAGATAATAAATGCCATGGTTTAAGTTTTTAAAGTTTTGAAAATTGGTTTTATATAAATTTCATTTTTAAGCCGAAAAACGACCGTTTTAACCTCGTTTTAAGCCGAATTAAACATTTAAACGAAAAACGAACTGAACCAGATTATCCAAAACATTATCCGGATTACGAGAATCCAAATGTGTGGCCTAGAATGGAGAGGTGGGTCCCACCCCACCCCCCTAACCAAACCGATCGGCCTAAAGGGGTGTTACCCCATTCATTTCTCATTTTTTTCAAACAACCATGGCATCATCCTTACAATCCTCTCCACAATATCAACTAAAAACCGAGATTTTGGCAAGAGAAACAAGGTAAAAATTGAGTTATACACGTTTCCATCTTCGTTTCTTGAGTTAATTTGCAAGAAAATGAGGTTTCAAAGATGAAAACTGATTCTTGCATGATCAAGTGATGTATACGGGTTATACAAGGGATCTTGGTCCAAGAAAGGAGTTAAACGAACCGAGAACGAATTTTTACGGTTAAATCTTTGTTTTTAAAGCAATAACCGAAACTATAGTGTAAGAGGCTTGATCGTGAGTGTAACTTGCTTGGTATTGTGGTATGTTGGTTGTAGGTTCTGTGTTTAGTGGTAGATAAGACTGAAAGACGAGTTTGTAGCTTGTAGTGGCGGAAAACAAAAGGTATATTCGGTTATGTTCGGTTTTGGAGTTTTTGGACAGATTGTGGTAGGTTTAGAGTTAGGTCATGAAATTTTACAGGGATGATCTACACATGAAAATATGAGTTCTGTGAATGTTTGGTAATTTTTGGATAAAGGATGAATATTTGGTGAATTTAATGCTCGGTTTTGGCCAAAAATGGTGAAAAATAGTTAAATATCATGAAAAATTCTGGAAAATTGCAGATAAGCTTTTTATAACATGTAAAAGTCACACACAAAATTTTAGGTCAGTTGGAGAAGTCTAAGTAGGCTTTCCGGTTAAACGAGTTCTAGGGTTTTCTAGCTCGGTTTTAGTGAAAATGGCATGTAAAAGGGATTTTGGTTCTGGAAAAATTACAGGGGACTATGTGGATGGCAGGGGACATCCAGGAAAAATTTGGGATTTTTCTAAGGTCGTTTGGTATTTACGACATATTTAGTGTTTAAATGGTGTTTAAAAATAGATAAATAAATTTTAAATATAAAAATTAATTCTGGAAATATTTTTATAAAATTCCCCACTGTCAAAAAGTGATTTGGGCAAAATTTCAAGATCCGAGACAAAACGGATAATTAATTGTGCAAAAACAAACTTTTAAAGTTTAAAACGCGTAAACCGGTAAAGTTCGCCTAAGCGAACTGACTGGTGTATAAAAACCCTAAAAATGAACTATTTTCATATAATTGAGTTAAACAAGTAAAAATGAATCATCCGAAAATAATTCGGATGATTTGGGTATTTTAACCGATTTAACAGTTTCCGGTACGCCAGATACGGAAACGGGTCCCGCGGCCAATCGGGGCGTCTAAACCGAGCTCTAAATTCACAACTTTAATTATATTATCAGTCAACCACTACTTTCGGGTCATGTGTGACCAAACTCATTTTTGAAATGTAAAAACGGATAACAGTGCTAGGCACGCAAAACGAGAAAATCGACTAATAGTAATTGTGACCATGGAACTCTAAACGATATCACAATCTGAGTCCGGAGAAGTGTTTTGGGTTAACATTGCCCCCGGAATGGGTACAGTACTGGGTTAACAGTGTCCCCAGATGTACCGGTTGATACGGTTAAAGTTATATTAATAATGAGTGTATAGTAACGATCGTAGGGATCATATTACAGATTGGACGTGTTAACTGATAATGATTGTTGTTACCTGCTTGCATGTGCTAAGGTGAGTTTCACGAGCCCCTTTTTATGAGTTGTTTTTAAATATTTTCCCGGGGCGGAAGCATGTTACTACTGAAATGTTTAAGTACATACTGGACGCATGGAATTGCGTGGATTTATATATATTTTATTGTACGGGAATCGTACGGAAATGTACTAAGATGGTAATTGTCTGAGTTGCTAACATTCTAAGGCCCCGGAACACGAGTGATTAACTGAAAGCCGGTAGAGTGTGGATAGTACTATTGGTCCGACAAACCCAACTGGTCCGGCATGGATTTGCTGATGTTTCCCAGCCAGTTGCACATGTCTATTTTGGGTGTTATATATATTTTGCTATGTAATGTTAGACATAGCGGTTTGGGGCAGGTTCGTGGGCGGAGTATGCCACGGGGTTGTGTGTGATAGTCTGAGGTTTCACTTGTGGGCTCAGCATAATTACATCGATAATATTATATTTTGATAATGATTTATCATGGTTTACTCGAATTGTGAAACTCACCAACTATTCGTAGTTGACTCGTTTTCTCACATGCTTTTCAGGTACAACTAAGATGAAGTGATTGCTTACGTGCTAAGTGCTTGATGTGTGTAAGATTTGCGTGCGGAATGTTAGGATACATTATAATAAATAGAATTATGTATCGTATTGTATGATGTGTGTATCACCTAGACGGTAATGAAATACGAGATAATGTAATTTGAAGTATATTAATGTATTCGGTTTTCTTTATAAACAATGTGGTTGATATCAGAGGTGTCTGTCGCATCGCGTTTACGTTTCCGCTGCGGTTACGGGGTGTTACAGATCTCCAACTCTTCATTGAAGATTATCTTCAGAAATCTGGGATAGGATAGAAATTTGTCTTCGTTAGACTTTTTCAGTATGCGCACCATTCCTTCAAAACTCATCTTGGAAAAGTTGAATGGAAGATCATAGACAATTGCAACTATCGCATTAGCCAATTTCCGACTCATGAGAGTCCAAGAACCCTTCCTAGGGGCAAAGCCCTGAATAATGTGGTGTATCAAGAATCTGTATAAATTGGGGAACATTCCCTTTTGGAATTGTCCTTCGTGCACTGTCCCCTAATATCCCATAGTCTGCACAAATATTTTCAGCAGATGATCTGTTGTAAAGTGAATTGGATTGTGATCATCATCATGTAATTGCAGGCATCTTCTGATGAGTCTTTAAGTAATCCGTATTTCCTGCCTTGCCACGGTAGCATCTATCCGTCTACCGTTCACATCATCATATAATCTTGTTGAGCGCCAAAAATCAAGTAGATGATTTATGTATATCACCGGACACTCGGTCAAAGCAAAGCGTATGTTGGATTGTTGTATCCATCTGATCATCAGAGCTACATCCTCATTCTCAGGATCAATTTGTAATAAAGCACACATGTTGTGCTTATGTTCGAACGGATATCTCGGTTCATCACCGTCAGCCATATCTGAATACACAAACAAAAACAACATATTCAAAGTAGATATTAGTCATAAAGCACATAGCTTTGAACGATTTAGGTTATAATTTGAAGAAAGAGTAAAGAAATGTCTTTTGAACCTAATTTTCGACAAATTGATAACATATACAAGAAACAGAGAGTTAGTAAAAATGAATAATTAAAGCCCATTATTACGTACTCGTGGTCGGAAAACACTTAATTGATGCTTACCGAGTCGGATTGTGTGGGCTGACAAACTAGGGTTAGGAATTTTAATGAATGCGATAAGTCGGTTGGGTGTCTGAACCGAAAGCAGGTGTGGAAGGAGAGAGAAGTGAGAGTGATGAAAATTTCACTAACTCCCTCTTTTATACCTTTTTGAAAGTGGGTTTTAAATGCATTTTGTCATGTATTGAGTTAATAGTTGTCAAACAGTAACATTATCCATTAAATATATTCACATTTAAAACCTTGTTTGATAAAGTTCATTTAGCAAAACTTGCTCAGAAGAGTCAGTTTTCACAAAGTGTGCTAGGTATATTCCACTTTCTCAAAGCTTGCACGTTTCAGAGTTATTTCAGAACATAAAGTATTTTAGAAATGAATCTAAGTAAAATGAAGGAAACTTACTCGAAATACAAGATTGCTCGAGAAATGAATCACAAGACTAATAATCAAGTATACATTATCAATAGGAAACCTTGCTAGGAATCAATTAAGAATCCCAAAATAATATCTTAGACATAGTCCTAATTGTCAACCTTGCTTGAATTTCTGACGAACTCAAACCTTACCCGAAAATGTATAAATAGTTAGCAAATAATCAGTCAAGTAAACTGTTATACATAGTATGCCCGAGACACTGTTGAATAAACAAAAAGTGTGCTAGAGTTGAGTTCTAGTCACAAAGTGTACTCGAAGAGGAAAATTTTGAATAATTACCAAGTATGTTCAGTGTACACTTGAGGATTTCAAAGTGTGCTCGAAACATAAATTGTGTACGGGAAACTAGGTTTGCCCGAAAACACTTGTAATTTCAAATAAACATATTCAAATTCACATAATTATCAAGTGTGCTAGAATTTTAAGTTTACTTGAATATAATAAGACAAATTCAAGAACACACTCAAAATCACAAAGCTTGCTAGAATTAATTAAAACAGTTAAACAATCACATAGGTGTGCTAGATAGTCTAAACTCATAAAAGCTTGCTGGAAGTAACATGTTCAATTACAAAGATTGCTAGACTGACTTACAACAACTTAGAAAACAATTTAGTGTGCTAGAAAGTTCATAAATCAACAAAGCTTGCTAGTGAACAGTATAACCAAAAATATCAAGTGGCTTGCTAGTAATAGTTATACTCTCATTCAAGGTACTAAAGTATGCTAGAAAGTATTCACTATATAAAATCTTGCTAGTTAACATCATATTCAGACATAATCAAATATCAAGCCTGCTCGGAAGGTTAAAATTTCAAATTAAGTAGTAAACTCTACCCAAAAAGTATAAAAACTTCAAAGTATGCTCGATAAGGATAAACTTAGACCAAAATGTCTAAGTATGCTCGAAAAGGTTGTAAATCATCAAACCTTACTCGAAAATACATATTCAAACCTTTTGAAGGTAAAATGCAACTCTTTTTGACTTAAAGCAATTATCAAACATGTTTTTCATTAAAGATCATTGTTTAAGAGCAAAAGGTGCATTTAGAGGTCAAATTTCAGTTATGTTTCTTTGTAAAACATTTTGTATCTTTTTCTGAAAGGGTCTCAAGAATTGGATCATATTGACTAAGTAGCTTTCTCAATACTTCATTTTCAGCATTATTTTGACAGTATAGACAGGTTAACAGCAGGTCTAGACTTAGCATGAATTTCATTTCCTTGGTGATATGATTATTGTTCAATTAGGATGCATAATACTCAATGGATAACACGTATTGTAGTCTGATGCTCCATATCTATTCTCAAGGCTTATTTGGCTTTCTCCAGGTCACCCCGATTTGAATTTGACCCCTTGGATTTGGTTTAAAAACTTTTAATGACAGAACTTATGATTTTTTTTAACATGTAAACATTTAACAACGTTATGTTGTTTGATCAGCATTTTTTTCACTATTGTTCTTTGTCATTCTTTGAATAAGTACTTCACTTTGGGGACCAAATACCAATGGCCTCGTGTATGACTGGATAATCACTTTTCTACCTATCATTCGGAAAGATTTATCTTGGAACATGCATAGACAATAATGTAACTCCACATTAAGCTTAGCAGATTCTTTATGTTTATATCACCTTAGATTTTACACATCATGGGAAAGCAACCATACTTGTTAATGACTGTACTAAGTGCCTTTTAGCCATTTAAATCCATATGATTGGCTAAGTAGTCAATGTACTATCATTTCCCAAATTAAAAGTTTCAGTCACCCCAATTACTCTTAGCTTCCATATTAATGGCTATCCTGTCTGTCTAGAGGTAGTCAGTAGGACCAAACACATAAATAAATACATTTCCTTTTGGCTTAGAGTCAATGGCATAATTTTAAGTAAAAGAAAAAATTACAATTGCCCCGAATGCTTCAAGTCTTGAGGTTAATGGCTATCCTTTGAATATACAAGTAGATGACATGACCAAACATATATAAGTATATGTCCTTCCAACTAGAGCAAACGACATAATTTTAATCAAAAGTAATTCTTTTGAGACTTTTCTTTAAAAACTTCTTTTAAGCTTCTATAAAGCTTGAACTGAATAGTATTATCATATCTCAACACCATAAATAACTTGCTCTGTTTTATCAAAAATTGTATTGATCAAAAATTTTCTTAGCAATTTTCATGTGAGCATAACTTTTTAACACAAAAGCATATTTTGACACAAAGACAAGTAACATATTCAAACACATATCAGTTAAACATCAAAAAGTAACATAATCAAACATATACACACAACATCCATTGAGACTTTGAAAAGATATTCAGTTTGCTCAACAAGCACACATAATGAATCAGACTTCATTAGAGTTAATCATCCCCAGGGCTTTCAAAAGAAAGTTGAACCTGATTCTATCAAGTGGTTTTGTGAATAGGTCAGCCAAATTATCACTTGTATCAACTCTTTTCACTTCAATTAAACCTTTTTCACTACAATCTCTTATAAAATGATGTCTGATTTCAATGTGCTTAGTCTTGGAATGTTGTACAGGATTCTTAACAATAAAAGATGCAACAGTATTATCAATGTAAAATAGGGGTGTTTAAGAAATTCATACCATAATGATGGTCGGTTAATTTGTATATATTTTAGTTCGTTTATTGTTTAGTTTTAACTGTTTATTCTAGAACTATCGATACTTCATACGTGTATTATCGGATATCAGGTCATAGGTGTTAATATGCTCTATTCGAACCTGTTGTGATACGGAATGAAGACCCGGGATGTCCAGCACGCAAAACGAGACATATTATGATTTTTGCTGGTAACAAGACCCATCGCGGTAGGCGATGGGCTTGCTGAGGACCCATCGCGTACCGCAATGGGTGGTAAATTAAAGTTTGACTTCTTGGTCAATCGCGATACGCGATTGACCCTTTGAAGACCCCGTGGTGTACCGCGACGGGTGGTGCAGACGGGAAAATTAGGTTATATCTTTTTATTCTCCGTTTTGACGACCAAGAGGCGATTTTCACCACCATAGCTTGTGCCAAGACCCTACGCATGATTCATATCATCCATATCGAAGATTCAATGACGTCAAGGCTCGGCTAATCTCCTAGAATCGCACCCGGGATGTATAGTTTGTAATCTTTACAGTTTTTTTCTCATGTGATTAAGAACACTTGTGTATAATTATTGATGATTGATATGTGATTATTGATGTTTGGTATTTCTGTTTGTTTGGTCGGTTTAGGTTTACGTTGATCTGAACGATCTGTTACCAGTTGCTAGATAATTGATCATATAACTGTTTGGTTAGATTGAATACGATAAAACATACAATTGCCCTTAACTGAGTCACACTGGCAAGGACTGTTTGATAACCAGTGCCGTGTGTAAAGTAATTGTTGATGTCTACAGGTTTATGCGCACCCGCCATTCGGACCGACAGTCTCCGTTAATTTACAAGCCTGAAATTGAGATGTTAGCTCGGAAAATCCGAGTACAAAACAGAAACTCTGATGGAAGAGAAAAACCATAACCAAAACCAGAACCAGAACCAAAACGAAAACCAGATCCAAAACAATAACCAAAACCAAGACCCACTTCCACAAAATAACGCGTTTCACCCCGAAAACATACCTGACCCACCAAACTTCAATAACCATAATAACCAAAATCACTCAGCTCGTGCTTCCAGAACCTGAAATCAAAACCAAAACCGAAACCTAAACCTCAACTTTGACCAAGCCAGACCATCTGCTCCAAATAATAACCCCAACCCCCGAGTTCGGATAAATATCGATGATGTTCAACCGAGTATTCTGACAGAAGATGAAGACGAGGGGGAAAATAATAATGGAAACGAAGGTTTGGAGATTGATAATGAGGTAGACAGATGGGTCAGAAGTAATCGGGCAGTTGAGCCCGAGAACGAGGGTTTTGAGCAGGAAGATATGGGTGATGATAATTGGGATGAAGAGGTAGAAGAGCCAGTCATTCGGAGACGGGCTGAACCAGTTAACAGAAATGGAAGGGGTCGAGAAAGGGTGAATCAGGCGGAACGACCCGAAAGAGTTCATGGTATTCCAGTTAACCGGGCGGTTTGGCAAACCCCGGGGGGGCAAAGAGGAATTATATGGCCCCGGTTCATGGTGTTAACAGTCGGTTCAGACCGGCTATCTCAGACAGAGCATCCCCGTTAGTCCCACATGAACGAGTGCCGGGATAGCAAAATTTCAAGTCCCGGCCATCTTACATCAACATCGTTCCTCATTTCCACGGGATGGCTTCGGAAGACCCGTATTCGCACAAAACCGATTTTTCGGCTATTTGCGGGTCTATTGGTGATGGTACGTTCGATCAGGATGAAATCCGGTTGCGATTCCTTAAAAGACAAAGCAAAACTCTAGTTTAATTTGCTACCGATGCACAGTATCAGAAATTGGTCTGAGATGCAGCAAGTTTTTCTAAACGAATTCTATTCACAGTCGAAGAATAGCGAGGCCCGTTCGGAAATTCGCAATTTTCACAGTTGTCGGGCGAATTGTTCCATGAATCCTTCACCAGATTTAAAGACATGATTAGAAAATGCCCACATCACCAGATCGAACTGTGGGAACTGGTAAAGTGTTTCGTTGATGGTTTGACATACGAGGACCGAAAGCATCTTAAGGCCTCGTGTAATGGTCAGTTGTTGAATCAGCCTGAGGAAGATGACTGAGAATTTTTAGAGTTTATGTGTGAAGATTCCAAGGCAAAAGCAGCAGCTGAGAGACGAAGACGGGGTACTTCATCCAAGTTTGTTAAATCAGTCTTAAATTTGTGACGATTGTGGTGAACTAGGGCATAAGGTAGAAAATTGCCCCGAGTTTTATGATGACGAGGAGGATGATACCGAGGAAGTCAATTATGCTTACGGGGATTCCAAAGGCCAAGGGTTCAATTCAAACACATATCACCCGGGCCTGAGGAACCACCCGAATTTTCGTTACGGGAACGCGTCTTCTCAGTTAAACCCGAACTTTCAGGGATCGAGCCAGAACAGATCGCAGGGTAATTACAGATAGAACGGTTATCAGCAGGGTTCGTATAATCAGAATAGGGGGTACAACAGAGACGGTAACCGGGGTGGAAATTCTTCCGGTAATCAGGAACAGCAGAAAGGGTCCTCGGGTAATTCGGATGAGTCAGTACACTCGAAGTTGGACGTGTTGTTCAAAGTCATGACTGATCATAAAACCGAAACGAAACAACAGTTCGAGTAGCGGGATAAGTCGTCAGAGGAAATGATGAAACAGATAGGTCAGCTCGCTACGGAGATGGCGAAGTTACAGAAGAATGCGGGCCAATTCCCGAGCGACACCACAGTCAACCTGAACCACTACAGCTCAAGTTCAAAAAAGCACGTCAATCAGGTAAGTATTTTACGTAGTGGTAAGAAATATGATAACAAGGTTGGGGATCCACCACCATTGGTTGATGGGGTGGCGGAAGAAATTGATGAAACTCTCGTCAGTGATAACGAGCCGGAACCGAATTAAATAAACCTAACAAAAGTGAAACTAGAAATAACAAATCGGTTCCGAAGGATGACACCAACAATTCTAAGGATAAGGAAAAGGTGAAAACTGTTCCATATCCCGATGCTTTGTTGGCGCCATCAAAGGCGAAGATGGCATCAAAACGAGGCCCGCAACAAGAAGAAATGTGGGAAACGTTTAAACAAGTCAAAATTAACATTCCTCTTTTAGATGCCATAAAAAAAATTCCCGCCTATTCTAAGTATTTCAAGGAATTGTGCACACAGAAAAGGAGTCCTAAGATTCCTAAACAGATTGATTTTACCGATAATGTGAGTGCAATTCTTTCGGGTGCTCTTCTACCCAAGCTACAAGATCCGGGAACGCCCATTATACCCATTCAAGTGGGTGATTTTAAAATGACTCACTTGGAGCTAGTATCAGTTTTCTCCCTGGCAGTTTATACGACCAGTACGATTTTGGCCCGCTTCATGCGGCTGCCATCACGGTTGTCTTTGCTGACCAAACACCGAAACTGCCCCGAGGAATATTGACTGTTGTTATAGTCAAGGTGGAAGACTTTTACTTTCCAGCTGACTTTTTGGTCCTCGATTATGTTTCGGGTGAAAGGACCAAACAGCCTACGGTTATCCTTGGTAGACCATTTTTGGCTACCGCAAATGCCAACATTAATTGTAGAAATGGTACTGTTGACATGGAATTCGGTAACCGTACGCTGAGAATTAATGTTTTCACACGTGGAGATAATTCTCCGGTCGATGACGAGTGCTTCATGGCTGATGTCATTGACGAGTGCATCCCGCTATACGACTCTGTCGTCAGTTCGGATGGCACAACGGAGACGTGTTTTTGTTTGACAGGTTACAGGTGGAGATTGACAAGTTGCTGGAAGAGGAGGATAAAGAGATGGAGATCACAGCTGTGCGAGGAGACCGTCCACCATGGTCAGTTCAGGTGGAACCGCTTCCCGAGAAGATTGATACCGGGTTGAAACCGTCAATGCTGGAAGCACCGAAAGACGAGCTGAAAGAGCTCCCAAAGCATTTAAAATATTCTTTTCTTGGTAAGAATAATACATTGCCTGTTATTATAGCTTCTAACTTATCTTTTGAACAAGAAAATGCTTTGATGGCGGTGCTGGTGGCGAATAAAGAAGCAATCGAGTGGATGATAGCGGATTTGAAGGGAATCAGTCCCTCAATTGTGATGCACAAAATTTTAACAGATCCGGTTGTCAAACCCGCGCACGATGCTCAACGGAGGTTGAACCCGAATATTAGGGAAGTAGTGAAGAAGGAAGTGCTGAAATGGTTAGATGCTGGCATTATCTTTGCCATATCAGACAGCACGTGGGTGAGCCCGACACAGACAGTACCGAAAATGGCGGGCATCCAAGTCGTCAAGGACGACTCAGGTAACGAGGTCGCCACCCGGCCGGTAACCGGGTGGCGCATTTGTATTGATTATCGTAAACTGAACGCGGCAACATCAAAAGATCACTATCTGCTTCCGTTTATCGATCAAATTGTTGAAAAGCTATCTGGTCAAAAATTTTATTGCTTTTTAGATGGGATTCCGGGTATAACCAGATAGCTATTCATCCTGAAGATCAGGAAAAGACCACGTTTACGTGCCCGTATGGCACATTCGCGTTTAGGCGAATGCCATTCGGGTTATGTAATGCCCCCACCAGACAGCACGTGGGTTAGATGCTGGCATTATCTTTGCCATATCAGACAGCACGTGGGTGAGCCCGACATAGAAAGTACCGAAAGAGTCGGGCATCCAAGTCGTCAAGGATGACTCAGGTAACGAGGTCGCCACCCGGCCGGTAACCGGGTGGCGCATTTGTATTGATTATCGTAAACTGAACGCGGCAACATCGAAAGATCACTTTCCGCTTCCGTTTATCGATCAAATTGTTGAAAAGCTAACTGGTCAATAATTTTATTGCTTTTTAGATAGGTATTCCGTGTATAACCAGATAGCTATTCATCCTGAAGATCAAGAAAAGACCACGTTTACGTGCACATATGGCACATTCGCGTTTAGGCGAATGCCATTCGGGTTATGTAATGCCCCCGCCACCTTTCAGAGGTACATAATGAGTATCTTTTCAGATATGGTGGGGGAGTCTTTTGAAATTTTCATGGATGATTTCTCGATTTTCGGCACATCTTTCGAGTCTTGTTTAAACCAACTCGAAAGGGTTTTGAAAATATGTGTTGAAACGAACTTGGTTCTTAGTTGGGAAAAGAGCCATTTTATGGTCCAAGAGGGAATTGTATTGGGCCATGTTGTTTCGAGTCGTGGGATCGGGGTGGACCGGGCTAAGGTCCAAGTCATTTCTACTCTACCTCATCCCAATAATGTCAAAGGCATTAGATCATTTCTGGGGCATGCCGGGTTTTATAGACAGTTTATTAAGGGTTTTAGTGACATTACTAAAACCTTATGTAATTTATTGCTTAAGGATGCCTCGTTTGACTTTAATGATGAATGTGCTAAGGCCTTTGACATTCTAAAATTGAAATTAGTTGAAGCCCCGATCTTGCAATCACCCGATTAGAGTTTACCTTTTGAAATAATGTGTGATGCAAGCGATTATGCAGTAGGGACTGTTCTGGGTCAACGGGTTGACAAGAAACCCGTTGCTATATACTATGCAAGTAAAACCCTCTCGGATGCTAAATTAAATTATACCACAACCGAGAATGAGTTACTAATAGTAGTATATGCTCAAGAAAAATTACGGTCTTATATTTGGGGTAGTAAAGTTATTATATATTCTGACCATTCTGCTGTCAGGTACCTCATGGACAAAAAGGATGCAAAACCTAGGCTTATCAGATGGGTTTTGCTGTTGCAGGAATTTGATCTAGAGATTCGGGACAAGAAAGGGAGTGAAAATGCTGTTGCAGATCACTTGTCTCGAATTATGGTGGAAGATGGGGACACAGATGGGCCAACTAATGAGTCCTTCCCAGATGAGCATATCCTGGCAGTTTCATAAAATCCCTGGTTTGCTCATATTGTTAATTTTAAAGTTGCGGGTGATTTACCAGAGCATTGGCCAAGGAGAAAGAAGAAACAGTTGATGTCCCAAGCAAAACAGTACATCTGGGACGATCCGGATTTGTTTAAAATTGGTGAAGATCAGATGATCAGAAGATGCATACCCGAGGAGGATGTCAGATCAGTGTTGGAACACGCACATTCGTCTGCGTGTGGTGGTCATTTTAGTGGCCAGAAAACCGCTCGAAAAGTTTTAACAAGTGGTTTCTTTTGGCCCTCAGTGTTTAAGGATGCTCACGAGTTTGCGACACACTGTTTAAAGTGTCAACAACTCGGGAATATTTCTAAGCGGGACGAGATGCCCTTGAACCCGAACCTAGTTGTTGACATTTTTGATGTCTGGGGGATCGACTTCATGGGCCCGTTTCCGAATTCACACGGTAATTTGTATATCCTAGTGGCCGTCGATTACGTTTCAAAACGGGTTAAAGAGATAGCCACTAGGACAAATGATCACATAGTTGTTTGCAATTTTGTTCAAAGTAATATTTTCTCTAGATTTGGTGTCCCCCGAACCATCATAAGTGATGGGGATCTCATTTTAAGAATTTTAAATCGGGAAATTTCTTAAACTATATGGTGTTGATCATAGGATTGCAACTCCTTACCATCCACAAACGAGTGGACAAGTTGAGGTTTCCAATAGGCAAATTAAACAAATTTTACAGAAAACTGTTCGGGTGGACCGAAAGGATTGGTCAACTAATTTGACCGATGCCCAATAGGCCTACCGAACCGCTTATAAAACGCCAATTGGAACCACTCCTTATAGACTTGTGTATGGAAAGGATTGCCAATTACCGGTTGAAATTGCAGAAAGAGCGTTTTGAGCTACTAAACAGGTTAATATGGATTATGATGCAGGTAAGGCGGAAAATTGGCTTTGTGCGAGATCGAGGAGTTGAGAGACGAGGCATATGATTGCGCGTCCGCTTACAAGGCAAAGATGAAGAAATTTCATGATGCTAATATCCGGTTGAAGAATTTTGAAGTTGGTCATCGAGTATGTTTGTACAACACAAGGATGAATCTCTTCCCGGGTAAGTTGAAAAGTAAGTGAACAGGCCCGTATTTGATTTTAGGAGTCGGGAATTATGGTCAGTACGAGATTGAAGATTTTGATGATCATTTAAGACAAGTGGTATAAGGCTATAGACTGAAGCCATATTTGGAGATGAAGGACATACACTAGCTGGATGAGGAATCGGTGTATTTTATTGTGACTTCACCGGTTTATGCAGATAACTGAGTTCGAGGCATTGTCGAGCTGTAGACCTTAAATTCAGCGTTTACGGGAGGCAGCCCGGGGTTTGTAAGTGTCTGTCCATATTGTCTTTAATTTATTGAGTCTTGTACTTAGTGCCGTCTCGAGTTTTGTGCAGTAAACGCCAAGTGTGGGGAAGCTCGTTGAAGAGTCGGAAAATAGAGAAGTTCTGTAAGCATTGTTTAAGCACACGTCATTCCAGATATGTCTGATGCACCAGCGTCTTCACGACGCAAGAGGCAGAGGACTGAGCCTCGCGTCATCCGCTACGATAGCGATGAGGTGCAGATTGTCCCTGGCATCGTGCCAGCGGATAGTATGGGAGACGGACGTCGTCCACATCAGGTTCTTCGATTCTACTTGACATCAGATGAGTATACGAGATATCAGCAGATTCCCTAGATGCAGCTACTTCATCACCGTTCTTTTGATTGGACATTGCTGCACGATTTGGAGATTGACGTCAAGGTACGTGCACTATTGACTGGTCTGTGGGCAGCTGTGCTCGCATGTGACTCGATTCCGTATGTCGAGCTCACACGTGAGTTTTATTCGAACTCTGACTTTACGCCCAGGGACTTCAGTGAGCCACGCGCAGTTTCATTCTCACTGGGACGGAAGCTGTACGAGATGTTCGTCCCAGATTTCGCGGTGGCCACTGGATTTTATACGGTCGAGGAGGTTTAGGGACCCCGTCCATTGCTACATTCACAGGATCGTTGCCTGTACTCTCGTCGGCCGACATTCGGGCCACGAGAAGTGCAGCAACTTAGATATGTTGTGCTTATAATCTATCATTGGCCAACGTCCGGCCAATGTGGCGATGCTCCTGCTCACGTCATTTGCACGGGGTCGCAGTTTATCGGGATCCTCTGCACGCTTAGCCTTAGGGCCTTATATTACGAGGATCGCCGAGCGACTTGGTGTATTTGAGCGTTATCCGATCCGATATTTTACGGTGGGGCCAGTTACAGACGTATTCCGACTACTGGAGGACTGCGGCCGAGATCGTTGAGGAGCATGATCCACTAGCGTTGGTCCCGATCCGACAAGGTCCGCAGGCTCCACCACCAGAGAGATCGGACGTTGTAGTTCCTCTATAGAGAGGTATTCCGACACGTCGGCAGCGTGGTCCGACTCCACACATCATGCTACCGCAGCAGCAGCATCCACTCCGACATCCACCACCCTCTTCTACATGCCAGCCGCAGAAGCCAGTCACACTACATATGATATATCAACGACAGTCGAAGATACAACAGTTGCAGGTAGCACAGTGGGCCCGTTATGATGATTACTTTCGATTATTATTTACTGCTTTGCAGGTACCGCTCCCAGACTCATTGACTATTATAGAGGTGCAGCCTGTGGACCCGCAGGATGGTGCAGAGGATGATCCACCAGCACAGTAGTTTTTGTTTACCCTTTTTACTTTATTTTGTTTTTATTATCCCCATGGTCTGTTTTATATTATATTATATTATGGGGAATACTGTATGGGTAACCGGTTGGGTGTTTATGTATTTATATCTTTTGATTGCTGCTGTTTTTGTTTATCTGTATATTTTGTTGTAATTGAACTTTGTGGGTGTAGTTCACTATAAACCCTCACGAGACCCCACTCGTCCTACCGGGCTACCGGGGGGTTTACAGAGCTTGTTGCATACCCTAAATGCAATCGTGATTCCTACAAAAGTGAGTTAGGTCTTTTAATGTTTTTAACTAATTTAACAGAATTTATTATGAAACGACTTAATTTGGCTCAGTAATTGTTTTAATAAAATTAACAAATATTCATTTTCATAAATCTTAAAAGACCTATGTCTTACACTTGTGAAAAGCTTGCTTCTACACATCTCGAGATCTTGCAGGTTCGATTGTCAGTTTGGTAATTGAATGAGACGAGTGTATACGAGTGTTTCTGAGAGTTCACGAGCCGACTGGTCCTTTGTTAGTTCCCAGTCGGATCTACACGGAAATATCTCGTATTACGTAGGTGCGGAATCCTTACGTAAGACGATACAAGTGTTAGACGTGATATACGTTAATACCAAGCACAAACACACGTTACAATACTCAAAAGACACGTTGTATTGCAACCTTAACACGTGATTCACCGATCACAATTACACGTACTGAACCACTATTCAAAATAAGCCATAACACCTTAATATATAAGTTATGACAACTTCGCCTAACAGCCTAGGCGAAGTTGTCAATAACTTCGCTTGTCCACAAGTTCGCTTATATCAGGCGAACTTGTGAGACAAGTTATCTAAAACATCAATACAAAACAAACTAACACGATTACAGACACTAGATACTGAACTACTAGCATCATGTACCAACAGACTCCCCCTTGGCAGTAGCTTCATATCTCTAACTTCAATCACGTGTCTTGTAATCCCAAAACCCAAGTCACCCGTCTTCAAGCATGAACTCCTTCTCTAACACAAACGGAAACTACTCTCTGATATTTCTTGCCTTCTTCTTTCCATGCCGGAATATAGAATATCTTTTTCTCGTTCAGCACCTGCAAGTCAGCTTGAGACAAATTCACCAAGTGCATTGGATCATACACTCTCAGCAACTCTTGTTCATCTTCATCCTCCATCACCGCTTCAGCTGTTTCACTATCGACATACCACCATTTCAGATTCTTTAGGACATCCTTGGGCATCTATTTCATCGGCACTTCTTTTAAACACCGGATCGGCTTATACTTCATTACCATCCAAGGCTTGCCATCAGCTCTCATACCTCTGTCTTTATCTTCAACGAGCTTTCCTTTCTGCGGCTTTAATAAGTCGAACTTTTTCTCTTTAATGCTTTCTTTCCACACGATCTTTCCAATAATCCTAGCCATATTGTCATCACTCCTGTTTATCAACCCCAACTTGGCTAAGTCCTTCACCTCACACTCCGGCAAGGTATTCAACGATCTCAACAATCTCTTGAAGTATTGAACTCCGTCAAAACGTTTAATCACAAACAGCCTCAACTGCTCATCGTATAACCAGCATATAATCCCCTTCTTCGATTCAGCATATCCTTTGATGATGTAACTCTTCTTAAACATAGTAGGAACCGCCGGTTTCTTTGTCTTTATGAACCATTGAGCGTAGCCTTCTTTCCATCTCGGCTGCTCTTCCCAATCAGTCTCATCGCTTGCCATATCTTGACCCATATCTGACTTATCAACTTCGGGAATTTCATGCTCAACGTTTTCTTCCACAATCTCTCCCTCTTCAATCTCACTATCAATTACAATATCAGCCTCTATCTTCTCAATCTCTTCACTCGGTAACACATCATCATCACCTTCATCCTCAACATCCAACACCTCCTCAGCATCCACTACCACCACATCATCACCCCCCGATTCACCAGTTGCACCAGTAGACTCCCCCTGAGATGTGGAAGTCCCAAGAGCTTGTTCAGTTCTTGGAAACTCACCACCTGCACCTTTAGATGCATTGGGATCATCGTCTCGATCGTTACTCTTCTTCGTCCTCAGCTCATCACCCTTACACCTCGTCTCCCCCTGAGATGCCAAGAACTGTTTCAAGGCATCAAAAAGTTTACCGTGCTCAATCAGGAGAGACGACTGAATCTGATTCTCTGCAACAAGGCGCTGAATAGCGTGAGTCTGGATCAGATTTAGACTGTTCTGCCATGACCCTTTCAAGAGCTACTATTCTTTCCGAGTCAGATAAGGTTGCATCAAAATCAAACCTCATATGTGAAATGTCTTGAGCGTACGGAGGAGGGATTCCCAAGGTAACCGGCACATCAGAAACAGGCGTAAAAGTAACCGCAGGTGGTATCATAACAGACAACCCTGCAGTGGCAACCAGTGTCGACTCAACAAATCTTGCAACGACCTCCGATGGAGTAAGAGTTGGAGGTGGCAAGGACACAGTTTCTGGAGCCGAGAGCTGAAATGTAGTGGGTGGTATGCCAAAGGAGGATGAGGTAGTCAACACGGCAACACCCGAGGTGATCGGTCCTGTAACTGTCAACAATGTAGGGACCATAGTCATACCAGACAGTTCGGGTGGAGAAAAACGAACCACCCTCGAGCTCTCACCAGCTCCCGATCCTTCACCTGTTCTTGCCCTTCTCGCTCGACGAACCAACCGATGTAAATCCTCATCAAAGTCTAATTCACTGTCATCTGTGTCTTTCTTTCTCTTCCCATGAATTCTTTCTTGAGTAATCAGAATCTGACTTGCTTCAACAACATCATCATCTGAGGAATCAGAATCAGTTCTTTCAGAATCAGCCACAGTCGTAGCTGCCATCGACACATCCACACTAGAAACCTGTGCAGTCGAGACCTGTACCTCTTCCTCTGGATCAACACGTTCCATATCGAAAAATCCTTGACCGCCGAAAGCAGCTTCAAGGTCGACATGTTCCTCCGGTGCCACAACAGGAGCAGAAGGAAGAGATTGTTGTACCACAGGTGGTGGTTGAGGTGCTCCATCCTGTTGCGGTGCCGGATCCCGAAACTCGTCCCCACGAGCTGCAACATACTCCGGGTTGATCAAGTACCCAAATAACGGAGTATGTCGAGGACGGAGCTCTGGTTTACTTCTAGCACTTGATGATCTACATTGGGCGAAGATTCTCTTGCTGACACTCTCCACATACCGAATCGGACGGCGTTGAGGTAGCGTAGGAGCCACGTGATTCAAGATCATTTGTAAAAATCTTGGATACATCAAGAATCTCTCACGCGCCACCGCTCGTCTCTGACGGTCTATCTCATAGAACACCATCTGACTGAAGCTATAACGCTTGTTGTAAGTCAGTGCTGTCATTGCCGACTGCATCGTCGCTCCCATTCCATCCGTACCAGCCTTTCTACCCGACATGCACACGATCATCATGTGCATGAGAAAGCGCCATTGATCTAACAAAAACCCCTTGCGTCTCTGAGTATCCCCCAATGGACCAGAATAGCCCATTCTTAAAAAAGCACCATCTCTGAATGGAGCCACGAAGTCTGTAGGATCATCTCTCGTTTCATCCCCAAACTGCAAAGCAACCCGTATCTGTTCTGATGAGAACTGCACTTCCTAATTGTTAACCGTTGCACGCATAACTGGGGGCTCGACTCTGCAATCATATTCAATCGTCTACCAGAAATCTTCTATGTTTGGTAAAGAGATGGGCAGAGTTGTAGTAATAGCATGGAAGATACGCGAGCGGATAAGAAAAGTGATGATCTCGCGATAATCATCAACACCGATCGCATTCGGGTCCAAAGTGATGTACATATTATGCCCCGGGAAAAACTGACGATTGTTATCTCCTCCTACGTCACCACCAGCACCACCGGCTTCCGCTACAGCTGCCATATCTGCACCACAAACGGTCTAAGTTAGAGAATCGTCAAAGCGGAGCATAACTTCGCCTATTACCATGAGCGAAGTTAAGATAAACTTTAGTGTACAGGCGAAGTTAGATATTGGGCGAAGTTGAGCACAACTTCGCCTATACAATAACTGTTGGAATTACGTATACCCGAGACACATACTTATACTAATGTGGCTAACTGTGTTTGATCCAAGTCGGGTCATACCCAATAACAAGCTAGACGACACCAAATGTATTCTTTTAATGATTTGATCATTTAAACGAATACCGAACACTAAGTATTTAGAAAATTGGTTTTCTAAACAAACACACTTGAGGATTTAAATAAATTATCTAGATAATTTGTTTATATAAATTAATTATTTAATTGGTTAAATAATTATATAAATGTATGTACATTTTATAAAAATGAGTTTTATAAAATGAATGGAGATGTTTTAATGGTTAAAACAAAACAAAAAAAAAAAAATAATAATAATAAGTATAACCGGCCACCCCATGTGGGTGGGGGTTTTTGGTCCAATTAAATTGCATGCTTCCTTTGCATGTTAGGTGATCTTTTTTTTAAAAACTCTCCATACAAATTACATGCATTTTTGGTCCTACTTTTGGCATCTTTTTTCAAGTGTATTCAAGCTTCAAAATCTCTCTCTTCCTCTCTAATAAACTCACGGCAGCAGCAGCAGAAAAAAAGAGAGCTTGGTGAGCTTGTTTTGGTGTTCATAAATCCTAGCAAAGCAACTTGGTGTTGTCACAAATAGCTTGGGGTATCACACTCTTGAGGTCTTCTTCTTTGGAGGCTTGTCATTCATCCACCATCCCCTTCAACAACTCACTTGTTCTTCTAAAGGTAGAAGAAGGTACAATTTCATTTTGTGAGCATCTTGTTCTTGTAATTTTGATCCTTGGCTTCGGGTTTTAGTTTTAACATAATGGTATGTTCATTAACAAGTTTTAAAATCTAAGCTTCCGTTGCGTTTTCTTGTTAAATATGGTTAACTTGAACTTTGATAATCTTGTATAAAACCCAACAATGGCATCAAGAGCCGGTTACAAGGACTTATGCTCCTTACATGTTCCTAAATTTCGGGTTTTTTCATGGGTGAAAAAGGGGTCCGAAAATTTGGTGGATTTTACCCCTCATGGTTTTGTAAGATCTTGACATGCATGGAAAGATCTTAGGAAACCATTTAACATTTGGATGTTGAAATATCAAAATTGTAAATTTTTGGGGGGGGGGGGGGGGTGGCCGTAGCCTCTTGGGGGGGGGGCACCTTTTGTCTTTGTGATATTTTGGGCATTGGTTGCTTAGGTTGCATGCTTAGAACATTTGGTATGTTTGGATGTGTCATAACCGAAACCTAGACCTTGGATGTGTTGATTGTTGTTTGTGTATGTTGATTATGTTTATTATTCAATATGGTTGTAATAATTCATAATCTTAGGCTTGTGTAATTTATTTATTCATAAATTGGTATGTAATAAATAGATTAGTTGCATTTTCTTTTTTTTAGAAAAATATGTATTAGGATACATTTTGTAAAAATTGAAGATGCAAGAATTGGTGGATTTGGGCCTTGGACCGAAATTTTGGGCTTGTTGGGCCTCACCGGCCCATCATGGGATTCAAGCCCATTAGGCCCATAAATTTCACTCTTGGGCCCAAGAAGACTTTTGGAAGTTTGGAGCCCATTAACAAGCCCAACAAGAACACAACAACTTGGAGAGGATACTTGAAGCATTTGGATGCAAGGTCAAGTGGGAGTCAACATTCCATCCTTGTGTCATGTTTTGTCCCTTAGGTGTGACTTATGACCTATACTTGTTTCGGCTAACAAGTATGGTCAAATTTAGCGGTTTTCGGTTATGACTATATTTTGCATGTGTATGCTTGGTTGTTTGTTTTACTTAATGTAATGTGTGGTTGATAGATATTAGGATATCCAAACCGTCACCTAGGAACGACAACAAGCATAAAACGGGTTCTAATATATATTTGGTAATATCGCGTCAATTAGTTTAATTAAATGGGTTTATTAAAACTAAGCGATCACTCACCTATAATAAAATTGGTTTTATTATAACTAGAACCTTGAAAATTGGTTTTCAAAATCGCCATATTTCTAAATGCATGTTAGGATATGGCATAATGTTTTTCAACTAGAATATTTGAAAAATTTAAAATCCCTTTTTTCATAATTACCAAAGAAACAAGTCTAACACCATCCTTTTGTATGACACTTAACGTATTAGGAAACTTTTAATGGGATAAAGGTCACCTAACCATTTTGAGCAAACTAATATACTTAGGGTAATATTAACATATTTGTGGGATAAAGGTCACCTAACCACTTGTATGTTAATCTTACATGTTTATACAAGTAGGACGACTTGAATTAGAAACCATGTGATAAAGGTCACCTAAGCATGGGATCCAATGGTGTTGATGGGATAAACATGCCAACACGAAATAAGGATTTCGAATGGTCCCATACCTCTAGAAGTTGCAAAGGGTTGCAATTGTCAAGGTTGACTACCTTGTTAAATCAAATAACGGGATAAAGATCACCTAACCGAAATTTGATTTATCGTTGGATTCTAGAATTTAATTATTATTTTAAAATCTGGAATAAAAGGGTATTAATAATTAAATTAATTATAATACTAAATAGAACTTTGTTAAATTTTGTAGATGGCCGCTAACAATGCAAACACCTCTACCCATAACACCCGTAACCTATCCTTAAGAACCATCCTTGAAAAGGATCGTCTAAACCATAATAACTTTATGGATTGGTATCGCAACTTGAGAATAGTTCTCAAACAAGAAGAGATATCATATGTCTTAGACGATCCCATTCCCGACGAGCCTAACGTGGAAGATGAGGAGGCGTATAACAATTGGGTCAAGTACACCAAAGATTCGGTGCAAGCCTCTTGCCTCATGTTAGGGACTATGATTCCCGAAATCCAAAAGGATTTCGAGCATCATGGGGCATACGACATGATAACTCAATTGAAGGAAATGTTCCTTCAACAAGCTAGAGCGGAACGTTTCGAAACGGTTCGAGCGTTTCATGCATGTCGTATGGAGGAAACCCAAAGCGTCTCATCTTATGTCCTAAAGATGAAAAGCTACATCGAAAAGCTTCGTAGGTTGAATTGTCCCGTGTCTAATGAGTTGGCTACGGATTTGATCCTCAACTCTTTGACCAAAAGGTTTGAAACCTTTGTCATGAATTATAACATGAATGGGTGGGACAAAAGCATTGGTGAGCTTCACGCAATGCTAAGAACGGCCGAAGCGGGAATGGGTAAAAGGGTTTTACCCGTTCTAACAATCAATGAAGGAAAAAGGGGACATAACTCCAACCCCAAAGCAAGTGTTGCTAAGGGCAAGGGCCACGTCCAAGGAAAGGGAAAGAGGAAAGCCATCACGCCCACCAAACCGAAGGAAAAGAAGCAAAAGGTTGCGGCGCAAGATCCATGCTTTGAGTGTGGAGAGATAGGTCATTGGAAAAGGAATTGTCCGACCTATCTCAATGCGTTAAAAGATAAGAGGGATGCGGGGCATACCTCAGGTATTATCTTTACTATACATATTGAACTAAATGTTATTTCTTCAAATACATGGGTACTTGATACCGGATGTGGAACTCACATTTGCAATTTGTTGCAGGGGTTCAAAAGAAGTAAACAACTCAACAAAGGGGACATTAGTCTCTTTATGGGCAATGGAGCAAGAGTTGAAGTCCAAGCCCAAGGAGACTACTTGTTAAAGCTTCCAAGTGGTTTGGAAGTAATTTTGAAGAATGTTTTGTATGCTCCTAAGTTAAGGAGAAACATTATTTCCGTGTCTCTTTTAAAACAATGTGGCTTTGATCTTAAGTTTATTGATTATGATATTCATGTTTTGATGAATGGCATATTTTATTTTAAAGCTATACCCATGAATGGTATATATGAAATAGATCAAAGTGGTATGTCACATAGTAGTTCAATGTACAATGTCAGCACCAAGAAACTCAAGAAGGACTTGGGTGATTCCTATCTTTGGCATTGTCGCCTTGGACATATAAGCAAGAATCGCATGCAAACTCTTCGCAAGAGTGGTATTCTAGAAACAAATGAGTATGATTCATTTGATGTATGTGAATCTTGTTTACAAGGCAAAATGACAAAGCAACCCTTTAATAAAACTTTTGAAAGGTCAAAAGAATTATTGGGTATCATACATTCGGATGTATGTGGTCCTTTTAGACCAATGACTAGGAATGGTGAAAGATACTTCATTACCTTTATTGACGATTATAGTCGATATGGTTATGTGTACTTATTGAAACACAAAGATGAAGCTTTTGAAATGTTCAAAGACTTCAAAACTGAAGTAGAAAGACAACTCAAGACCACAATCAAAGTACTTCGTAGTGATAGAGGAGGTGAATACCTAAGTGGTGTTTTTCAAGATCATCTTAAGAGTTGTGGAATTATTTCACAACTTACTCCACCTGGAACACCACAACATAATGGTGTGTCTGAAAGGAGAAATCGTACCCTATTAGATATGGTTCGATCGATGATGGCTAGAAGCACTTTACCTCTATCATTTTGGGGCTATGCTTTACTTTCCGCTGTTCGCATATTGAATATGGCTCCAACCAAGAAAGTGGAGAAGACACCTTTTGAAATATGGCATGGAAAGGCTCCATCGCTATCCTTCTTAAGAGTTTGGGGTTGTGAAGCTTATGTAAAGCAATACACCCCAAACAAATTAGAAGTCCGATCCACTAAGTGTATCTTTATAGGTTATCCTAAAGATGATTTAGGATATTACTTTTATGATCCTAGTGAGCAAAATGTTATTATTGCTCGAAAGGGTAAGTTCTTGGAAACTAAGTTCCTTAAGGAAGGAACTAATAGTAGAACAGTGAAACTTGATGAGGATCAAGAACCACAAGATGATACACAATTGGTTGATACTAGCACTCAACAAGAGGTTGTTGAAAGTGATCAAGTGGTTGATCAAAACACACAAAACGTTCACAGATCTGGTAGAGTTAGCAATCCACCTGAAAGATATGGATTTTTTATAGAAGGTTGCTACGTGGTAGATTCGGATGAACCAACCACATACCGTGATGCAATGTCCAAGAATGATTGCGACAAGTGGCTTGAAGCCATGAACGTTGAGATGCAATCCATGTATGACAACCAAGTTTGGGAATTGGTTGAACCACCACTCAACTCCAAAGCTGTTGGAAGTAAGTGGGTTTTCAAAAGAAAAACTGATATGCATGGAAACTTGGATACTTATAAAGCAAGACTTGTAGCTAAGGGTTTCACTCAAACTCAAGGGGTTGATTATGATGAAACTTTTTCGCCTGTGGCAATGCTAAAGTCTATTAGGATATTATTTGCCATAGCTGCACATTATGATTATGAAATTTGGCAAATGGATGTCAAGACCGCTTTCCTAAATGGATATCTTGAGGAAGATGTCTATATGGTTCAGCCTGAAGGTTTTGTCGATCCGAAACATCCTAATAAAGTATGCAAGTTAAAGAAATCAATCTATGGATTGAAACAAGCATCTAGAACTTGGAATCATCGTTTTGATGAAGAAATCAAAAATTTTGGATTCATCAAGAATGCTGATGAGGCTTGTGTGTATAAGAAAGCTAGTGGGAGTATAATTACCTTCTTAGTATTGTATGTCGATGACATTCTACTATTTGGAAATGACATTCCAACCATGGAAAGCGTTAAGGCTTGGCTTGGAAGTAGATTTTCCATCAAGGATCTTGGTGAAGCTGCCTATATTTTGGGAATAAAGATCTATAGGGATAGGTCAAGGCGCTTGATAGGTTTGAACCAAAGTACATACATTGATAAGATCTTGAAAAGGTTCAAGATGGAAAACTCCAAGAAAGGTTTTGTACCTATTCAAAGAGGGACCATATTGAGTTTAGCTCAATGTCCAAGCTCAAAGGATGAGCAAGAGATGATGAAACAAATCCCATATGCTTCTGCTATAGGATCCATTATGTATGCGATGATATGTACTAGACCGGATGTGTCATGCGCTTTGAGCATGACAAGCAGATACCAACAGAATCCAGGAAACAGTCATTGGATGGCTGTTAAGAACATATTGAAATACCTTAGGAGAACTAAGGATATGTTTCTGATATATGGATCTGGTGAGGAGGAACTCGCTATAAAAGGTTACACGGATGCGAGCTTCCAAACTGATCGAGATGATTCTCGATCACAGTCTGGGTATGTATTCACTCTTAATGGAGGAGCTGTCTCTTGGAAGAGCTCAAAACAGGAAGTGGTAGCATTGTCCACTACAGAATCAGAATACATCGCCGCTTCATTGGCAGCTCAGGAAGCTGCATGGTTGAAGAAATTCATTACTGATCTAGGGGTGGTCTCTTCCATTCAAGACCCCCTAGAAATCTTTTGTGACAACGAGGGTGCGATTGCACAAATCAAGGAACCTCGTTCGCACCAAAAGACAAGGCACATAGAGCGGAGATTCAACTACATAAGGGATGAAGTTGAAAAAGGAAAGATATGTATTCGCAAAGTTGGAACTGATCAAAATCTTGCGGATCCATTCACGAAGCTCCTAGAAAGACCGAAACATGAGCGTCATGCGAGTGGCTTAGGACTCCGATATTCTAGTAATTGGATTTGATCTATTTTGTATTTACGTTTAAAAGACTTTTGTAATTTAACTCTTTTATATGATTATGGAATCTTGAGTTAAATTCTAATTTTGCATGTTTAATCCATGAATAAGTTATCTTATTCTAAAAGTCCGTAGTCGATCACATTTGTGGGAACAAATATGAAGCAAGACTATTATGAACTAGGATTGGTGGATATTCATAAGGAATGAATATGGAGCATAGGTTTGCTGCCAAGGTTCATAGATATTTGTGGGATACGAATATTGGACTGACCCGCTCTCAATATTACTACATGGAGTCAATGGACCTGATCATTAGTAATTTTGAGTAAAGGAGAATTTCATATTATCCTTAGACCTGAGATGTATACTGGGTCTTGATTTTCACCAAGTATTACACTTTGACTCTGCCCTTCGCTATTCGTAAAAGATGGTACATAAGGATGAGCTCAGGTGGAGTATAAAGTGATAGTGAGAGGCGTATACAGTCAAGATGGAATTTGTTCCTCTTATGTGTTGAGAGTTTAGATGTCTAAGGCCTGATAAAGTTGAATTGTAAAGAGAATGATCGCCTATGTCTCTTAGATCCAACATGACATCTAGTAACAAAGGGATATAATGATAGATTCACCTAAACCATATCAAGTAAGGGACTTGAAGGGATGATGTTATTGAATGGCACTTCGTCAAACACATTAGGGGTGGTGAACTGTTGTTAGGCGGTATTCACCACTTGCATTAATTTTCTATGTATCTCGTGCAAGTGGGAGATTGTTGGAATTACGTATACCCGAGACACATACTTATACTAATGTGGCTAACTGTGTTTGATCCAAGTCGGGTCATACCCAATAACAAGCTAGACGACACCAAATGTATTCTTTTAATGATTTGATCATTTAAACGAATACCGAACACTAAGTATTTAGAAAATTGGTTTTCTAAACAAACACACTTGAGGATTTAAATAAATTATCTAGATAATTTGTTTATATAAATTAATTATTTAATTGGTTAAATAATTATATAAATGTATGTACATTTTATAAAAATGAGTTTTATAAAATGAATGGAGATGTTTTAATGGTTAAAACAAAACAAAAAAAAAAATAATAATAATAAGTATAACCGGCCACCCCATGTGGGTGGGGGTTTTTGGTCCAATTAAATTGCATGCTTCCTTTGCATGTTAGGTGATCTTTTTTTTAAAAACTCTCCATACAAATTACATGCATTTTTGGTCCTACTTTTGGCATCTTTTTTCAAGTGTATTCAAGCTTCAAAATCTCTCTCTTCCTCTCTAATAAACTCACGGCAGCAGCAGCAGAAAAAAAGAGAGCTTGGTGAGCTTGTTTTGGTGTTCATAAATCCTAGCAAAGCAACTTGGTGTTGTCACAAATAGCTTGGGGTATCACACTCTTGAGGTCTTCTTCTTTGGAGGCTTGTCATTCATCCACCATCCCCTTCAACAACTCACTTGTTCTTCTAAAGGTAGAAGAAGGTACAATTTCATTTTGTGAGCATCTTGTTCTTGTAATTTTGATCCTTGGCTTCGGGTTTTAGTTTTAACATAATGGTATGTTCATTAACAAGTTTTAAAATCTAAGCTTCCGTTGCGTTTTCTTGTTAAATATGGTTAACTTGAACTTTGATAATCTTGTATAAAACCCAACAATAACTTCGCCTGACAACAGATTAATCTTTTAAATAATGTAAAGCTTCAGGCGAAGTTAAGCCCAAGGCGAAGTTAAGGATAACTTCTCCTAATCATAACTTCGCCCCTTGAACAACTTCGCCCCTGATTAATTTAAATATAAAGTAACAGGCGAAGTTAAGCCTTAGGCGAAGTTGAGAACAACTTCGCCTAAACTATAACTTCGCCTGAACTGAAACGGCAAAGGTTTAGACGACCAAACGATGTGAATTTGGTGAATTTGGTGATTGTGGACTCAAACAAACATGTTTTTATGGAGATTTCGACGATCAAGTTGGTTACGACCACGTAAAAACGAGTTTAAAAGTGGTTGTGTAATGGTTTGCATAAACGAGGTCTCAAATCGGACCGAAAAGACATTTGATTAACACCATTAATGCGAAGTATAAGTCACTCGACCTTACACACCTTTATCACGGATTAAAAAAGGAGATAAACAACAAGTTTGAATCGAGATTTAACTTCGCCGAGGGTTTAATATCACAAGTTCGCTTAATATAACTTCGCTGGGTTTTGAAAATATGTACAAGTTTTGACTGAGTTGACCCTTATATAGGGCTGAACATTATACAGGCGAAGTTAGGGCTAACTTCGCTTACCCCTTAACTTCGCCTAGTAACAAGTTCGCCCTTTCACAACTTCGCTTATTCTTAAACTTGCAAAACAGACCCTTATAAGTTTGAACATTATTCAATTTTCCTTTAAAAACTTCCTTTAAAGAGTTACATGTTACGATCAAAGACCTAGTAACCAGGTATTAAACCATAAAACAAAGTATACAATAAAAAAGTTAGAAATAAAGTATACGGGATCAAATTTCAGTCTTGATAAGGACTAGCATGTTCTAGAAAAGATCTGAACAGGAATCATACTAATTAGATGGCTGTCACATAGATCCATGTTCAGCTGTATTATAACATAAAGAAACAGGTTGTAAGCAAGTAAACAACTTAGTATGGTTTTCATCGCTTCTGTGATACAGGTTAGGTTCAATTAAGCTCAAAATATAAATGGACACCACATCAGAGATTGTGATGCCTCCTATCTATTCTCAAAGCTTATTTGGCTTTCCCCAAGTCACCCCGAGTTGACCTCGACCCGTAGTGTCTGATTAGGCTGTAAATACATCTTGATCTTTTAGAGTCTTCGTCTCGTTCTCGTTCTTGCCTCTTGATTGATAAGTATTACATAATAGACTTCAAAAGGCTTAATAATAATTTTTTTTTTAAAGATTTACATAGCCTCAAACAGTAGACTACTGCAAGTCCCGAATCTGGATCACTGCAGTTTCTTGACACACTATCTTCTCGTGAATCAGAACACTCACGGGCTCGTGTATGACTGGGTAATCACTTTTCTGCCTATCATTCGGAAAGATATATATGGAGACATACACAACTCTTAATGAGTTGTCCCTTTAAATCGAGAAGATTTAGTTAGTATCACTTCTACTTTTACGCGCCATTAAAAGCTACCATAACATACAATGACTGTTCTAGAGTCTTTTAGGCCTAATAACTTCACTAGTTAAGCACACAAAAATAGTTTGTGTATCACTTTCTAAGGTTGGATCAATTTTCATATAAACATTGTATAGAAACTTCTTATGAAGTAGTAGACTTGAAAAATTATTTCATCTCCCTAAAAAAATTTAAATTCTATCGCCCCGATCAAGTCAAAGTCATCAGGTAAACGGCTATCCTGAAGATCCAATGGATCAACCGGACCGACCACATACGAATATGTGTCCTTTTAACTAAGTATGAACGACTATTTTTCGGCGACGGAATAAAAACACATCATAAACCGCCCCAGTTGCTTTCAGTCATCTGGTTAATGGCTATCCTCATAATCTACTGGTAGAAGTGAGGACCAAACACATCCGAAGATATGTCCTTCAAACTGAAGCAACCGACATACTTCTAAGCGTTAGTGACGTTTCTTTTTTTTTTTAAGTAAAAACGAAAAATACGGTTACTCGGGATTGATCATCCCATTAAACTCAACAAGGTTTTGAAAACGAGTTCTGTCAAACACTTTAGTAAAAAGATCAGCGAAATTATCTAACGAATCAACCTTTTCGAGCACTATTAATTTCTTCTCAGCACAATCCCGTATAAAATGATGACGAATGTCAATGTGTTTAGTTTTGCTGTGCTTTACGGGATTGTTAGTTACTGAGATCGCTGCAGTGTTATCAATGCAAATAGGAGTTTGAGTGAAATTCAGACCGTAATCGCGCAATTGCTGTTGTATCCAAAGAACCTGGGAGCAGCAGTTTGATGCTGCCATGTACTCTGCTTCACATGTAGAAATGGCTACAGAGGTCTGCTTTTTGCACTGCCAAGACACCAATCTTCCTCCCAGAAACTGGCATCCACCGGTTGTCGACTTCCGATTCTGATTGCAACCTCCATAGTCAGAATCCGTGTAAGCAACCAAGTCCAGGTCTCCCCCTTTCGTGTACCACAATCCCAGCTTAGGCTTGCCTTTGAGATACCGCAGTATTCTCTTCACTCCCTTCATGTGAGATTCCTTTGGGCTTGCCTGAAATCGAGCACAGAGACAAACTGCAAATATAATGTCAGGTCTAGATGCAGTTAAATACATTAAAGAACCTATGATTGTTCGATATTGGGTGGGGTCCACATCTGCGTCACTGTCTGAATCAGCACCCAGCTTGTGGTTGACGCAAACCGGAGTATCAAATGGAGTGTTGTCCTCCATCTTGAAGCGTTTGAGAACGTCTTGGACATATTTAGTTTGATGGATGAACATCCCATCTTTCTTCTGATTGACCTGCAATCCTAAAAAGAACGTTAATTCACCCATTGCGCTCATTTCAAACCTCCTTTTCATTACTTCTTCAAATTCCTGACACATGGCGACTTTTGATGCAGCAAAGATGATGTCGTCCACGTAGACTTGAACAAGAAGAAAATCTCCCCCCTTTCTCTTGACAAACAGCGTGCTGTCGATCTTTCCTCTTTCGAACCCATTCTCAAGTAAGTAATCAGACAAGGTTGCGTACCAGGCACGAGGGGCCTGATGTAGTCCATATAGCGCTTTACTTAACTTGTACACGTGATCAGGAAAGTTTGGGTCAGGAAAACCTGGAGGCTACTCAACGTACACAACCTCATCGACTTTACCGTTAAGAAACGCACTTTTCACATCTAACTGGAACACCTTCAACTCATTGTGTGCAGCAAATGCCAAAAACAAACGAATCACTTCCAATCTTGCCACAAGAGCAAACACTTCATTGTAGTCGATTCCTTCCTGCTGATTAAACCCTTTAACGACCAGCCTCGCCTTGTTCCTGATAATTATCCTTTTCTCATCTCTCTTGCATTTGAAAACCCATTTGGTGCCAATCGCATGCACATTATTCGGTTTTGCAACCAATTTCCATACCTCCATCTTCTCGAATTGGGCTAACTCTTCTTGCATGGCTTCGACCCACGAGCTGTCTTTTAGAGCCATTTGATAGTTCTTTGGTTCAATCTGGCTAATGAAGCAGGTGTACAAGCACTCGTTAATGATACCTGTTTCTTTAATGCTTGCGTAAACACAGGTGTGCTCATTCAAGCTTCGTCTTGTTTGTACACCATCAGACAGATCACCTATCACGTTTTCTAAAGGGTGATTTTTGTGAACTCCAGTAGTCGGAACCAAACTGACTTGAAGATTATCTTCCAGGTTCGAAGAGAGTTCATCAATGGGCGATTGTTGTTGAGAGTGAAAAGGGTTGTAGAATTCTTCTTCACTAGAGGCGGCAGGAGCATTAACTATACTTGGTGTGGAAGGTTGACTTTCATTGTATCGTGGACGTTGCACAATATTTTCCTCCTCGTCATACATGATCTGTGAAGCAATTTTCTCATCAACTTCTGCACAATCCAAGTAAGGCACATTAAAAGATTTAAACAGTCTATCATAGTCAAAAGCTTCAGCGGGTCCCGTGCTGGGCATTGGTGGTTTGTAACTCGTGATGTCGGTGTTACATACCACTTCAACCTTGCTGTTCGATAAATTAAAGACTCTTCTGTTGGGTGTCCCAACAACATATCCGACTAAAATACCTTCGTCGGCTTTCTCACCAAATTTGGAGTTTGTCTTTAATATCGTAAATGGGGACCCGAATGGTTCGAGGCCATTCAAGTTTGGCTTTCGACCATGCATAAGTTCATAACAAGTTTTATTTAGCCTTTTAACAGTTAAAACACGATTAAGGATATAACAGGCTGTGGCAACTGCTTCAGCCCAGAACACCACGGGAAGCTTAGCATCAGCCAGCATGGTTCTAGCTCATTTAATTAGCGTCCTGTTCTTCCTCTCAGCCACCCCATTTTGTTGCGGAGTATACAGGGCGCTGTACTGGTGTTCTATCCCTTTCTGTAAGCAAAACAGCTCCATCTGGTAGTTTTTGACCTCTGTCCCATTATCACTCCTGATGTACTTAACCTTTCTCCCCATAATATTCTCAACCTTGGTAATCAAGTTAATTACCAACTGAACCGTCTCATCCTTTGTCTTCAGAAAATACACCCAGGAGTATCGCGAGTAATCATCAGTTACTACCAAGCAGTATGAAGTTCCACCAAGATTCTTTACATTCACGGGACCAAAGAGATCCATGTGAAGTAGGTCTAGTGTACTGACAATTGAGTTAACCATCTTAGAGTGATGAGGTTTCTTGTGTTGTTTTCCCTTCTTGCACGATAAGCATTGATCTTCAAAGTTGAAACTCTTTAAGGGAACACCAAGCACCAGCCCATTCTTGACAATGTAGTTCATTTTTCGAAGATGTATATGCCCCATTCTTCGATGCCATAACTCGGACTCAGATTCAGTTGCCTTTGACAGAAGACATGATTCTTCTGATGTCATCTCAGTTGACCTCATATCCATGACGTATGTGTTCTTTTCTCTTGGAGCCTTCATCACCACCCATGCCTCTGGTATCTTGAAACCAGGATACAGAACAATTGCTTCATTTTTGGTAAAGTGCACTGTGTACTCTTTGTCACAAATCTGAGATACGCTCAACAAATTATGCTTCAATTCCTCAACAAAATTCACCTTTTCCAATTTCATTTTTCCATTTGTTACGGTTCCAATACCAGTAATTCTACCTCCGCTCTCTCCAGCGAAACTAACTCTTCCTCCTTGAACAGGTTTCCATTCATGTAACAAATTCTTGTTACCAGTCATGTGCCGGGAACAGCCACTATCTACAACCCACAGATTGTTTACAGTCTTGTTCGACTGTTCCTGCACGATTAAAGAAAAGGATTAAAATCTGGGGACCCAAGACCTATTGGTCTTGGGTCGATTAAATCTGTTAACTGGCATCCCATACCTTGGTTGTCCAAAGTTAGTTTGAGAATGGTTTCTGTAAGTTCTGTAAGGATACCTACTTGAGAATTGACTATAAGGCCATCCAAACCTTAGTGAATTAACTGAATTATAATTGTTGGTTCGGTTGTTTACTGGGAAAAACTGAGATCGATTTCTTTGAAATCTTGGATTTGTCCAATGTCTGAATTTTGGAGAGTTAACATTCTTAACATTATAGTAATTACTATTAGTTTTATTCTCAATTTTCGGAGGCCTCATACCTCTGAATCTCTGATTAAGAGGGCATTAGCAATTAGGTGTCCGATTTGATTGCATCTGAAACAACTCCTGTGTTCAACCTTCGTCTCAACAGTTGTTTCAGATGTTGAGGTTGCATTACTATTCGTTTGTCTAACATATGGTGGGACAAACGGGTTTAGGGGAGAAATCTTTTTAGTTGGCTTATATTCCTCCCCACGTTTTAGTAATACTACCTCTTCTTTTATCTCACTAGATTCGGATGTCTTGCCCGAATTTGATGAGACGAAACTAGGAACAGAAATCTTAACATCCGAAACAGGCGTACTTGTTTCGCTTTGACTAACTTCAGGTTCTTTAATCGAAACTTTGACAGGAACTGTCTGACTAATCTCATCATCAACAGATTTCTGATTACTAGGATTATACGTATAGTTATGATTATATGGTGGTAGAACTTCAGAATATCCAATTCCCCTTTTTTTTAACTGGGGAACGTTGAACACTTACGATGTGATCAAGCATTGCAGAGGAATTTCTAAACTGTTCAATTCTTTTGTTCAGTTCCACCACTTTTACCTGGTAATCAGCTATCTGTTCATCCCTCTCAGCAATTAGTTTGGTTTTCTCTTCTACGACTTCATAACTAAGATCAATTACTTGTATTTTCTCAGCTAGACTGGCTTTAAGACTCCTGATATCTTTTTCACTAGCTTTTATTTTTACCTTGTAACTGTTTTCTCTAGTTTTAGTGTAATGATGATCTTCTTTTAATGTTTTAAATTGAGGGTCCAAACTAATAAACTGATCAGTTACGGTTTTCAATTGTTCAGACAGATTTTCACATTGCATACATGGGAGTTCAGGACTTACCTCTGAAAGCTGATCGTTCACTTCTGCCATGTAAGCTTGAATTTCTCCCGTCTCTTTCTCACTTCCTGCAGTTTCGATGTTCACCAAATTTGCCTGTTCGAAGACTTCCACAACCTGTAGATTCCAGTTATACCCACTATTGTGTCTAGATAGCATAGCCTTATTCTCACTATCTCCCCCATTCTGTTGTGCAGGCCTGGTCTGGCTGCGTTCGACTCTCTCATTTGTACATTCCTTGGCAAAGTGACCATTTTGTTGACGGTTATAGCATCGAACCTTTGACTTGTCAAACCCTGGTCTTTCACCAACGAACTTTCTACCCGTTTTCTTCATGAACCTTTTAACTCTTCTTACTATCATCGCCATCTGCCACTGCAGATCCATCTCTTCCAGATCATCAGCATCAATCTGATCATAGTCTTCATCCAAAGTTGCGGGATCGACTATTTTACCTTTGATGTAATTTTCATAAGATGCAATGAAAGATGCATAGAGGGCAAACTGCTGTTCAGCTGATTTAACACTCATGGGCATCTGTGAGTATTTTTTGGTTTGAGCATTTGATGAAAAGTTACCAGTTGTGGCTTGAGGTTTTGAAGAATTACTTCCTCCAGCTACAAAACATACATCACCATCCATGTTGAGAGTCACATGACCATCATGAGTTGAGTTTGAGCTTGAGTCTCCCTTTGAGTAGTAAGCAGATGATTCTGATCTTGAACTTGAACTTGAACTAACTTTTGCACCGTACATTCCCGGATCCTAAACCTGATCATTTGGTGTCTCTTTCCGAACCATGTTTAGTTCAAAAGTTCGTAATTTATTGACTGATGTTTCCAAATCAATATCGGCAAACTCTTTATCTTCTCTCATCAAAACCGTGTACATTTCCCAATTCGGTGGAAGAGCATCAAGAAGTTTCTCGACTATCTCTTCTTCTTTGTACACAATGGAGTAATTGCTGAGTTCGGTCATCAGGTGATAATATCTTGTGATGATATCATCAAGTGATTCATTTTTCAAATATTTGAACACCGAGAATTGGGTTTTTAGTAGCTTAATCTTGGATGCACGTATCCCCACATTACCTTCATATCGGTTTTCTAGAGCTTCCCAAAGCTCCCTGCAGTTTTGTATTTCTTGAAGGTGTGTAGAATTTCTTGTGGAAGAGCCATGGTGATTGCTGCATGAGCCTTACTCTCTGCCTCATACATCTTCTTTTCTTCCTCTTCCATCTTATTGTACTTCTTAATCTGATCACGACCCTCAAACAAGGACGTTGGTGGAATGTATCCATCTTGAATGCACACCCACATCTTAGCATCTTGATATTTAACATACTGCTCAAACCGATCTTTCCAAGCCACGAAATCGGTACCCTTTAGCATTTTTGGGGCCTTAGTTGCTGAACCGGCCTCAACTTCCATTTTCACTAGTTCCGTAATGTTTATCGAAGTCATTGCTGAAAGAAACACAACTCAAAACACGAGGAAAGTATAAAATATTTTTTTACTATTTTGAACAGTGCCCAGTAGGCGAAGTTATTCTTAACTTCGCTTAAGATTAACTTCGCTTGAATACTTAACTTCACTGAAACTCTTAACTTCGCTTTCTTCTTAAGTTCGCCAGATGTTAACTTCGCTTGATGACAACTTCGCTTATTTAAGCGAACTTGTGAGATAGGCGAAGTTAAAGATAACTTCGCTTAAACTTATATCTTCGCCTAAACCCTACAAACAGTGGCGGCAACTTCGCCTGATGAACAAGCGGTTTTTGCAGGTTTTAATTTGACGTATTGCGAGGTATGCGAAGGTGTAATGGGTTATATTTGATAGTGGGAGATGAGTAGGACACAAAAACTCGGTATTTCAATGTAAACTGGTTCCGCGAATAGTCGAACGGAACGATTTCTACACTCGTGTGATAATCCCGAACCACACAATCACGAGCAAATGCTCTGATACCAATTGTTAGTTCCCAGCCAGATCTACACGGAAATATCTCGTATTACGTAGGTGCGGAATCCCTACGTAAGACGATACGAGTGTTAGACGTGATATACGTTAATACCAAGCACAAACACACGTTACAATACTCAAAAGACACGTTGTATTGCAACCTTAACACGTGATTCACCGATCACAATTACATGTACTGAACCACTATTCAAAATAAGCCGTAACACCTGAATATATAAGTTACGACAACTTCGCCTAACAGCCTAAGCGAAGTTGTCAATAACTTCGCTTGTCCACAAGTTCGCTTATATCAGGCGAACTTGTGAGACAAGTTATCTAAAACATCAATACAAAACAAACTAACACGATTACAGACACTAGATACTGAACTACGGGCATCATGTACCAACATCCTTCTCCATTCCCGTTAATATTAGGTGATTTCAGTTTCGTAATTTATTTCGTTTTTTTTACTTTAAACGTTAAAAGTGTAATTGTATAATTGTTAGTAGAACCGCCACATTTGAGCCCCGAGTTTTAAAATTGCTTAATAGTCAAAAAGTCAATTTCAACCTCGTCCCTCAAATGTTCATTAATCGTTTTGTCTATTTTAACTTTGAGGACAATGTTAAGTATTCTTACATTGAGAACAATGTAAACCTCAAGTGTGGGGATGGGGGAAATTTGAAAAATATTAGCCCGATAGTACCTCGAAGAGTGTTCAGAAACCAAAGTTGTTAACTGTTAATTATTGCCATTAATGCCAAGTCATAGATTTCTGGTCATGGTTGGTTTGTCAGCTTCTCATTATTCTTACTCACAAATGTTTTTATAACGAGAAATTGAAAATGGGGTCGTTTAGGCGGGGATAACGAGTCATGGGGACAGGTACACATGTTTATATCATCAATCATATTCCTCCGGTACGTGTGTGAGTTGACCGAAATATATATAATACACATATAATATATAGTACACACATGTCATTTGAGTGTTTTCATTGATGTTCATGGATTACGGGATCGTAGTTGGCAAAATGCAAAAATGATAGAGGCAATTAGGTTAAGCCACGTCTGGATGAGCGTGAGTGTGGGTACTAGGGGTTGGGGCCTCATACATTATACATATGAGGATGGTTAATGTCACACCCCAAAATCGTTAACTTGGCAACGGAAGACTTAATTTTGTTAATTTGGTCGGTGACAGACGCTATTCAGCCAATCATAATCAAAATAATGAACCATTAGTTGCACTTTGTTAAATATCAGAGTTTTACACGTGTCAAACATGCACGGTTCTATTTTAAATTACAAGTCCAACTATCATTCATTCAAACGCACAACACCATTTTCCCGAACCCTTCACGAAGCATCCATTTTCTTCATTTACCTGAAAGTATGTTAAAATAATTTTCTCAACACGAATGTTGGTGAGTTTCTCAATTAATAAAAGAAAACCGGGATGTAACAGTTCTCGACTTTACACCCATTTATTCATCATTCTTATCAATGATAATTTTCATTATTCACCATTCTTATCAATGGGAATTTAACTTTTCCATTTTCCCAAACATAGCTATATATTTCTTAAACAAAACGTGTTAGTTGTAAACGAGCAAAGAGTACAACACATGTATGACTATCAATATGATAAAAATGATACATACCAAAATCAAAATATTCCCACCTTTTCAACCAGAGCGACTGGAAGAGTGGGGGGCATCGCCCCGATAGATCTACCAATATTTTTAGGCCCTTTCTCTCTAGGTTAACGATTTTTCCATTCATAATGACTCATCTCATTTAACACAATTTGTAAAATATATAGCCCTTTCTTTACATACTTTTCCCCCAAAAACATTTATAAATCATTAAAACATTTATAAGTAGGGATTCATGAGAAAACTCACCTTTGCCTCAGCTCAAATAACATTTATGTGTGATAATATGTCAATCAACGTCAAGATCTTATTATTAGTGGTTTTCCAAATGATAACCGGATTCCTATGTTTAATACCAAGTATATTAACACATAAACATAGATAAAAATGGAATCCTATCATAACTTAAATTATTTATCGTCACGTGTCTTATTTATTATAATTTTAATAACTAAATTATAAACTTTTATTGTTTAGGAAAAATCGTAATTGAATTGAATGCTTTAAAATATCTTATAAATATATTGGAAGACCATAGTTTCAAATAATCGTTGTAAAACTAATATATGATTTTGAAACTACACTTGGACGTTATTTAATAAAAGTATAAATAGTTATTTTAAAATATAATATTCTTTTATTAATAGACGAGTGTTTGAATTCTGACAAATATATATTATATGCCACTTTCTTAACAAAACATAATATAATCGTTATTCCTATTTATACTGAAACGTGTTATATTAATATTCTCAATATAAAAACTTTGTTTTCATATTTTATATATAAATTTACATTTTCTAAATGTATATATTTATTTTTAATATTAATTGTAGTCACTATCCGGATAAACTATTTCAGTCCAAATATCGTATTTATAATATATACAAACGCACGAAATCGTCCAAGTCTCAGTTGTACCATTTTAAACGCTCGATATTATCTAACGGTTTTCTAAATAATTATTAACAACATTTTGTCCAAGTTATTTTCGATAACAATATTTATATTAATTTCTTGTTATCTATCTTTTTCAACACTTAAAGATATACCTCCTCGCGTACGGTTCGATTCTATAAATCTGCTCAAAACCCGCAGGCAATGTGATCCGGGTATACCAACACGTTCTTTTTTGTGGCACGAACGCTTCTCGGATCATCCATACAATACCTCAAAACCTACATGCAACTCATTTTAAGAAACTATTTCCGTTCTAAAATTTGACCAGTAACTTACGAAGCTTATAACTCACCATCCAGACATCTGATCATCGATTCCTTAGTGGAATCAAATATCTATCTGTTAGGAAGGTTCACCGAAAGGTTCATCTCAATCCGACGGTCAGATCTCCGGGAATCTTCATTTCTTCAGAGCTGCGTTTTCAAAAATCCGCCCAGCGAGCTGAACACTAAAACGGGTTTAGAAACCCAGCCTAAGCAACTCCGATCCTCATCTCCAACATTCAAAATGATTATCTATGGGTTATGAACCCTCTGTAAAAATATCAACATGATCAGACCGTTAGATCTTTTGTTATAGACCAATCTTTGTGGACATGCAAGACTAATACAATCTGTCCAGATTTTAAAACGAGTTTTTAATGAACTTAAGCTCAGATTTAGGACAAACGGATCTTACCATCTTGTTCGGGACGTCGAAAAATGGTTCCAGGTAGAAGACGGGCTTCGGCCGCCACCGGACCACCGCATCGGACCAACTCCGGCCACCGCGAACCACCACCGGACCACCGCCGGCCGCCGGCCACCTTGCCGGATTCCTCTTGCCTCTCTCTACTCCTCTCTCTCTAAAAATGCAGGAATGTGATGATGAAATGAATGTAAAGAGGGGTTGGCCCACTTATATAGGTGCCTGTTTTAAACGAGTTTTTCGATCGTGTTTCGGTTTCTCGCCCCAACGATCCTGCTACTTCGAGTGACGTTGTATTTTCCAAATACATTTCGTCAAATACTTATTCTTATTCCATTCTAGACTTAAATTTTTCTTGTTAACTTATTATTTTCGTTAATAAGTTATTGATGATTGTTACTTCGGTGTCGATTCCGTGTTACTCCGAACTTATTAAAACTAGTGTGGTTGTTTTCCCAAAAACAACTCATCCAAACTTATGGTGTCTATTTGATTTATTTTTTTCTAAATTACAAACCTCAAATATGGCGATAGTATTAACTTTTACAAGCTCATTGGTACATGTGCTTAAACGAACGTGTTTGAAAATATTAATTTGAATTTTCCCGTTTCGTTATAACTCATAATTGTGTCACGTTTTCGCCTTCGATCTCGGTTTTCGATCCTCTAAAATATTCAAATGGATTCACCCATGGACACATTCTCGAATGTCGGGTTGAATTTTCACACGTTTAACCGAATACGTTCGTTTCTCCGTCATTTATCACCTGAATTTCTTTATTCTGTCTCACTTCTCACATGTTTTACAATGTATATATTCCCGTCATTCTTAGCTTAAAATAATATATTTAACTTATGGGTCTTAGTCTTCACTTAATCCAAACATGTCTTAATCTCGTTTATGGAATATAATAATTCTTTTTATTATGTCGGGTATCACATTCTCCCCATCTTATTTGAATCTCGTCCTCTTGATTTGACTGAGCATAGAGGATATAACATTCTAATGATTTGATTTAACTTGCAATATTTTTAGTAACTTACCATTATATAAAGTTTCAAATTCTTTATCGTGACTAGGTGTACGTTTCTGATTTGAATAAATTCTTTAGTCGGTATTAACGACAACATCTCTTCTTGATCGTATGATTATCTTCCCTGGGACGACAACGTTAGCTACTTATCATGGTATGGGTTTTTATATCAAGATCCTTAATTAACTCCAGATCATAAGTCAAGTAGTTGTCTTTATGAGTGCAATTGTGCTGTGCAGAAACACATACTCTACTTCCTCACGTAAGCACACACCCAAACTTTGATAAGTCTACCAAAGTAAACTACTAGGTGTTGTCTCTAGATAAAACAGTGATTCTTTTAGGTTAATCTTATCTCTGACATGAGGAGGAATTTATCTTGCCGATATCCGCATCCATATTTAACATCCTTCAAAGTTTGTCTTTTCTGAAACGATAATAGCCGGTCTTTAGATGGACTACTACAATTCTGTGCATTTCGCATCTTGAAAAGTGATTTATGCAAACACCTTCTCTTTATATTGCTTCTCTTTATGACGAGTCGTAAAGAATTTTATCCTAAGAGTATCTCTTAGAGTCATTATACATAAATGCTACATGTCATTATACAGAAGAACCTAAACGTTTAATATTTCTTTACCACGAAAGGTTGGTAAATATTGTACACTTGAATCAAATAGATTATGAAAAAAATGATGTCACAATAGGGTCAAAGATTTGGTAGACTTAGCTACAATGATACTTAAAGATCTCAGAATATTCTGGTTGCAAACGTTGCACAGTATTCAAAGAATATGAAGTTGATGAATATACAAAGGATAACACCTTAACACTATCTTTGATTGACAAGGAGTTGTTGCTCATTAACGTTTTCCAAGAATGCAATCGGGATCAAATATGGAAGGTAAGTCTTTCACTCTTTCACATAGTTCAACATCACTATATACAATTCGGCGTGACTGTATATAGTTTGTCATGACAATGTTTATGAACATGGTTCGCATATATACTTTACCATATACGTGATCAGCTGATTACATGGAGTTGTGTGTGAACTACTATCACACTTTGTTATAACATAAGTGTAACATCGTGAAAATTTCGAGTTCAAAATGTCAACTTTCCAAAGTTAAGGGACTAAAATTGCAAAACTCCAAACCTGAGGGTCAAAAATGAAAATTCTGATATTCTGACCCATCGCGCTACGCGATGGATCATCAGAGTGACCCATCGCGATACGCGATGGGATGTTTGACAAGTTGTGACACGTGTGCCACATGGCACACGGTGACATTTTCTGCCGACACGTGTCACCACGTGGCAACACTGATGCCACGTGTCGCCACATGTCACCATTTGGCGCAAAGCTTGCCACGTGTCATCACGTGGCAGTTCTACGTGGTGATTCAGCAGGTCTATATCGCGATACGCGATATGCCTGCCCAAGGACCCATCGCGTACCGTGATGGGAGCCCAAAAATTGTCTATAAATAGCAACCTCCGGGATTTCATTCTTCACACCTCATTTCACACACTTAACTCTCTCTCTAGCCTCTCACTAGAATACCACAATCGTATACTCGATCCACCTCGATAAACGTGCCATAATTCCTCGTTAAACGTGTCCCGATCATCGTTTGTGTACCAACGTTTCCTCAAAGTTCGTTCCACCCTCCACCCACATACGATCAAAGGTGTTGTTGTAATGGCAAGGAGTCTCGAAAGACGTGTCGACGAGTATTGAAGTTGGCATACCAAAGTTAATCAAGAAGCAAAGCGGCGTCGGAGTGCTGCTCTATTTCGTAGGGTTTCCAATACGCCAATAAGGTTAGGCGTAACGACAATTCAATATAATATAATATTATATTCAAGGATTAAGCCTTATGTCGAGGTTATACTCGATACCTCGATAAAAGAAAAAGGAAAAGAAAACATAACAAAGAAATGAATAAAAGATAAGATATTGAATATTGATACATATATATGTGTGTAAGTATATATGTATGTTCTTTGTTATGAAAATATTATTTAATGAATAATGAATATTCTTAAATAATAAAAGAAAATGAATACGTTTCTTAGAGAAGAAGAAACGTCGGGTTTCAAATATAAACTAAAGGTTTATAATTTACTTTTAAACTAAAGGTTTTTAAGTTAAAGAAAATGAACTAAAGGTTCATCGAGGTTCAGATATAAAATAAGACTAAAGGTCTTAAGCCGGATCGTGTGAAATATTTATACTCGTACTATAGGTGCGAGATAAAGAAGGGAAAGACCCTTGGACGGTGAGTGAAGCCGATCCTAAAGCGAAAAGGTTAATACGCCCCCAAAACTTTTATAAATTTGTTTTCAAATAAGTCAAACATGTTATATGAAATTGTTTACAAGGAACTATGTGTTCCCAAAACCGTTATAAATAAGGGTATGAACCTAGCCCTTAGGCTGTGGTATATGTATGTCTGGATCCTTACATAGATGGGCACATCGCACCACCCTTGGTCGTAGGACGCTATCCTGCAGGGAGTACGACCTTATGTGTATATTTACGGGTACTTAACTAAGTCGAACGCTGCGGTGTTTGCTGAGGTGACCTAGAGTAGAGGCTCGATTTAGAATGTGTTATTTGACTTTGTTATTCCTAAGCCACGTTGGGCCGAGGCAGGCGTAGTCTCGAGGGATAATAAAGTAAAAGAAAATATTTTTAGCGTCAACGTGTTCATCAGCATTCGTTGCTGACGTATTTTCTTACATTTTGCAGGTGAACAATGTTAGAGCTTGGAAATGACGAAGTACTATGATATCTGATGGCTCGGATTTGTTTTGTATAAACTTTAAATGGTGGTTTGTAAACATAAACAAGTAATACTTTTGTTAACAACTTAAACGGGTGTTTTATAATCCCGTCTTTTGAATGTATATATAAAAGTTACATTTTGATCCTTAATGTTTTACAAGTCTTCCGCAAACTAACGCAACTCTGATTTATTTACAATTACGGTACCAACTGTTGGGTCGCACTCCTAGGCCTAAGACGGGTGTGTGACAATAAGTACTAGGTATAACTTAATATGACTTCACAATACAAGCATCCGATTAAGATTTAATCTCTAGTGTCAAAAGTATTGTATAATACCCTTTAACATATGATTGGGTGTGCTTAAACATATATATTTTTATTATTTCTATCTAAGCACACCAAGCACACAATTTCATTAAAGTGCTCAAATTTTCACAACGACGATTTGTTAGTACAAAATACTTCGGAGTCTGATTCTTCGATTACGTAACTTCCTAAGAAGTAGAAGTCAGAATATAACTTTAAAAATTGTACTAATAACACATTTGTTCCATATTTCTGTAGCTAAGGAATAGGTCAACTTGTCGTTGGACATTAGTAAATCACACTTATTTTTGTGTTCGAGCCTAAGTCTTACGAGACTATACTCATCTTTAACTGCAAGCAAGCGTAGACAAAATAAGACGTTGATCCGATACTGTCAAGAACAACCATCATTATTTGTTGAAGTGGCAACGCTATGATGTTATAAGGGAATGACAAAATTTGTGTATATACTTAATACAACTGAAAAAGTAAATTCAATATTGGTTAATAGGAACAAGGATGGGATCCCATTACATAGACCAACTTATTCATTGAAAGATACCAAATTAATGAATGTTTAATTCTTTAAACATCGCAAAATTAGTGTATCATACGAATAAGACTGAGCATTAGTATGGATATGCATGACGCGTGTCATGTAACTAATGATCTAAATTTATGTCGGAATGTAATCGAGATATATGTTTAAGGTCAAACTATTCAATCCTATTTAGGAACTTGAGTGTTGTGAGCACCAAGGAGGTTGAAATTAACGAAGAGAAATGTTAATTATAATTCTATGCTACGAAATCTTGCTACCAAGTAACGATATTAGTACCAACTGCGTGTTATTTATCGTTACTAAAGTAAGAAAATAACGAAATCATAGGTGACGAATTCTAGATAAAATATCGTGCATTTATTGCTCGGGGCAATTGTTAAATCGAGTGAAATTTAAGTTTTTTTTTTTTTGGGTAAGGTCTAAAAAGTACAAAGTGAACAAAAATAAAACTTGAAATATATTATATCCGAGGACTATTAAAATGACCACGTGTCATTTCAAATCCAGTAGTATGCAACACAATACGGTAATGATCCTACAAGATTGTTATCGTATGCATTTAGAATAAGCATTATTCCAATAACTAGGTTCTCTAGTCCCAGCAATTTTATTTGTCTTAAAGATGTCAAGGGTATTAAAATTTCCTTTTAATGAAAATTGAGGATGGATACATTTTTGCATGAAGGCTTAATCTCACAAAATCTTTACTTTACGTCGAATTGGGGTCGACGTTTCCACTATGAGAACTGAGTGGTAAGTTTTTACTAGATGAAGATCCTGAGTTTTTGGTATGATCCAAGATTTTGGAGTTTTAAGGGTGTGTTTATATTCGTCATCGTTATCAGTAGTGAGGGGTCTGCCGATTTGAGAAGATCACTCTTCACTTAATTCTGCAAATAACATTTTCAAGCCGATAATACATTCTCTTTTGTGAAAATAGCATTATCGTCGTACAATTTTTATGGGCAATCCATCGGTTGACGATAACTTATCTTTTGTCCATTAGAAGAGAATACGAAACATGGAGGTTAACAAAATTTTGCGCGTACGTGTAATTTTGGGATCTTAGTGGGTAACTGCGAATATGCCAGACATGATAGTACACTCAAAATCTCTAAAGTGTCTCTAATCATAAAAGTGGTTTAGTGATTGTTGAGGTAGTAGCGCAGTTAGTTCTTTACCTGTAGATTTGAGGTCGCGTGTTTATAATGGGTGTATTAGAATTTCAACAAGAGCTACGATGCCTGCTTGTCTTTATTTTATTCGTTACACAACATCTAGGTGTCACACACATATATAGATAACGTTACTTATTATACAAGAGGCGCATAAAGGAAGTGTCAGATTGGAATATTAAGCGAAGAAGTAATCATGATTTCGCAAGGAACTAACTCATTTAAGTGTGGTCTAAATCTTGAGTATAACATTTAGGAATGTCCTACTTACGCCTAAATTTCAAAGGAGACGGTTTTTCTAACAAAGATATGGTATTGTCCTTATGCTCAAAACCCTTTGATGCATCTACCAGAGTCAACTATAATATCCCAAATCTGTAAAATGATTTGTACTGAATTTATCCTAATGACATGATCATCAAGATTTTAGATACGGAGCATAACTTATTTTAGGTTACGAACCAACACGTGTGTCATCGAGAAACAATATAGTCAAGACGTATGAATGCAATCAGGGTGAAAGGCCCATCGAAAAATTCAAATGACCAAGCCCAGAGATGATGGAATGATCAATGGGGATCGAAAGAAAGGGTTCACCAAAATCTTAAACTAGATTATTGTCCCAATAAACTCCTGATTAGAGAATCCAATTTTGTTTTAGCACAGCATTATTCAAATGGATGGGTGACTTGATGATTACAATCGCTTCGTCAATAGTAATTAATTAATATATTATACTCATAGGTCATCACAATAGAATTTCCTAGAATTCTTTCATACCTGTAAATTCACAATTACGTGATATCAAGTGTAATTGTCAATTTACCCTACAGGATCATTCTAGTATTCTCCTAATGTGGGTCATAATTATAGGTATCACAAGTTTACACAGAGATACATGTATTAAGTACTAATCACATAATCCACCAATTCAGTTTTTTTTTTTTAGAATCCATACAAGGACTTTATTTTGGTAACCCGCGTACACCAAATTTGACCAAGTCTTCATAGCACAGTTGGAATATTTACTCTGAAATATCATGTATTGTTAAAATCCCTGTCATAGCACCCTTGTCTTTTTCACTATTCTAAAACAGAGTTAACGTGTCGAGAAATTAGTAGAGATAATCCTTCAGAGTAGGTCGGTAATCCATATCTTCTACTAGCACAATTGTGTCTTGTTTTCAGTGGCATATTGTCGTTTATGTTATACTTGGATAACATAGATAAACAACATTCATTATTAATTATTATATGCGGGTGACTAAATATAGGAAATAATCAGTTCGCACAATAATCAATAAATCAGCCAAAGGATCATTGTGACATTTTAACTTGGAAAATTATAATACTTGTTTAAAAGTTAATAAAATAACTATTAAAATAGGTGTGAATACGCATCAGCACCAATCACAAGTTTTTGAATTTTCCATACCAAAATATCCAAGGCATGCGATGCCTATCAAGATGTACAAGAGAAAATTACTAGAGGTCCAAGCACTCCATCAATGGTTCTAACACCTTAATCGAAACAGCTGTAGCGCCCACAACCGAGTTACACAACCTCAAAAATCGGTAGAGGTAGAGTGACATTGTCATTCTCAGCCACTTATTACTTGAGTTAGCCATAGGATAGGCAACAATAACAAATGCAAATTGACCTGTGTAGAAAGATGACATGTAGCCTAAAGCTAGTAGGGGAGTAGGTTATAGAAGTATGTGCACAGTTTCCTGCTTAACAGATGTAGGTGGAAGCGGTCCCCCGACTCACTATTAATGTTGTATATTTCGTTTATCATGTGTGAATAAGACGTTTGTGACATAATCCGTACATAGTATTCCTAATAACATTGATATTTAAACATCACATATAAATTTATCAATTAAATTTAACATTATACATAAACAAATTAAATTCACCATTTTCTTTTGCATTTCTAATGTGTTTACAAAATCTTTCAGCTTCGTGAAGTGGGAAAACATTTGTACTAAATACTGGGTTATAGTCTAGAAATTTCTTCAAAAAAAATTCTAGTTCGCTATAACCATTGGCTCTAATACCAACTTCTGTCACACCCCAAAATCGTTAACTTGGCAACGGAAGACTTAATTTTGTTAATTTGGGCGGTGACAGACGCTGTTCAGCCAATCATAATCAAAATAATGAACCATTAGTTGGACTTTATTAAATATCAGAGTTTTACACGTGTCAAACATGCACGGTTCTATTTTAAATTACAAGTCCTACTATCATTCATTCAAACGCACAACACCATTTTCCCGAACCCTTCACGAAGCATCCATTTTCTTCATTTACCTGAAAAGTATGTTAAAATAATTTTCTCAACATGAATGTTGGTGAGTTTCTCAATTAATAAAAGAAAACCGGGATGTAACAGTTCTCGACTTGACACCCATTTATTCATCATTCTTATCAATGATAATTTTCATTATTTACCATTCTTATCAATGGGAATTTAATTTTTCCATTTTTCCAAACATAGCTATATAATTCTTAAACAAAACGTGTTAGTTGTAAACGAGCAAATAGTACAACACATGTATGACTATCAATATGATAAACCTGATACATACCAAAATCAAAATATTCCCGCCTTTTCAACCAGAGCGACTGGAAGAGTGGGGGGTGTCGCCCCGATAGATCTACCAATATTTTTAGGCCCTTTCTCTCTAGGTTAACGGTTTTTCCTTTCATAATGACTCATCCCATTTAACACAATTTGTAAAATATATAGCCCTTTCTTTACATACTTTTCCCCAAAAAACATTTATAAATAATTAAAACATTTAAAAGTGGGGATTCACGAGAAAACTCACCTTTGCCTCAGCTCAAATAACATTTATGTGTGATAATATGCCAATCAACGTCAAGATCTTATTATTAGTCATCCAAATGATAACCGGATTCCTATGTTTAATACCAAGTATATTAACACATAAACATAGATAAAAATGGAATCCTATCATAACTTAATTTATTTATCCTCACGTGTCTTATTTATTATAATTTTAATAACTAAATTATAAACTTTTATTGTTTAGGAAAAATCGTAACTGAATCGAATGTTTTAAAATATCTTATAAATATATTGGAACACCATAGTTTCAAATAATCGTTGTAAAACTAATATATGATTTTGAAACTACACTTGGACGTTATTTAATAAATGTATAAATAGTTATTTTAAAATATAATATTCTTTTATTAATAGACGAGTGTTTGAATTCTGGCAAATATATATTATATACCACTTTCTTAACAAACATAATATAATCGTTATTTCTATTTATACTGAAACGTGTTATATTAATATTCTTAATATAAAAACATTGTTTTCATATTTTATATATAAATTTACATTTTCTAAATGTATATATTTATTTTTAATATTAATTGAAGTCACTATCCGGATAAACTATTTCAGTCCAAATATCGTGTTTATAAATATATACAAACGCACGAAATCGTCCAAGTCTCAGTTGTACCATTTTTAACGCTCGATATTATCTAACGGTTTTCTAAATAATTATTAACAACATTTTGTCCAAGTTATTTTCGATAACAATATTTATATTAATTTCTTGTTATCTATCTTTTTCAACACATAAAGATATACCTCCTCGCGTACGGTTCGAGTCTATAAATCTGCTCAAAACCCGCATGCAATGTGATCCGGGTATACCAACACGTTCGTTTTTGTGAAACGAACGCTTCTCCGGTCTCGGATCATCCATATAATACCTCTAAACCTACATGCAACTCATTTTTAGAAACTATTTCCATTCTAAACTTTGAGCAGTAACTTACGAAGCTTATAACTCCCATCCAGACATCTGATCATCGATTCCTTTGGTAGAATCAAATATCTATCTTTTAGGAAGGTTCACCGAAAAGTTCAGCTCAATCCGACGGTCATATCTCCGGGAATCTTCATTTCATCAGAGCTGCGTTTTCAAACTCTGCCCAGCGAGCTGAACACTAAAACGGGTTTAGAAACCCAGCCTAAGAAACTCCGATCCTCATCTCCACCGTTCAAAATGATTATCTATGGGTTAGGAACCCTCTGTAAAAATATCAACGTGATCAGACCGTTAGATCTTTGTGGATATGCAAGACTAATACAATCTATCCAGATTTTAAGACGAGTTTTTAACGAACTTAAGCTCAGATTTAGGACAAACGGATCTTATCATCGCGTTCGAGACTTCAAAAAATGGTTCCAGGTAGAAGACGGGCTTCGCCCGCCACCGGACCACCGCATCGGACCACCTCCGGCCACCGCGAACCACCGCCGGCCGCCGGCCACCTTGCCGGATTCCTCTAGCCTCTCTCTACTATATCTCTCTCTCTCTCTAAAAATGCAAGAATGTGATGATGAAATGAATGTAAAGTGGGGTTGGCCCACTTATATAGGTGTCGGTTTTAAACGAGTTTTTCGATCGTGTTTCGGTTTCTCGCCCCAACGATCCTGCTACTTCGAGTGACGTTGTATTTTCCAAATACATTTCGTTAAATACTTATTCTTATTACATTCTAGACTTAAATTTGTCTCGTTAACTTGTTATTTCCGTTAATAAGTTATTGATGATTGTTACTTCGGTGTCGGTTCCGTGTTACTCCGAACTTAATAAAACTAGTGTGGTTGTTTTCCCAAAAACAACTCATCCAAACTTATGGTGTCTATTTGATTTATTTTTTTCTAAATTACAAACTTCAAATATGGCGATAGTATTAACTTTTACAAGCTCATCGGTACATGTGCTTAAACGAACGTGTTTGAAAATATTAATTTGCATTTTCCCGTTTCGTTATAACTCAGAATTGAGTCACGTTTTCGCCTTCGTTCTCGGTTTTCGATCCTCTAAAATATTCATATGGATTCACCCTTGGACATTTTCTCGAATGCCGGGTTGAATTTTCACACGTTTAACCGAATAGGTTCGTTTCTCCGTCTTTTTTCACCGGAATTTCTTTATTCTGTCTCACTTCTCACATGTTTTACAATGTATATATTCCCTTAATTCTTAGCTTAAAATAATATATTTAACTTATGGGTCTTAGTCTTCACTTAATCCAGCCTAAACATGTCTTAATCTCGTTTATGGAATATAATAATACTTTTTATTTTGTCGGGTATCACAGTTAATGTGAGGGGCGGGGGGTTGGGTCCCTTAGAAATTATTTCTTGGACTTATTTTTCGTTTGTTTAACCCCGACATTATGTTACGAGACGATCCGGCTTACTAGGTTTATTTGTAATTGTATTTGTTTTTGTATTTGTATTTGTTCCATTATTAAGCATAAAAAAAATCCAAAAAGATGTCTATTTATATTCAGTTATGTATTCAGTAGTTCGTTTATAAAAAAAAATTGTGAAATCAGTATGTATGTTAGTTTGCTTATTCAGAGGTTATCTAATAAGTCAGTCAGTTGTATATTAGTTTCGTTTATTTAGATGTTTTGTAATAAGCCGGGTCGGATCGTTTGAGCTACTTAGATATTTCCCTTCCATACCCTTACACCTGGCCCCGTTACAATCCTTTTAAGACCTCTTGATTTGCATTTGTGTCAAAGAAGCTTGATGGATGAATATGTACTTATGAGTGATACTGAGAGCAGAGTGATACTGACACATATTTTGCTAGTCCATATATTAAACCGAGAGGAGAGATGTTATATTACGAGGGGTATGAGTATGTGTACCTTAAACGGAAACAAAGTACACTAGTCTGGGCGGTTCTATTGTTTTTATTATAGCATTTAACCGTATTTGTGAGATGTCAATCTAAAAACAGTGTCAGTCTGGGAAACTGGGTATGGCCTTAAACCTTACTAGTATAAATGGCGATAATCTACATACCTATGATGGAGGTTAATGTTTGCTTTAGAGTTTTGCTTGAGGGCAAGCAAAAGATAAGTGTGGGGATGTGATGGTCGGTTAATTTGTATATGTTTTAGTTCGTTTATTGTTTAGTATTAACTGTTTATTCTAGAACTATCGATACTTCATACGTGTATTATTGGATATCAGGTCACATGTGTTAAAGTGCTTTATTTGGACCTGTTGTGACACAGAATGAAGACCCGGGATGTCCAGCACGCAAAACGAGACATATTATGATTTTTGCTGGTAACAAGACCCATCGCGATACGCGATGGGCTTGCTGAGAACCCATCGCGTACCGCGATGGGTGGTAAATTAAAGTTTGACTTTTTGGTCAATAGTGATACGCGATTGACCCTTTGAAGACCCCGTCCGCGACGGGTGGTGCAGACAGGAGAATTAGGTTATATCTTATTATTCATCAACAAATAACCCTAACTCCGTTTTGACGACCAAGAGGCGATTTTCACCACCATAGCTTGTGCCAAGACCCTACGCATGATTCATATCATCCATATCGAAGATTCAATGACGTCAAGGCTCGGCTAATCTCCTAGAATCGCACCCGGGATGTATAGTTTGTAATCTTTACAGTTTTTTTCTCATGTGATTAAGAACACTTGTGTATAATTATTGATGATTGATATGTGATTATTGATGTTTGGTATTTCTGTGTGTTCGGTCGGTTTAGGTTTACGTTGATATGAACGATTGGTTACCAGTTGCTAGATAATTATTTGGTTAGATTGAATATGATAAAACATACAATTGCCATTAACTGAGTCACACTGGCAAGGTCTGTTTGATAACCAGTACCGTGTGTAAAGTAATTGTTGATGTCTAAGGTTTTGTCTGATTGATCAGTTTTCAGTTAATTGTTATAATTAATCTATTAGGTTGCATGAGATAACTGTTGGTTGCTTACTTGAATTCCCGGGTGTGATTTGCTTTGTTAACTGCTTACAACTCGTTTACTTGTTCGTTTCTTAGTTCTCTAAATTTACTTAAATTGCTTGTGTGATCAGCACTAAACACTAGTTACTTCATAATATTAAATCTGTACCCGAATTGTATTGACCACATACTCCTTTTAATAACATACCCTACTTTCTCTAACTATTTAGAATAATTAGGTTTTTGATTGACTCAAACGACGGTCATCAAAATGTACCATAATCCAGTATCTAATTCTGAATCCAGAGGACTTGTGGACAGCAGGCAGATGCTGCAATATACTCAGCCTATGCAGTTGAGATTGACATTGTTGTCTACTTCATGCATTGCCATGACACCAATCTGTCTCCCAAAAATTGACAACCTCCTGAAGTGGACTTCCTGCTCATATTGCACCCATCATAGTCACTGATTTGTGTAGGCAATCATATCAAATGACTAGTTCTTTGGATACCAAATTCACAAATCAGGTCTTCCTTTCAAATATCTAATGATCCTCTTGACTGCATTCATGTGAGAAAGTTTCGGACTTGATTGGAATCTTGCACAGACACACACAGCAAACATGGTATCTGGCCTTGAAGCAGTCGGATACACTAGAGATCCGATTTTTGCTTTGTATTCATGTTCATCCACTGGCTCCTTCTTTTCATCAGCAATCATCTTTTCTTTTGGATCCATAGGAGTTTAAACTGTTTTCAGATCATTGCACTTGAATTTGTCTAGTATGTCCTGCATATACTTAGACTGGTAAATGAAAATCCCATCAGTCTTTTGTAGAACTTGCAATCCAAGGAAGAAGTTCATTTCTCCCATTGAGCTCATACTGTACTTGGATTTCATTACCTCTTCAAACTCTATACACATATGTTCATTGGTTGACCCAAATATAATGTCATCCACATAAACTTGTAACAGTAGCAAATCTCTTCCTTTCTTCTTGTAAAAGAGGGTCTTGTCAAGAGCTCCCCTTTGGAAACCATTTTCAAGTAGATGATTTGATAACTCATCATACCAAGATCTAGGAGCTTGATACAATCCATACAAGGCTTTGTTTAACTTATACACCTTGTTAGGATACACAGAGTCCTCAAATCCTGGTGGTTAAGTCACGTACACCTCCTCTTCTATTTTTCCATTTAGGAATGCAGATTTCATATCAAGTTGGAATACCCTTATATTCTTTGAGGCAGCATACGCTAAGAAAATTCTTATTGCTTCAAGTCTTGCAACTGGGGCAAAGACTTCCTCAAAGTCAATCCCCTCTTCTTGTAGGCATCCCAATGCAACAAGTCTAGCTTTGTTCTTAATCACAATACCTCTTTCATCCCTTTTATTCCTGAAAACCCATTTGGTTCCAATTGCATATCTGTTTCTTGGCCTGTCTACAAGTTCCCATACATGTAGATCTCATAATTGAGCCAATTCCTCTTGCATTACCTCTACCCAATTGTTGTCCTTTAGTGCTTGGACAATGTTCTTAGGTCCAATTTGGGAGAGAAAGCAGGAGTACAAACAAATGTTTGCAGATTCAGAATGACTTCTTGTAACTCTTTCATTAGTGTCTCCAATGATGTTCTCAGAAGGATGGTTCTTTTCAACATAAGAGGTTTGAACTATCATATCTCCAATGATGTTCTCATTGAGGTCTGGTTCATCAATTACCAAATCAATTGTTGTATTATCAACTTCAGGTGCTTCCTCATTGTTCTGACTTGAGGTAGATGCACCATTGTTTCCCAAATCTAATCTGTCAAATAAATCTTGAAACCTTGCTCCTGTGGCAATTTCTTCTCACCAGTTTGGTTGCTTGGATCTTCCCCATTTTGAACTTTATCATCTTGCACTACTTGATTGTCTTGATCACTATTTGCCTGATCTTGTTCTGGACTTTGATTGTTCTCTTGATCATTGTCTTGAAATTGGTCAACATTTGCACTAGAGGGATCCTTTATGAATGTATATTCACTTTCTTTACTTGCAACCTTGTTCCACAGCTTTTCCAAGTCCAATGTTTTCTGATTTGTCTCTTCAATCACACTGGTCTTGTAAAATGATTCATCAAAGTCTTCAGGATAGATCTTGAAAGACTTGATCAATTTTTCAAGGTCAAACAGCCATTCTACACCATCAACTGTGTTGAATTGATTTTCATTAAAGATTACATCAGAGGATTCAATCACACTCAAATGATCTTTCACATATACTCTGTAGGCCTTTGAGTGTGTAGAGTAGCCAACAAAGAAGCAATCCAAGGTTTTTTGCTTGAAATTTGTTTAAATAATCCTTGGTGTTCAAGAGTAAACACTTGCATCCAAATAGCTTGAGAAACTTAATGTAGGCTTTTAAACAAGATTTCATAAGGAGTCTTGTCTTGACTTTTATTGAGAAGTACCCTAATATGAACATAGCAGGCTGTGTTAATGGCTTCTGCCCAAAAAGTAACAGGTAGGTAAGCATCTGCTAGCATGGTTCTTGCAGCTTCAATGAGTGTTCTGTTCCTTCTTTCTGCAACACCATTTTGTTCAGAAGTTCTAGGAGCTGAGAATTGTTGAAGTATTCCTTTTGTATTGCCGAATTCTTCCATAACTCCATTTTTTAACTCAATATCATTGTCACTTCTCATTACTTTAACCCTTGCATCCAGTTGATTCTCAATCCTGGTTACGCAATTCATAATCAACTTAGCAGTCTCATCTTTTGTACTTAGGAAATAAACCCAAGTGTATCTTAAGAAATCATCAATGATTACAAGACAGTATGTTCTCTTCCCCATGCTTGGCACACTCACAGGACCAAAGAGATCCATGTGAAGCATCTCAAGAACTTGATCAATTGTGTTGATGAGTTTAGTCTTGTGTGAAGACTTGTGTTGCTTTCCCTTTGGACGGAGATACATTTTTCATCCAACTTGAACTCCCTAGTAGGTAAACCAATGACATGCTCACCCTTGACTAGTTTGTTCATATTCTTAAGATTGACATGACACAAATTTCTATGCCATAATTTTGACTCAATTTCAGTGACCTTAGAAACAAAACATGTACCACCCCTTGAAACAGCATCTTTCATGTTAAGTTCATATAAATTGCCATTCCTTGGGGCCATCATCATGATCATATCAGATGGGATTACAAATTCAGGTCTTAAGATGAAACAGTGTGAGTTATCAAAACCAACTTTATAACCCTTATCACACATCTGTGATATGCTCAAAAGGTTATACTGTAGCCCCTCCACATAGAAGACATTGTCAAATAACACATTTCCATTGGTCAAGATCCCTTTTCCAACTATTTTTTCACCATTTTCATCACTACCAAATGCTACTGGACCCTCAAACTTCTCTTCATAGTTAACAAGTGACCTCTTGTCACAAGTCATGTGCTTAGAACATCCACTATCCATATACCATACTTCATTCAGTAGAGTGGACTGTTCCTGCACATATCAAAGAGAGTAATTAGTTAGATGATGAACTGCAAGCTAATTCAACTTGCAAATCATCATAATCAGTAACAATGGATGCATTGGTTGTGAGAGGAATGGGCTTAGAATTTTCATGTACAACTTCACAATCTTTAGATTTGTCTATTTCATAACCACTTTCCGCTGGACTTTGTACACAAGGTATTATGCTTTGACAATCTTGGACTACATAATCCTTAGTGCTTGAATAATCTCTTACATCAAAGTCCTTTTTCCCCTGAACTTCACCCTTTGGTTTCCAAAGAAAACCTTGAGGTTCAAATCCATGCTTCAATAATAATTTTCATCACCAGTTAGTTCTTTTGGTTTCCTTCTTGAGAAGACATTCTTCTTTCCCTTCTTATCATTGGTTGGTGATTCTTAAGAACCTTCAGATTTAACTGTTTTGAGTCTTGATTGGGGATAATTCTCAAAGGTTAAAAATTCTTTTTGACAAAAGTTTCAGATTTCTTGGGAGATATGCTTCTTTTGACTTATTCAGCCACATTTTTCTTTGGTTTCTTTTCATCTCACCCCTCCTGCTTAACACTGTTAACAGCTTTCTGATCAGTTTTGCTCTTAGTCTCTGTTTCACAAACTTTCCCTTTGTAAAGCTCAAAGTTTTGACCAAACTTTGTCTCATTGGGAACATGAAAAGGTTTGAGGTTCAATCTTTCATTGCAAGAATCAGTATGGTGACCATATTCATCACATTTTTGCACCACACCTTTCCTTAACTTTCATGAGCATAACCTTTCTTGAATCTCTCACTTGGTTTAGGTGATTTAATCCCAAGTGTTTTCTGAGTTTTCAAGCCATCAAAATCAATTTAAAAAGGAACAAACAATTCAATCTTGATATCTTGTCTCTCGGTTTTTCCCTTCACAAAGATGATTTTCTTCGTATTTATAGGCTCTTCATATAGGTTTCCCTTATGCCTTGACTGTCTTTTTTCATACTCTTCCATAGTTTCAACTTCTCCAATATCAAGCACTTCTTGGCTTGAGAAAACTGGATAAACTGGAATGAAGTTGTCACCAACAACTATTTCAGTGACCTTTTTCTTGTTATTGTCACTTACCCTTTTCAAGACTTCTTTGCTTGGTGGCCTCACCGCATTGTAACTCACCTTAGACCTTTCACATATGTCAAAAAACACATGTTCTCTCTTCATTATTTCATTTTGTTTTTTCATTTTTTGGTGTCATAGGTGGCAACAAAGGAAGTATGTCAATTGAATCAGGTTTCTTCTGTCTTCTATTTCTTTCTACAGCCTGAATCTCTTCATCTGTGATCTGATCACTTAAGTCACTTAAGTCATCTACATTCAGATCATCATCATCAAAGTCATCCTCAGAGACTTGCACTCCAATTGACTTATCATCTCTAATTTCTTCCTTTACTACAAACTCTCCCTCTTCACTCACTTCAACCCTCTTGTAAATGTCAATGAACTCTTCTTTGTCTTGAAAGATATCTCTAAACTGTTGAAGATATCCCTATCTCTTTTCTTTGTCAACCTTTGATAAATAACTATTGTTGAATGGTGGTGGAACAGCTTTGTACTTATCTTCCTCTTTTACTTGGTTCAAAATACCACAAATATTTCCTATAGAAACCAAGTTCTTCATAAATTCATTCTCAACTTTTAACTTGGTATTCTTCACCTTTTCTTCAACAATCATCTTCTTTAAACCATCAATCTCAGTCACATACCTTGACTGAGTCCTATAACTGCTCACACAATCATCTTCAAGACTTCTTATCTTTTCTTCATTGATTATATCACTTGCTTGATACCCATTAATTATGCTTTGTTTTCTAAAGCATTCACTCTCCAACTTACCTACTTTCACATTCAATGCATCTATTGTTTCAAGTAAATCAGTTGTAGAGAGCGAAGGTACTTGTGAAGAAGAAGATTCAGCCTCATTCTCAATCTTTGCCATCAATGCAACATTAGCCTTTGTGATGTCATCTGCATGATCACTCCAATCAAAATTCCCTTCTTTTTGTGCAGCAAGAGCTACATTCCCTTGGTTTCTGGGTTGATTTTGATTGTTTCTATTGCGGTTATTTGGAGCAGTTTGAGGGTGTTGGTTTCTTTGGTAGTTTTGGTTCTAAAGCACAACTTGCTAATTAGTCATTTGAGGTTGTTGATAGTTGTTGAAGTTGTTGGGATTGTTGTTGTAGTTGTTGTTTCTAGGCTGGTTCTGCTGATATTGCAACTGATTTCTTAGCTGTTGGTTCTGGTACTGATTCACTTGGAAGTTTCTAGGCTGGTTGCATTCTCTAGCAAAGTGTCCTGGTTGTTGACAATTGTAACAGATTGCCTTGGACTTATCAAAACCAATCCTCTCATTTGGACTAGACACTAGAGATCTTCCAGTCCTGTTAAACAGCCTCTTGCTTCTAAGTGCAAGCATTGCAGCCTGCCACTTCAAGTCCATGTCTTCAAGATCATCAGCACCTATTTTCTCCAAATCATCTTGAATGACACTTGTGTGAATCATATTCTTGGCTACACATGCATTGTATGACTCAGTGAACATAGAGAACAATGCTTGAGTCTCACTTCATTTACCATTGTTTCCACCAGAATAAGGTGAATGTCCACTTGCCATGGAGGCAGAGTCATTGTCATCTATGAGTTAAACATTAAACCTTGACTGGTTTCCTTGGATACTTGTACTACACCAACAAATGCTTCAGGTGTGTCAACACCATGTTCAGTTGGTTCCTCTATGATGGGAAATCGTTGTTGGTTTTGGTGGACAAGCTTCCTATCAGTGCAATAAGAGCAATGGACACCTAGAAACATGGCTTCTCTGTCTTTATCATTTCGTTCTCAATTATCTCTATCTCACCAGCTTGTAGAAAGCAAATTACATCATCCAACTTGAGTTGTTTAAAATTTGGTTTCTGAAGGATGAATTTTCTAGTTGTATACCACTCCTTTGGCATTGAGGTCAGTAACTTAGTGTTCAAATCAAAGTCTGTCATCACATAATCAGTGGTTCTTAGGTCATTCACAATAGCTAGAAATCAATCAAGAATTGATTTCGATCTTTCTCCATCCTAATACTTAAATCTCTCAAGTTGTTTCTTGAGTCTTTGTTTCTTGATGTTCTTCAGCTCAGAATTCTCTTCAAACATCTCAAGGATTGCATCATACATAGCCTTAGCTGTTGTGTGATGTGCAACCTTGGTTAAAATTTCCCAAAACAGTCCCAGCTTGATCAAAGCTAGAGCCCTGTCATCCACCTTCCTCATTCTATCACGCACAGCAATGTTAGGATTTGCACCATCAGCTACATGTGGACCATTCTTGATTGAGTTCCACATATCAACGTCATTATAGCACACAACAGCCTCGAACAATACCTTTCACTTGGTGAAATTTTCCTGTCCGTACAGTCTAGGAATTTTGTTAGTGGAAACCTCTTGCTCTTCAAAACCAGATATATTTTTGGTATTTTGTAAAATGATTTTAAAGAAAAATAGGTAAATTAAAAAAACAGAGTCAAAGGTCAAATTTGAAAATCAATTAGATCTGAGAGGTAATTCTTCAGATCTGATGTTTCTGATTCGATTGGAGCAAGATCTAGTAATAAAAATACAAACTTTATTTAAAAATAAGTGAAAGAAGACACCAAAATTTGCAGATCTGGAAGAATAACGAAGAACAGAGTTGCTGACATCAGAAATCAATGGAACAACACTCAGCTCACGTCATTCTTCATCCTCAATAAATCAACAATAAGCAATGATTCTTCACCCAAACAACAACAAACGAGCTCTGATACCACTTGTCGGTCCCGTATTGATCACTCACACTCTCAATAAATGTCACAACCCACACAGATAACCGTGTCGACAAGAAGGTTGATGACAGTGCTATTTAAGGTAAGAACAAATGTTTGTTAACGGCGGAATCAGAAACAAACAGAATTGTTGCTTAAAGACTAATAAATGTAACAAACACAAGCAATAACTCAAGAGATTTCCATTTATAGAAAGGTTTCATAAAAATGTAAATCGATTAGGGTTTCTTGTAAGGAATGTTTATCCGTACTAATCCTAGGACAGCCATCACACTCAATTAGGAATATTCGATTAGGTCTTAAAAGTGTAAAGTGGCAAATCCGTGTCTCCTGTGGTAGGCGTGCTCTAAATTATTTAATTTATAGGCCAACCACCACCTGACAGCTGTCATTCCTTCTAGAAACTCTAATGATTGGTACATAATCATATTACATATTCAAAAACATTCTAAGTGTAAAAACAGGTTTTCGGGCACACTTTGTGCCATTTGTCTTCTATGAGCAGACCTGGTAGCCTTGAAGTGTGCTGGTGAATAGTTCTCCGGTAGGCTTTACTTAGAGTATTTTCCAAAGAAAATACTCATCTAGCAGACTTCAATCTTCTTGACCATAGCAAACTTTTCTCGTTATGGTCCTACGAGCAAACTGTTCTTCATGAATTCCTTCAACTCTTTGTTAAGTAATAACTTATTAAACAAACCAAACTGTGCTGGTAACATTGTTTGAACTGTGCTGGTAGCACTATAGCTTGCTCGGAGTTGAACCTTGCTTGAGAAAGTACTTAGAATATTTCTTGATCACTTTCAACAAGCATGCTCGGACTACTGTTTATTAATCAAACCTTGCTAGATCTTCAAAATACTTGTCTTCAAAAGCTTGGTTTAGTAAAGGGTTTGCTAGTAAGCAAACTGTGCTTGACTTGAAGAACACCTTTGCTAGACGAGGTGAAACCTGCTCGAATCATCACTTAAGAAGACTTCAAGAATATAACCTTGCCCGATAGGCAAAATACCTTGCTAGGACAAGTAAAACCTTGCTCGGATGTCCAAGTGTGCTCGGTTTCCATACTTAGCCGTTTCAAAGGAGTGTTGAAAGATTCTAGTCTCCCTTATCTTCTTTAATTCATTTCAAGTCAAATTCTTGACTCAACAACAGCCGAGACTCATCTCTCAAATTCCTACGAATTTGAAGGTCACTTGTATGGATTGAAATTTGTTAGTTTTGATGACATAAAAGCCAAAAACTTTCCATAAAATGGAACTATAGGTTATTTGTATTTCTTATTTACAACATAATTTTGATTCTTAACATTTGGTCAATAAATTTCAACACAATAGCCCTTATGATATGTATAATTATAGATATATTTTATTTTTAGATGTCATCGGACATGTTACCAAGTTTTAATAACAAAAACTCATTCTTAAGGGAAGCTCAACATCAAAACCGATGAACAATGGAGTTTTCTGATTTGGGGTATAATTATTATATTTATTTGTTTTATTTTGTTATTATATATATGTGTGTGTAGTTGTGTTAATTTAATACTTTTTGATGCAGTGGTAATACTATCTATCTCACTTTGTGGGATGACTATCTTAAGCAGCTTACCAAATATGTTGCCTAAAACCCGAATGAGGAATATCTTATTATTGTTCTCTAACTCGCAAGAGTCAAGTACTATGGAGGTATTATTAACAATCTTAAAGCGTGTAGTTTTGTTTAAATATTGTTTGACGGTTGTTAATATAAACTAATACATATAAATGTTTAATTTCAGAGAATGTTTATGCCAACAACTCTTATGGTAACGCTGTCTCACGGTTACTAATTAATGATTACTTATATGAGGTGGTGGAATACAAGAGAATGTAAATTTTTACTACTACATAACTCAATTTATATCACTACATTATTTTTTTTAACTTTTTAGATCATCTTCTCACTACCTGTTTTTAAACATAAGGTTGTTGGAAATTTCGGCTCAAGTGGACGTGGAAGTAAAGAAACCATTCGATACGTCGATGTTGTTGACTGTGAAAGATGAGTTTCTGAAGAAGGCCCCGTTCTATTCAATAAGTGATCTTTGTACAATTATCGAGGTAACTATGAGTATTTCCAAGTTTTTATCAAATTAATTATGATATCATGTTAACGTTCCATGTTGTATGTTTTTTTAGGCCAAAAGCGTAATCATACTTGGTACTGTGAAGGAAATTGTAAGCAACAAAGAATGGTATTGTGTTGGTTGCAAACGTTGTGGGCATAAGGTTTGTTCCACATTTGTTGATGGTGTTAAGGTGTATGAATGTAAGATTGCAGATTGTAATTCTCAAGGGGTAACCGCTAGACCAAGTTAAATATAAATTTAACTTCTAATATGGTACCATGTTTGAGTATATAGTTAATGGTTTGTTTTATGTATTTTTTCCCATTAAGTATTGACAACATGTTGATTTGTTCAGGTACCGTATTCCAGTTCGGGTTCAAGATACGACCGGTGTTGTTTCTCTTACGTTGTTTGACCGTGATACGAAGCAGTTATTCAATAAGATGGCGGAAGAAGTTGTTATTGGTAACATATTGAACTTCAATAATTAAAAATTTTCATACTTTATAATATATGTTTTTGCCCGTGTATTTATTACTTATCAATAGAAGAATGTGTTTTTTTGTTTCCTTTAAAACACATAACTTTTACACATATATATAGCTGTTTACAATATAAAATGGTTCATTTTAGTGTGCATCAATCTTTTTGATAATCATTAAATCATTCAGTGAGTGTCACTATTGTTAATTAAAGAATAAATAGTGTTGAATTATAATTATTTTCTAACATTTCATATTTGCATATGCTAAAGTCTGTCCTTTTAAATGATTTCTTATTTCTATACAATCCTTTTTTATTCTTATAAATACAAGTTGATGTGATGCAAGCTTTACATGAAGAAATGAACGTTATCTTATAAAAGAAATTTTCTTCCGTTATTGATGTTACTGACTACAACATCAATAACTCATATGATGTGTTTGGTGTCTCGAAGCTAACTGATGACAACGATGTTATTTATGAGCTTGAAACGAAGCTTGCCCTTGGTCAGGTATGATTTTTTTATTCTTTTTTCTATCTATTATACGTTACATACACATTTTATTTATTTGCTTAGTTGTGTTTTGTTATTGAAACAGTTTATATTGGTGGTCAGCCAAGCGAACAACCATATTTAACAGTTGGTTCACTCTCTGGCCTAAAGTCTACCGACACACCCAACGAAAAGGTTTGACTTTTTCGTGTTCTTCTCAAAATTATATTTGTCTGATACGTTTACTATATTATTTTATTACATTAAACTATGTAAACTGAAAACATGTTTCTTCGCTGTATTTGTAGGCTTCATGTACTCCTTCGTCTGATCATGTCACTCCTATTCATGATCGTGTTTCCTCATTTAACGAAAAGGTTAATTGTTCTCCTGTCATTGATTTAAAGCTCAAGCGGAAGTTGGATGAAGCTTATGATGTTGAGGCCGAGACTGGCATGTCGTCAACCAAATCAAAGAGTGGTGAAGAAGCTAAAAAAGATACCGATGGTAATGAAATGGTTACCCTTGTCATGCCCAACATTTAGTGATCCGTGGATTTCTCAAAACTGTTTTGAAATTCTCTTTAATTTGTTTATGTTTCACTTTTAATGACTTCAGTTTTGGTAATTGGTATTTTGTGTTGACATTTTGGTTTTTATTGGTCACTGATTTTGATTGGTGACTTTAGTTTTGGTACTCTTTATTTTGTGTTTAAGATTCTAATATAATGTTATGTCCTTGGTTTTTAATGTTTATCATGCATGTCATATGTTTATGTTATATGTACATAGTTAACTATATTTTTTGTTATTGATTTGGGTATCAACTATATAGTTCATTTAAGATTTGTATGAGAATGTTAATCATTTCAATTTATATACTTTATTACATTGGTAATGGCAACATGTTATGTAAATGATATTAGTTGTTGAATTATAATTTTTTTTATTCTTTTGACTTATTGCTATGATAATGTCCATCAAAGATGTACCTCAAATTATTGTTGAATTATAATTTTTTTTATTCTTTTGACTTATTAGTTCTATCACTTATTTATCAATTAGAGATACGTTTATTACCTTTACACATAACAATGGTTTATTGATTGACATATAAACCTTACTTATTCACTTAATACAAACGTGTTCCCACTAATGTATTTAAAATGTTTGAAGTTTAGTATAGCTATTATTAATAAAAAAACATACATGCTTAACTTATCACATTTAGTATTTCAAAATTTAGTAAACCTATTATTAATAAAAAAAACATACATGATTATGTTATATCACATTTAGTTTCTTTTTAGTTGGTATCAAGGATAGACATCAATATTGATTATCAAACACACTGATATAGGTTTAATTTTACATATCAAAATACAATAATTATGATATAGGTTAATTAACCACATAAATAGATAATTAACTTATCACATTTTCAAATTGAACCAATTACTTACAATATACACCATGTATAACTAGTTTGTGTATTACACTTATATTTAAACATATCAACTTAAAATTTAAACCATATTTAAAGATATCAATTTAAAATCTAGACCATATTTAAATATATCAATTTAAATTTTTAATTTACATTATAGTGATAATATATAAATACAATATTTAATGTCGTAATCAAAATCTTTTAGCAAAAAGAATCCGCAATAATATTAAATTAATATCAACATACTGAACTCATACATACCTATTGTCATCATCATTCATAAGAAGTTGACCAAACCCTTCATCTTCCTCCTATCGACTGCCCAAATTTTTTCAGGTTAGATCTTCATGATTCGACTGTTCTAATGTTAAAATATTCTACATCGCCGGCACTTGCATAATTGTATGTTACCAAAACTTTCAACAGTGATGACCCAATTATCTGTAAATTTATTAAAATTTAAACCAACATATTTGATACGTTTTAAACTCAACTTCACCAACACGATTGCTTTTGAAACTATTGGTGACTATTATTGTTATTATTTTGAGTAAATACATATACTTTTGCGATTATAAACTATTTATGAAATTTCAATAACCATTGCCAACAATAAAGGCTACTAGTAGTTTATTAGGTAATCTAAACCGTGAATATAAGTTTGTTGTATACTCTATGCTTCGTTATTTTTTGGTAAATTGGGTTATTTGTATTGCCCATTTCAAGTTTGTGTATATGTTTTGACAACTTATTCATAATGTTTCATGACCAGATAG